>NC_134574.1:26350165-27074332 GCF_050947875.1 Dermacentor variabilis
GGGCGTTAGAAAGAGGAGCGGAATGAAAATCACGAGGCTTATTACAAATGACACAAAGACATTTCTTCTGGATTACAAACAGCTTGTGAATATTTGTGACTGAAGTTGCCACCCTTACGAGGCAGCAGTAATTTAGGTGACTGAAAAAAAGTGAGTTATAAATCAGCAATTTCACGGATTGCGGCAGGTATCTAAAGAAATAGACAACACCCAACACCTGTGACTGTTTGCCGGTGAGGAAATATACATGAGAGCGCCATGTCATATCATGATCAAAGTGCACACACAGACATTTGATTGATTGGACAACTTCAATAGTACTGGAGTTAAGCACAATATCTCCAGGTAGCACGACATTCATATTTCTTCGATGAAAGAGCAAAGCGTTAGTTTTTGCGGAGTTGATTGTGAGACAATTTTCAAGGGACCACTGGTGTACTTTGGAGAGCACACTGTTAGCACGAACCATTCGCGGCCTCGTTACCAGGATGGGCCCCGTGAGCGGGCACCCAGATGATTTGGATGGGGCGAGGGGGAGCGGCATCGCAACACAAGATTACGATGGCCGGCTGTGTCACCCGTCCAACCGCGTAGTTGTAGACCGCAGGTTTGGAGTCGCTGAAAATGTACTTCGCGGAGGTTTGCGTGATGGCAAGGGCTATAGCTGCCTCCTCGGCCTCGAGAGAGGTAGAAGTGTAGACTGAAGCTGTAAGAGCGGGTCGGAGAAGAGAATTGTCAGTGACGCCAATGGCACAGCGCTGTGTCGCCGCTTGCCGCTTGTTGTGTACGCGCCGTGCGAAGTAGAGAGTAGTTGATATCAAATCCCTATAGGGCCACAAGTGGAGTACAAAAGCAATTTCTTTTATCCTAACCGCTTAATTTTGAATTCAGGTCAACCGGTAACGGATGCATGAAATCGACGGCGCCAGGCCTAACCAAACCTTCACTAAAATGGATCGGCATTAGCTGAAACTTTATGTCCTTAGCTTGAGAGGACTTAGGCTTGTGCACTTCAACTTTGAAGCCACGTTTAGACATTTTGAGCGCCAATAATTACATATACAATCGAAGGGCCAATGGCTATCGCGTTATCGGTTCAACGGCCGATAGCGTGGGATTCGGTCGAACGAACATGGTCGGCAGGCTTCTTTTGTCGGCACCGTCGACAAGGAAGCCCATCGCGCTGCGACAACTCGTGCCCCTCGGTTCTGTCGTTGTCGGCCTGTTATGATAAAATCGTCTCAGCGACACAGTGCGCTGAATACTTGTTCAATCCTTGGTGTCAGTCTCATCTTCGCCACCACCAGCAAGAGAGCGCCGATACGGCAAGAAGACTTCGTCAGCTACGTGATATTTTTGAAGTGTCGCCCGAGTGTAACGGAGGAGTTTTTCGGTAAATTTGTTAGCCATCAATGCAAGGTGGCAACTACGTGGTTCGGACTAGGCCCTGGCCGCTTTCTGTTTTAAAGTGAAGCTCCAGTCTCGCGCTACTCACGTTGTCAGCCGCGCAACGACGTGGAGCTGTACACCAGTGGAGTTCCAACGCGGTACGCGGCACGAGTGTTTGCTACATTGTGCGTCCAGGTGAATTTTCTTTTCGGGGACCTTCCCCCGATTTATGGCCGCGTGGCGGCGCCCGCAACGCTTCCAACACGTCTCACTGCTAATCCGCGACGGCAGGGCGTATGCGCCGTCCCGCCGTGCAAAAGGCGGATTCATACACTTCAAGTCACCACACAAAAAATAAAAATACTGGTTTGTTTATTGTTTTCAGCCTGCCATGGTGCTCTGATTGAGAAAGCAATTCAATTTGTTCTGCGATGCATGCATTAATTGCTGTGCCAAATCATTTTATTGCACAACACAGGACATAGTAGCCAAGCGTTATTAAACCTCAGGAGAAATGAATAGCACAAGGCATATGATCAGGCACATATGCATTGTGTTGCATATTTTACGATAAAGAAAACTAACGGAGATAATGTGGAAGTGTCCGACTTACAACAACGGAAGCTATGGTAGAAGTGGAAAATGCACACGCAGCTTCATAGCCAGCGTGAAAAAAGGAGGCGTAGCAGAAGAGAGCAGCTCAGCTACGCTTTGGGACGATGGGCAGAAGTAAGAGCTGGAGGCCTGACTCGCACGGATGCTGCGTGGAGACGGCAGCAACCCAGTGGAAGCTGGGCTTCAGCTGCCGCGGCTGCGACCCGTGAGCTGAGCGAGCACCCCACCTTAGCCACAGGCTGACGGTTCCGTTCCGGGAACTCCGTGCAGCTACGATCCGCAGGCTAGTGGAGTCGGCCGGGCGCTCCATGTGCCTTGTTCACGCCACCTCCCTGACCGCCTGACCAGGTAAACCGGGGACCGTACGACGGAGACAGCGGCGTTGAGTCCACGACACATCGATGGGCTCAACAACGTGTCGTCCCAAGCAGCGACGACAGGTGACCTGGCTACGTCGGTGGACTCAGTGTAAATATTTGGGACCTCTCAATGCACCGCATCGGAAGACTTTGGAGAATGTGTGGCATTAGGTCGCGCTGTACATTATTTCGAGTTGTTGTCTTTTATGTTTTTTTTAATTAATATGTTTTTCTTACACGGGCGACTTGGCCCTGTCTGTGTTGAGTTTTACAAACTGCTTGACGATTAGGCGAGCCTGCTAGGATCTCCGGCCCTGTCACATTTTGGTATCCTAGAGAAGGACTGGGTTAGCATAATAGCTACTGTCCGCGAGAAAAAGCTCAGCAAAGAGGACGGCCTCAAACTGATTGATGATGAAAGGAACCGTGTCGATGTCACTCGATCTGCAGAACGTGCTGCAGTTCCGAAAACATATAAGTACAAGCGGTTCCAAGAGAAACAGATAAAGATTTCAGAAGCCGTCAACACACTATGTAGCCCTCGCAACATACCTGAAGGGAAGCCTGGCACATGTGAGCTGTCGCTATAGAATAGTTACCAATTTAAGGCTATGGATGATTTCACGACGGACAACTCGTGCTATTAGAAAGCGAAATCTAAAACAGCCGAATGGTGAGTTTTTTATTGATGAGTTGAAACACCCGAAAGATGAGCATTACATTTACTACTCACCACTCTCCTATCAGATCAACTTTTCGCCACGACGGTCTACACAGAAAACGGTAAACTGAGAACGACACTCTACACGAAGCCTGCGGTTAGGTAGCAATATTTAGACTACAACAGTCATAACGCGCGACAGCGCACTCTGTAGTGAAGACAATGATTATATCCACCACCTAAGTGGCCTTAAAACAACGCTGAGCATTTCAACCAACCAAGTCATAACTTTGATGAAATTCAACTCTACATCTTGCCGTCACGTTTCCGCTCTGAACGAGAAAGAAAATACAGGGAATCGAACCTTATACATAAATTCAAGACATCGCAACCAATAGGCATAAGCGCTTTATAGGGAGCTCTATTCGCTATGCTAAATTGCAAGCTGTAGGCAACAACACTTAGTTTGGTTGCTTAGTGTTTTCTTGCTTGTTTTCTTTTTTTCATCCTTTTCCTTTCTTTCCGTGTTTTCCTTTTCTTTTTCTTTTATTTATTTATTTATTTATTCCAATTAAGTATTTTCTTTTATAATCTTTCTTTCACGAGCACCGGTTTGTGCCGCTTCTTCTCTTTCACAGACACTATAGCCCACGACCACCAGCGAAACAGATAATAGAGGGGTGCTGTGCACGCCGTTGACACGCCTGCTCACACACGGCGTTGACACGTGCTTGACTGGGCACAAGGCCCGCGTGACGGGCCTTGTGCCCAGCACTCTTTTATTCTCAATTCTACACCCTCGCCGCTAACACACCTTCGCTCGTTGCCGCACCCACTCGCCGTAACCCCTCTCCCCTTTAGAAGAACCCTACCTATATATACTGCGGCGACGAAAGCATATCTCGCCTTGAAGAAGGCAACTCCACTTGTCGAAACGTTCGTTGCCGCTTTCACCTTGTTCTCGTTTTTCTCATCGTCCCGAATAATGAGTGTATTTTAAGTAGTGCAGTGTACCTACCAGAAGGCCACGCTCATGAAACTGAACAACCGTCAGAAGCGACGATCCAAAAGGATACTGAGGAGAGAGGCAGTAGCTGATCGCTCCACACGGGGTTTGTTGAGAGAAGAGCAATTGACGGCGCCATGCAGGAAGGGGCGGTACTGGAGAGTGGATATTCTTTTGAAGAGACGTTGGCTTTCAACTGCAGAAACCCCTGTGAACACAAGCTAGTGACCAGCAAGGAAGATGTTTTTGGTCCAGACGAACACAGATGCACTGGTTTTACCAGTGGCAAGAAAGAAGTCGGCATTAAGCAAGCGACGACAGCTGGCAGAGAGATAGAGCGAGCAGAGAAAACAGAGAAAGATAAAAGAAAGAAGCGCCATCAATGTTGTTTACACTACGCATAGGCCTAGCGCGTCCATCGAGTTCGTAACTGGTGAGTGAATAAGCCTACCTGAGAAACTGTGTCGACGCAAATGAATATTCAGTTCCATTTGAGACTCCTGACTTCGTATGGTGTGCGGTAGGGCGAGTGAAATGTGTGGAACTTCGGGTGGTTAACCGCAGCGTATTTCGTGTGTGAATTATGTGGTCTCAGGTGACTCAACTTTAACGGGCGAGCTCTCCGCTGTTTCCAGCGGCAACAATAATTTTCGAAATTAAAAGGCACTAGTAGCCGAACAATGGGGCGTACATCTTAAGCCATGCCGTCCGTTTCAGCTGACAGCGCGCTCTTCCATTCGGCTTGTGAAATCCATTTAAGTGAACTTCATAGTACTCCTTCCCTAACTGCTTTCAAGTGCAAGCGTCTTGTGGGCTAGTTGGAGATAAATCGCTCATGGAGTACTCAAGAACGCTGACGGATTGAAGGAAACATGACGCAGCACTGCATGTTTGAGTCTCTGTGTACTTAAGCGCTCCAAAAAATCTTCTCTTTGCAATATGTGCACCGTATACAATGCAAACTAGAACCTGCATCGTTCAAGATGTATGCATGCAAGCGTGTATACCAGGATTGCTACGATGGCTGCTTGAGAAACAGCACGCACTGAGTCAATTAAACTGTAACTGGCTTTTGATGTTTCTTTTGTTTATGGAAAGAGCACATCGCGTGAGTGTATGCGAGGAAGTTGAAAAGGTGTCATAGGTGCTTTGTGCAGCCGGTATGCTTAAACCACCCAAATGTCTTTAGCTTCCATAAAAAATATTTGTCACTGTGATACTACAAACCGTGGTGATGAAAAAAGATTAACTCAAAGCCAAGTTTTTAATGTATCTTCGCAGAATGTATTTAATTACCAAGTTAACATTTCCACTGTCAAATTATGACGATACGCAGGGTATGCGTTGGAAATAAGTACGCTCTTTAAAGTTGAACAACTGGGCCCGCAATAACAAACCATGTATTAGCTGTGAAAACTGTCCTTCCATGCGTATCATCCACAACAAAACTGCTGCGTGCCCAAACTCCTTCCTCGGAGGCACCCCTACGAATACCGTTCGGGTCCTTGCCATTCTGGCTGGAAACATTCTGCACATCTCGACTTTTCCGCACATGTTACCAGCACTTTATCTATGATGCAAATTTCGGCAAACTAAAGACAGAGAGGGACAAGTCGCTCGTGTAAGACAGACAATTGAAAAAAATCAAACATGAAAGAAAACCACTCAAAACAATGTACAGCGCGACCTAATGACACACATTCCTCAAAGTCCTCAGGTACGACGCATTGATAAGTCTAAAATATTTACATTGAGTCCACCGACGTCGCCACGTCACCTCGTCGTCGATGCTTCCGACAAGACGTCATTGGGCCCGCCGATGCGTCGTGGACTCGACGCCGCTGTCTCCTTCGTTCAATCCCCAGTTGGCCTGGTCAGGCGAGCAGGGTGCTGGGACGAACGAGGCACCCTGATCGCCCCGCTGACTCCGCTAGCTTGCTGATCGTAGCTGTAGGGAATCCCGGAAATGGTCAGTTCCGGTCAGCCTGTAGCTGAGGTCTCTGGCGGGGCGCGAACCCAGCTCACGGATTGCAGCTGCGGCAAATGAAGCGCAGCTTGCATTGGGTTGACGCCGTCTCCACACACCATCCGTCCCGTCAAGCCTCCAGCTCCTTCTCCTGTCCGTCGTCCCAGAGTTTAGCTGGGCTGCTTTCTTCTGCCACGTGTCGTTTATTCGCGTTGGCACGTAGTCGCGCGTGCATGTTTTCGCTTCTTTCATCTCTTCCGTTTTTTTTTCAATTGGGCACTCTCGTATTTTCTCACTTCTTTTGCAGCGAAGCAGTATATAGCTAGCCTTCCATGCATACTTGTTCTCCGTGAAAAAAAGATCTATCATCATCAATAGCTCATACAGCCATAAGCATTCGTACTCCCGTAAGCAAACAGAAAATGCAATGGCTCATAGCTCCGTAAGGCGGAGGCTACAAGCACTCTGAGAAGTGAAGCGAACAGTGCTTAAATTCTTTTTATTTGTGCATACAACATACAGAAAAGCATGTCGAAAGCTGTCATCATCACTGGTTCATACCCCTGTGAGCAACGGCTCATACTCCCGTAAGCAAGAAGGAAATGCAATGACTCATAGTGCCGTTATGTTCATGGCTATTCACTTTGCATGAGTCAGTTGCGATGACACTGCCCATGTCGACGTCGGTGATTTCAATATGGATGTACGCGTTCCGTGTTGCAGACATACCCCTTGCGATTCCACACCGATCCAGCCCAACCGACCACTCAGCGGTGTATCGGCATCAATTTGACGCGGTTTGCGCATTCCGTGTTGCAAACATATCCCTTGCGATTCAATTCAGTTCACATCTCTATATTTAGCAGAAAAAATCCTGGCTGGACTCCTGGGCTAAAAGCTGCAAGAAAAGGCTTGATGGGGCCCAGGAGACCATACGTATATGGCGGTATGTGATAGGTACACTGATAAGAGATGTTTAAAAGCATCACACGATAAAGTTGTTTACACTAGTAGTAGAATATCATTATACATTATACATTATTAAGAACGATGCCACAGCATTCCGGTCCAACCGAACACCCAGCAGCGTACGTGCATCGATTTGACAATATCAATGAATGTGATTGCAGTTGCGAGTGAAATAACTACCACCGATCAAGACAATAAATGAGTGTGCGCACCTGTCGTCACGATCCCCGCCCATCAAGACAATAAATTAGTTCGTACCTTTGTTCAAAATTATGCGTCACCTCCATGTAGTGCGCTAAGCAGGTTCTCTGGTAAACCATCTTCACAGAGTCGAATGGCTCATGATTTTTTCTATCTCTTTCACAGCCTCCTCATGCCTTCTTGTCCTTTGCATCCTCTTCCTGTTTCTTTCTTGGCTCATGACATATTATGCCCACCTTCAAGAGTTCTTCTATGTGAAAAACTGCTTCTTCCTCTTTGTATTGGACGTTTCCGCGGTTTTCATATGTTAATCAAACATTAGCACATGATGTCTTTCACCGTTTTTGTGATTTGCGCCACTGTATACACATACCACACTTCACGTATCCACTTCACTGCACACATTCCAGAGTTCAGTATTTAGCATCAAAAGGTCATTGTCGCACACTGCTCTATCAGAACAAGACTCCACTTTTCCATGTTGAACATGGCCGTACATTCATTCACAGCAAGACTTAAACCTTTTATGACACCTACTGCATTATGGGTTGAACCAAGTATGGGCTGAATGTCAAACCTACAGAAACAAGCTACTGAAAGGATGCTGTTATCATCCTCCCGATGCAAACCAGTACTTTCTTGTCGAACTGCGCAATAGTATTTCTAAAGCCCTTGAGCTCTGTCAGGCTGATATCGTCTATGTTTTTGGCGACTTTAATTTTCCATTGATCGACTGGAATAACCTATCATCCACTTGTCATACATCAATGGAGTTCATTTCCTTAATGTTAGATTTCAATTTATTCCAAATAATTACCCAGCCCACCCGTGGCACTAACATATTAGATTTAGTTTTCACTAACACCCCTGAAACAATTGGTGAAGTTGTTTGCTTAGACGGTTTCAGTGATCACAAGCTACTACAACTTACTCTTAACATTCCCTTGAAATATACAGGCGTCTCAAACAAAACCATCCGTGATTACAACAGGGGAGACTATGGCAATATTAACAAAGAACTTCACACAACTACCAATCATGAAGATTACGTGATCCTGAATAATCCATTTTCCAACATTTGTACCTGGTGTAACGAGTGGCAGAAGAACATCAATTTTCGCAAAAGTGTCTCTATGTCCTTCTCGACACGTACTACGCAATTGCGTCTTTCTTGTTGCTTTAATGGTATTCCTCTAGAAAACGTTTCTCAATATAGGTTCTATTCTACATTCTATTCACACACGATTTATCCTCGTCCAAAAATATTGAAGCAACTTGTTCTAAAGCTCTGGCACGTCTAGGTTACCTAAAGCAATGTCAGGGCTCAGCTTCTAAAGAAACAAAACAGCTCACATATAAAACCCTAGTGCGGCCCATCTTGGATTCATCATCATCATCATCAGCCTGGCTACATCCACTGAAGGGCAAAGGCCTCTCCCATACTGTGCTAATTGCTATGTGCTAATTGAGGCCATGTTGTCCCTGCAAACTTCTTAATCTCATCCGCCCATCTAACTTTCTGCCGCCCCCTGCGGCGCTTCCCTTCTCTTGGAATCCACTCCGTAATCCTTAATGATTTTCGGTTATCTTGCCTCCTCATTGCATTCCCTGAGCATGCCCCCCCCATTTCTTTTTCTTGATTTCAACTAAGATGTCATTACCTTGCGTCTGTTCCCTCACCCAATCTGCTCTTTTCTTATCCCTTAACGTTATACCCATCATTATTCCTGTAGCTGGTTGCGTCATCCTCAATTTAAGTAGAACCCTTTTCGTAAGCCTCCAGGTTTCTGCCCCGTAGGTGAGTACTGGTAAGACACAGCTGTTATACACTTTTCTTTTGAAGGATAATGGCAACCTCCTGTTCATGATCTGAGAATGCCTGCCAAACGTACCCCAGCCCATTCTTCTTCTTCTGATTACTTAACTCTTACGATCCCGATCCCCGGTCACTACCTGCCCTATGTAGATGTATTACCTTACCACTTCCAGTGCCTCGCTACCTATCGTAAACAGCTGTTTTCTTCCGAGACTGTTAAGCATTACTTTACTTTTCTACAGATTCATTTTTAGACCCACCCTTCTGCTTTGCCTCTCCAGGTCAGTGAGCATGCATTGCAATTGGTTCCTTGAGGTACTAAGCAAGGAAATATCATCAGCGAATCGCAAGTTATAAAGGTATTCTCAATTAACTGCTATCCCCAGTTCTTCCCAATCAAGGTCTCGGAATACCTCCTGAAAGCACGCTGTGAATAGCATTGGAGAAATCGTATCTCCCTGCCTGATGCGCTTCTTTATTTGGATTTTGTTGCTTTCTTTATGGAGGACTACGCTGGCTGTGGAGCCGCTATAGATATCTTTCAGTATATTTAAATACGGCTCTTCTACACCCTTATTCTGTAAAGCCTGCATGACTGCTGATGTTTCGACAGAATGAAACGATTTTTCGTAATCAATGAAAGCTGTATATGAGGGTTGGTTATATTCCGCACATTTCTCTATCACCTGATTGATAGTGTGAGTGTGGTCTATTGTTGAGTAGCCTTTACGGAATCCTGCCTGGTCCTTTGGTTGACAGAAGCCTAAGGCGTTCCTGATTATATTTGCGATTACCTTAGTAAATACTTTGTAGGCAACGGATAGTAAGCTGATCGGTCTATAATTTTCAAGTCTTTGGCGTCCCCTTTCCTATGGATTAGGATTATATTAGCGTCCTTCCAAGATTCCGGTACGCTCGAGATCATGAGGCATTGCGTATAGAGGGTTGCCAGTTTTTCTAGAACAATCTGCACCCCATCCTTCAATAATTCTCCTGTTACCTGATCCACCCCGGCTCCCTTCCCTCTTCTCGCATAGCTCCCAAGGTTTTCTTTACTTCTTCCGGCATTACTTATGGGATGTCAAATTTCTCTAGACTATTCCCTCTTCCATTAGCGGGTGGCACTAGTACTGTATAAATCTCCGTATAACTCCTCAGTCACTTGAACTATCTCAGCCATATTAGTAATGATATTGCCGGCTTTGTCTCTTAACGCATACATCTGATTATTGCCTTTTTCTAGTTGCTTCTTCACTGCTTTTAGGCTTCGTCCGTTCCTGAGAGCATGTTCAAGTCTATCCATATTATGCTTTGTTATGTCACATGTTATACGCGTATTGATCAACCATTAACTATTGATTAAGTTCTGCCAGTTCTATTCTAGCTGTAGGGTAACAGAGATTTATACATCGACGTTTCTTAATCGGATCTTTCGTCTCCTGCGATAGCTTACTGGTATCCTGTGTAAGGAAGTTACCACCGGCTTCTATTACACACTCCTTAATGATGCTCATAAGGTTGTCGTTCATTGCTTCAGCACTAAGGTCCTCTTCGCGAGTTTAAGCCGAATACCTGTTCTGTAGCTTTATCCGGAATTGCTCGATTTTCCCTCTTACTGCTAACCCATTAATCGGCTTCTTATGTACGAGTTTCTTCCGGTCCCTTCTCAAGACTGGGCTAATTCGAGTTCTTACCATCCCATGGTAATTGCAGCGCACCTTGCCCAGCACCTCCGCATCTTGTATGATGTCAGGCTTAGCGCAGAATGTGAAGCCTATTTCATTTATAGTCTCGCCATTCGGGCTCCTCCACGTCTACTTTCGGCCACCCCGCTTGCGTATGAAGGTATTCATTATCCGCATATAATTCCGTTGTGCAAACTGTACTAATAACTCTCCCCTGCTATTCCTAGAACCTATGCCATATTCCTCCAATGATTTGTTTCGAGCCTGCTACTTGCCTACCCTGGCATTGAAGTACCCTATAAGTACACTGTGTTTCGTTTTCACTTTACCCATTGCCGATTCCACGTCTTCATAGACGTGGAAGCGTTTTGACTTCCTTGTCATCATGACTGGATGTAGGTTGGCGTAGGCATGTACGACATTCAATTTGTACCTCTTATTAAGTTTCCCAACCAGACCTGCCACCCTCTCGTTAATGCTATAGAATTCCTGCATGTTAGCAGCTATATCCTTATTAATCAGGAATCCGACTCCTAGTTCTCGTCTCTCCGCTAAGTCCCGGTAGCACAGGACGTGCCCGCTTTTCAGCACTGCATATGCTTCTTTCGTCCTCCTAACTTCGCTGAGCCCTATTATATCCCATTTACTGCCCCCTAATTCCTCCACAGGTTCAGATTCAAATGGCTTCCTGTCCGGACCGAGAGATTCTTACGGGTGTGCTATCTGGAATCCATACCTGAAATCAGACGTAAAAAAACTCGAATCCATCCAAATAAAACTATCCCATTTATACACAGGAATTACGACAAGGACTTCCCCCTTTTCTACCCTTCGCTCCTTGAACCTCTCCTCTCTGGTATAGCGGCGTAATGTAGAATGTCTTAAGTGCTTTACACCACTCTTAACTCTGAACATTGCTAATCCTTGTAATACATTAAGTTTGCTAAAGCGTCTAACACATGGAGTTTTCACCTTCTAAATATAACACCCCTGTACGCCCGCATTGACAAATTCAAGTGCAGTTTTTTCTCCAATCTATCGAATTGTGGGACCACCTTCCCCCTAACATACGAAAATTGACACTTGATAATTTTGTTAAGACAATCACTGGTTGATGCCCTTGATTCCTAAAACCATGTATTATTCATTATGTTTATATGCATATATGTATGTACTGAGACCATTTCTTTCTCAACATATTCCTTATACTAGTACTTTGCAATGTACCTTTGATATGTGTACCCCTTTGGTGTGTGTGTAGCACTCTTGATTTTCTACCCCACTCGTACGATAACCCTCTTAGGGTTGCAGTATGTATGTACAAAAATAAAATAAATAGGTAAATACTTTATGTCCTGGCCTTTTTTTGTGTGTGTTAAATATCGCCCTAGTGAAAGTGATGTATCATTTTGTCGTGCGAATATTGTCGAAAAATTATTTCGGTGCGGTTCTCTTTTCCCATTTCTTTGTTATTCCACTCCTGCTTGGGCCCGTTCGCCTGGCGTATTGTGAAATAAATAAATAAATAAATAAATAAATAAATAAATAAATAAATAAATAAATAAATAAAAAGAAGATTGGGAATGAAATTGCAAGGCTGTCCCCACAGAAAAGCGGGCTAAACAGGCCGACATCCCTGAAACTCGAATTTAGGTGCTGTCATTGTCCTTGCAAATTTTGTTGAAACAATTGTTAATACGGACCATATTCAAAATGTTGAAGCCTGCATGCCACGTAATTCAAGATATTTCAGGAGCTACGTGCGCTCTAGTTCTTCTTAAACGATCGTGGAGGATGCATGTCTTGTTGACGAAATTGGTGACCTTGTCTCGCACACTACTGATGTTCTTGCAGAACATTTCTGTTCTGTTTTTCGTGTAAAGGATGTTTCTGCCTCAAGTAACCTTGCTTTTCAGTCGCGCCTGGTGTGTAAGCCATCACTCAATGAAGACCTTCTCTTGAAGTGTATAAAGCTTCTCAAATATTCCCTTTTTTGGGGTGCCTATGGCATGCCTCCTGCACTGCTTAAGAAATATGGAAGCATATTTATCCCTATTTTCACAAGCACCTTCATCAGATTCCTACAGTATAGTACATTTCCTAGCGTTTGGAAGGTAGCAGAGATAGTGCCTCTACGTAAATTAGGTGCTAGAAATGCAGTTACTAACTATCCGCCTAGATCCTCAGCGCTGAGTGGAAATTGTTTGAATATGTATTGCATTCTCTGCTTTATACTGGAGCTAGAAAATCTTTATTAGATGAACGTGGCTTAGTATCAGCCCGCTCCACAACAATAAACCTAATAACATTTGTGACCGATTGTGGTCCCTTTAAGGAGCCAATTAGACTCTCTTTCCTTTGCCCTAATTAAAACGTTTGATGCTGTTTGCCATCAGCTCCACATTACAAAGCAAATAGACGTACCTTCTTCCATCGCTGCCCTGATGTCTAATTCCCTAAGCAATAGATCGTGCATCAGTGACATTAATGGACGGAGCTCTATTAGCTACGAGGTTATTAGCGCAGTTCTCGAAAAACTGGTTCTTGGCCTTCCTCTGATCCTATTGTCCATAAATGACATTTGGTCGGCAATCAAACACTGCTCATTCCTTCTATATATACTGACGGTTTAAATCTATTTAACACTATCGGCAGTGTTCCCGACTGCATTCACTTCCAAAAAGACATTTTTCCCCTTTAAACTGGTGCAGACGCAACAAGCTACTGTTAAATGCTTCCATTACTGCAGTAATAAAGCGTACGTGGAAAACCCACCATGTGTGCTTTCATACACCCTTCGGGATGCTCCATTGCCCAGGGTCGATGAAATGAAAAATCTTGGTGCGTACTTCGGCAAAATGCTAAGCTTCTCATCTAACGCTAAATATGCGAAATAACGTGCCCTTTTCGCTGTTCGTATTGTTTGTCATATATCGCATGACTTCCACTCCCCTATTGCCTTTCTGAAATTGTATTTTACTGTGTGCTTCCCAGTGCTAGAGTATGGCTGTGTAGTTTGGGGGCTGAACCCGGAAATCTAATTCTGACCTCACTGAATACGTCCAGAATACATTAATATCTATTTTCAAGCACCGCTTTTGCCGTTTTGACGGCCATTGTTCAGCCCTTTCAAATATTCAACTATTCGAACCTCTAAAATCAAGACTTCATAACTCAGTCCTTCTGTTCCTCCATAGTGTGCTCCACGGCATTATACATTGTCCAAAGCTTTGTGATCGTGTGCACTTGCTCGTGCCACAAAAGTATGCTGGGTCGCATGCTGCGTTTTCTGCGCGGCCTTGTTCCACTTGAGACTGTCCTATGGTCCTAATATATATATATATATATATATATATATATATATATATATATATATATATATATATATATATATATATATATATATATATATATATATATATATATATATATATATATATGAAATAAGTATCCGCTTGCATTTTCTTCTTTCAGAGTTCATTTTCTTTGCTTTATATGCATGTAGGTAATCATGTTGTATGATTAAGTCTTTTTTACGTCCTCCTTCCCGTTTTTCGGGTTCTGTATTCATTCCTCTCACATTGTTTTGTCTAACACATTTCTTTGTACATTTTGTATCGCGTATTACTTTTTAGGCTTGGTAGCTGTTCCTAAGCACTGTAATAGCATGTGATTTATTACTTAACCAATTTATTGTTTAATTGATTTATTGATTTATTGATTGATTGTTTGACAATGAACGCATGTCTGCTCTGCCCTTGGCCTTTTTCTTTTGGGAAGCAGCAGTATATTCGATGTACTAGTTGTTACAAGCGTGCGCGTACTAAACGTCTGAGGCGGGCCGGATAACTAGCTGCGACTAAACAAGTCTGGCTCGCGACCCTTCTCCTGCAATTTATCCTAGTTGTCGCAGTGTGCTGTGACGCCTATCACCAATTATGCGCTGGCATGCTCAACATGGCCTTCCCGCCGAGAACCTGGGGGCCCAATTTTAACCTCTTTTGCATCCTTGGGTGACCTTGAGAGCGAACTGACAGGTCTATGAAAACTGCTCCTCAGCGTGCTGAAAGGCATGTGAGCTCTCAGTAATGAAATGGCCCACTTGCGCAACGAAAACTTGCGTCTCAGCCGTAACATCGCTCAAAGCACACTTCGCCAAGTAGACATAATGACGTAGACATTGTCGCCTCATTTCAGCGGGAAGTTGAATCGCTACCCTCCAATCAAGCACGGCGCCTCAGCAACTCAACCTGGTGTCCTCTACGGTTCACAAAGTGACACCATCTGAAAAGAACCCTTCTCTGAAAGGATCTACACAAGTTTCAAAAACTTACCCTACCCTTACTGCTCTCCCGGTGGAGCGTGCTGCCAAGAAGTCTATTGAGAAGACAACCAATAAAAGTCCTGTCTCAATTGACACTTCCAATGAATCGAAATTAACTGTTGCCCAAAGACACAAGAGTCTTAAAACTCTTCTTTTTACAGGGAAGCTCTTAAGGGCTAGTTCCCCCAGGATCGTGTCCGTGTGTAGACACATAATCCCGAAGACAGCACGATGCCGGGCCGACCCACGGCGGAGGTGAAGCAGGCTTTAAGCGCTTCCCATACGTGGTCCGATCCCGAAGATAGTGCATGCCGGGCCGACCCGCGGTGGAGCAGAAGCAAGCGTTAAGCTTGACTTGCACTCCATACAGGGCCCAACTCAGAAGGTAGTGCAATACCGGGCCGACCTGCGGCAAATGTGAAGCAGGCGTTAAGCACTCCCAATACGTGAGCCTATCCCGAAGATAGTGCATGCCGAGCCGAACCGCGGGGGAGGAGAAGCAAACGTTAAGCTTGATTTGCACGATGGCGGGCCGACCCACGGTGGAGGTGCAGTTAGCCGTTAGGCGGCCCATATAAATTCGCTGGTCATCCTTCTTCACAAAGCGGAAGTGCACTGAGTTTTGGTGTCGAAGCTCTCCCCACAGGCCAACCTTGCACACCTCACTAAACACCTTTAGTCTGTCAGTGTTGACACTGTCTGCTGCCACGGTCTCGAAGTAAAGTACTGCTCGTATTTTTCTTTCCGTATGGTTGTGGACGACGAAGTTTTGAAATGCCTTGATGACCCGTCGATGTGTCCCATCAGTTGCTTTTCCAAGCTTTCTTGTGTTGACCTGCACGATCATATGCTCCATGTCACTGAGTGGACCAAAGTTGGGGAAAAGTGTGTAGTTTAGCCATCTATTATCAGAACGCGCGAAGTCTACGTATAAAGGCTCTTGAACTATTTGCTAACATTGTTTCGTCTTGTTTGCCTATTGTTGTGCTAACTAAAATGTGCTTGTGCAGTGACAGGTGCTCTCACCTGTTCCCGCTTACTACGATACGTTTCGCAGTGATAGAGTCTGACCGTTATTCGCACAAAAAATACAGCACGCTTGTGCGACCTGTGGGAATGACAATCCATTCTCCAGCGAAGCTGTTTCTTTTGAGGTTTTGCATTGAGTCAGTTGCCAAAAATTTATTGACATACTTTAGATAAAACGTTCCCCACACATGACTGTTCCGTTTGAAGCCTTGCGCGAACATAATGCTTTCCTTAACGTGTTACGGAATTCTTAGAACGGCAGTAATTCATTAATACTCAATTCACTTTGCCAGAAGATTACCTGTATTGCCGCCCCTCCCCCATTTCCTCCCAAATTCGATTTCATTTGCGTTCACAGAACTCCCAGGGCAGCGCGTAAATTCAGTGTTTTTCGTAAAGCACCTATAAAGCTCTGAAATATTCACAGGCGTAATTTATTGGCAGGACCTTCCTTAGCCCACAAACTTTGACCTTTGCACACATTATTCATGAACTTTCCCTTAGTTTTGTCAAATACCAGCAAGGTGGCTTGTATATAGTTTGCCGAGAACACTGAACAAAGCAAGTAAATTTTTCGCATAATGTACGTAAATTTTGTAAAAAATGAGGATTCCATTATGATTTGTAACAATCCTAATTAGCACAGGGACGTGTTTAAATTTTGGGAGACGTAGAACTTAAAATGCTCCTTCTTTCTACAATATTTACATATTGTGTAACAGAGAGTTTCCTCGGGACATTTGGAAATGTTGATGAACTTTCTAAAGAATTTTTCGCAGCATTTCATCCGCATGCATCAAACAATGACAAATGAATTTGCGGTAGCGTTACCTTCAAGTTCTCTGAAGATGATAATGGTGACCTTTACAGTTAGGCCGATGTCCCTGGTTAATTTCCCACCACTCATAAAATATGGTCATTATGCTTCGAGCAATTGCATAGGTAACTTACTGCCCAAACCATAACTGACCTAGACACCTTCAAATTTGCGCACACATTGCGCATAAACTTCCTCTAAATTTCGTCAAATATAAACAAGGTGGCTTGCATTGCTCACCACACATGCCGGAGAAAGCATGTAAGACTTCGTGTCATATATGTAAATACAAAAAGCTAGGGTTCAATAAATATTTTCAATGCATCTGATAAAGCCAGGAACACAACTTTTTCGGCACACTTTACACTTACAAATTTTGATAGTTTCGCTGAATTTGAAGTTGATGTCTTGTGGAAATGTTTTATGACCCTGGGAAGCATCACAGATAGAGCCAATGTGACACTCTGGAAAGCTTGAATCAGTAACCTTTTGAAAAATCTATAAATACTCTACAGAGGTTAAACATTTGTCCTTGATCACTCACGATATGCTTTCTACATCAACGAAACATAACTTCCATGCCTCGCATAGTTAACCGAGAATACCTTGGGAAAACAACTGCATGCCTTTGTCAACGCAGCCAGTTTGGTGGAAGACGAGTACTAAGAAATTATTTTGAAAGCACCTAATTAATCTACATGCTTCCAATTTTTGGTACGCGTGAAACGTAAAGCCACACTCATTTCATAAAATTATGCGTATCTATTCTATTTCATTATAGTTCATTTAACGCAAGCAGGGAAACTTTTCAAGCATTTCATAAAACGCCTCCAACACTTTTCATATTGCGTTCTTGAATAAATAAAATGCAAAGGCGTTGACAAGCCTCTAAACGGGCATAAAACCACGTTTTAGCAATTTTACAGAGAAGCGATTCGACTCTACTTGATCGGGATGTTTGTGGCGTGCTCAGCCATAAGCGGCAACTCCCAAAGAGGTTTGTGTTTGAGTTTCCGCGTAAAACAATGATGTTTTCTCATAGATTCGAATTACAGTCTGATGCGATCATGTTTGTAGGCCGTGTGTAAGTCGTACTTTACGGATGTTGTGACACAGTTTACTTTAAGAGATTCCATTAGCTCAATAACGTCATCGGCCAGGCGGAGTGTATTCAAGAATGAAGATGTGTGCTGCGCTTCCGCACCCGTGCGTGCGCGCGTTATGAACGTGTGCACACAATATATCTGTCCTTGATGCGTGGATACTCGGCCCGTTACATCTGTCGCAGAGCGTGTGCTGCGACCGTAATCGCCATTATGGCAAACGCTGTCCAACAACAGTTCTGCCACAAAAGCTTGAAAACGAGGTTTGCGTATGAGTCAGTTTCTGCATGCAATAATTATGTGTTCTCGTATATTCGAATTGCAATGCGATGCTTGCTATCATGTGTGGAGGTTGTGTGTAAAAGACGTTTTTTGCCGCAAGTTAGAACGCACACAAAAGGAAAACACATAGAAACATCACGGTCGGCACTTCCAACTGGTTTAGTTTGGGCTGTGACCCATGAATATATATAAACATACACGCGTGCGCAGGCTGTTCACAAATCTAGGTTACCCAGCAGAGTGTGTTTCAAGTCTTTTAGCAAGCACCAACTAGGCCAACAAGCAGTTCTGTTGGGTGTAAGTCGTACTTTATTAATTATTTCACACATTTTACTTTGAGACATCCAATTAGCTCAACAACGCACTTGCGCCAGCCGTAGTGCCTACAAGATTGAGGATGAATGAGAACCGACCTCAAATGGCAGCTGGAATAGGGTTTTGTTTTTCAGTTTCCGGGTAGCCAAATTATGTTTTCTCGTATATTCGTAATAAAATCCGACTGGTGACTATGTTAGCCTATTCCACTTTTTTTCGATAACTAATTAGTCGCACGTGAACAGTACATGCGACGTCGACGAACATGGCCGATCTGTTCACCGAGATCAAATTCAATGATACGCATAGCTACCACCTCAATTCAAGCCCAGGCATGTATATTTCCCTATTGGTTCTCTGCAGAACTTAGAGCCGCTCTAAAGCATAAATAGCGCCCCTACAAAAAAGTCCTCAACTCTCGGGCCTAAGAAATTGATGGATAAATTCCGCCTCTTGTGGTGCTTCTGTAATCACCCTTATAAACGGAATCCCGACTCACATTGAGTGTTTCAAGAAGAGCTCCTCCAAGTGGCCAGTGGAGTTCTGGAGACACGTTCGCATGCGCTCGAGCAGCAAACGTAGAGATTGATCCGTGTGCTCGACTTCTGTAGCGGAGAAACGCAAGCAGCCCGTTTTTTTTGCCGTGCATTTCTCTGATATATATATATATATATATATATATATATATATATATATATATATATATATAAACGATGCCACGCTCCTGGGCTAGCACTTCTATTTTTTTACTCTTTTACGGGAATCTCTTCAGTGAATTCCAAAGGAAGCTTAGACCATCTTTGTGGAATGCCTCAGACACCCAGATCATTGCTTCTGGCGGCGCTGATGGCATCACGCCCGCCATTACCAATGCTTATGGCAATACCTTTCTACCGGTAGTGGCATCAATATCAAGTGTCTTAATAATTCGACATTAGCGCATGCTTGGAAAACCGCTCACGCTGTTTCTGTCTCAGAATCCGGCGTCGAAACGGATGTCGCAAACTATCAGTCGATTTCTCTTCTGTCTGATATTTGCAAGCCTTTCGGTTTACTAATATGATATATTCTTTGTCAGTATGTATCGAAAAAGAGGAACACCATAGTGGGCCATCCCTTCCAGCCTTTACTAGTGGGTTAAGCTCTCCAGCATTCTTTCCGGGGAACACCGCTCGTGCTAAGTCTGCACCCTGCGCTGATGGCTAGCCCGATCGTTGGTGGCTAATGAACACCTTTACACGCTTGGTGGATGTTTTTCCGGCCTACAACATCAACCCTGAAACTTCCATCCCATACCCTACGCTCAACTATGCCTGAAGACGCATCCCAGCAAACGCCTCCTACTCCATCCCTGCAAGCGCCTCCTTAGTCGGTCGTGTGGTCCGGAGAGCCTCGCCACAGAGACCCTGGAATTTTCAGCGGCGCAGACATCACCGGCGTCGAGGACTGGCTCATGACATATGAAAGGTTAATCGCCCACAACAAATGGGACGATCCCGCCAAACTGAGAAATGTGCTCTTATATCTCGCTGGTCTTGCCAGTCTCTCGTACAACAACCATGAGACAGACTTTCCGACGTGGTCCTCGTTCAAGACCTATTTAGGGGCTGCGTTTGGTTGCCCTGCTTGGCACAAGCTGCGAGCAGAATCGCGTTTGAGAGAACGTGCACAGCAGCCCGGTGAATCATTTACCAGCTGCAGTTCGTATACACTAGGTTTGTTTAAGAAAGTCAATGTGAGTCCGACAAAATCAGAAACGTCTTAAAAGGGACAGAGAACGAGGCCTTTAACATGCTACTTGCCAAGAATCCTCTGTCCCTGGCAGACATCGTCCCTATATGCCAAAGCTACGAGGAGCTACGCAGGCAGCACTCGTTGACACGTCCCCTTTCACGCGTGGCATAATTGCTGGTTTGGCTACCATCTCCAACCAGTCAGCGTTGCTTGCTGAAATGAAAGCATTCGGTCGGGAGGAAGCTGCGATCGAGCAGAAAATAGTAGAGGTCTTGCCAGACCCGAGCAAGCATCTTGCGGCGGCACCACTAAGTTACGCTGACGTCGTTGCGCCACCCCAACAGGTCCTGGTAACTGCACCACTCAGCTACGCAGTAGTCGCCTCGGGGACCCAGTCACTCTCTTCAAGTATGCTTCTCCGTTCGGTGGCTTACTCCCGACAATAGGCCAGTATGCTTTGCGCGTGGCTATGCTGGACACGTCGCACATTATCGCAATCGTGTACAGCCGGCTAGCGCCGCACTACTTGTCAAAAGCCACCCCAACCGTCCATATTACGCTCCCCCGCCGCGTCGCAATTGCACCCGACAACTACCCGCCATTCGCCGTATCCTTGCCGGTGCTCAGTGTCGCCGATGCGACCTCGCCCCAGCACTCAGGACGAGGGAGACTAATCGTTGCAGTTCAAGAGGCCAGAGCTGCGACATCGTCGAAATTGGAAAGTGCTCACCCCAGTCCCTCGAACGAAATCGAAGTGTTTGTTGACGGTGTTCGCGCACCTGCACTCGTGGACACAGGATCCGCTGTATGTGCTATGGACGCTAAGCTTTGCTCATTTTTTCTAAAAGTTCCGACGCCCCTTTTTGGGCTGTCCCTCCGCACAGCCAGTCCTCAGAATATTCACCCCTTAGTGGCTTGCACTGCTCCTGTTGTCATTGCCGGCGTTCTATACGCCATATAATTCATAATCATTTCCTCGTGCTCTGATGGCGTTATCCTCGGCTGGGATTGTCTCTTGCGCCACAATGCCGGTATTCATTGCGCACGGGCCGAAGTAGAACTCCCGCGTCTGTTAGATTGGCCGCTCACCAACAATTCTTCTACTTCGGGAAAACTACTCGTCCAAGCCGACACTCACATTTCTCTTAACGCCTCAACAGTCGTACCCATGACCTGCAGTGGAATCTCGGACGCTGTTTCACTACTCTCTCCGGCAATCTCCCCTGCGCCGGCCTCAAACCGCCACACATTGCATCGATACTGGACCGCAACCACCACTGCGGCAACGGCCGTATCGCGTATTTTCTGCAGCACGTCGTGTAACCGATGAGCAAGTCAAGGACATGCTTTGCCGCGAAGTGATACGACCTTCCAACATTCCATAGGCATCCCCTGTCGTCCTATTTACGAAGAAAGATAGTTATGTGCGGTTTTGTATGGACTACCGCCGCCTCAACAAGATCACTCGCAAGCATGTCTACCCTCTCCCGTGCATAGACGACGCGATTGACAGTCTACAAGGCGCATAGTTCTTTTCATCTTTAGATTTGCGCTCAGGGTGTTGGCAGGTACCCATGGCAGACGACGAACGGCCGAAGACAGCTTTTATCACATCCGACGGCTTATACGAATTTAACATGGTGCCTTTTAGACTCTGCGATGCGCCCAGAACGTTCTAACGTCTGATGGACACAGTTCAGCGCGGCTTAAAATGGCACACGCGCTTGTGCGCACTTGACCATGTTGTTTTTGCTGCTGACTTCATTACCCACCTTCTACGGTTCCGGTCTGTTGTAAGGTGTTTAAGAAACGCAGGGATACAACTAAGCCTCAAGAAGTGCCGATTTGCTGCTCGGTAGCTGACAATTCTAGGTTACACATATCCATTTTCTCGTGGACAAACATGTTGACATTCTCACAGCGAACTGCCTTTGAAAACTATTCTTCCTAAGACGCTCTCTAAACTGTGCTACACTTCCTGTGCGTTTTCTTAAAATGCCATCATTGGACCAATGCTAGAATACGCGATTGTCATATGGGATCCTTTTCGTATGGCCGCACTTCAGTTACAGAGTTCCTCAAGAGAAGTGGATTACCATCTGTGACACAAAGGAGCCGAACATGCCGTTTAAAATATTTATTTCAGCTCATAAAAGGCCACTACAACATTGATACACCGCGCTTTATCCCTTTTTCTGCTGGTTATGCTACACCTCATCGACACTCACAGACAATAACACCGTTAACTACTAAAAAGAATTGCTTCAAATTTTCCTTTTTTCCTAGAACTATTGTTGAATGGAATATTCCTACTGATGACGTTGTAACCCAATGCGCACTGTCATTATTTGAGTGGCATCAATGTTTATGTAGTGAGTGATATACTGTGTGTGGTTCAGTAACTGCTTGCCTTTGCACACGGCGAGTGACCTATGTTGTCTGCCCGTGCATTTTGTACTTAGATTTTTCAATTTCACTTTGTATGCAGCCTGCTAAGGCCCTGGAGACAGGACCGCAGTATAAATAAATAAATAAATAAATAAATAAATAAATAAATAAATAAATAAATAAATAAATAATAAATTCTCCCCGATCCAGCCAAACTTCGGGCCGTCGCTGAATATAAATGTTTCTCCTCCTCCTCCTCCTCCGTAAGCCAACGCCCGTCAAAGAATTGCGCAGTTTCATAGGTCTGTGTTCGTACTTTAAGTGCTTCATTCACAATTTCAACGCCTTGATATCGCCCCTGACGACGCTGCTTAGAAGGAACGGGCCCGTCACTTCGTGGTCATCCGAGTGCGACGAGGCCTTCACAAAGCTGCGTCGTTTACTAACGTGTCCGCCAAGTTTGTGCCATTACGACCCGACAGCCCATACCGAAGTAAACACTGATGCCAGCGGTGTTGGCCTCGGTGCTATTCTTGCCCAGTGCAAACAGGGGTTTCCTAATATGTCGTACCTTATGGAATTCGTACGGTTACGAACGCTGAGATCAATTACACTGTGGCAGAAAAAGAATGCCTGGCCGTCATCTGGGGTCTCACCAAGTTCAGGCCTTACTTGTATGGCCGTCGATTTGATGTAGTCATGGACCATCATGCATTATGTTGGCTCTCGTCCTTGAAAGATCCCTCAAGCCGTCTTGCCCTACGGCCACTTCGCCTGCAGGACTACGATATCCACGTGCGGTATCGCAGCCGACAGCCTTCTGACGCCGACGCCCTCTCGCTCTCTCCCTCGCCTGACGACAATGCCTACTGCTCACTATCCCACTTTACCGTTTCTTCGCTAGACCTTACCACAATCGCGCCTGAGCAGTGCAAGGATCATTGGATTACCTCTTTTAAAGATTTGCTTTCAGGTTTATCAGCACATTCGCACGCTCCGTCGTCAGGCTTACCATTTCGCCATTCGCGAAAACCTGCTTCACCGACGCAATTATCCTGCCGACGGGCGCCAGTGATTATTAGTAGTGCCTCGCAGTCTCCGTTCCGACATATGCGCAGCTTGTCACGCTGATCCATAGTGTGCCCACTCGGGAGTTTTCAAATCTCAGCGCCTTCGACAGCGGTACTACTGGTGAGGGATGTACAGCTACTTTAAGAAATTCGTTCGCTCTTGCTCCGATTGCCAGCGCCGGAAATCTCCACGCCTTCTCTCGCTAGCCGGTCTGCAACCTTTACCTTGCCCTACGGGTCGTTTTGGCACGTCGGTATCAATGTATATGGACCCCTTCTCTTGACATCGGCTGGAAACCGCTGGACTATTGTGGTGGTTGACCACTTCACGCGATACGCGAAACTGCCGGCCTCCCGGCAGCTACAGCGCGCGCTGTCGCCTCCTATCTGTTTCGTCGATTCACCCTGTGTCATGAACCACCTGAGTGAGGAACTGCTCAGTGATACCGGACTCGTCTCATTTTCGAAGTAGTTGAAACCATTCTTAAGGAGTGCCACGTTGTTCATCGCCCAACTACGGTTTACCATCCAACCAAACCAATGGCCTTACAGAACCCTTCAACCATACGCTCGGCAACATGCTTGCAATATGCGTCACCTTCAACCACACAAATTCGGACCTCATTCATCCTTTCGCAACCTATGCGTACAATACTCCTACTCAGAGCACCACCGGGTTTTCACCCTTTTTCTTACTGTATGGCCGGCACACGTCACACTCCATCGGCACAATTCTAGCATACTGGCCGGATGCATGTGAATGTGCGTTCATTTATGCCACAGCAAGATATGCTGGATAGTAGCACGATCTCGCACGGCCCTTTACCGTCAATGACCAAGTGCGCGAGAAAACCACTCAAAGTGACGCCACCTCTGCAGCCACCTTCCTTCATGGAACGCTTGTGTGGCTTTCCTTTCTTTCTACTGCAACTGAGCTTGCTTCAAAACTACTCTCCAAGTATGAAGGGCCCTACCGTGTCGTCTAGCGCGCATCCCCTGTTAATTGCGTGATCGGACCATTTGAACCGTGTCCGGACATGCGCCGTCATGGACGTGACATTGTCAAAGTCGAACACCTCAAGCCGTGCTATGATCTACTCATAGTTAGGAGTTGTTAGGTCGTCGGACGGCTCCCTTTTTGTTACCGGGGGTGATTGTAGCGAAGAAGAGGAACACTATAGTGGACCATCCTCTCCAACACTTTCTAGTGGGTCAAGTTATCCAGCGCTGTTCTTGGGGAACGCCGCTCGTGCTGACAGTCCATACCCTGCGCTGACGGTCGGCTCAAACGCTGGTGGCTAATAAACACCTTTAAACATGCAAGAAATGTTCTCTTTCAAAAGGCTCTTTCAAAATTAATGCGGATTTCTCTCTGGCCGCTAAACGACCACCCACCTCTCAAGCTTGATGGCGCTACTTTCCCTGCAGACCACGCAAACGGGGCAAGTTGATGCTGTGTACAGCGACCTTTCTAAAGCCATTTACGTAGACTGTCATCCCCTATGGCTCGAGAACTTTGCGCGCTTCGGTGTATAGGCTGCTGCTCGCGCTTTGCTACTACTTTACAGGCCATGCTTCATGAGTGAACTATCAGTTTCTTTTTATTTGTGTGGCATTTAGTGGTGCGCCACAGGCTCCCAGGTAAATGTGCTTCTCTTCTTAACTTCCAAAGAAGTTTCCTGAACTATCAAGAAGCATTCATTTCTACTTTAGCCGGATGACATCAAAATATTTAAGGAGATGCACAGCACTGTCAATTGACGCGTTCTGCAGTTTGTCTGATCCGCATTCTCGGAATGTTGCCGAATAAATGGTCTCAGTAAATTTTATTTAGAACGACAGTTACGCCATTTTCGCATAAATCCCATAATAGTGTCTTCGCTTCTTTTGTTTCTTCTGCAGTGCTCAACAGGGTTGTTGAAGTAAGCTATCTCGGCGTGCTTATTGATAGTACATGACGTCTCTTCACCCATTCTGAGTTCGCAACAGAACGAGGCCTTCACGCGCTCGGTTCCCTCTGCGGACGTGCTAGATATTTCCACACATCATTTCCTTCAAATTGCTAACATCCATATCTCTTCCTTTACTTGATTACGTCTGAGTGGTGTCAAATTACAAAAGCAATTGAAATACTATATAAATCCAGCGTGCGCAGAAAAATATCATCTGTATATACAGGGTGATTTTTTGTATCAATTTTTAAAACTTACCCGTGGCAGACAGCACAATTTGAACTGCCCCAATTCGCTTCATTACTTACGAGGCGGTCGCTACTTCTACGAGAAATCGAAATGCTTAATTCGACTTTAAACATAGTTACAATAATTTTTATTTTAATTACTTACTTTATGGCAGAGATGTAAATTTAGGAACAGTAGCCGATGAGTTCGCAAGGCTTAGCCATTTGGAAAGGATTCTTAGCACTATGCAAGTCTCGAAGCATCAACTTTCAAAGTGTCCGGTGAAATACATTGTCGTTCCAGTTACTTTTGTGCTCAAATGCATGCAGCAGCGTTTTTCTTTTGGAAAAAGTAAGTGGAAGAACAGTGAATGTTACCCTAAGTCTTACGGCCTATGTTACAACACCCATGCGATCCTTAGATTGTATTTGAAGTGGATGTGGCTTGTACACTTACCAGCTATTTTCGTAAGCTGCAATATGTGCCCTAAAGCACTCAATTAAAAGTTTAATGAATAAACTTTCTTCATTTGTATATACATCAATGTTCAAAACACCACTCTACCATGGTACAGCTTAACCTTTCTTTATAGACAATTACCTGCATGTCATTTGGGTTACAATTGCGCGATCTGCCACAGGCAATTTTTACAAATTTGATGCTGCTAAGAGTGCCTAAATTTGACCTCCTCCAGGGCACTGCATCTGCAGACATGGAATGTCCCCTGATACCGGCAAAAGATGCCGAGAGCGGGTGGGGCCATACTAATCCAGGCACAACCGAATTAGGAAGGCCCACTAACCTTCAACAAAGACACTCCCTCACGAGCACAGAAATTGACCTCCATGGGGCAGTATTTGAGCAACCCTCCCTTATGATTCCTACAAGTATCCCATCGCTCTTAGTCCCCAGCAGCTGCGGAGCACCTGACCAAGGCGGCTGTCAGACCTGTAACGCAGCAGAGGATGCTAAGAATCTCTAGACCAGGTCAGGCCGCCAATGAAAACTGACCCTGGCAACCTTTAACAGCCGAACTCTATCGAGTGCGGCTAGCTTAGCAGGACTCTTTGAGAAACAATCACATATTGTTTCAGATATCATTGGTCTTTGTGAGATTAGAAAAATGGAGAGGCTTATACGCGGCTGACCATGCATTCTGCTATAGACGTCTCCCAGATAAGAAGCAACAGGGGATAGGATAGGATAGGAATCCATGAGGACATAGCGGTCAACATTGACGACTTCTACAATACTAGTAAGAGGGTGGCAGTAGTCGTAACCAAGCTTAATAAGAGGTATAGATTAAAGCTAGTACAAGCCTACGCCCCAGCATCCAGTCACGATGATGATAAAGTAGATCAGTTTTATGAAGATGCTGAATTAGCGATGATAAAAGTGCTAACTCAGTATACTGTAGTAATGGGTGACTTCAATGCAAAAGTGGGGAAAAAGCATGCGGGTGAACAAGCAATTGGCAACCACGGCGTCGATTCTAAGAACGCTAGAGAGGAGATGCTTGTAGAGTTCGCAGAAAGGAATAAGCTTCGAATAAGGAACACCTTTTTCAGTAAGGGTAGCGACAGAAAGTGAACATGGAGAAGCCCTAATGGTGGAACAAGAAATGAAACTGATTTTATGCTTTCTGCCGATCCCAGCATAGTGCAGGATGAAGAAGTGATAGATAGGATAAAGTTCAGTGATCAAAGGTAAGTGAGGGCTAGGATTCAGCTCAATTTGAAGAGAGAAATAGTAAAATTGGCTAAGAAGAAACAGGTCAACTTAGAGGCAGTAAGGGTAAAAGCAGACTAATTCAGGCTGGTACTTGATAACAAATATGCAACCTTCGAACCGAGACATGAAGATAACATAGATGTAATGAATGAAACTGCAACTAGGCTAGCTTCAGAGGCAGCAAGTGCAGTTGGGGGCAAGGCACCAAGGCAACCAGTAGGCAAGCTCTCCCAAGTAACGAAGGACCTAATAAAGAAACGACAAAGAATGAGTGCCCAACTCAAGAGATAAGATAGAACTCGCGGTACTGTGAAAACTGATCAATAAAGCGAAATACAGTGATATTCGAAATTATAACGCGAGAAAGGCTGAAGAAGCCATAAGAAATGAACGCAGCCACGAATCAGTGAGAATGAAACTTGCCATAGGACAAACCAAGATGTGTGCATTGAAAGATAAGCAGGGCAGTATCATCAGCAATCTCGAAGGTACAGTCAAAGCAGCGGAAGAATTCTGCACTGACCTGTGCGGTACCTAGAGGTCTCAGGATAACTCAATTCGAAATAGTAATAAACAGGATGCAGAAACTCCTCCAATAACTAGCGATAACATTAGTAGGGCCTTGCAGGGCACAAAACGGGGAAGAGCGGCAGAAGAAGATGGAATAACAATGGATTTAATCAAAGATGGAGGAGACATAATGCTTGGAAAATTGGCGGCTCTGTATACGAAGTGTCTGTCAACTGCAAGGGGCCCAGAAAGACTGGATGTATGCAAACATTATAGTAATCCACGCAAAGGAAGACGTCAAAGAATTGAAAAATATAAGGCCAATTTGCTTACTACTAGTATTACATGAAATGTTCCCCAAGATAATCTATGAAATAACGGAAACACTGGACTTTAGTCAATCGAGGGAACAGGCAGGTTTCAGGAAAGGATACTCTACAATGGATTACATCCATGTCATCAATCAGGTAATCGAGAAATCCGCAGAATGCAATCAGCCTCTCTATATGGCTCTCATGGATTCTGAAAAAATATATTTGATTCAATAGAAATAGCAGCAGTCATAAAGGCATTGCGCAATCAAGGAGTACATACCACTTACCTAAATACCCTGGAAAATATCTACAGAGACTCCACAGCCACCTTAATTCTACACAAGAAGATACCTATAAAGAAAGGGGTCAGACAAGGAGACACAATCTCTCCAATGCTATTCACTGCGTGCTTGGAAGAAGTATTCAAGGTATTAAACAGGGAAGGCTTAGGAATAAGGACTGACGTTGAATATCTCAACAACCATCGGTTTGCAGATGACATTGATCTGTTCAGCAACAATGGAGACGAGCTACAAGAAATGACTGCGGACCTAAACAGAGAGAGTGCAAGAATGGGTTGATGAATAATACGCAGGAGACAAAGATGATGGTGAACAACCGGGCAAGGAAACCAGAGTTCGGTATCGCCAGTCAGCCTCTAGAGTCTGTGGAGGAGTACGTTTACCTAGGTCAACTAATCACAGGGAATCCTGTTGCTGAAAAGGAGAAGCCATAGAAGAATTAAATGGGTTGGATCGCATTCCGCAAACATTATCAGCTATTGACTGGAAGCTTATCATTATCATTGAAAAGGAAGGTGTACAATCAGTGCATGTTACCAGTGCTGACATATAGGTCAGAGAGTTGTTAAATTATGAACCGAGCAAAGAGCGATAGAACGAAGAATGCTAGGCATATCGATAAGAGATAGAAATATAGCGGTTTGGATGAGAGAGCAATCGGACATACCCGATATTCTGATTGACAGTAAGAAAAAATGGCGCTGGAAATGTCATGCAATGCGTAGGTTAGATAGCCATCGGACCATTAGTGTTACAGAGTGGGTACCAAGAGAAGGGAAGAGCAGTAGAGGACGGCAGAAGACTAGGCGGTGAGACGAAATTAGGAAATTTGCGGTTGCTAGCTGCAATCAGTTGGCGCAGGACAGGGGTAATTGGCGATTGCAGGGAGAGGCCTTCGTCCTGCAGTGAACATAAAATAGGCTGCTGCTGCTGATGATGAAGAACACATTATATAAACATCGTTTTCTTACCTCGCGCACCAACAGCTCTTACAGTTTCAACAATTATCCTACACTTCTGTCAGTTAGCTGCCCACGTCCCCCTTTTCTTCAAAATTATTCATGAAATTATTACATTTGCGTTCCTACCACTTTCTCTTTCACTGCGGGTTCCGCAGAAGAGTACAGTCGTCAGCACGTCTGTCTAGAGCGCTCGGAAGGGCCGCTTTTTCTGCACGCGCGACGCCTACCGATAGCACCCGGTTCGAGATAGCCTGCATCTGAGCATGCGCCGCCACACTGATTACACAGCCTGCTGTTTTATCGCCACACCGGTTCACAGGCCCGATCGCCAACGATCACCGGTGAAGGCGCTGCTGGCCGCAATAGCAAGGTCGAGATAACACGTCAGGGAAAAATTCTTTCTTCCTGGAACTTTGATGCGCAGCAGTTTCGTTCCATATTTATCATTGTTGTTTGCGAGTTCACTTTCAAAACACAAGTTGGCAATTTGTCGTCGTCGCCAGTGGGTGGATATTATTGATGTAGCAGACTGTGCTGTTCAGCATGATCATTAAATAACCCGAAGAGCTATTGGAATTAGACACTGTGATCACTCCGATTGACTTTCTCGCACAGAGATACCATCGCACAGAACGTGCAGATATTCAGATCGCTTTATTAAAGCTACACACATGCGTGAACATGCACGAAAAACAAAAAAACGAATACAAAATCCCGTAAGACGCTTTCCAAAGAAAGTAATAGGTAGCACTTGTTACAGTGGAAGAAAAAGTCCGTGGCTCTTAGTAGCCGATTGCGGCGCCTCCAGACTGCTTCACACTTAAAATCATTTTTGGGAGCGAGTCATAAAGTGGTTATACTACCGTCGGATCTCTCCGAAGACGTTCCCACTTTCCTTGAATAGCCTCCCATAGCTGATCAGAGTTCGCTGTAGTGAGGCCGGACTGTTGCGAAAGCCTTTTTTTTTTTCATTAACTCCCATACGTTTTCTACAATGTTTAAATCTGGACTCTTTGCCGGCCAATCCAAAGGATAAATGCCGAGGCTATGCAAACAATCTTTAACAACATCTGCAGTGTGGACGGAAGCTCCATCCTGCTGGAATGGAAAAATCCATACGGGAACGGCCCATCCAACACATAGGGGACAAGGACCGTCTGTATGATGTCCACGTTGGAAGCAGCTGTCATTCTTCCTTCGATTCTATGCAGGGGCCCGAGTCATTTGTAGCTTATTGCTCCCCAGAAGTTGATTGACGTGCGGCCGCTGGAGCGCACATTCAACACATAGTCCACCTGCAACATAGTGGATTAAAGCGGTAATTAAAGAACCCTTAACGTTAAGAAGCAGTGCTAGAGCGGAAAAGTGCACTGGTTTTTTACAGCCTTTGAAAATCCTACCGACTTATATTTCTGCGCGTTTACCCTTCTTAATCACTGTGGTCATTAGGCACTAAGACTAGCTACAATAAAAAAATGTATTACGAATATATGTCTTACCGGCATTTCACAGGGCGCCACACCCGTTCTTTCTGGTCCCAGCGGGTGCAGAAAGTAGCTTCGTCACCAAAAACTGCAGCCCTCCAGTTTTCGGACGTCCATTCTTCCACAACTGAAGCAAACTCGAGGCGCTGTTGCTTATGCGATCCTTGACGGTATGTCTTCTGTGCAGCGACTCTGTTCTTTATGCCTGCTTCGTGAAGCCTGCGTCGGATGATGTTGATGGAAACATGCCCCAGCTGAAGTTCATCCCAAATTTTGCGGGCACTGAGAAAGGCGTCCGCAACTGCGGCTGCCACTATCCATCGGTCTTCTTCATCCGTGGTCCTCCTTGGATGTGGATTTTGGACGGCATCAGCAAGACGACCTTCTCTGTAATAGGCCTGCAGGACTCTATTCACTGTCGCCATCGGACGCCGTGTTGCCGCACATATTGCTCTTTGCGACATCGTTCATCCCATTAGGCTGATGGCTTTCCTTTCGTGCAGCGTCAAGCGCGGAGCCATCGTTGAAACCCATGTGCAGCATTTTCGAAACCGCACGTGGCTTTTGAATGCATTGCTAGCTACTGCAAGTGCGCAGTAATGCGTTTGCGCATGGGAAAGCGCGCATGTATTGACAAAGAAAATGATGTGCGTCAAAGTTCAAGCATGAAAAAATTTTCCTAGACATGTTATCTCGACCTCGCTATTGCGGCTTGCAGCGCCTTCACCGGTGATCGTTAGCAATCGCGGCTGTGAACCGAAGCAGCGATAAAGCAGCAGGCAGTGCAACCAGTGAAACGGCGCATGCTCAGATGCAGGTATCTCGAACCGAGTGTTGTCGGTAGGCGTCGCGCGGGCAGAAACAGCGGCCCTTTCCAGCGCTCTAGACAGACGTGCTGACGACTGTACCAGAGAACATAGGCTCTTGCACGTTCCAGGCCCTTTCAGCCGACACTCGCCTTTCCACAGAGTCCAAAATCTGTGTAACTGTAATTTTCGCCATGTTTATATGTTTCATGACTTGTTATTTTATTTCTGTTCGAACTTCGTACTTCGCCTTGAGCCATCTTTCTAGCGGCACTCCTCTCCCGCATTCTCATAGTTTCTCTCGCCTTCCACATATGCACTCATTCTCTCGAATGCGCGTTATTTCATTTTTGTTGCTCATTATGTAGCTCTTTATTACTAGGTTGTTTTTGCTTTGTTAATTGCTTTAATTTCTTTTCTCATACTTTTTGGTCGTGGCTGTTTTACTTTTCCACCTTTCCTGTTTTTTTTTTGTACCAACACTCTGACCCAGTGTTGTTCCTTGGCACGTAAAACAAACTACTGGTTGATCGAGGGATTCATTATCATCAGTACTAAAAAATACTATTTTATTGTGATTATTCCCCACAGCGTCGTCGTGCCAGACTTACGAGGTTGCGGTAACACCACACGGCCCGCACATCCTTCGGAGTACTTCATAACGAATCTTATCCAAGACGCACGAGAATTCATTGCAACTCTAAGTAAGTACACCTTTTTGAAGGATTACAGCAGTTGCTAAAATAAATCTTTATACTTAGTGCTAAGTAACTAAAGATATTTCCGCCTCGAAAACTTTGCCTAAGAGTGCTGAAAAAATAATAGAGCTATAAACAGTGAAACATACACACCAAGTTCCCAGCAACTGCTCTCATTACGTCTGCTAGCCCTGTAAGCGTGATTTCATTGCAACAGAAGTTTATTGGCTACAACGCGAATGTTCACTGTCATAGTAGGTGTCACCGTCAACGTCGCCTTTAGGTTTTATGTGAGTACAAGTAGGATAAGATGCCCCGCGCAGCATATGCTGTGGCTAGGAGGGAAAGCATGTGGGTGGTAGCGGAGAAGGATGGTAGTTTGATGGGTGACCTCGCAATTTTGTAGGTCACGGTAATAAATGCGCGCAAGGGGAGAGAGGGTGGGGAGCAGGTGAAGGTGCGTCTCTTGCTCTACCCTGACCGTGCCTGTGCATGGCCCATCTCGGAGCTAATCTGCGGCGGGGGCAAAGAATAGGCGTGCCAGTATAGCTAGTCCCTTCACCTGCTTTCTCTTCCCATGACTATAGTCTTGGAAGTCACGTGACCTGAACTATTCGAGGAATCTTGAATTGAGAGGCTGCATAAGTGTTCGCTGTCTGAGTCTAGTGTTCTTCGCCAAGCCAGTGCTGTAAGAATGAGTACTCGTGGCCATCGCGCTAGATACGCTCACCGTTGGCAGTGCCTGCCTGACACCATGCAGTTTACTTTATTTATAAAGCGAATGATTACTGCAACTTACATAGCAGAATAAACTACGAATCTTACAAAACGTAGTTTCCTAATATTTTGTGCTCGTTGTCAATCAGGCTTCGTCTGTGAACAACTTTTTTTTACAGTGGTGCACAATAACAATATTCCACCTTTGTACTTTCGGTATGACTCAAAACCGTAGAAAATATGTGTTGCACTCTAGAGCAAGCTTACGCAGCAGCTGCGATGAGAGAAGCCGAAGGTGAAAATTGTGCGATAAATATGACGAACGAGTGCGCACTAAAATGTCTCAACCCGTATTAACAATTTTTTTTATTTTCTTTAACTAGACTTCAGCACTAGCCGCCTACCTTCACTATTAATATTCCCGCATCAGCATTGGCTAAAATTCTCTTTTACAAACAATTCTAGCGTAAAACTTTTAGTGCATACTTTGCGAGCTTCAGATGTTTTCAGCGTACCTTATACCTAGCCTCCAACGTTGTGATAGCGCAAGGGCAATTTCTGGAACTGAGTACATATCAGAATAGGCATGGGGAGGGGCGGGGGGGGGCATCACATGCATGCATACATATTGACACGTGTACTTATTTATTCTTCTTTCCGGGACTTCACCCGCTAATAATCTCATATTCTCGTTCAGCGCAAGACGAGCCAGAATTATTTGGAACTTACTCGAATGTTATCGTTGGTTCTATCTGTTTTGTACGTTCTCACCGAACCTTGTGTAATCGGAATGACCCGCCATGGTTGCTTAGTGACTATGATGTTGGGCTGCTGGGCACGAGGTCGCGGGATCGAATCCCGGCCACGGCGGCCGCATTTCCATGGGGGCGAAATGCTAAAACACCCGTGTACTTAGATTTAGGCGCCCGTTAAAGAACCCCAGGTGGTCCAAACTTCCGGAGTCCCCGATTACGGCGTGCCTCATAATCAGAAAGTGGTTTTGGCACGTAAAACCCCAGAATTTAATTTTTAATTTTTGTGTAAACGGAATGTATGGGCGACACGAATTTTGTAGCAATTTCTGGAAGGTACATAGCCACCAGCGATTACCGCGGAACACTCGACAAGTCATGTATAAAAGCCGACTCGATTGACCCGCCGAATCAGATTTTCGATGATCACCGACTGTGCTCTCTGCTGTTGTTGTGCTTTGAATCTTACTTGCTTATAGGGGCGCAAGTTCCCCAAGTAAGGAGTTAGTTTCGGGATTCACAGTTTTCCTACTGTGCTTCTGACCGTCACTACGACGTGACAATACCACGAATGGCATACGTTGACACCAATGCCATGACGTATCTGTCATGGCGTATGTATTATGACCTAAATTGTAGGAATTACATTACATGATGCCATCGTGGTGGTTTCTTTAGCTTAATATATATCTGGATATGAATGACATGCATGGCCTGACATGAAGGGTATTGCTTAAATGCGACATGCGAATAACACGCGTGTTTTAAATTGAATGCCATGAATGATATTGCATGAAAATAATTACAACATATCCGTGAGCATGTTATGCCGTGTCATTCTTGAGATGTCATGCAGTCATGTCTCGTCAACATGTCCTGATACATATTTAGAGAACAAAACAGACACGATGCAATCAGCTCGCGTCATTTATGTCATTCATGACAATCAAGTCCTGATATACCTGTCATGTCATTCAAGTGATATACAATGTTTCATTGTTCTTCTTGGTTAATGTTCCTAAATTATTGCCTCTTTATAAATTGATTTTGTGGCTGTGTTGAATTGCGCGCTCTTGACATTCGATAATCATTATATCCAGTGTTACGGACCTACGGAACATAAACACTTGAGCGCAATGCAGTCGTGCGGGGGCCCAGGTGCCTGCGTGCCCCGAACACCTTTGTTTGATTGAAGTTTTTAACAACAACAACGCGCTGTTTACATTCGGTAATCATTATATTCCTAATAAATTGCTGTTATGTTTGTACTTAGATGCGCATTTCAATATAGAATTACTCTTGCTCATTTCTACGTAAGCTTCAACTACCATATGTTCGATATTTACTTATAATATGCTGATTTGTAGTTTTGCCTTATCGTAAGTCTTAGGTGATACAATCGCTTGTTTATTTATTTCCCCTAAGTTGATATGCATTTTCTCACTGTTTTTACCTAAATTGCTAATCGAAGGTTCGAAATTAATATTCATGTACTAAGAGGAGGTCTTCCAGGCAGATTTTACTTTGGCGACCTTCTGCTGCATACTATATATTTTGTAACTGTATTAATGTGCAATAATAAATGAATAATTGAGTTATATTTTGTCGGTTAAAAATGAACCCGGCAGAGAATAAATTCTTGTCATTTCATTTCAATTTTATTTATTTTTGAAATTGCCAAAGAAACATGACGTGGATGATATGCATGTCACGACAAAAAACATCATAAATGAGATGACATTACGTCAATTAATTTAATAACAAGACATGCATTTGTTGAATTGGATGTATTCTAGATATGCGTGTCATGACATGCGTATGTATAATAAATGACATGTCATGGCATGCATGCCATAACACGAATAGCATGAATGTCATGGCTGTGTTTAAGGCCATTGCTTAATTCCAATTAATGTCGGGATATGCATGACAAGAATGACATAAATTCATGTAATGCCTACACACATGCACACCATGACATTATTATCACGACAAGAGCTTACGCCGATCCAGTGGACCAATTTGTTCACTAACTTGGGCCGATGACTATATGCTCGTGTTTGTGATGCCGTGATGGTCATTTCATCCTCATTCTAGCTTCGTAATTCAACTGTAGCATCTGATGTTCGCGTGCTACCCGCACTCAAATTAGGTGGCACGTGCAAAATCCAAGCATCGCTCAGCAGAACGTCGACTGCTGACCGCATCCTTTCAAACAGCGATCTGAAAGCAAGTTTCCCACGAGGATTGATTTCCAAACGCGGAAAAGCAATGAGCCGCCTCTTTATTCCTACCGAAGCTTCTATCGAACTTTCGTAGCCCTAATCGTCGTACATCATCATCATCATCATCATCATCATCATCATCATCATCATCAGGCCATCTTTATGTCTACTGCAAGACTGAGGCCTGTCCCACCGATTCCAATTACACCTATCGTTGTTGCCAGTCCGCTTAATCAAACATCGTGGCGTCCAGCCACCTGCTTCGCTAAGTGTCCGATTATGACAACTCTGCACCAAGTTCTACTGTGACAGCCACATCACGGCTAGGCCAAGGCGAACAGTGTACCATGCCGCTCGTCCAAATGGCTAGTAAAAGACACGGGGTTCTGGTTGTGCTACAGCTTCGTTGAGATCATCGCGCTCAGGTCATACCACTGGATTTACACGGAGAAGAAAGACGACAGGGCATGCGCAAACTGTCAAGTGATTTTATTTCTGAAGAGGATGCTACTTACACCGACAAAAGGAGTAGAAATCCTCGCACGCGCAAAGCACCATTTTAATTTCTTTTCTGCTCAGTGTATTCGATGGGGCATTTAACGCACTTAGCAGCTTCTTTTGCAATCAAGCTTGCTTCGACAGTTTCTCGCGTAGCCTTATCCGTATTTCTACACACGACGGAACAATCCTTAAACGTTGTTGTACACACGCCATCCTCACAATGCACGGAGGTATGCCCATCTCGATTACAGTTCAGCTTTTGCTCATGTTTCCTTAACCTGCCATTGAGGCATCTACTTGTCTGGCCTAACGAACAAGTTGCCGCACGAGAAGGGGAAGCGACATAGGTCACCTTGTGTGCAGTCCACAAACAGCGGTCGGTGATTTCTCGCGCGTCCTCGGCGAGTCTTTCTAAACGAATCGGTGGCTTTACATATGCTGAATAGCTTTTGTTGAACTGAAAATACGACGTCCACTTCCACTTATCCGGCCACTTTCTTCAACCATGTCAGATGCCGTGCATGTAAGGTACAACCACCTTTCTTCTACTTTGATGAATGCGCTTGTACGTGCCATCTGGTTCACTGTTCCTTTTCAGCACATTTTTCCGCTATTGACGAAATTAAGTGGACAGGGTACCCTGCTTCCTGCGTCTGCTCTTCTTGTCTAAAAAAACTCCGAGGCATCCGGTGGGGCAGGATTAGCGGGGCGCGTTCATAAAACATAGGTTTGCGATTGCTCGCTTCATTGGCTTCGAATGTCAGGAGGCATGCGCAAGCCGCATCTTTTTCTTTTTTGCGAGGGAGATATTTTCAACATGAATTATTGGCGGTCAAAATTAGTTTGATGTCTTGGAAGTGGATGGCGTTATTATTAGGTTGCTCATGCGTAATAGCCAGATTGTCAAGACATTCATTGAACACGAGAACTACGTCAGTCACTGGTTCCTTGTTATTTGAATTCAATTCATACAGCACTAGGTAGTCGTTCACATAACAAAAAGGTTTTAAAACCTTTAGCGTCACGAGTTTTTCTTTTAGACGCTTGTCACAGTGGGCGAGAAACAGCTCCCTGAAGGCAGGCACTAGACAAGACCCGATACAAGCTGTTTCCTTCTGGAGATAGATGAGCCCCCCACATTCAACATAGGTTGGCCTCAGATAAAACTGCCGAATCTCTAGGAACCCGCTGGATGAAATGCCTGTCTCAGTTTGGAACGGGATTACGCCATATTTGTCTATGCAGTGTTCAATACATTCGCAGTAGGGCAGCTTGAGAGGTGGAGTAGTACAAATTCTTAACATCGATAGAGCAGGTTGACATTCCTTTGTCTCGATTGTTACTTAGGTACTTTATTACCTCATTTGAGCTTCTCACCAGGAAAGGGTCATCAATACGGAGCAAGCTAAGCTTATCCTGCCAAAAGTTGCTAGCGCATTCCGCCATGTACCTTTTTCGGAAGCAATCACTTTGAATGGGCATTCTAATTTGTGAGAAAAAAGAACGGCTGCAGGAAGTGGGTACCCGTCCCATGTAATTTTGTTTCACACGGTTTAAAAAAAGTGGCCCGAGAAGCGGAAGTGGGCGTCGTATTTTCAGGTCTACACAAGCTATCCAGTATATGCAAAGCCACCGATCCGTTTAGAAAGACTCGCTGAGGATTCACGAAGAATAACCGGCCGCCTTTCGTGCACTGTGCACAAGGTGTCGTATATCGCTATGTGCAAGCGGTACCATCTGTGCGTCTCGTTTATTGTTGCTTTTTATTGGGAACAAGCTTTTGCAAAATTGTCTTTGAACGATAATGTACTTCAGCCTGCTTCTGTGGATCGCACGAAGAGGCGGACATTACTTGCATGACAAACGGGAGTGATCATGTAATTCAATAAAATATTGCACTAATAAACGTTCTAGAATAATCACCTCCTTAAATTGAGAAATTTCAAACCAGACAGTCAAATCCGATTTGCCTTCCAGAAATCCCCAGACTAGCATCCCTTTTGCGATGTCTCTCCTCGAAATCTGCTCCACTTGGAATTTGCGTTATAAGTGCTATATTTCTGAACAGTTAGTGAGACGGTCCTGTGTAATTCTGTTAATGGAAACGCCAGTATATATTGTACCACATTTTGTAGACACAAATGTCATTATAGGTGTTACTTTTTGCAATTTTTCTGTAACTAGGTGCGACCTTATGATCTTCTCTATCTCACAACTTCAAAATGAGACAATGTTAATAAATAAAAGTGTTACTAGCGCGTCTTTTTATTATAGCTACGTGGAAGTTGCGATTTTCTCTGAAAATGATGTTACCCTCCTCAGATCACCCAGCTCAGCAGGCTGCTCGCACTTTCAAAGCGATATTTGTATATTTCTTCAGTATTACAAATGAATAAATTATTAGGCAAGTTTATTTATGAATACTCTTATATTGAAAAATCGCCTGAATTTAAGCTGGGCATGCTGCTACATGCCTGAAGAAAGAGGAAGATGGGATAACAAAGAGCGGAAAGGAAAAGGTGGTGTTTTGTCCGCTGTTGTACAGTTCTTACGGTGCAGTATTGCTTTTATCTTTGTTCGTCCCAAAAACAGTAAGCTTGCCCACAACGGGCATAGTTGCAGTGTGCTGTGGGCTTGAGATCACAGTATGTGAACATTTGACAGGGCAAAAGCAAACATTGTCGTGCGAACGCCTTCGGAGTTTATTTATTTATTTATTTCACGTACTTGCAAGGCCCGAAGGCGTTACAGAAAGGAGTGGAGTCAAAACAAAAAGTAATGCAGTAAAAAATACAAAGAAAAAGTATTAACAAAAATATTAACAAAAGGCATTCTGAACGGTGGTCTTGAAGTTAGTAGGGTCGGTGATGAGTGCGATTGAGGCGGGAAGGCGATTCCAGTCTGTGCTTGTCCTGGGGATGAATGAGTCACTGTACCGGTTAGTACGGCACAATGGCACCCCGATTTTAAGGCTGTGGTCAGTGCGGGCCGAAATATAAGACGGAGGGGCAAGAAGGTTCTCTTTTAAAAAGGGGTTCAAGTGAAAAACTTTGTTAAAAGGGAGAGACGGGAAGATTTCCGGCGTGACGAAAGATCAGGTAAATTAAGAGTTCGTTTCATTGAAGAAATACTTGCATAGCGAGAATAATTGGATAAGACAAAGCGTGCACTGCGGTTTTGAATACTTTCAAGAGTATAAACTAATGAAGACTGAGTCGGATCCCAAATGGCTGAAGCATACGCCAATTTGGAGCAAACTAAAGTTTTATAAATAGTTAGCTTCAGGGAAGAAGGGGCTTAGCTAAAATTACGGCGTAAGTAACCAAGCATGCTATTAGCGTTTTTAGTAACATAGTCAATATGCGAGTGCCAAGAACGGTTATTTGATATGTGAAGGCCGAGATACTTGTAAGAGCTAACTGACGTCCCCGGTGCACCACTAATAAAGTATGTGTGCGTGGCAGTGCTACGAGATATACGCATGGCCTTGCATTTACTTGAATTTAGTTGCATGCACCAATTAGAACACCACTCAATTACGTGTTTAAGGTCCTCCTGCAGCTCATCGGAATCTGAAGGATAAGTAATATTACGGTAAAGAACACAGTCATCCGCGAAAAGCTTTATGGAAGAGGAAAGAACGCAGTTCGGAAGATCGTTAACATAGAATAGAAAGAGAAGTGGACCTAGGACTGACCCTTGAGGAACACCTGCTGGTACGTTAGAAAACCGAGAATTACAGTTATTAGTGTTTACAAACTGCGTCCTGTTAGAAAGAAAGTTTTTTATCCACTCGAGTACATTTGTGTCAAAGTTAAGTTGAGTCAGCTTAAGCAGAAGTAAATCATGGGTCCCAGAGTCAAAGGCTTTGGCAAAATCAAAAAATATGCAGTCAATGTCGGTACCTAGATCAGAAATTGCAAAGAGATCGTTAGTAAATGTTAAGAGCTGTGTTTCACAGGAAAAGAACTTACGGAAACCATGTTGACAGGGGTTGAAAAGGAATTTGATTCTAAAAACTCAGCCAAATTTGAATATATTATACGCTCAAGAATTTTACATGAAATGCTTGTTAGTGAGATAGGCCTGTAATTGCTGGGTAAGTGTGTGTTACCTGATTTATGAACTGGAATTACCTTTCCCACGCACCAGTCATGTGGAAGAACAGACTGCTCTAATGACTGAGTGAAAATGTTCGACAAGATAACAGCAGAAAATACATTAGTACACTTCAAAATTTGTGAGTTCAGGCAGTCTGGGCGGGCAGATGAGGACGTTTTTTGATTGTTAATTAGGCAGCTAACACCAACCCAGTCAATAGAGATTGGATCCATGGGCGAAAAACCAGAATTGGATACAAGTGGTAATCTACGTGGCATTGTGGTAACATGGGAAGGAAAAACATCATTAAATCCATTACAGCATTCTTCAGGAGCAACAGGTTGATCATTTGGGTATGTTAATTGGATTATTTTGCTTGGAGTACCGTTAACTATGGTCCAGAATTTACGAGGATTCATTTGCAAGATGGACGGAAGGGTAACAGAATAAAAATGCTGTTTCGCACTAGCGGCGGCTGCGTTGTAGTCACGTTCAGTGAGGTAGTAAGCGGACCAAGCAACGTCACTGCATGAAGCTTTTGCGGGATGAAACAACCGCTTTTTTCTTTTTTTTTGTTACGCAGTCGCTTCAAAAAGGAGTTGAACCAAGGGGACCGTGGCTTGCAAGCGACTGTTCTTTGCGGTACGAAACGTTCGATTAGTGACAACAATTTATTTTTGAAAATGCACCAGTTTTCTCGAACACAGCGCTGATCGCAATTAGCGATGTAAGAAGCTGCGAAATTTTCTATTTCAGCGGTAATGGAAGCCAAATCGGCTTTGCTGTAATAGCGGATCACCTTCGTAGTTTTCTTAACAGGAGCCCGTGTGTTGATATGAAAAGTGAGTGCAAGGTGATCAGTTAAGCCTTTTATGTAAAGAATTGGGGAAACTGTGTCAGGGTTCATAGTGAGAATCAGATCTAGTATGTTAGATGAAGAGACAGACACGCGCGTTGGTTTCAGTACAAGCTGGATGAAGTGGAAATCCAAACAAGTCTTTATAAACTGGGTACTCTGAGAAGACTGAGACGTTGCCGTGTCGTTACGCCGAATGATATCGGGAAAGTTGAAGTCACCAAGAAGAAAAAGGGGCGCGTTAGGGTATCTGACAACTAACTTGTTCAATGCTTCGTGAAGGTTATCGCAAAATGATGGCGAAGCAGTAGGAGGGCAATAGCATGTGCAAAAAATAACATCTCTGTTGTCGAGTACAACGCGCACGCAAACAAGTTCCAGTGGTGTTTCTATGGAAACTGAGCTCGAAGTGAGCGTTTCAGTAACTGCAATCAAGACACCTCCACCTGATCGCACACCACGATCGCAGCGATAACATGAATAGACTTCGAAAACACTTTCGACAAGCAGCTTAGAGACCTTGTCGCCCACAAGGACATGCGATAGCCCTTTGCAACAATACAAAGACATTTCGCCGCCGCTGCGACGATCCGCAAAATGCTCAGTACCGACAAACACATGACTAAGAACAGATGCATATTGGCGTAGTCGGAAAAAGCAAGGCGAACAAAGGAACACAATCTAGCGATAATAAGACGCCTAGGGCCGTACCGATCTGATGAACGCCGCAGTCAACTCCCAGTAATCAGTGAATGTTTCACCAAACCAGAATATAATTACGAGGTGTGCCGAAGTGGAGGACTCCGGTTTAATTTTGACTACCTAGGGTTCTTTAACGTGCACATCGTGCAACGGCACAAAGGTGTTTCTGCATTTCGCTGCCATTGAGATATGTCTGCCGCAGCCCGGATTCCCTCCCGCGCCCTCGGGCTTGGCAGCCCAATGCCTAAGCCACCATGCCGCCATGCCAGGTTCTGCAACTCAGTTGAATTAACATTTCGTAGGCTGGCTGCCAAGTCTGGACAAATAGAAGTATGCTATTAACACAGACTTTACCACGTCCAGTTTGCAATGCTAGAGCACGGCTCGTTGCACGAAACTGTGGATAGGAACTTTCTGAAGCTACAAAGGAAACATGGAACATATCACACCGCCCGCTACGGCTTCCGGTAACCATGCTTTCTGCCTTGAAAACAAAAAAAATCATCACCATACGTCAAGCATCATGATTCCTCTATGAAATGCATCGTTGAGTTGGACCCTCATCTGCTGCTCAATCTTGAAATATCTGCCGCAAGGGCTAACGCTCAATCGCATGAAGATATGTGCAGAATAATGCGAGAAAGTAGACCCATGGAAACAGACTCGTCAGAGGGAGGCTGACAGCATTGGGAGAAATATTCCTCGAAGAGAGCAATGCGCTTTTACCCACTGATGTTTTCCGGCCTCCGTAGCTAGCTAGAATTCCGGAATCTATTTCTGACATTATTCTACAACTTTCGAAGCAGTATCATCACCATTAGCCGTTTTTCATGCCCACTTCCGGACGAAGGCTTCTCTCTCTGTGATATCCAATTACACCTGTCTTGCGCTAGCTGATTCCAACTTGCTACTGCAAATTTCCTAATTTTATCAAATCGCCTAGTTTACGGCCGTCCTCGATTACGCTTCCCTTCCCTTGGCGTCCATTCTGTAAATATAATGCTCCACCGGTTATCTAACCTACGTATTACAAGGCTTGTCCAGCTACACATTTTTCCCTTAATGTCAAGTAGAATATCTGCTATCCTCGTGTGCTCTCTGATCCACACCGCTCTCTTCCTGACTCTTAATGTTACAGCTAACTTTCTCATTCCATCACTCTTCGCGCACTCCTTAACTTGTTCTCGAGCTTCTTGGTTCGAATCGAAGTTTCTGCCCTATATGAGCACTGGTAGATGCAGTAGTTGGATGGATGGAAACAACTTTATTTTGAATCCGGCAAATTTGACGAGCCGAGCTCAGGTCTCCCATGAGGGGACTTCGAGGCCTTGCCTCGTCGCCGCCTCTCGGACTTGCTGAACAGCCCACTCTTGTGTCTTGAGGTTTGAGCTGCGCAGAGTGGCGGCCCACTTCGACGCAAGAGCCCCCGGAGCTACTGCCATTGTAGCTGATGTAACACGACACTCCCACAACATCTGTGACAGCATTGCTCTAGTTTCCTGACATAATTTGCAAAGAGCTGTCGGGTATAGCGTGTGGAAAATGTGCTGCAGTCGCACCGGGCTGGGGAAGGTTTGTGTTTGCAATTGTCGCCAGACGACTGCCTGGCGACGTTTCAGCATGGGGTGAGGTGGGGGCAGCAACCGCCTGCCTAGCTGGTAGTGCTTGGTGATGTCATTGTACCTAACCAAGCGTTCTCGCGTGTTTTGAGCCAGGAGTTCCGAACTCAAAGAGGCGGTCTCCGATTCTGCGCGGCGGGTCAGTTCTCGCGCAGAGCGGTGTGCTACCTCGTTTAAGTTAGGGGGGCCCTCATTGGTGGGGGTGGCGACGTGCGCTGGAAACCACATGATCGCGGTGCTATCGAAGTGCTGTCGACCAGCTTTCCTTAGAATCTGGAGAACTTCACAGGAGATGCGCCCCCGCGCGTAGTTTGCGAACCGCGGATTGTGAATCGCTAAAAACTACCTCGCAGAGGGGGTCGGTAAGCGCAACCGCAATCGCTACCTCTTCCGCTGTTTCGGGGTATTCCGTTGCGACACTACACGCGTGCGTAAGCCGGGAGCTGACTTCTATGACTACCGCCGTGAACCGGTGTTCTCGTGCGTATTCTGCGGCATCTACAAAGCGCGTAGTCCTCTTTCCACCTAAGGAGCGCAGCAGTGCCTTGGCACGGGCCTGACATCGGCCCCGATTAAATTCGGGGTGCATGTTTTGAGGGATAGGGGCGACAATCAGCGTGTCGCTGAGGTCGGGTGGAATGACCTGTTTCAGACCGTGTTGGACGTGGTAATAGAAGCCGAGTTTCTGCAGGAAGTGCCGGTCCGTGACTGTCAGAGACACGAGTTCGATGTGAGAGGCTCTTTGCGCATCCACGATTTCCTCAAGCGTGTTGTGTACCCCCAGCTGTAGCAGACGAGCAGTGCTTGTGGACTCCGGTAGGCGAAGGGCGATTTTGTAAGTCTTGCGTATAAGGGTGTTGATTTCTTCCCTTTCGGTAACATTCCAGTTGTGGAACTTCCAACTTGAATTGCTGCCTCTCAAGCCAGCCTCGTTACAGTTTCATTCATTACCTCTATGTGATTATCATCATTATCTCTGTGTTCTAAGCCTACATATTTGTTTCCAAGTAGCAGCCGAAATTGGCCTGCTTTTACCCTTACTCCCTCTAAGTTGACCTGTTTCTTCTTGACCAATTTTGCTCTTTCTCTGTTGAAACTGAGGTGAATCCTAGCGCTCACTAACCTATAATCACTGCACTTTCCCTACCAATCACTACTACATCCTGCACTATGCTGGGATCGGCAGAAACCATGAAATTAGTTTCACTTCTTGTTTCACCATTACGGCTTTCCCAGGTCCACTTTATCTTACTACGTTTTCTGAAAAAGGTGTTCATTATTCTCATCTTATTCCTTAATCCGAATTCTACCAGCATATCTCCTCTAGCGTTTTTAGAATCGACGCTGTAGTTGCAAATTTCCTGTTCATCGGCCTTCTTTTTCCCTACTTTTGCATTGAAGTCACCCATTACTACTGCATACCGAATTTGCACTTTTCTCATCGCTAATTCAACAGCTTCATAAAACTGTACTATTTCTTCATCATCGTGACTGGAGGTTGGAGCGTAGGCTTGTACTACATTTGTTGTATACCTCCTGTTCAGCTTTATTACGGCTACTGTTACCCTTTCATTATTGCTGTAAAATTCATCAATGTTGCCCGGTACGTCCTTATGGATTAGAAATACTACCCCGTATTCTCTCTTATGTGGAAGTCCTCTGTAGCACAAAAGGTGGCCGTTATTCAGCAATGTATAAGCCTCACCAGTTGTTCTAACCTCACTAAGGCCATAAATACCCCATGCCATGCCTGATAATTCCTCAGAGTCCTGCTAAGCTAGCCTCACTCGAGAGGATTCGTGTGTTGAACGTGGCCAGGTCCAGTTTGAAGTGGCGGCCTGTCTGGATCCAAAAATTATTACCACCTTCAAAATCAAAGGCCGGTGTTCTACCTCTGCCCCACGCCACCACGTCTTTCGAAGCATACAGAGGAGTAACTTCAAAATCATTTCCACTGATAGAAAGTCTGCTTTGCACCGTTGTATTTCACCGTTAATTTTAGCTGTTGTAGGGATCCTCTCGATTGTTGCTAGGAAAGCTACTGTCCACGATGCGAGACGGCCCTAGCTTTAACGGCCACTCTCCGAAAGTCCAGCTGTAAGAGCAGTGCTGTCTGCACCGAAAGAACACAGCGGGCCAGTTTCTGTTCTCCTTGCTTAAAAGCAAAGCTTCATTTGCGAACCTTTCCCATATTTGTTGACCGTGGATGCTGCTGCATTTTTTGCCGAACAGGGGACACGCAGGCTAGACCTATCATCTTTACTACCCGTGCAGATATCCTGGATGCCGGCTTCGTTTTCTGCGGGATTACTCAGTGATCAAACAAATGGTGCCTAAATATCTTCATTTAAACTCATCTACGTCATCAAGAGCACAATTTTTTTTATAAAGCGTCTTTCTGTGCCTACATTTTTAGCGTTTGCGGTTTGATGCACCTGCTTCTTTTGTTCATTTTCCTTGTGCTATTTACTGGAAGACGCTAGAATAGAGGAAACGCAAGGAAAATGAATGCATTCCAACTAGCCCAGGTCATCACGCTTCCCAATGTTTCGTCAGTCTTTAGCCGAATAAAAGGCAGTTTACTGTTACACTGTCTTAAGGATGAGCCCACTCTAGTTGGGCCGCTGACACTGAATACATTTTCATAACACAGGGGGCCGATCCTGTAGACAGTATATTGTGCGGTCAAGTTGGACCCGTGGACAGGGTCTACGCGTCCAGCTATCATCACTGGCAGGCAGGTAATCGCTACGGTGCAAAACGCTGTGCGGAATGTTATCAGTAGCGCCATATTTCCTTAACCGCTGCATGAAATCTTCGCTTCTCAGACTCCAAAATATAGGTTGTATCCCCATAATTTTACTTCCGTGCCAAAGTCGAGTCAGAAAACACACTTTCCTCAACTGGCATCGTACGTACAAAGTGGCCCTTGTCGGCTGTTGGAAAAGCATTGCCAAAAAACCATATGTGCTCGGCCCCCCTTCGATGCCCCGGACAAGTATCCATCTGAGAACGAGGAGCAACACGCGAAAGAAGTTCCAAGCAACGGAATTTTCCTACCATCGAACGGACTATGAACATTTCCGATAGTGTTGCAGACTGATAGGACTGTGTTTTCTACGTTAATGACGGCCACCTAAAGAAAGTCACGAACCAAGACATCTGCCCTCCTTCATGGATAGGCAACGTATTGAGCCACTTGTGCTATGCCGAAAATGTTTTACTGATGGAACTCATGGAAAATTGAAGTCGACTAGGAGCACCGACAGGAAACAAGGCTAGCCACCGTAGACACCGCCTTACCGCGTTTAATGTTCCTAAAACTGACGGCAGATGCACAATGCACCAGTGTAAGGCATGAATTGTTTGTGACAATAAGGCTATGATGGCAATGGTGGAGCGTTTGTTGTTCTGCCAGGGCAACGGCATATATTAGGCCCCCCTTGTTAGACGCACTCGTAACGCTCTAGAGCGCTTGAATACGTAATTTACCGGCGAGTCTCCATTTACCAACGCCCATGAAACTTTCCCTGTACACCACCGATCACGTCGTCCTTATTATCACTACACACATACAAGTTGCTGGGTTTAGTAAATTAAGAACACCACATGAAACATTTTATATTATGCATAAAGCAATGATGGTTCAATAATTATTCCTAACGCTTCTAAACGATACAGAAATGTCAAAACTTGTGCTACACTATCCATTCCATAAATAAACCTTCGAAAACGCAGTTCTCTTTGGGACATTCGAAAAAGTAGCAGATAACGGCACCGCGGCATAAACATGATACGGCATTCTCCCTATTTTCTCGAAATTTGACCTCGGTTGTGGTATTTTTATCAGGGAAGCACTCTAACTGTTACGCCGCTCTAGAACACACTAATAACTCTTAGGAGCCTTTATATGTACCTAATCTATTGCAACACGCCTATTTACCCTCCATTTTGAATGTTTAACAACATATTACGCGTACCATGCACCTAATTCTCCCCTAATTCTTCCTAAATATAAACAAGGAGCCCTGTTTAGTTCAGCGTTGACGCTAGACATACGGACTACGAATCTCGTTTGAGGCACGAAAAGAGGAAGAAAACGAATGTTCAAGCATGATTTGCAACACTTCCATTTAAAACAGCCACGTGAAAGTTTACCAAGTCTATACACTTCAAATTATGTCTAGTTTTACGGAAATGGAGTTTAGTATCTCATGGAATTGTTTAAGGGGTCTGGGAAATATTTGCCAGTGTGATATTTCTCAACGCTTGAATAAAATACACCGTAAAAAGCCTCTAGTTCGCCTACACAGGTTATCACTAGTCACTCATAGCATGCTTGCTACTTCAACGAAATATGAAAATCATGGCTGACGTATTTTACACAGGAAACCGAGGAAAATCAAGTAAATGGCTTGTATAAAGTTTCAAATCTGCGAGAAAGCGAGTATTCAATATATATTTTGAAAGCACATAAACAACAAAAACAGTTGCACTTTACCCAAAAGTGGCATCTATTTTCTGAAAATATGAGCTACCTCTAGTTGTTGCTCCTGCCGGGAACATGTGTTAGTGCAACTTATGTGGAAACAGTGTGAAAATGAAGCTGACAGACGTAAGAAGGGACACATGCCGATTAAAAAAACTGAAGTCAGTGTCGTAATATCACAATGACTTGGTACATTTCACAAGGTCGTTTTCGCTTACATATCTTGGATAAGTCGTTATTACACAATTAAATTCCAATCAGACCTCTAAGAGATCTTAATAACTTTTCGTTGTGATGAGATGCAGAGACTGTAGTATTATTTCGCCTATCTCTTGAGATTGAATAGTTCCAGTATTTGATATTCCAACGATTTTACGCGGTAATAAAACGTACGCAGTCATTGGCCGCGTGTCAAACTTTATCCGGACCTCTCCCCTTATCATTAGGTTAAATATAGCAAGAATGTCATTATTTTTTAAATATGCTTAGGCAGTAAAAAATAAAGGCGTGATGCAAAAAGCGCAAGCTGAAACGTGTTAAGGCGGCCACTGCCCTGTGCCATCCTTCTCCGCAATGTGAGCTTGTGTGCGCTTCCCGCGCGCCGTTGGCGTTGAGCGGCGAGGCACGGAAGAGAGTCCTCGCAGCTCAAGTAGGAGATGCGTAAGAAATAGCGATACCTGAATGTTGGAATTTGCGAATACGAATCGAATATTACACAATAACTATCGGTATTCACAGTGGAGAATGAACTATTCGGTATATTTTAATACTTAAACCTAGCCATATATTTCGCAACTACCGATTGGCAATGTTGTGTTTCTCATCTCTGTGTGCTAAACAGAGCATCGCTAATTATCACAAGTTAAACAACAACAAAGTTTTTGAAACAATGCAGAAACAAAGTGGCTAAGTAAGCTCTGTTTTTGGTTCCGCGGTGAAAGCCTACATTACAACCCGTGATTTTCGCTTGTAGTCTCTCATTTATTGTTTTTGCCAGTCTAGTTACGCAGCAGTTGGACAGCCACTGATATTGTTTTTCTTAAAGCGGGCCTTTTTACGTGTGTTTATGGCACACAAGTTCTTCCGCAACTTCTTGCTTTTCTTTATCGACAACTTCTAGCTTTTTAAAGCCATTTATCTAGCATTTTTGTAAGCCACTCCGACAGCAGCCATTCGTTCTTTGAAATATTCTTTCTAACCATGCTTTAAAGACGTTGAGAGGCTATTAGCGGAGTTCTTAAAATGACACTTGGCAATGTCTTCAAAACTAACCGTAATTGTTCCTGACAGCTAGCTGTCTCTTTTTTACTAGTCAGCAAAAGCGTGCTGCCTAATCATTTAGAAATAAGTTTTCCTACTGGGAATATATGCGTTTGAGTTTAATATTTTATATATTGTGGTTACTGCTCGTGTTCAATTCATATTTAAAAAATTTGATATTCGCCACTTGTAGTAATAGAGAAAAACACTGCATACATGGCAACTGTATTCAGAAAGAAAATTTTGCCTCAACCTGTTGCTTCGTAAGGTTTTCCAGCGTGCAGCTGAAAGCGTTCGCTCACAGAAATGAGGGGGCAAATAGCATGTCTTGCCCTCACCCACACTTTGAGAGTGGAGGGAGCAGGTATCCCCGCCTGACTCCCCCCCCCCCCCTACAGCTAATAAGCCTATGGCATAGGAATTTTCGCCCTGTAGATAATTAAGTGCATAGGACAGCCTGTAGGAGACAGCGTATACTAACTTAAGATACATATTGTAACGATACATAACAACCACCGAGTTATGTCGCCTAGCAAACTACCCTAATTAGTTACCCGCCATGGTTGTTCAGTGGCTATTGTGTTAGGCTGCTGAGCCCAAGGTCGGGGGATTGAATCCCGGCCACGGCGGCCGCATTTCGATGGGGGCGAAATGCTGAAACACCCGTGTACTTAGATTTAGGTCACGTTAAAGAACCACGGGTGGTCGAAATTTCCGGAGTCCTCCACTACGGCGTGTCTCATAATCAGAAAGTGGTTTTGGCACCTAACACCCCATAATTTAATTTTTTTACCCTAATTAGCACAAGTTTAATCCAGGCACGTCGTAGGGATATTGGGAGGCAGTGCTTTCATATTTTACGCTCTCCCTCCCCTGCCCTGTAACGTATAGGAAACAATTAAATGAATGAGCAAATGAATACAGATTTCGTCACTCTTGCTCACTAAATTGCTACAGAGTGTCCAACCACAATTCGACGTATCAGCTCCTTTGCCATTCTTTTCAAGTTTTCAAGTATATTCTGATCAATTTTGACAGGGCGGCACTATCCTTGATCAATCCTTTAGTTTGTATGTGCCATGGTGCATGGTCCTCATCATAACAGTTAAAATCTCCAAATTTTACTTCCAACGTGTATAGCGCGAAACAACGGAATACATGACATATAATATGCACCTCTGCCAATAAATAAAAACAATAATGCGCCTGCAGAACAGTGATTCGCTAACGGGCTATGTTTAGCTGGCATCGCACTCTCAAGCTGATCCATAAACCTATACGGAGCTGAGATGATTCAAACGAAGCCAGCTATAACATGCGAAATCATGAATAGGAGAAAGGGACAATAGCCGGGTCTGTCCATTCTATCTCCGGCTGGCGGCACCTCCACAATGTAAAAACTGCAGCTAAAATTCGAAAATGGGTATATGAAATGAAGACGGTAACATCTTCGATGTAGACGTTGAGCTGTGGTACATGGCAGACGCTATTAGGTATAACTTCCGCACGAAAGAAAGCGTAGTTCAGACTCAAACCTATCTTTCAGCAACAGAAAAGCCTGAGTGGTCAAAATTTATCATATAGGAACTTTGCTAAAAGAAATCAGAAAAAAATATCCCATATAACATGGTCGAAGGACACCATGATATCCCAATACAGTTACTCAAACAGTAGGATCAAAGGACCAAGGTACTACTAACTACTGCCATAGTGGAAGCGATTAGAACGAAGAAAATTCGGGCTGGATAGCATCAAAGAAAGATGAACCTTATCTACAAAGGCAAAAGTGAAAAGGGTAAGACGAGCTCGTACAAGCCAGTTACAGTAACGTCGTTGATATATAGTTGGCAATGAGAGCCATAAAATACGACCATCGAGGTAAGTGGGGAAAATTATGTTCTGTAGTAACTACAGAATGGGGTTCATATCAAGCAGACGCTTAGAGGTTATCTTTGTATTTACTCAGTGCACAAAGATTTCAATAGCTCAAAATAGACCTTTATGATACAATTTCTTCATATTGGGTGTCTACGGAAATGTAGAAAAGGAATTTTTACTGGATATTCTACAGTACGAAAGAATTGACCGTTTCAAGGATCTACTAAAGGGAGAGACGTATGCATAACCCAACACAAATTCTATGGAAACGCGAAAAATATAATTAAGTAGTGGAAATTCACCAAGGACTGAAGCAAGGACTGTGCATTGTCTAAATTTTTGTTCGCAATTTATGTTGAGGACATAAAGAAAGGCCTGGAAAACAGTGAACTGGGGTTCGATTTATCCTGCATGCATAATGGACAAATGGTGAAAGATAACATCACCGAACTGACGTATGCCGACGAAATAATGGTACTGGCGGACAATGGAAGATATGTGCACACGCTTGCGAATATGTGTGGAAGCGCAGCGACAAATAAAGGCCTTACGTTTAGAACAGAGAAATCAAAAATTAGGATCTCTAATAAAGGTACTAGTAATTACGCGGTGTCGATTCAGCAGCAAGTCCTATCCATAGTCAAGCGATATAAATACGTCTACGTATACATAAACGAGGGAAAGGCTTACTCAAGAACTCACGAAGATCATCTGAAAATAAAGCGCAAGCGAAATGCAGCAATAATGACGAATACAGCACTTTGCGGCCATAATAAATCTAAGGCGGTGCGTAGAATCTGGAAAGGAGTAATGGTGCCAGCACGAACGTTAGCAACTGCCCTTGCGTGCGTAAAACCTGTTATCTTGTCGGGATTTCAAATTAACCAAAGATCGGTGAGCCGGTTCGCATTGGGAGGCCACGGTGAAACCACAGATGAGGGAGTGCAGGGTTACATGGGTTTGACCTGTTTTGAAATCAGAGAAGCGCAGAGCAAAATTAGTTTTGATGAATGACTCAGGAACATGGGCCAAATAAATGGGCGGCTAAAGCGCGCTAGTATATGCACCTGAAAAGCGTGCACACAGAATGGAGGATGAGGTCAACAAAGTTGGAAACCAAAACAAGGTATTAGAAGGGAAACTTGGGCGACTTGGTGGTAATTCCTGTTCTGGAAAGTAGCAGCGCTAAACGGGCAAGGACTTAGGCAAAGAACAACACGACACTGGCGCTGACTCACAACAGGTTTACATCGAGGAAAATCGCGTTTATAAACACGTGCCGACGGGGCGGCAACAGCGCGACTGTACAAGCGCAGCAGGAGACATCCTTGTGACGTGTCGAACCACACGTGGAATAAACCAGTACGTCATCCCGTGGAGCAAACCAGTGCGTCATAACAAAACCAAAAACAAAAACAAATAGAAGACTTTCCTTAACAAACTTAACAACAATCTACCGAGATACACTTTCTTGCAAATATCTCAACTCGTTATTACTAGGAGCGACAGATGGATTGCTAACACGTCTTTCCCCCTCCCTATCAATATTGTTACGGCGCAACCAAAAATAGTGTCAGTGAGAAGATGGTTTTATGTGTATAAGTGGAATAAGTATCGACAGTCATCTTTTTTATGCATCGTTGTCTCTCTTGTAAATATTGCAAATACATCTTCATATGACGTAATAGTTCTGCAGAAACCCGCAAGGTAGAGAAAAATAATTAATCAAGGGAAAATGGGACATCCAACCGAACGTAGGAAATTGCTACAATTGTTTTGTAGCAATTGGCTACGTTCGGGTGGATATCTCATTTTCCCTTTATTAATTACATCTTCATATGTGACTTCACCAACATAACAAATTGTTGCAGGCCCGGGTTAACGACCACTGCGGAGCTCCGTTGTTTTTTCTCATGGGTACCGGTTTATGCTATATACTATTTTATAATGCTGGTTCTCGCTATTTTAGAGTGTGCTGAGGAAAAATTTTAAAGTGCCTTAACAGAACGAGGCTTATATAACCAACACAAATGATGCTCCAAAAATTCAGTCTAATACACAAAAATTGAAGCTCACCTTCAGCAGACAACTTAAAGGTAAATTATAAACCTTCACCGCATTCCTTCAAAATCTTTAAAATATCATACCTTACTATTAGAATTGTCTCTTTTCGTAATCAAGAAATCGTCAACGTACCTAAAACAGTAAAGGCCAAACTTCCCAAATTACTAGCAATACAATTATCAACTCGACTAAGAAAAATATGGCATAAGGTTTGGGTCACCTTCAACCCTATACAAATTCCCAACTTCTGTAGCAACGTAACCATTCAACAAACATAGAGCGCAAATAAAACGACTCTTTTTCCTTGGGACAGTCTGAAATAGTAAAAGCCGGTATTGTTTAGGTTGCGGTGCGCACTGCGCTAGAGAAGACACGAAATCATTCGTTGAGAGAGAGTTGATTGACCAGATTCATAGATCGCAGAATGTGGGTTACCCGAATAGTAAAATGTTGAGGGCCTGTCATAATCTGATTAGGTGGGTAAAGGGTACCGATAAAATAAAGAATAAACCAAGAGATCCCGCGCGCAATGAAGAAATAGTTGTGGTGGTCCTATATGTACACAAGTTGCCGCATGGCTTGAAGAAACTGGCTATTAGGTATGGGGTGCCTGTGGTCATGTCTGCTTCCAACAAACTTACCATGATTTGTTCGCGTTTGCATAAAAAAATGTTGGGCCAGCGTCAAGGAATGCAGTTTCTCTTCCGAGAACTTCAAAAATAGGTACTTTCGATGCAGATTTGTTGTGTGCAGGTCACCCCGTTCATACGGGCAGGTTTATGTGGGCCAGACCGGTTGCTGTGTGAACATCAGAATAAAAGAGCACTTGTCATCATTGAAAGGTACGGGAGGTTTTCACTTGCCATTGCATTGTAGAAAGCGTGGATGCAGATTGATAGCAGAATAAAGTAAGTGTTCTGGCATGAGGATCAAACCACAAGGCAGTTTATGGAAGTCTTTCATTATGATAGGGAAAAGAAAAGATGTGTTAGCAAGCCGCCTGTCGCTCTTAGTAATAAAGAGTTGAGATAGATGCAACAAAGTGTATCCCAATAGATTGCTAAATTGATAAGGAAAGTCGTCCATCGGTATTATTTTGGTTTTGGTTTCTGTTATAGTGCACTACTTCGTTCCACGTGATGACATACTGGTTTATTCCACATGTGGTTCGACACGTCACGAGGATGACTCCTGCTGTGCACGTACAGTAGCGCAGTTGTCCCCCTGTAAGCCCGTGTTATATATGAGGCTTTCCTCAAAACAAACTTTAGTTGTGAGTCAGCACCAGTGTCGTGTTTTTCTTTGCCTAAGGCCTTGTCCGTTTAGCGCTGTTACCTTTCAAAACATCAAATACAGGGCAATTGAATATGTATATAGACAACTAGGAGTTATCAAAAAGGAAGCGAGAGAAACAGATAGACTGAATTGGATTCGAAGAATGGAAACAAGAAAGTCTACAGATATTTACAAGAATGACAACAAAGGAATTAGAAGGAAAAATCAGTAGAATAACACGAAGGGCAGGGCCTTGCTGTATGAGGCTCGAGCCCACTGCCTAACGAAAAAAACATACATAACCAAATATTCGCAACAAGATGATGCATGTGTATGCTGGATGAACAATGCGGAACCAAGTCAGTAAATGCTAATCGAATGTTAAGTGACTCACCCAGCGAGAGGGGCATGTAACGTACGCCTTCCAGAAATACTTGGATTTGAAGCGCATGAAAGCGTCAACTGGTCAACAACGACTATCTACCTTGAACCGCTACCAATGCCGTTACAGGCATTGGTATTGGTTTAAGGTGGATAGAGAGGTTTCGACGTAGAGAAAACAGACTAAGGCGATCTGTACAAAATAAATTAATAAAAAACATGCATAGCCTACCCCATTAACTCTACCAGGCTAGGTGACTATTTGCCACAACCCTGTTTCAAAGGGCATGCGTGTAAATGATCCTTATCATCACGATGTTTTCTTTTCGACCAGTTATTGCTTCGCACGTACCTGTGATTATTTATGTCAACTGATACACACGAAGGAATTAAACGACACTGCGTGATGAACACTCACAGTGGACAAGAGTATTACGGTAGGTATCGTGTCGCAGTTTAAAATTACGAAGGAAAGTGTTACCATATTAGAGCACCCGGAAGAAGTTTTAACACCCTGCCTACCTTTAAATATGACCTGCAATTGGTTTGCCTGGTTGTAGTTGCATTTTGCATGCAGGTAATCTTAAAGCAATGGTTGCTTTACGAACCGTCCAAGACATTCGTCACCGTGGCGGCTGTCTTGCCGGCTGTATTTTCGTTTGTATACGCTGGCCTGAAGTCTCTGCCTTTATAACCAGCCGCCACCGACAACCTCCGCAAGTGGCGTCACTGCACTAACCCTTTAAGACTAACATGCCGAGGATGACGAGGCAGTCTTTGACGAAGATAGGTTCTCCTATCGAAATGTTGGCCAGCCTTTCTAAGGCACCTTATCCCTGCTTACAAACTTTATACCACTGCTTATAGGAAGGTACTTATGAATTGGCTCATGTAAGTTTTGTATGCTGGCCGCTTATTTCGAGCTCTGTGGTGCGAAACAAACACGTACCTTCATACGTAAGAAAATCACGCATATTGTCTCCCCACGGGCTTGTGTAAAGCGCAAAGTTCTGTTTATGGAGTGGTGAATCGAATTCAACGAATTCTTTTATCAGGCAAGCAGTACGCGGCAGGGCGCCTTTAGCGAATCCTCCATACTGGGCATGTCTCTCCATATATGATATCTACATAAAATATAAGGATATATAGCCCACTCGCAGATATGTCTGAAGCACAGGAATCCTTTCGTAAAATCGTCAGTTACATTTTGTGAATTATTTGATAAAATGTTCTTTCTCTCAGTTAGTTATTCGGTATGTGCCACTAGGTATGAGCCCGTACTTGGCCACTGCTTCGGATAGCTGTGTCCCCCTAAGGCACAAGTCGTACTTAATCCCAAAGTGTTGTTCGATGCGTGTACTACTTTTCTGTGCATCAAACTGTCATCACCAAATTGTGCGCATTGCAGCAAGGTCTAAAACATTCATTCAACCAGTTTACTCAAGCTTCACTACGCCAATATTCTATCATGTCCATTGGATCCGCATTAGTGTTGTTGAAGAGGTTAGGATCACTAGTTAATGTTTGTAAATGCAGTCTAGAAGCGAAAACAATTCCGGCGATTCAAATACTCCCCATTGCAAAGTTTGAACGCAGCTGTATATGTGTTTTCATTTCGCGATATATTGAGGCAAATGATATGAGTCCGAAATCACCGAACGAACTGGCATTGGGCCAGTGCCTTCAGGGCCTTCGCACTGGGAGGGGCAGTATGGCAACGCTCGCCTGATGAGCACCGTCGGTGCCAACTGTGAAAGAAAACAATGACGAACGCGCGAGCAGTTCCACAAACGCGTTCGCGCGGTTACGCCGAGGCATGGGGACGCTCAACCCATGAACGGGTGCCTAAGAGCTGCGCTCAGAATACGCGGGGGCAACAAGTTAGCGCGACATAACGCGTGCAAGTGCTGCTATGCAACACGAACAGCTACGTAGAACACAGCACCGTGGCCGCCGTTAGGTCAGGTTTGCTGGGCGGATGATCTTTGATTATTGTGTTGAGCGGAAAAATTGTTGCGAATAGAGAGGTCATGTGGACAGGACTGAGCTGCCAGGCGTGTCGCAACGCCGGTTTGGCGAGAAGGGTCGCACGCCGATGGGGAAGGAGATGTTAGGCAACAAATTCAGTGGCAACCTAGCGGTAAATGCGAGAAAACATGCGTTAACATTACGTCGTAGATCACTGAGGTCCGGGATCCATGATTGAAATCGTGTTGACAACGCTGGAAAGTGTTGTTAAAGAGATCACTCGCCAGACATCCTGGGTCTTCGAGGAGCGAAGTGCAAATGATGACGGTGGTTGGGAGCGCACCACTGCCATTCCCACTGTTATATATATATTGTTACGTAGGAAGACGCAGACAACAGCCCGCGCTAGCCTCTAATCGTCGTGTTCACCCTACTCGCCTCTTTGTCATCGCAAATAATGTTCCGCAGCACTACCCCCGGCGGCAAAAGCGCCGTCCCGGAGCGACTAAACGCCGAACTCGGAAGCAGTATAGTAGGCCTTGAGCCTACTTACGTGCACATCACTGGATGCCAGAGTAGAGGAAGAGGTTGAACGCACAGGAGCGATTTCGTACGTCACAGGCGTCACCTGGCGCAGCACGCGGTAGGGCCCTGCGTATCGCGAAAGCAGCTTCTCTGATAGTCCGCCGCGACAAGAGGGCGACCACAGGAGCATGAGCGCACCAGGCGAAAACTATACGTCACGGTGGCGGGCGTTGTACTGACGCTGCTGGGTGGTTTGCGAGGCCGTCATTCGAGTACGGGCAAGCGGGCGTGCATGGTCGCCGAGGGCGATGGCGTCACGCGCATACTCGCTCGTTGAGATCGCAACAGGAGGAAGTGCCGTGTCAATGGGCAATGTCGGTTCGCGACCGTAAAGTAGATAAAATGGAGAAAATCCGGCGGTGTCATGCCGGGAAGAAGTATATGCAAATATGGCGTAAGGAAGGGCAATGTCCCAGTCGAAGTGGTCCTTGGAAACATACTTGGACAGCATATCGGCAAGAGTATGGTTTAACCGCTCTGTCAGGCCATCGGTTCGAGTATGGTATGAGGTAGTCAGCTTGTGTTGAATGGAGCTGCACAATGTCGGCGATAACTTTCGAGAGGAAGTTACGACCACGGTCAGTAAGCAGCTGTCGCGGGGCGCCATGAAGCAAGATAATGTCACGCAAGAGAATGTCCGCGACATCAGTGGCGTAACTGGTAGGGAGAGCCCGCCGCGTGATAGCGTATCGGGTGGCGTAATCAGTTGCGACGGCTACCCATTTGTTCCCAGAGGATGACGTGGGAAAGGGACCGAGGAGGTCTAATCCGACACAAAAAAACGTTCCACAGGGACGGTGATCGACTGGAGATGACCAGCAGGTAGCACCTGAGGTGTTTTCCGACGCTGACAGGGATCGCAGGCAGCAACATAGCGTCGGACGGAGCGAGCGAGACCAGGCCAATAGAAGCGGCGGCGGACGCGGTCGTAAGTGCGGCTTACCCCAAGATGTCCTGCAGTGGGTGCGTCATGCATCTCAAAGAACACAGCATGTCGTACATCTTTTGGCCCGATAAGAAGAAGACCAAATCCGTTAGGTAGGAAGTTCCTTCAGTACAGAATGCCGCCCTGGAGGACATTTCGGCGAACGGATGCGTCGGTAGGGGTGGAGCGCCGACGCTCAATGAGTGCTCGCAGCGATAGATCTCGGTACTGCTCATCGGCGATGTTAGCGAAGGCAGACACAGAGGAAATGCCGTTGGCTGTACAACTGTCGGCGTCGTCAGGCTCGTCTACCGGGTAGGGAGACAGGCAGTGAGCGTCCTTGTGTAGTCGGCCATACTTGTAGGTAACAGAGTACGAATATTCTTGGAGGCGTAAGGCCTAGCGACATAGTCTTCCTGTAGGATATTTCAGTGAGCATAACCAGCAAAGCGCGTGATGGTCTGTGACAACGGAAAAGGGTTGGCCATATAAGTATGGGTGGAACTTCGCAACCGCCCATCTAGGGCCAGACACGCTCAGTGATGGAATAGTTGCGCTCCCAGGGTGAGAGGAGCCTGCTAGCGTCAGCGATAACACGGTCGTTGCCGCGCTGGCGCTGTGCCAGTACTGTGCCAATTCCGTGACCGCTGGCGTCAGTACGATAGGCGCAGAAGGATCGAAATGGGCTAGAGTGGGAGGCGTTGTGAGAAGGTCGATTAGAAGCGAGAATGCAGAGGCTTCGTTATCGCCCCACTGGAAAGAGGCGTCTTTTTTCAAAAGCTCGGTTACTGGCCGTGCTATGGCCGCGAAATTTTGCACGAAACCGCGGAACTACGAACAAAGGCCGATCAAGCTGCGCACATCCTTGACACACTTTGGAACAGGGAAGTGCGTAACAGCATGGATCTTGCATGGGTGCGGTTGCACTCCGTTCGCGTCAACGAGATGTCCAAGGACGGTAATCTGGTGATGGCCGATTTGGCACTTCGATGCGTTGAGTTGCAGACCGGCTTGACGAAAAACGTTCAGGACTGCTGAGAGGTGCTCGAGGTGTATAGCGAACGTTGGGGAGAATACTATAACGTCATCCTAGTAGCACAGGCACGTGGACCATTTGAAACCATGAAGAAGGAAGTCCATCATGCGTTCAAAATTGGCAGGAGCGCTACATAGACAAAGCGGCATCACTTTGAATTCATAAGGACAGTCGGGTGTTACAAAAGCAGTCTTCTCGCGGTCGAGATCGTCCAGGCCAATCTGCCAGTAGCCGGAGCGAAGGTCAATAGAGGAGAAATAGTGAGCACCGTGGAGGCAGTCAAGGGCGTCATCAATCCGAGGTAGGGGATACACGTCCTTTTTGGTAACCCTGTTAAGGTGCCGATAATCCATGCAAAAGCGCCATGAGCCATCCTTCTTTTTTACCAGTACAACAGGGGACGCCCCTGGACTACATGATGGTTCTATAATGTTCTTAGCAAGCATTTTGCGAACTTCGGTGTGAATAACTTTACGCTCAGCCGGTGACACTCGATACGGGCGGCAATGAATAGTAGGGGCATCGCCGGTAATAATGCGATGTTTAACAGCTGTAGTTTGGGCCAAAGGAAGATCGTTAAAGTCAAAAATATCGTGGTAGTAAAAACAGAACGCGGTAGAGCTCACGAGCATGCTTGGACGGCATTTCGGGTGCAATCATTTCCTGTAAGTCGGCGGTGATACAAGTTGACGACTGCGATGGTAGAGGAGGATCGGCTGAATTGTCGGCTACGGCAATATATGCTAATGAGTGATCCTCGAATGAGCAAAGCTGGGCCAGAGACATCCCGCGTGGTAGTACTTGTGTCGTCAAGCCAAAATTGACCACTGGCAGGCAGACGCAATTCGCCGTAATAGATAAAACTGTATGATGTACTGTGATCCCGTGTGTAAGGAGGACGTCTCGCATAGAAGCCGCGATGTAGTGACCGTCGGGGATTGATGGGAATGACACGAAGTCAACGTAAGTCAGTGCTGAGAGTGGCAAGCGAACGAATTCGACGGAACCGAGGCGACTGGGGTGTGGTTCAGCGGGATCCAGAACGGGGCGGTCAAAGCGAAGAGTACTACCGGAACAATCGATGAGAGCAGAGTGTGCGGAAAGGAAGTCTAAACAAAGGATGATGTTGTGGGGACAGTGGGCGATGACTGTGAATAGCACGATAGTGGAGCAATCGGCAAAGGAGACCCGGGCGGCACACATACCAAATACGGGGGCTGTTCCGCCATCGGCGACACGGAAAACAGGCGTCGTGGCGGGCGTGATTATTTTCCTCAGCCGGTTACGAAGGTCAGCGATCATTACCGACAAATGCGCCCCAGTGTCTATAAGAGCAGATAAAGAAACACCGTCGACTTGCACGTCAAGAAGGTTCAGATGAGTGGGCTACGTCCGTGGAGGAAATTTGCGGTGTAGGGAGCAATGCAGCGTCACCTCGAGGCGCTGCATCATCTAGTTTTCCGACTGGGAGCGGCGTCCGAAGGGAGTCGGCGAATAGGAGCGACGGGGCTGGGGGGGGGGCGAAATTTTCGTCGTTGGGGCGAAGGCGAACCAGAATAGGGGCGGTTCGGCGCAGGAAACCCAGTGGCGGCATTATCGGAGCGGACGGCATAGGGACGAGAAGGGCCACCTGGGGGGCGAGTGTAGGCAGTATAAGTAGACCGGGTCGGGGAACTCCAGCGACTGTGACAGTGCCGAGAAATGTGCCTGATTCGATGGCAGTGAAAACAAATGGGCATGTCGTCAGCAGTGCGCCATTCAGATGGGTTGCGTAAACGTGGTGGGTAAGAAGATGTGGGACGGTTCGGAATCGAAGCCGGGAAGGTATCAGGGTGATGGGCCGAGCAGATGGTGTGAAGACTCATGTTTGCAAACTGATGGCGGGAAACTGCATGAATCAGGAAAACCGTGACTGCAGGTGCGTTGGAGGGGCTGGAGTCGAAGGCAGCCGGATAGGCGGCCTCGATCTCACGCCGGACGATTCTGGTAACATCGCCAGTGTTGTTGGGATGAGGAGCGTCAGCACAGGAAGACGTCGCTGAGGTGTTGGGCAGACGGGCAAAGTGCTGGTCGATACGTCGGCTTTTAGCGAGTTCCAGGCGGCGGCGCTCTTTTATAAGTGCATCCACCGTCGCCACGTTGTTGAAAACGAGCAAGTTCAAGGCGTCATCGGCAATGCCTTTGAGGATGTGGGAGACCTTGTCGGACTCAGTCATGTGGGCGTCAACTTTACGGCACAGAGTCAAGATGTCCTGAATGAACGTGACGTAGGGCTCTGTTGACGTCTGCACACGGCCGGAAAGCGCCTTCTGCACGGCAAGATGGTGACCGTAGTGGTTGCCGAACAAGTCTCGGAGCTTTGCTTAAGCGAATCCCAACTGGGGAGCTCATCTTCGTCCGTCCGAAACCAAACTCGAAGTGTACCACCAAGGTAAACGACTACTTTGGCGAGCATGATTATAGAGTCCCACTGGTTATTGTGGCTGACGTGCGCGCACAGGCTCATGCAGTCCTCCACGTCTTCCCCATCTTTGCCCGACGATACGCCAGGATCACGGGGAGCGGCGAGAGTGATGTAGGTCGTCGAAGTGGGAGCAGGTGTCGGAGCCGGTGGAGTCGATTTGTCGTCGCCGGGAGCCATGAAGGAAGGCTCGACGTATCGTCCACTGCGAAGCTCCGTGACGATGTACAGGGAATGTCCACCTCCACCAGATATGTTACGTAGGATGACGCAGATGAAAAGCTATATACAAGTATATTTACAAGGAAATTCGCCGCACTTGCCCAAGAGCCAACAGGCCGCGCTAGCCTCAAATCGTCGTCGTCGTCTTCACCTTGCTCGCCTTTTGTTATCGCAAATAGTGTTCCGTAGCAATATATATATATATATATATATATATATATATATCAAGACTCTTCTAAGCTATCTTTACACTTCTACTACCACGTGATGAGCTTCCCACCCTTCTAACACATGCACTTTGCTTTCCGCTTTGACACTCGTAATGCTAGCGTATTAAAAACAAACGTCAGCTTTTCTAGCGTGAAATGTACAGCTCACCTGGCGACTGTAAACATATGGCAGAAACGCTTGTAGTCTGCAAGGGACAGCGCTCGTTCCAGGATTCGGAGGCAGAACGCTGCCCTGGCACCGCTGCAGAGCAGCAGGGCTCCGCAGAGCGGAGGACGAGGCTGCGTCCCGCTTGCCTTCAACGTTTTTGGAGGCGCCCATACGCAGCTTGTCCTGCACGCCTTCTAACATTTTGCGGGCGGGCCACGTGGGCACCGTAGATACCGTAACAGCACTGCGGTGGGGACGCCGCCGGCAGCAACGTGCCTCTAGTGTCCATATATTTTCTATCGCATAAAACGAGGGCAAACGACGAATCGCTGTTGTCGTCTACAACTATGCTCGTGCAGTCTTTGTGTTGGCTCACATTACGCGTACATATGGCTATAGATAGCCATCCCGTCTGCAGTGTAGAAACCACGAAAACATATTTCGCGTGATCGACGTACCCTGGAAATTATTACCACTCGCGGCATTCTGGCGACTATGGCGTAGCGCTGCCGAGCTCCGAGTCACGAAATGAAGACCCCGACAGAGGCAGACGCATTTCCAAGGGTGTGGAATGCGTAAACACTCGTGTGCCTAGTTTTAGGTGCACGTTAAAGAACCCCATGCGGCCAAAATTAATCCGTAGCCGCCAACTACAGCGTGCTTGAAATCGAGTGCTGGTAAAGGTACGTTGAATCAGCGATGGGTAGAGTGAAAACAAAAAGCACTATACTGACGGGCGACTTCAATGCCAAAGTAGGCAAGAAGCAGGCTGGAGATAAGGTAGTGGGGGAATATCGCATAGGCACTAGGAATAGCAGGGGAGAGGTATTAGTAGAGTTTGCGGAACAGAATAACGTACGGATAATGAATACCCTTTTCCGCAAGCTGGATAGCCGAAAGGGGACGGGAAGGAGCCCGAATGACGAGACTAGACATGAAATAGACTTCATACTCTGCGGTAACCCTGAAATCATACAAGATGTGGACGTGATCAGCAAGGTGCGCTGCAGTGACCATAGGATGGTAAGAACTCGAATTAGCCTAGACCTGAGGAGGGAACGGAAGAAACTGGTACATAAGAAGCCGATCAATGAGTTAGCGGTAAGAGGGAAAATAGAGGAATTCCAGATCAAGCTACAGAACAGATATTCGGCTTTAACTCAGGAAGAGGACCCTAGTGTTGAAGCAATGAACGACAATCTTGTGGGCATCATTAAGGAGTGTGCAATGGAAGTCGGTGGTAACTCCGTTAGAGAGAATACCAGTAAGCCGTCGCAGCAGACGAAACATTTGATCAAGAAACGCCAATGCATGAAAGCCTCTAACCCTACAACTAGAATAGAACTGGCAGAACTTTCGAAGTTAATCAACAAGCGTAAGACAACTGACATAAGGAAGTATAATATGGATAGAATTGAACATGCTTTCAGGAACGGAGGAAGCCTAAAAGCAGTGAATGAGAAACTAGGAATTGGCAAGAATCAGATGTATGCGATAAGAGACAAAGCCGGCAATATTATTACTAATATGGATGAGATAGTTGAAGTGGCTGAGGAGTTCTATAGAGATTTATACAGTACCAGTGGCACCCGCGACCATAATGGAAGAGAGAATAGTCTAGAGGAGTTCGAAATCACACAGGTAACACCGGAAAAAGTAAAGAAAGAGTTGGGAGCTATGCAAAGGGGGAAGGCAGCTGGGAGGATCAGGTAACAGCAGATTTGCTGAAGGATGGTGGGCAGATTGTTCTAGAGAAACTGGCCACCCTGTATACGCAGTGCCTCATGACCTCGAGCGTACCGGAATCTTGGCAGAACGCTGACTTTATCCTAATCCATAAGAAAGAGGTCGCCAAAGACTTGAAAAATTGTAGACCGATCAGCTTACCATCAAGTGCTTACGAACTATTTACTAAGGTGATCGCAAATAGAATCAGGAACACCTTAGACTTCTGTCAAGCAAAGGACCAGGCAGGATTCCGTAAAGGCTACTAAACAGTAGACCATATTCACACTATCAATCAGGTGATAGAGAAATGTGCGGAATATATATATATATAAGGGTTGGCCCTTATATATAGCTTTCATTGATTACGACAAAGCGTTTGATTCTGTCGAAACCTCAGCAGTCATGGAGGCATTACGGAATCAGGGTGTAGACGAGCCGTATGTAAATATGCTGAAATATATCTGTAGCAGCTTCACAGCCACCGTAGTCCTCCATAAAGAAAGCAACAAAATCCCAATAAAGAAAGGCATCCGGGAGGGAGATACGATCTCTCCCATGCTATTCACAGCTTGTTTACAGGAGGTGTTCAGAGACCTGGATTGGGAAGAATTGGGGATAAAAGTTAATGAACAATACCTCAGTAACTTGCGATACGCTGATGATATTGCCGTGCTTAATAAATCAGGGGACCAATTGCAATGCATGCTCACTGACCTGGAGAGGCAAAGCAGACGAGTGGGTCTAAAAATTTATCTGCAGAAAACTAAAGTAATGTTTAACAGTCTCGGAAAAGAACAGCAATTTACAATACGTAGCGAGGCACTGGAAGTGGTAAGGGAATACATCTACTGAGGGCAGGTAGTGACCACGGATCCGGATCATGAGATTGAAATATTCAGAAGAATAAGAATGGGCTGGGGGTGCATTTGGCAGGCACTCTCACATCATGAACAGCAGGTTGCCATTATTCCTCAAGACAAAAGTGTATAATAGCTGTGTCTTACCAGTACTCACCTGCGGGGCAGAAGCTTGGAGGCTTACGAACAGGGTTCCACTTAAATTGAGGACGACGCAACGAGCTATGGAAAGAAGAATGATGGGTGTAACGTTAAGGGATAAGAAAAGAGCAGATTGGGTGAGGGAACAAACGCGAGTTAATGACATCTTAGTTGAAATCAAGAAAAAGAAATGGGAATTGGCAGGACATGTAATAAGGAGTGAAGATAACCGATGGTCATTGAGGGTTACGGACTGGATTCCAAGTAAAGGGAAGCGTAGCAGGGGGCGGCGGAAAGTTAGGTGGGCGGATGAGATTAGGAAGTTTGAAGTATGATTAAAATTAAGAAGTTGGAGAAGTATGAGAGAGGCCTTTGCCCTGCAGTGGGGCTAACCAGGCTACTGCTGCTGCTGCTGCTGCTGATGATGATGAAAGGCACGTTAAACCCCAGAATTTACTTAGTATTAATTTTAAAGAAGTTTTTATTTTCCACGCTGTGCGCAATGTCTTCATATGCTCTTATTTTTCTTAAAACTACAAATGCCGGTAATTTCGCTTTGCAAGTATAACACGCACCAAGGAGACAACGTATTTTTCTTACATCGCGATATTTCTGCCAATAAAGAAATATTTGCCAAGTGTTTTACGTTTCCATCGGGGCAAAATCGCAAGGTCTAGATGGACGTGACGGAAAATGCACAATGTCGCATCAGAATATAGTCTAATATTGGCTGAATAAAACGCCTCGTTCATTTACCTAGGACACGTATTAGTTGATTTAGCTTTCGGGGATGTAATTTCATTGATCATTCATTACAGTTGGCAGATATTTACCTAGGTCATTGCTGAGGACGAAAAAGCTAGTCGATTATATTTGTTAACAACCAGTCGATTGGAAAGAAAACTCGAGGATTTATCCCACAAAGTTCGGCACCTGAGTGGGTGTGACAGACAGGCTTTTTCTACATTTTAACTTTACCTCTAAAAAGGCAACACGAGCACTTTGTGGCAGTTAGTTGCTGGCATCGCTGTGCTTGTTGCTTAACTTCGTTGTGCAACTGTCGTGATTAAGGCCTTAGCGTATTCTTATTTCCAAAATTTCTTCAATGGTACAAGTGATTAAATATACAAAAGCAGGTTAGCTCCGGTGTTGTATTCATCAGTAGGGCTGGATGCCCCACGAAGCAAAGAATGTTACTTTGATGCTGTTCCGGGATGAAGGCCCATTGTTTGTAGGCAGCCTCCTCGGATCTAGTTTAGTTAGGCTTAGGGTTGTGAACCGTCCTGAATTCAACCGCACAGTCATGTCTTTGAGTAAATGTCCCGTGTTGCGATATGACGCTGTCAGCAATGATAAATATTTGAACTTTTGCGTTTTCTTCTGCTAGATAAGTGCACCACGGTTAGCTTATAATGCGTTGCAACTCGTTAGAAAATTCTCCGCTTTCGTGTTTTCTTGCATTCTCGTAAACAAAAACGTATTTCGAGTTCTGTCACAGGCCTTAAGCGTTCACAGTCAGATATTTGCATTGACAGTCGTGTTAGTAGTATTTGTAACCATGTAACTTTCTTGTTGTGAATCATGACATTTTAGGATGTGAAAATTCTCGAAATTTGCCGCACGTACACTCTAGTGGCTCTTGACAGGGTCGGTCCCTACGGGCCCGGCCACCCGTTTTCCCCTCTTTATCTCCCTCTCTCGCTTCTCCGCTGTCCTCTCAAGAGTGGGCAGCCCTATAAAGACTAGGGCATGCCCACTAGAGGTGCGTGTGGCTGCGGATGATGGAGCTGAGCAATGTTCTCAGGTATTTCCGAATGGTCTATGGAGGTGTTCTAGCCATGCATAGGTAACCGATGTGGTAAGTGTCGCCCTCATGTGGGGTCACCGCGACTCCAGCTTCTGCTGGTGGGTAAAGAGGTTTGAACCACACGGTTCACAACTGGGAGAAAGCATACCTGGGAGGTTTGAACCACATGGTGGGAGAAAATCTCGAGTGACGAGGAACAAATCACTGTGCCTTTAAAAATGTGGTTTACCCGCCATCGTTGCTCAGTGGCTGTGGTGTTAGGCTGTTGAGCATGAGGTCGCGATATCGAATCCCGGCCACGGCGGTCGCATTTTGATGGGGGCTAAATGGGAAAACACCCGTGTACTTAGATTTAGGTGCACGTTGAAGAGCCCCAAAATTTCAGGAGTCCTCGAAATTTTGGAGTCGAAATTTCCGGAGTCCTCCACTACGGCGTGCCTCATAATCAGAAAGTGGTTTTGGCACGTAAAACTACATAATTTAAAAATGCGGTTTCCTACTTCATTTATAAATCATTCGGAATGTTGCTGTTCATCGTCGAGCCCTCACAGTTTCTCTTCCGTGTTGTGCAGATCCCAACAACTCGAGGCAGTTGGTTTTCGTCGGGCATGGCTGGGGAGGCATGATCGGCTTCTGCTTCGTTACACTGCACGGGAACTTAGTACACCGCATGATCGTCATCAACGGCTACCACCCGTTAGCCTTTGTCAAGCAGCTACAGCGAAGCCTCATTCAGATGATGATGTCCTGGTAAGCTATTCATCTTCTTGAGTTTCACAAAACCTTGGACATAACTTCTTCCATTTTTACATTCCTTGAGTAGCGCGACCTGCTGTGACTGGCCATGCTCCACATTTTGTCATTATTTATGTTATTGTTTGGGATTATTCATGCACTTCCTTTTTTCCAGCTCCATTTTTTCTGTCTTCGATTTCTATGCTTCTGTTTATTTATTTCTAAAGAATGGGCAGGTGTTGTGCCAGTTCTAGTGGCTATCGCCAGCCTGCCCATTGCTTTTGTTTCCCTTTCTTTCAAGTGTACATAATTTTTACTCAAATAATATATTAACAACAATGTTCATGCCTCTATGCTAAATGTGAGACCCCCGTTTCTCCCTTCTTTCTTGCATCTACACTAAAAAAATTTGAGGACACGTTCATTTCCTTCACTTTTAACACAGGCTCAAATAGGAGCTTTGTGTTGCCGAAAAAAAATCCTGATTGTTAACAGTGGCTTAAGAGATAGTGCTGCGCAGCAGCAGAGGAGGAACATGGTCGGGAAGTGTGAGCTAGGACACATCGCTTGGCTATACTTTCGTTTAAAACATCTCTATTTCAATAGCATGGACATGAAGGGGAGAAAAAGGTTATGAATGTTGGTGACCAAGTAATTCCTACTTAGAAGTACAAGTAGACACCTAGCAGCCACCTAAATGAAAGTGAGAGAAGCAGCGACATATAAATTGGATGCGAAAGATGGAAACAAAAAGGTTCATGGAGCTTTACAAAACGGCAAGCAAGAGATAAGGAAACAAAATTTATGCAGCACGAAAGCCAGTGACTTGTTTTCTGAGTCTCGAGCTAACTAACTGAGGAGAAACCGTACACGAGTAAATCGCCATCAAAGGGGCATGTGTCTACAGCAGGAAAGATACGGACATGACGCAGCACATTGTTATGTAATGCAAAGATATTAATCCCGTCATAACCGCAGGGAACGTCCGCCTCGTAGGGTCGGTAGCATTGAAGCCCAATGGAAACGTTTACGGACCATGGCGAGCGAGAAAACCTTTACCAAAAGCTCATATTTGCGCTGATATAAAAAATTCGCACATGGAAACATTAAGAATCTGGCAGATATATATGTATATGGCGTATCAGGGGCGATATTTACCGCATACCTGTATCTGCCCAGTTCTCAATGTGTCCATACATGAAGCGACTGCCGTATATGGTCATAAGCTACTTTATGACGCGTATGTACCAAATATCTCTATATTAGCCCAATTTTAACATGTCTATTTATGGTCCTCTTATTGGTCGTACATGTGAAATGTTATTGACTATAGGTCTAGCACCTTGAAAAAGTATAGGCGTTTACCTTTTATATATGCAAGTAACTAGGGCTGCATTATCATCATCATCACCAGCCTATTTTTAAGTGCAATGCAGGGCGAAGGTTTCTCCCAGCGAATTCGAATTAGCCCGGCCTTGTGCTAGCCGATTCCAATTTGCACCTGCTAATTTCTTAATTTCATCACCTCGCTTAGTTTTGTGATGTCCTCGACTGCGCTTCCTTCACTTGGCACCCATTCCGTAACTCCAATGGTCCACTAATTATCTACCCTACGCGTTACATGGCCTGCCAACTCCATATTCTTTCTGTTCATGTCAACTAGAATATCGAATTTTCACCTTTATCTTTTATCGTTGCGCCTAACATTGTCATACTATCACTCTTAGCGTAGTCTTCCACTTGTTCTCGAGCTTCTTTGCTAACCTCCAAATTTCTGCCTCATATGCTAGCACCGGCAAAATTCAATGATTGTACACGTTTCTTTTCAACGATAGTGCTAAGCTACCAGTGAGGATTTGGTAATTCATGCGATGTGCACTGTAACGCGTTTTGTTCAGTACGTTTCCCGGTCATGATCCGAGTCTTCAGCGAGCAAGTCACCTAGATAAACGTAATCCTGCACTGACTCTAAAGGTTGACTGGCGATCATGAATTCGTGTTCCCGTGTCACTTTATTTAACATTACCTTTGTCTGTCTTATATAATATTCAACCCTACTTTTACACTAGGTAAGTTCGGGTCCTCAATGATCTGTTGCAATTCATCCCTAGTGTTGCTGAACAGGACAATGTCATCTGCAAACCAAAGGTTTCTTACATATTCGCAGTATATTTACACTCCTAAACCTTCCCAGCCTCATTGCGTTAACACTTCTTCTAAGCATGCAGTCAATAGCATTGCAGAGATTTTCTGCTTACCTGACCATTTTCTTAACAGTAACATTATGATTTTCTTATAGAGAAGCAAGGTAGCTGTGAAACCTTTGCAACTATTTCGCAAGATATTGCCGTATGCCTCCAGCAACCTTTCAATACGCAATGTGTCTGTGACAGCTGATATTTCTACCAAATCAGATGTATCTTCATAATCTGTGAAAACCATTTAGAGAGGTTGATGGTACTCCGCATATTTCTCAATTACCTCGTTGATGATATGGAGGTAATCCACCGTAGAGTATCCTTCGCTGAAGTGACTCTGTTCTCTTCATTGATTGAAGTAAAGTATATCCCTGATTTATTTGGCAATTATCTTGCTGAGTATTTCATACAATAAAAAAGCAAGATAATGAGCCTATAATTCTCCGATATTTTTACGGCTCTGTTTTTATGGCTTAGTATATTATTGGCATTCTACCAGCTCTCTGCGAACATGGTGCTTGTAGCTGTATAATAGGTTGACATATCGGATACATATCGTTCTGTATCTCATTTCATTCATAGCAACCAGCTCTGCCTAATTTGTGCGTAGTTCATTACATCAGTAAGTCAATATTCATACCTCATCATCTGAGCCATTCAGGGATATTCAGATGGGCAAGTTATGTTCAGCCAGTGACAAACACATTTGGCCTATATGCTACTCCCGCGAAGCATTTTGTTAATGCTGCAGCTTCGAGGCGCATGTATCCGCCATTTCACGTTTTCGAGTGCTGCACAATAAATGTCTGATTGGCTTGGCGCATCAAAAAATTGTTGCGTTCGATGGTCGATCCGTTCCATACGCACGTTCTAGGTCGATTCAGACCGATTAGGATTCAAGGCGGGCACACGCATTTACGTATGCAACAAATTACGGCAATACCCATCTCACAATGCCTGTCGACGGCAGGGTGTCGGAGCGAAATGCTTATCATTCTGGTTTTTGTTTCGTTCCACTGAAACACGTTCTGTTCCGCTTCTGCACCGGAACAAAAAAAAAAAGAATATTATCCGTAGCAATTATGAACGGCTTTGGTTCGCATGCGAAAAGCTTCGAAGCAAAGGAACGATAAAAAGAGTGTTTATTTTTATCAATAAGTGTAATACGAATTCTGAGATCATGCTCAGTGTGTAGAGCCAAGGCACTGAGCGTGATCTCAGAAGCACCATGTCATCGAGTGTACCAGCCGAAATGCGAGAGGTTGTTCCGATAGAACTAACTTAAACGAACATAAACAAACGATAAAACTTCGGTAACAAAGCGTTGTAGGCGTAGGAAACAAAACAATAAGTTCTTCAGCGCACAAGCCCTGGGATTTGCTACGGCGCCTATCTGCTAGTGCACCGAGCGGCAGGCTTAGATTAGTGGAGCGCTCGACTGGCTGTCGCTCGCGCTTATCCGTGCCCGAGATACGTGCTTCCGCGCACCCTTGAGGTACGCGCTGATGCTGGCGTTGCCTGACGTCGGTTGTTTCGGATTGCCGACTTTTCCCTTGAACCGGAAACCGATAAAGAATACGTAGGTTTCACACCGAAACAAAATAATAACATCTTTGTCATGCTTTTGTTCCGGTCATAAAGATCCTTTCCATTCGTTTTTCGTTTTCGTTCAGTTCCGACACACACTGGCCGACCGTACTGTGTTAGCATTGAATCAATATAGCGACAACACATATTGCCGCCTTCGAAACGAGTTGTGTGCATGAGGCGCGCATGAGATAGATAGCACCCGGAAGGGGATCGAACTAAGTATCCTAAAAACGCTAACGCACTAAAATTGGCTTAGCGTGCACGTTTGGGCTTGTTGGTGATTCAATGAAAAAAACGACAAAGCTCAATAAAATACAGGGACACGAGAGAGCGCTGTGTTCGTGTCGCTCTCTCGTGACCCTCTCTTTTTTAGCACTGTCGTTTCTTTCGAAAGCATTAAAAATGGTTTACGTATTTAAGAGGGCAGGAGGCAAATAAAATAATTAAGAAGCAAGGCTGATCGCGCCACAGTAAAGCATGACAAATCCGTGAAGTTATTGTGGACTATACCCGAAGACAAGAGACAACATTGAGGAAGAACCCATGCCACAATTACCATCCATGGTAATGTGGAAGAATTCAATCAATGTAGCGACACAACATATTTCCACCGTCTAAACGGGTTGTGTAGGAAGTGTGCACTGCAGCGGGACTCCTCTTTCGCACTTCCTTAGGAACAGCCAGCACATTCTAGCGCCACCGCTGAGAAGCGTGGCTGTGGGCTCCGACGTTAATGGCGTGCCGGTGTGTGCCAATGCTGCTAAACACGCGATCTGAAAACCGAGCTCCTCTCTCACGCTCCTAATTGGAGATGCTGCGCCATCTAGTGGCAGTGCCGAGAAGTCCGCGCGTGGGCTCCGAGACGAGAGGCGTGGTGCGCCAGTGGCATCCCACGCTGAGAATTGTTCCTTCGCTTGCCACGCACTCAGTAACACATACTACCCAATGCATTAACGGTGGACCTAGCTCAAGCGTTGGCGTGAAAGGCGTTCATGTAAAGGCGGCGCCTACAAGTACACTTGTGGCGCGTCCTGCTAATGCGCTGGGTTGCTGTCTTTGAGGAACCCTTGTGACGTGGACTCTATTCCGCTCAACATCGCATAAATTTAGTGTATCTGTGCCGTCATTGTAGAGCGGTGCACTTCCAGTTACCTAGCTACCCAACTTGGCGACAGAAAAGTTCGTTGAAGAACGGCACACACATACTGTCATATACCCAGTGACCCAAGTTGGCATCAAGGGGGTTTATTGAAGACCAGCACAGAGCAAGTGGCACATGCCCAATGCGCCAAGTCGTGCCCATGTTTCGTCGCGCATCGGTATGCCTACCCAGTCCCGCGTCTGCATGCAGGGACCCATGTCGGCGCGAAGGAGGTTCGTTGAAGAACGGCACGTCAGCACACTTTGGCGCATGCTCAGTGACCCAAGCTGGTCTGATTGGTGAGGTAGAAACATGTTACATAAGCAGAGCAGCCCGATGCGCAACCTATTTAACCACGAACCACCCGGTGACTGAGGTAGGCTGGAAAACGGTTAGATGCGCAGACGCACACATAGCCTCAGTAAGCACGTGAAGCATCCTAATAATGCTACCGCATCAAAAACAATGACCACAACAATAGAAAAGAAAATTATAATTAGACAAACTACATACTATATTACGATAAATCAATATTGTGGCATATCAGGCGTTCCTCCTGCAAGGCAGCCATCTCTGTGTTTCTAGAACAACGTGGTCCGATAATTTCGGCCACCGACGGCGACCCCGAGGAACTGCCTCTCGCTCCATACTACTGACCCGCTGCCACCGCCGGCGTGGCCCCTCGTTCCCTTTTTCCTGCGCTCATCGCTCTTCAAACTACTACTGCTCGCACAGCCGCAAACACCCTTTTCGCTTTTATCTCGCTACCCGCCCGTCGGTGTCACCCCCTAAGCGGGAATTAGGGCGACAGCTTGGTAGTGCAAGAAAGCACGCTGCAGGCTACAGGAAATGGAAGAGGGGAATGCAGCCGCGCCCACAAGCTGAAGGAATGAATGTGACAGCCGTAGTCCGTGCAGCCACAGGAACGCGCCTTTACGCCGAAGCTGTTCCCCCCGAATACAGCGAGCGCTCAAGAATGTCACGCGTTCACACAGCCCTAGTGAAAAAAAAAATGTGATGAAAATATTTTTCGAGAGTAACATATATTAAATTTGTGCTGTTACTAGTGAACCAAGACCGCTTTAAGTTTTTTAGTCGTCATGGATTATTTTGTAAAGTAAGAATAGTTTTTAGTGTCAATAGAACTGATTGAATTTTAGCCAGGTCGAGGTAGTGTAAATAAAAGGACAAGTCTTTTTTCAGAACTTATTGGTAAAAGGTATATGCCTTGAAAATGGTGCTCATAGTAAGCATAACGAGACTTAACTTGGAGCACTTGCTTGCTGCATTCTGCTATTGCATGTGTCCGATCCGAGCAATTATAGTGTTTCTATTTTTTTCTGTTAGAAGAACGAGTACTCAAAAATATTTCGCCATATATATTTTTATTTTCTCATTCTTTTGAATAATGAATTGAATAGCCCGCAGGTATCGATAAAAGAAGGCTACTGGCGTCCTGAAAAATGCCCTGCGCCAGCTTGGTCGTAGGGTCACATCACTTTTGTACACAATAGAAAAAACACTATTATTCACTGCATACAATACCAGACATGGTAAACTTATGTCCGCCGAAGTGAACAAGATTCATCTGTATGGGCACGCGAAACGAATTTCTTCATATTATTTTTGGTGCTTTCACTCAATGTAACATCTCTAAATTGTATATTGTAAATAGACCAAAAATACAAATAAGAAGCAAAAGAAACCAATAAGGCAACAAAAACTTTCTGCCATACGCAGGTAAACAAAAAACAATGAAAAACAAACTCTTTCGCTTAGGTATAGAGATCGGCATAACAGAAAACTCGCACGAGCTAGCAACAGAAAGAAATGCATTGTATTCGTCCAACAGCGTCCATGTCTCGTCAGAATACTTAATTTACATCAATGAAAAACGGGAGAATTGATCAGGTTACAAACTTGAAAAAATGGGGTTTTTTGTGCTAAAACTACTTTCTGATTATGAGACACGCCATAGTTGAGGACTCCGGAAATTTTGACCACCTGGAGTTCTTTAACGTGCACCTAAATCTAATTACACGGGCGTTATCGCCTATCACCTCCACCGAAATGCGGCCGCCGTGGGATTCGATACCGCGACCTCGCGCTCAGCAGCCGAACAGCTATACACTCAGCAACCACGGCGGGTATTGTTTAAAACTTTGAGCTATGTGTTGCACACTTTCGCCAGTTCATTATACTGGGATACTCGTTATATATATATTCATTACTTTATACTCAAGTCTGTTTCCTATAATTTGTATGTGCTCTTTCTACAACTATAAGTTCCGCTCAGATTGTGGTGAATGTTCCTGTTTAGGTAACGACTGATGAAGGCATTGCAGTCTTTCTTGACTTCCCCAAAAATCTACAAAGAGAGTTTCATTTTATAGGCACCGAAAAAAATGGAATGAAATGGAATGGAACATAACGCGACCAGTGTAAGCTTGATCGAAAAGTAACGCCCAAAAATGAATAATGGTCTGTAAGTTCAAGGAAAGATTCACCGTATTTCCGTTTGACATCATGATCTATCTTCTTGTTTATTGGATGAAAAAGCATCAACTTTGTCTTTTTTGCATCTATTCTTAGTCTGTTACTTGATATCCACATGTTAAGTCTGAGCAGCCATGTATTTGAGCGACCGTCCGTCAATTCGCCGTGCCTCGCCGCGGCAGTCATTGACCCCTGCTCTTGGAGCCGAGGTGGCTGCGGGCCTGGGGCGCCACCGCAGCCACTCGGTCAAACCTGCTTTCACTCCTCAATAAAGCCAGTCGACTCTGCGCTCTCAAGCTGTCAAAGGTGTATTCCTTGCCTCCGCCAAACCGAGCTCCGAACACATTTGACACACATAGCAGTTCCTGTAGGTTTTCCCTAGAAAAGAAAACACTTCGTGTCATTTGCAGACACACAGACAGACAATGAACTTTTATTCAGGTCCTGAGGGACTAGCCGGCGGAGACCCGTTGAGGTCCCCGGCTCGCCGCTGGCTGCTCCCATGTCGGAATCGGGAGGCCAAGCCTCTCCGCTCTTTCCCGGGCCCTCTGGACGGCCATGGACTGGAGCTTGAGTTGCGTACTACATATGGCCTTGTCCCAGTCCCGTTCGCTGGTGAGGGACGTATCCCGTAACGCAGGACACTGCCAGATCATATGGGGTAGAGTGCTAACCTCCCCACAATCCGGGCACTTTGGGTCAATTTCAGGATAAATCCTGCTTAAGAAACCTCGCGACGGATATGACCTCGTCTGAAGCATCCTAAGCGTGATCGATTGAGATCTGCATAGATTTGGGTGTGGAGGCGGGAAGCGCCTGCGTTCCTCTTTATAGTGGGAGACGATCTCATGAAAGGTTAATAAGGGGTCGCTGTGGCCGAGCTCCTCCGGATCCAATGTAGCCCCACCGCCGTCGCGGCGCGTTAATTCTCGCGCACGGCGGTGAGCAATTTCATTGGGGTTCGGGTGGCCCGGCAGCACGTTGTCGCCCATGTGAGCGGGGAACCATATAATATAATGCAGGGGGTCACAACTAGTTCTGCATTTGCTTTTCAGAATCGCCTCCACCTGTCTTGCAACCATTCCCGAAGCGAAAGCCCTGGCGGCCGCGCGTGAGTGAGTGTAGATATACGGCCTTTTTGAATTCTGCATCGCCAGCGCAACCGCCACCTGTTCTGCCACGTCGGCCGTCACAGCGCCTACCGAGGCCGCAGATAGGAGCTCGCCCTTTTCGCTGACCGCCGTGACCGTGAACTTACCGGAGCGCCCATATTGAGCTGCGTCCACGAAAGCTTCCATGCCGACCGTTTTCTTCAATATCGCCCTGGCACGAGCTGCTCGCCTGCCCGCATTATGCTGTGGGTGAACGTTTCTAGGGAAGGTACCGACGACGTAGGTCCCTCTGGAATTCTCGTCCAGCTGAACCACCTCGCTGCGACTGTAACGCGGCTGCAAGCCGGCCGCCTGCAAGAGGCGCCCACCGGCGCTGGAGCCCGAAAGCCTTGTGATCTGCGCCGCTCGTTGCGCCTCTATGAGTTCGAGGGTGGTGTTATGAACTCCGAGCTGCATTAGCCTGTCCGTGCTTGCCGTGACCGGAATACCCAGTACCGTCTTGACGCTTTTCCGCATTAACGTGTCAAGCTTGTCCCTTTCAGTCTTAGTCCACTGCAGGGCCGAGACCACATAATTCATGTGGCTCATAAGAAAAGCGTGATGCACCCTAACTAGGTTGTCCTCGCCTAGGCCCCCCTTCTTATTGGAGACTCTCATGATTAATCTGAGAATATTCTCGGTTTTGGCGGTAACATGCGCAATGGTTTTGGCATTACAGCCCCTGGCATCGAGCAACAATCCTAGAACTCTAATTGAATTCACCCTGGGGATCTTCTGGCCGTCCCGCGTGTACAAATCTATGGGAATCTGCTCGAGCGGCACGAGCCCCCGAACCCCCTGCCTTGCCGGTCTGTATAACATGACCTCTGACTTGGTCGGGGAGAGTTGGAGACCCGTGCCCTCCAGGGAGGACTGGGTCACGTCCAAGGCCTCCTGGAGCGCCTGTTCCACGGTCGCCTCCGAGCCTCCCGGACACCAGATCGTAATGTCGTCGGCGTACAGCGCGTGTCCCACGTTTGGTACGGCGGCCAGCCGCTTCGAGAGTCCGTGCATTGCAATGTTAAACAGGAGGGGGAGATCACCGCCCCGTGTGGCGTGTCTCTGTTTCCTAGCGAGAATGGTTGTGATTTGGTCTGCCCCACGGTCACGACCGCCGTCCTGCCCCTCAGGAGGGACTCCACAAACGCGAAAAATCTACCTCCCAAGTTCAATGCCGAAATCTCATTTAAGATGAAGTCGTGCGACACGGTGTCGAAGGCTTTGGACAAGTCTAGTGTAAGAATGCCCCTGACGTCTCTAGTCCTGTTGTCAAGAACCTGTCTTTTTAGCAGTAGCATGACGTCCTGCGTGGAAAGAGATGGTCTAAACCCTACCATATTGTACGGGAACAACCCCTCGCGCTCTATGTGTTTTGAGATCCTGTTATGTATAACGTGCGGGCGACATGAAGTGAGCGAAATGGGCCGGAGGTTGTCAAGGCTTGGGGGCTTCCCAGGCTTAGGAATCAGTACCACCGTCGCCGGCTTCCACGAGTCTGGAACACTACCTTCCTCCCATACCTTGTTGATTTCCTTCGCAATGGTGCTAATGGACCGATCGTCCAGGTTCCTCAAAACCCGGTTGGTTATGCCATCCGGCCTAGGGGCCGACCTGCCATTGAGATTGTGGAGCCCCTCCCTGATATCTGCCTCAGAAAACGGATCATCGAGCTTTGGGGCGTCCTCCCCCACGTATTGAGGGCATTCCCGTAGTTCATCCTTCCCTACCGGAAGATACTTCATTGCCAGGTCTCGGAGAAGGGACGCATGGCAATGACCCCCCTGTTATTGCTTAGGTACAGTCTATCTACGGCGAGTCTCTGATTACCCTTGGTCTGTTTATCATCGAGCAGGTGCTTAAGAAGGTTCCATTTTTCCCCCGTGCGCATTCGCCCGTCTGCTGCCGAGCAGGCTTCGTTCCATTGTTGTCTGTTGAGCTCCAGACAGTGTGCCTCTATGCTGCGATTAAGCTCCGCGATCTTCTTTCTCAGCCTGCGGCTTAGCCTTTGCGTTTTCCACCTCTCCAGCACAGACCTCTTGGCCTCCAGGAGATGCGCCAGGCGTGCGTCCATCCTGGGGGTCTCAAGGTCCGTGGATATTTCCTTGGTGGCCCTTTCAACGTCTCTCTTGACCTGCGCGAGTAGATCCTACAGTGCACCGTACTCCGACTCATCTTCGTCCCGTATCTTTCGGAAGAGATCCCAATCCACGTACTCAAATATCCTAAGCGGGGCCGCTCTGATCCTGACTGATAACGCTACAATGTGATGGTCGCTCCCTAAATTTTCTTGCAAGTTAGTCCAGGCTGCGTCGGTGTTTCTAACAAAAGCCAGATCTGGCATCGTGTCCCTCGAGACCGAGTTGCCTATCCTCGTGGGAAAGCGGGGGTCCGCCACTAGGGTCAACGCGCAGTCTTCTGCCGTGCTCACTAAGTTCACTCCCTTCGCCGTTTGTCTATTATAACTCCAGGCCATGTGCGGGGCATTGAAGTCCCCTGCCACTATCAGAGGTCTGTCACTCGCTATGGCGACTGCCCTGCCTTTGATCTGTCGGAGGGCTGTACACATTGAGGACGAATATGCTCTGTTTGATCCTGCCGCTATGGTTTATCTCAACCAGCTGCGCCTCCAATCTAGTGCTAGCATCAGCTCTGCCTATTGTGATCTTGTGCTCCTGGAAGGAAATTGCCTTCTTAACCATCGTGATTGCCCCTCTCCTACGGTCTCCTCTCGTCGGGACAACGCGGCAAACCGAGAAGGTCGCCTCCTCACAAAAGGTCTCCTGTAGGAGCAGGACATGCGGCTTGTCCGCCTGTGCTTTCACAAACTGTTGTAACGAGGCCTTGCGCCTCTTGAAGCTGACGCAGTTCCATTGCCACACAAATAATTTTTCTGTGTTGTCCACCATAGTGCCTCTATTTAGTAAGCATCCCCTTTAGCGCGGTGCACTTGCCCTACGCCTCGGAACCCTGATTTGCTTTCTTAACCTTACCGGCCACCTTCAGTCTGCTTACGTCAACAAGTTTAGCCTCTATTATCCCCATTCTGCGGTTGAGGGTACCAATGGCCTCAGACTGCTTCCTGATGGTCTCGGATTGCTGCTCGATAGCTCCGGACTGTGTCTTAATCGCCTCCGCTAATCGATCGAGGAGTCCCGCAAGCGATCATTTCGCGATGGTCGCGGCGGGCATGGAAGCTGACACGGAGGCCTCCTCCATCAGCTCCACCGCAGCCTCGGTCGACTCGGGAGGGGGTGCCTTACGCTTTGCCTGACCCAGCATGGTGATATTGTCACGTGGCAGTGACGGTTAACAAGGCAGCAAAACTGTGATTAACGAAACGAGCGTTTTATTGGGCGAACTTTTGCCCCCAAAAACAAGCTACACTCGAAGAACAACGGTACTAGCGAACACACTCGGCGATCGTCGAAAATCTGATCAGCGGGTCAAGCGCGTCGGCTTTTATACATCAGTCGTCGAATGTTCCAGAGTAATCGTTGGGACCCGCGTGCCTTCCATAAAGTTCTACACCATTCGCGTCAGGCGATGAAATCAGATAACACAAGGTTCGGCGACAACAGACTGCGGATAGAAGTATCGATATCTTTCCAGAAACTTCGGATACATGCAGGCGCGTCCCGCGCTGTTCGATAATATTTGTTAAGCGGTGAAACGTGGTCGCCCGATAAAGATAAGTACACGTATCACTATTGACGATGTCCTTAATGTACAATGTAAGCAACAAAGGGCCCAACACAGAACCCCCTGTGGTACGCCATATTTAATAATGGTTTTATCAGATTCACTACCTTACACATGAATGAACTTAGATCTACAGTGAAAACGTTTACGTACAGGAGAATGCTGCGCACCTGTAATACCATATCCTTCAAGTTTATTCAGCAAAATATTGGGCTTGAGGCCTTTCGTCAGAAGCCTTTCGAAAATCCAGATATATTCCTATTATGAAATATTTCTCTCCGGCGTTTTCAGTGATGCTAATTGTCGTTACTATCAAATAATGCTTTCTTCGTAGACATGCCATCATGAAAACCAAATTGCTGATTTCTTATTATGTTCCATGATAACAAAAATTTATTAAAGTGTGTAGATAAAGTGCGTTCTGCAACCTTTGAATATAGCAACACAGTTATGAGTCTGTCATTTCTCAGCTCATTGTACTTCCCGCTCTTATGAATTAAAGTGGCGCGAGCAATATTCAGAACATTTGGAAAAAATTCGTGATCTCAACATAAGAATAACAATGTTATAGGTAAGAATACTATTAAAAATATGAGTTAAAGGTGAAGGAATTTCAGATGCAACAGCCTTTACTAGTGTAACCCTTAATAGTATACTCACCAGCTGCAGATCTGTTATCGATGGAATTCAAGATACAAATAATTTTATCCTCATACCTAAGAGTCAGGAACAAACTGTCTTGTGCAGCATGGCTAATGTGCATCAAATAACTGTGTCCGCAATGGGCGGTAGATGGGGATTCCGTCGCACGAACGTATATCAGGTATTGATTAAACAAATTTGCTGAACAGAAATTAGATTATATTGTTCCACAAATTGCTCATTCTAACGGCACACCAGCCGTAGAGTTCTAGACAATTGGCGAAAAAGTTTCCATGTTTTCTGACTGCTTTTAATGCCGCTCTCAAACTTGTGCTGAAAAAAATACAAATGTCGCTTTCTTCAGATCAAGATTTAACCGATACTTTTATTTTTTAAAGGCTCGCAAAATTTCTGTCACGTGTTTTTGAAAACTGGTTGTGTAGCCTTTCTTTCTGCATGATGAAGTTCTTGAAGTCTTTGGCAATCCATGCTTTCCAGGTTTCTTATTGGGCCTAATTATTGCCTTTAAGGGCCTAGTTGTAGGGCCTACTTTTGCCTAATTATAATATTTAATTAATGTGTTTTAACAATGTTGAAATGCAGAGACAAAATTAGAATAGGACCACAAAGTCCTATAATAGGACTTCGTGTGCAAACATTTGTCCTTCAGTGCTCCAAACGAAATGGTCAACGTTTTTTTTTTGCTTTTTGCTTCGCCAGCCAGAGCAAATGCTTGTTTGCAGCCATCATGTTGTCAAAAAATTTTACTCCTGGCACATTGCTTTTGAGTTCCTTTTTTTCGTTGAACCATTTAGTTCTTACTATTTGGACGAAAACTTTAATATGACAGCAAGTGGCCTGCCTTGTTTGGGTGGAATGTGGTGCACACCTGTAACAGCGTCTTCTGAAAGTTCTGAGAAATTGAGACAGTGAGCTATTTCATTTATTTCTAGCATGAAACGTTCGTTTTCACTAGGCATGAGGCCACGGATTTCAATATTCTGTCAGCGACTGTATTGCTCCAGCTCGCCAATTTGTTGGCTTAGTTTGCGCACATGTACTTCTCCGTGGAACTTCTTGACGTTGTTTACTTGATGCTGAAAGTCACATATCTCTCTCCCTTGTTCAATCGGAGCTGTTTTGTTAAGGCGAAAGCCCTAGATGGCACCTGGGTTGAAAAATGCGATGACCATGCAGCGTTATGCCAATAAAATTCAATCACATGCACCAGTAAGCCATGAATTTGGTTATCAATAAATGAGCTCGACTATCTCTGATCGTGTTAAATGGATACCCTTCTAAATAATCACTGTGTTCACATAAATGTAAGCCCCTGGTTTTCCCGGTTTTCTTCATATTTGCCAGGCAATGTACACGTGTTTTGTGAGGTTTTGTGGAGTATAAGTGCGAGAACCGGAAATAAATATTCTGATGAAAGTTAGCACTGTGTGTATGTATAATTTGCCTTTCCGTGTCCCTCTCATTCTGCCTGCACTACAAGAAAGTAGAAGGCATCATGTTGCCACATCCAGTGCGCGGCACGTAGAGGAATACGAAGATCTCGGGCATTGCGGAAGAGAAGAGGTCCCTGCGCGATTGCTTTTCAATTGGCCTGCAATTAAAGTGTCCTGCCCTTTTTCATCAGTTCCTGCTGCTTGTGAATCGGGACGCTGGTTGAGGTGCTGGGTAAATCCTTGGGACGCCTGTCAACAGCCACACATCAAGGCTAGGACGTTTTCCGCGTGTCGAAACACCCGTTCACCGCGCCAACCATCGCCTACTAGGCCTCAGCACAGAATTTGGTCCCCTACCAGGAAGTCTGCCGGTTACCACAAGTGTCCAAGTCATGGCAGACCCACACCCTGCAAAGGTGACTCTTTTGACTCCTCGATCTCCCGTGAGGAACCACGGCAATGCCTACGAGGATGCAGAGGAATGGCTCGAGGAATACGAGCGCGTAGCCAAGTATAATGAGTGGCATGCTCGACAGAAGCTATCCCAGGTGTATTCCGCTTTTGAAGACGGAGCCCGCACATGGTTCGTAAATAGCGAGGGAATCTGCCAAGCTGGGATGAGTTCCGCCGCCAGTTCCAGATGAACAGATGACCATAATTCTTCCACTGCTCAAAGATGTTCACTCCCGCTCATTACAAAGTTCGAAGGCACAACATGAGCCGACCACAGATATTAAATCAATTAAGGCGGGGCAGAAACGCATCGAAACAAAAATTACTAACGTTCAGAAGCGTTTGGATGAACTAGAAGAGAAAGCGAAAGTTCTTGAACCCATCAGCCATGAGTTTGCAGGCATGCAATAATCTGTTGAACGCTTAACTTCACAAAATATCTTTTTACAAAAGCGCCTAGATGATATGGAAGGCAGGTCACGCCGCGATAATTTGATTTTTCGAGGACTGGCAAATTCATCTGAAACTTGGCAACAAACTGAAAGCACACTGACCAATGCACTAACGAAGGTTCTTGACTCGCTACCAAACGACCCATTTAACCGTGTTCATCGTTTAGGGAATATATATATGTCCGCTAAGAAATGCAGACCGATCATTGCCAAGTTTACGAACTTTAAAATAAAAGAATTAATCCTATCACATCGCAATGATTTCAAGGAACACAAGATTTCAATAAGCGAAGATTTTTCAACTGCCACTGGAATTGCGAGACGGAAATTTATCGAATTTGGAATCGCCCCCCCCCCATCCGGGATTCCCCAAATTTCGCCTTCGCTACAATAAGCTTACATACGCGGCAAATGTTTCATGTACAATCCATCTAACGACACAATCGATGAAATCGAGCAGCCCATCCGAACACACGCCCCAAGGATCAGACGCTTGGTCACATGGGGCGTCCTAGGGACGCCAAAGGGGCAGTGGTCATTCATCACCATCTGATGTTATGATTCTGTATACTAACATTAGAAGTATCGCGAATAAGAAAACTTCTCTTTCATCGGCAATCGACACCTGTTCTGCGCATATCATCGCACTTACTGAAACTTGGCTATCATCTCAAATTCACGATAACGAACTCTTTCACAACGCACACCGCTTCGCAGTATATCGCAATGACCGAACTAATCAGCGGGGAGGTGGCGTACTCCTTGCTATTTCGAAAGACACACCGTCATCATGCATCTACACTAATAGCGTCTTGGAAACTGTCTTGGCATCAGTTGCTCTTGACCATCAGAAAATAATATTCGGCGTTTGCTACCGTCCCCTTCTTCTCTACGCTCGTGTTTTAACGACCTTCATGACGAACTTAACATAATACACACAAGATTTCCATCGGCTTCCTTGTTTTTACTAGGTGATTTTAACTTTCTGAATATTTCTTGGGTTACCCAGCCTCCCACCCTATATTAATTTTCATCCGATGCCAGTGATTTCCTTGATTTACGCTCTGTTTTTTCACTTACCCAATTAGTCAATAACGCTACCAGAATCTCTGTCAACACAGCCCACACTTTAGGTTTCTTCCTACCCAATCGAGCCTACTTTGCTTCAGCCATTACCTATTTACCTAACATAAGTGATCACTCCTTGCTCATTTTCAACATTAACACTGCCTGTCCTAAGCCTGCAAGAAAGAAGAAGACCATACTAGATTATATTAGAGCAGACTTCGATGTCATTAACAATGAATTATCAGGTTTTACTCAAAACTTCTTCAGAAACTTTGACGAACGCTCTGTGAAAACTAACTGGGATATGTTCACGGTCAAAGTTCACGAACTAACTCAAAAATATGTTGCAAGACGCGCCATCACTTCTAATCCTCAAGCCCCATGGTATACCGCCCATATAAGGCGCCTATCTAACAGAAAAAAGCGCCGATATCGTACAGCCAGGCTATCGCAATGTAACGCACACTGGGAACGCATACAAGACTGCCGCTGATGTGTATATAACTGCGCTTAAGCAAGCAAAAGATAACTTCTTTTCTAACACTTTACCATCGATGCTATCTACCAACATTAGAAAACTTTGGTGCGTCATCGACCCGCATAACGAAGAATCTATTAACTTAACTGACGCGTCAGGTGACCCTATTGCGGCTCATTTATGCGCATCGGAACCTAACAAAACCTTTGTTCTGAACTTCTCGCGCACATCAAACACGAGACCATCCCGTTCCACTCCGCTATAATTTCCAAACCATGCCTCAAATTTTAATCGATTCATCTGGCGTTGCTAAACTTATTGATGCCCTAAAATTTCATTCATCACCCGGTTTTGACTGCATTTATGCTAAATTTTTAAAACATACAATCGTATACAGTTCCTTAATACTAACAAAGATATTTCAGTAGACTCTCGATAGTTCCATTCTGACAACACAATGGAAAGTCGGGAAGGTGGTTCCATTATTCAAATCAGGAAATAGAACATCCCCTATAAATTATTGCTCCATCTCGCTCACTAGTACTTGTTGCAAACTATTAGAACATGTCGTCTTCACTAAACTTCTGAACTTTCTCGAGTCGAATTCCTTTTTTACCCCCGCACAGCATGGCTTTCGTAGGTCATTTGCTAGCGAAACACAACTGCCAGCTTGACTGTCAAACTTCACCATATTTTAGATCGCGCATCAGAAGCTGACTGCATTTTCCTAGATTACTCGAAAGCATTCGACAAGGTATGTCACCGCTTATTATTTTTAAAGCTAATCCAACTGAATATTGACTACAATGTTCTGAAATGGATTGAATACTTTCTTCATAACCGATCACAGTTCGTTTACGCTAATAATTTTAACTCACCTTTCAGCGAAGTTTACTCAGGCGTGCCACAAGGGTCAGTGCTTGGACACATTTTATTTCTTATTTACATCAATGATCTCCCTTCCATTGTATCATCGAACATTCTTTTGTTTTCTGACGACTGTGTTGTTTTCCGTGAAATAAAATCCCCCGACGATGCTAACATTCTTCAGCGTGACCTCTCTAACATTTCTCTCTGGAGTAATGAATGGCTTATGGAACTTAATACTAATAAGTGCGAAATTGTGCCAATATCAAGAAGTTCCAACTCTCCGCCTGTGTACTACCTAAATAACGTTGCGTTAGAAGCGGTTACTTCGTATAAATACCTGGGTGTTCATATTTCTGCTGACCTTAACTGGACGCGCCATATTGAGTACATTACTAACAATGCTAACCGCATGATGGCAACGTGCGCCGTAACTTTTCCGAGACTCCATCTTCTTTCAAATTATTGCTTTATAAAACACTAATACGTTCCAATCTGGAATATGCCGCCGCGATATGGGATCCGCATCATGAAAAACTGATAACTTGAGCTGGTTCAGAATAACGCTGCTCGTTTTATCCTGTCCTACTTTAACCGTACCGCAAGTGTAACAAGCATGGAAGCTAATCTTTCTTTATCTCTTTTAGCATCCCGCCGGCGGACAATTCGTTTGAGCATTTTTCATAAGCTATACCATCACCCCATGCTACGCGATTCCCTTATTTCGTCCCCCAGATATGTGTCAAATCGCATTGATCATCGTCACAAAGTTGGTATCGAAACATGTAACACTAAAACTGCATTTCAGTCTTTCTTGCCTCGTACATCACGTGAATGGAGCCGCCTTCCCGCAGATATTGTCGACATAATTGCTAACCAGCATTTTCGTTCTGCGCTAGCTAACATTGCACAACAGGAGGATGATAATACTTGTTCTGTAATATGCATTGTATCTATCTATGTATTTTTTGTTTTGTAACCACTCCCATCTTTAATGCCTTTGGCCCTCAGGGTTCAATAAATGAAATGAAATGAAATACGTTCGGGAGCACCGAAAGGCGAGACCACGTGCAGCGCCTTCTCGAATCAGATTCAAAAGCCGAATGATACTGTTGCCATGTTCACTGAGGACATGGCTCGCCTTTGTCGTTGTGCAGACGCGGATATGGCCCAGGCAAAAAAACTGAGCCGCCTCATGCGTGGCGAAAGGAGCAGCTGTTTGCTGGTCTTGTGTGGAACCCGCTGACGAGCGTTGAAGAAATTATTAAAGAATCGACGGCCACAGAGCGTGCGTCACACCTACGCAGCCGCCAGTATTATCCCCTGACAAGCACAAGACCGGCAAGCGCCGCTGCAGTGACGGTCACAGACGAGAGTTCCTTGCGCCGGCTGATACGCGAAATTGTTCAGGAAGAAATTAAGAAGGTCACTACCACGCCAAATGAATGCACAGCTGCGTCGATGGCTGAAGTTGTGCGCCAAGAAATAAAGCAAGCGTTTGCGGCTCCCGAGCCAAATTCCCAGACGTGGCAGCTCAGCTACATAGATGTTGTCCGTCGACCACCACATCCGATGCCGACGCACTAGTATCACCAACAGTCAGCACCGGCATCACCTTGGTACCAGAGGGAACAACCAACGCGACCACCGCTTCGCATAACCGACATTTGGCGAACAGCTGACTTCCACTGTGCTTCCACTGTGATGAAGAGGGCCACATCTGCCGTCATTGCCCTTATCGTGTCGACGAGTACCAGGCGTTCCCATCCACTGCTTCTCGTCGTGCTCTTGACGGCAGCCGAGCGAACATCGACGCAAGCCGATTCTCCCTGTTACCGGTCGCGCTCCCCTTCTCCGGGACATCGTTTTCCAGCTGCAAGGTGCAGTTCCACAGACGTGGTCCGAGGGCGATCTCCCAGCCCACGCCGGGGAAACTGAAGGCCGTGACCTCGGGGGAAAGGTTACCACACGTCAAAGTGCCGAAAATCCCCCGTTGCCGTCGAACGAGAACCCGATACATCCGGATCATTTGACGACAGACACGATTGTTAGCGCCGATGTTACTGTATCAATAGACGGCCACGACGTGATGGCACTAGTAGACACTGGCGCGGACTTTTCAATCATAACTGAAAAGCTGGCGGACGCACTTCACAACGTGAAAAATGGAATTGTCAGGGTTGCACATTCGAGGTGCTGGTGGCCATCTACTGACACCGACTGGCAAGCGTACTGCAAGGGTCAACATAGGGGATTCGTCATTCGTTGCAAATTTTGTTATCCTCCCCGAATGTTACAAAGATGTAATCTTAGGTATGGACTTCTTACGCGAGTACGGCGCCGTCATCAACATACCAGAAGGTATACTAACCTTTTATGGGGAAGAAAGTCCAGAACTGCAACGCAACTCTTTGCGCATCATAGACGACGTGAACGTACCACCGTTATCTTGGCGTCTTGTTTCCATCAGGTGCGACACAGAGTATGATGGGGAAAGTATTGCCGAGCAGATAATTACGCTTTTGCTCACTCAAGGTACTGCCACGCCCAGAAGTCTCGTCAAAGTAATGCATGGGCAAACAGAACTACGATTGGCAAACTTCAGCAAGCAACGACGACACGTTACAAAAGGCGCAGCAGTTGCTTACGTCGACGAGATTGCGGAATTTGGCGAATGCTTTGCATTACAACCAAGGGAGCAAGACGCTTCGGCACCGTTGCCTGTTCTTGACGTGAGCGCGAGCTTATCACCAGCGGTAAGGCAGCGCCTTCTGGACCTGCTTCACCAGTTTCACGATTGCTTCTCGTCGTCATCCAGAGTTGGTCAGACGCCACTGACGAAGCACCGGATTATCACGGAGGATACAGCGAGACCAATCCGACAAAACCCATACCGTGTAGCACCAAAAGAACGCGAAGGGATCCGCGAGCAAGTGAAGCAAATGCTTGACGATGACGTTATCCAACCATCAAAAAGCCCGTTGGCATCGCCGGTAGTGATGGTCAAAAAGAAAAACGGCAGTCTACGTTTTTTGTCGGCTACCGTAAGCTGAACCGGGTGACAAAGAAAGACTTATACCCATTACCGCATATCGACTATTCTCTCACAGGCTGAGGCATGCCCGCTACTTCTCGTCGATGGACCTCAAAAGTGGTTAATGGCAAATCGAGGTTGACGAGAGAGACAGAGAAAAGTCTGCTTTCGTAACGCGTGATGGGCTTTACGAATTCAAGGTCCTGCCTTTCGGTTTGTGCTCAGCTCCAGCAGCTTTTCAGCGACTCATGGATATGGTTCTGTCAGGCCTGAAGTGGCAGACATGCCTAGTATACCTCGACGACGTCATAGTTTTTTCGGAAATGTTCGAGGAACACCTGAGACGGCTCCTGGTGGTTCTACAGGCGATCCGGTCCGCCAGCTTAACACTGAAAGCAGAAAAGTGTCACTTTGGTTTCGAGGGACTCCAGTTCTTAGGTCAGGTTGTAAGTCATCAAGGCGTGCGCCTGGAGCCCGGAAGATCACGGCCGTTGAAATGTTTCCAACGCCAGCGGATAAGAAGGCAGTGAGGCGTTTGCTAGGTCTCTACTCGTATTACCGAAGATTTATAGCCAATTTTTCATATATAGCTTCACCGTTAACGCGCCTTACAAGAGAAGACGTTGCCTTCGTATGGGGCTAAGAACAATAAGCAGCGTTTATTAATCTCCGACAGCACCTGCAAATACCTTCTGTACTGGCTCAATTTTACGAGGACGCTCCTACTATATGATTCATACGGACGCTAGCAACATTGGTCTAGGCGCCGTGCTCATGCAGTGGCAAGACTCAGCCGAGAGAGTCGTTGCACACGCAAGCAGAACGCTATCACAGGCTGAGTCTAATTACTCAACCACAGAAAAGGAATGCCTTGCGGTGGTATGGGCAGTGATGAAGTTTCGCCCGTATCTCTATGGCCGTTTCTTCAGTGTTGTCAGCGATCATCACTCACTTTGCTGGCTAACGAACATGAAGGATCCGTACGGTCAACTAGCGTGTTGGAGCTTAAGGCTTCCAGAATTCGACGTGACAGCGGTGTACCGGTCCGGGCGAAAGCACTCTGACGCCAACTGCCTTTCAATGTCACCGATTGAGCAGGAAGTCACAGAATATGACGAAGACATGGCTTTTATATGTGTTCTAGACACGGCCACGATTGCTCGTCAGCAGCGGGAAGACAGCGAACTGATTCCGCTTATTGAATTTTTAGAAGGCTGGATTACAAGCGCGCCCAAAACATTTTGCAAGGAACTTGCCATCATTCTGCTTCCGTAATGATGTCCTTTACAAGAAGAACTCTACAAGCGGAAGCAGCCGTCTACTTGTCGTCCCAACGTGCCCACGTCATGAGGTCTTGTAAGCCTGCCACGGTGAACCGAAATCTGGCCACTTCGGCTACACGCGCACACCGGCCCGAGTGAAAGAGAACTATTACTGGCCAAGGCATTTGCAGGTGCGAGCTTTGTGAAACAATACGTGCGCACGTGCCGCGATTGTCAGCAACGCAAACCACCATGTATGAAACCAGCTAGGCTGCCACAACCAGTCAAAGTGCCCACGGCCCCATTTGCCCACATCGGGATGGACCTTCTCGACCATTCCCGACATCCAATACTGGTAATAAGTCGGTGATAGTTGCCACCGATTACCTGACACGCTATGCAGAAACAAAGGCCCTTCCAAGTGGCACTGCGGTGGAAGCAGCGCGATTCTTTATTACAAACGTGGTTCTGAGGCACGGTGCACCAGCGGTGATAATAACAGACAGAGGGACTGCCTTTACGGCTACACTTCTAAAGATAGTGCTTAGCCTCAGCGGCACTGCTCACCGAAAGACCATAGCCTATCACTCCCCAACGAACGGCCTAACAGAACGCTTGAACAGGACTATCGCCCACATGCTGAGTATGTACGTAGACGTGGAGCACAAAAATTGGGATGACATTCTACCGTACATCACATTCGCTTACAACACTGCTCAACAGGAAACAACACGAAAGACACCATTTAGCCTTCTTCATGGCCGTGAAGTAACCACGATGCTCGATGCGATGTTGCCACATGACTGCGGTGATATAGGCATCAGCGCTGAAGCTTTCACTCAACGTGCTGAAGAAGCGAGACAACTCGCCCGCGTCAGAATCGCCCGACAACAGGACTACGACGCTCGACGCTGCAATCTACGGCGTCGCTACATCACATATCAGCCAGGCGACGAAGTGTGGGTTTGGAGTCCCATCCGTGGGCGAGGGCTTTCGTAGAAGCTACTCTGGCGGTACTTTCGTCCGTTGAAGGTTTTACGGCGCCTCACCGACCAGAACTATGAGTTCATCCCTGGCAGTCCTACTTCCTCCAGGGTGGGGTAGCGTCCACCAGAAGTTGTGCACATTGCGCGCATGAAGCCCTATTGTTCGGAATGAAGTGCTCGCACCTCGTCTGACAGCCTCCTGCCGCTAGGTGACCATCGGGACGATGCTCTCTCTGGAGGAAAGCAAAGGCCGCATCCAATACGCGGCATTTAGAGCAAGACGAAGATTTCGCGCATTGCGGAAAAGAAGAGGTCCCTGCGCGATCGTTTTTCAGTTGGCCTGCAATTAAAGTGTCCTGTCCTTCTTTATCAGTTCCTGTTGCTTGTGAATCGTGACAATATATACAAGCGCATGTAGCTACTCTATTCGATTAAAGTGATAGAATAAAAAAAAAACTCAGTAAACCTTCGTATGTGTCGTAATGGTCCTCGTTGACTTCCCACGACCATTCTAATGTGCCATTCACCAAGAAGAATCAGTGGCGATGTCTTGCCGACCTCTTAATTGACACCTCTTTAGCGTATGCTAAAAGTAACTGTCAACGTTTTTGCCATACGTGTCTGACAGATGGTGCATCGATTGTTAGATCTTCAGCTCTGTCTCCTGCAGGTCGATAAGGTTGTCCAGCTTTGACTCAAGCGTCGAAAGCTGAGACAATTTTCTCTTAGTTTCCAGTAGCTGTGATTGCGGATGCCCAGGATAATTTTTCGGTTTATTTTGACCAACATCAGCCTTATAACTAGTACACTTCTGAGATTTACGGGTTACGTCTTTCATTGCCCGGAACTAGCGTTTATCTATGCCAGAGCAGCAGCAACGAGAAAAAAGTACAAAAAGAACGTTATTTCAACACAGAAATTTCATTTTGTACACCTGCAATGTATGCGGGATGCGTTTAGATGGTGATAGGTCGAACAATGCGGCCGCCACCGTATTGTTAGCTGGTTCGCTGTCGCCTTCATGGTCCAGTTGGAGCAACAAAACTCCTGGAGAAGGGTGTTCTACGGCTTTCCCCACGGACTGCTGTAGTCGTCACGGTTGTTTGAACGACGCGGCAGCTAACTGCGGAGTTAGCTCAAGAACCGAGACGTGCCAGCTTGAGTCAAGCGTGACAACTCCTGTCTATGAAGCCGCACTCCTTTTGGTATGTTCAGTCAAACAAAGGTGCAGGAGTGAGTTTGCAGCCCTCGCCCTCAAAGGCAGCTTTGAACGTTCTGACTGGACGAAGGTTGGACGGCAGTTTTCCTGGCCCAGGGATCTAGGGAGAACAGAGGGGATTTTAAGCAGGCGTTTTCGGCTCGTCGCTGTGCTTCGTATCAGTCATGCTAGACTGATAAAGTGTAACGCTCTCCACCCTTCATGTACATATTGTAAACAAACCCCGTACTCCTCGTTCTCGATTAGAACAAGTTCCTCCCTTCAACAACACCCTTAGCGTGGATGAGTCGGACTATGGCATGGGCGAGCTGCCCCTTTTATTCCGATCGGAATTATATGAACACTCCAGGCGCATTTCTACCATCGACATCGCCGTGAACCTCCGCATCAGTGAATGGGTGTGAGGGTGAGCCGGCGACCGTGGTTCAATCTCGAGTGTGCGAGCGCGGACCGCGGCTCGGATGCATGCCCTCTCATGTCGCGTGCGAGGCAGGAGGGTCAGGCGAGGGATTAGGGGCGTTCTTCTCCGGCGGCTGCTAGGGTGCCTCGATGTCCTCCTCGCGTACCGCTCCGTACAGAGTGGAGACAACCGCGGCGTCTGATACGGCGCTGGACACTGTAATCGCGGACGCCGTAGTATACGCCTAGTATAGTGACGTGTTGCCGACGCTCGTGTGTCTTGAAGGCGATCTGCGTCGTGGCCAAAGAGCGTGCCCGCGTGGGCCTCATCTTCAAAGCGACAGGCGATGTTTGTGGAGTGCGCGTAGTGCCGGTAGCTTTGTATGCGCTGTGCGTTCGACCGTTTCGTTCGCGTTGAAGCGAGCGACGCATGAAGGTCAGTTCGCTTGCTGCTGCCGCGATTCGTCACTTCACAATTTTGACAGCAAGTTTGCGGGTTCATCGAACGAGGTGTGTTCATGTATACCTGCACGCGCATGACACCGTGCTGGTTATCTAAAATATGTTGGTGGGCTAGTTTCCTCTAATCCATGATAGTGACACGTATACTTCTTTATCTTTATCGGGCGAACACTTGTCACCGCCTAAATGTTATAGCACAGCGCTGCACGCGCTGTGCTATAACATAACAGTGTTTGCTCTGTTTATTGTTTGATTGCGTGCATGTGATCAGATTGTTACTAGTAACCTCCGGCGATATAGAACTAAATCCTGGTCCTTCTGATTCTGAGTCCGAGACGCACTTAAACAGTGAATTACTCAAAAAAATTTTGAAAGAGCAAACCAAGACAAATAAGACTCTAGTCGCACTGACTACAAACTTGAAACAGGTTGAATCAACGGTCAAAGGTATTCAAGCTAAGATTACAACTATTGAGCAAGAACTTTGCCGAATCGAGAAAAGCTAGCAAAGGTTGGAGAAGTGTGATGAAGCTTGCAGAAACACTACTAAACTAGTTCTTGAGTTAACTGCAAAAGTCGAAGACCTCGAAAATAGAAGTCGGCGTAACAACATTTTGGTTTATGGCGTAAAAGAAAAAGAGGGAGAAGACTCAAAAGAACTGGAACGGAAAGTAAACGAAGAAATTTTCAACAACATCCTTGGTGTTGAAATCAATTCCATAGAGCGCATCCACAGAATTGGCGCCAAAAACGCACAGCGCCCGCGTCCTATCATTCTGAGGTTTTATAACTACATCGACAAAACTAAGGTTCTGTCTTCCTGCTGCAAATTAAAAGGTACGGAAATAGCCATTTCGGAGGACTTTTCTAAAAAGATTCGCGATATACGTGCGAAACTATGGCGGTCTGCCGCTGAAGGAAAGGACAGTGGTTCTAAAGTTTCCCTCGTTTTTGATAAGCTGAAAGTCGATGGCAAGCTGTATGTATGGGACACACTTAGAAATTGCAGAGTAGAGTTATCCCAATCCACTGCGTCTGCGACATCCCAACAGTTGCCTTCTCAGTCCACTCGTGCGACCACCCGTCAGAGCGCTAAGAAATGACAAGTGTCTAGCAAGACGCTCCGGCTTGTTTCACTCAACGCACGCAGTGTTCTTAATAAGGTACAGTTACTTGAAGATGTAATTTTGACTTATCAGCCACATGTTTTAGTGATTACCGAAACCTGGCTACATTCAGATGTGCAAAATACTGAAATAGTTCCATCTTCCTACACGCTAATCCGTGGAGACAGAGGATCACGTGGTGGCGGAGTTGCAATCTCGATAAAAAACAACATTAAATTTACTCGCTTAGATGGTATCAACAATCACGAGAGCATATGGTGCAAATTGAAATTTTTCGATAAGAATATAACTTTGGGTGATGTCTATCGTCCTCCGAATGCTCCCCCTGAGTATATAGAAGCACTATATGATTACTTGCTGCGAAATACCAATTCACGTTCAAACATCCTTATCACTGGCGATTTCAACTTACCCGGCATTAATTGGTCCAGTCTTTCCCATGACGGCAAGGATTCTGAAAATGCTGAGCCTCTACTACTAACTGCGTTTACCTTTTCCTTAAACCAACTTGTTTCCGAAACTACCAGGATTTCCAATTCTTCTTCTATTCTTGACCTTGCGTTTGCAAGCAGTTCGCTCCCAAACTGCTCTGTTAGTATCAGAGATGGGATATCTGATCATAAGTTACTCGTGTTAACATGTCCTATTTCTGGCTCACGATCACCCGTCAAGCCTTCTGACATTTTTATCAGGGACTACACGCATGCGGATGACAATGCAGTAGTCAGCTATATGGAATCCATGTTCCCATATTTTAATGAAATAAGAGATGTTAAGGAGTTGTGGTCATGTTTTAAAGAAATGATACTTCATTGTGAGCGCAGTTATGTGCCTTTTAAAAAAAAAAAAAAAGAAACACCCGCCGTGGTTGCTCAGTGGCTATGGTGTTGGGCTGCTGAGCACGAGGTCGCGGGATCGAATCCCGGCCTCGGCGGCCGCATTTCGATGGGGGCGAAATGCGAAAACACCCGTGTGCTTAGATTTAGGTGCACGTTAAAGAACCCCAGGTGGTCAAAATTTCCGGAGTCCTCCACTACGGCGTGCCTCATAATCAGAAAGTGGTTTTGGCACGTAAAACCCCAAATATTATTATTAAAAAAGAAACGTGTCAACAGGGACTACCCATGGATGAATCGTGATTTGATTCATATAAAACGCAAGATTAAACGCTGTCGTAAACGTGGTGACAAACAACAGCTTCCAAGTCTTGTACAAACATTTCAGGAAAAAGTGCACGCAGCAAGAAACCAATTTTTTTTCCTGCACTCTGTCCTCTTTCATGTTAGAACAACCCAAAAAAGTTTGGCGTTATTTGTCCAAAGATAAAAGCGGTATCACAGAAATAAAAGAATCGGGCGTAATCATCGATGACCCCTCCATAATTTCTGAAAAATTCAACGCATTCTTCCAGTCCGTTTTCACTCAGACGGCGTCACACGCACATTTGCCATCTTATGCACTTCTTGAACCAATGCCTGAAGTAAACTTAAGCAAAGAGGGCGTTCTTCACCTTTTGCGTACACTTGATATAAAAAAAAATCCCCCGGTCCTGACGAAATATCAAACGTTTTTCTTAACAGATATGCGACCTGGGTAGCAGAATATTTGTATAAAATATATACAGTCTCGTTAGAATCTTGTCTGATACCCGATGACTGGCGCTCCGCAAGGATAGTCCCAATTTACAAGACTGGATCACCATTAGAATTAAACAACTACAGACTAGTTTCCCTAACATCCACAATTTGTAAGATATTACAACACATTATATTTAAGGCGATTATGATACATCTAGAAAATAACCAACTGCTTCATGACAATCAACATGGCTTTAGGTCCGGTCTGTCCACTGCAACTCAGCTGGCCGAGATAACCGATGATTTCGTAAATTCCCTAAATTTGAAGGGTCAGATTGACGCCGTGTTTTTAGATTTTTCAAAAGCGTTCGACGTTGTTCCACATGATGATTTAGTAACTAAACTGCATGCTATTGGTATTGAAGACAACATTGTTCGCTGGATAGCATGTTACTTAGCTTCAAGGAAACAATACGTGGCCGTTGACGACTGCATCTCAGATACACTAGATGTACACTCAGGAGTACCATAAGGGTCGGTGCTCGGTCCATTGTTGTTTCTGATCTATATCAACGATATCTATTTTTCAGTGCAACCTCCTGTAAAGATCCGACTGTTTGCGGACGATTGTGTCGTTTATTCCAGCATAAATCAACACGCTGATCAAGTCAGACTAAATGATGCATTGCATTCAATCAGTGCATGGTGTGATAAATGGGGCTTGAAACTCAATACTTCGAGAACGGCAAGCATAACATTTAGTAACAAAAAAGAACCTTTACAATTTGCTTACACCATTAAAAATGCTTATATTAAAAAAACTAACCAGGTGAAGTATTTGGGTGTTACACTCACAAGTAATTTAAGTTGGGAACCCCATATAGATAATATTTGCAGTAACGTACTGAAAAAGCTGGCATTTTTAAAACGGAAACTACGTCATGCGTCACCTGCTGTAAAGTTAACAGCATACAAAGCTCTCATTAGGCCAAAATTAGAATATGCGGACCTAATCTGGAGTCCGTATCAGCAATATTTAATTAATAAAATAGAAAGGGTGCAGAACATGGCCTTGAGGTTCATCTATTCTACCTATTCGCGCTTTTCGAGCGTATCAGTTCTTCGCGATAAAGCGAAGGTGAAAAAACTCGATCAGCGCAGAATGGTATCCAGATTAAAATTTATCTATCAGATTTACCATGGTCACTTTAACATACAGCGTGAACGTCACATAACCGAGCCGTCAATACGCTTTGCCCGTACACAACACAACAAAACAGTTAGGCAACCATTCAGTCACCTTAGCATGCATCAATATTCCTTGTTTCCTCATGCTATTTCATTGTGGAATAAATTGCCACAAGAAATAGTTAGCGCTAATACCACACAATCGTTCGTTCATCTTGTGAATGGTTTTTCTTTTGATTAATAGCATGCACATAGGGAAAGCAATTAATTAATCATTGTCTGTGTTTTGTAATAAAATTAGGTGAAAATGCTGAATTGAGTGACCTGTTGTGTGTACATGGTTTGTCAGTACTTGTTGTTGAGTTGCAAACTACAACTCTTGTTCCTATATCGTATTTATGTTGATGGCTGCTTCATGCTCAGCGTTAGATGCCAAGTGGTGTAGGTAAGCTATGTCCTGGACCAAAATGTAATTGCTGGATGTAGTTCTTTTCATGCAAAGGCTTTGCAATGTGCTCGCAAGTCTGTGAAGATTGTCCAGCGTTGTTGAAGTTGCCTTAGTACGTATTGTAACACCTGTTTCATCGCGTGCAGTTCAGACAATGTTGATGACGTCACTCCCTCTAAACGCCGGGAAAATGATTGGCCCGTGGAAGGAATGAAAGTACCTCAGGAAGAACTGTGTTGCGTACAAGAGCCGTCAGTAAATATGTGCTTCGTAGTGGAGTACCGTGAAGCTTATAGCGCGTGAAAAGACAAGGACGAAAGGAAGACGTGACACAAACAGACGCTAACTCACGATGCCATACCAACAAGCTCAAGTCACTGCATTACAGTAGTGGAGTACTTCTCGCTCATGTAGGTCAGTGCTGTCTGTAAAATAGCGGCTTGAGGCATGTTCTTCTTGAACTCTACTCCAGGAATGTATTTTCGAACGCGTGGAGGAGACAGTATCCCGAGCGTGAAAGCACCTTTGTGCAGCACATATTGAGCGGCAAAACACTATATCGGGAGTGTTTCATGTCGATCAACAATTTTCTCATTGGCAATTTTCATCTAAGTATAATATTCGGCAAGTTGATTGACTAATAATTAGGAGTAATTATGTGATTAGGTGGATGGCAAAAAAATTATCTGAGTATCTCCAAACGATGACAGGCAGCATTATCATGGTTCGCTCTAGCTAGGCGGCATTTCATTAATTTTTATTTTTGACTCAAGTTACGTGAAACAACTTGTATAAGACCCATATGCGACATTTCATTAAGGGGGGCAAGTATGGAGTGCTGGGAAAAAAGCTAGAACAAGACAGTGGCGGTACCATCGTGGGCTTTAGTATCGTTATGAGACGCAGCAGGTAGGCAGAGTGGTAGGTAGTAGCTTACAACGAATATTTGAAGCAATGCTATTTGATTATGTGACTATTGACGCCAGGTGCTATTTGACGCCATGCTCGGTTTAAAGCTGATATCGTCGTAAATCACCCGCCTAATAGCTGTGGTGTGATGGTGACTTGTGTCACTTAGGTTTTCGCAGTTTTGAGACAAAATTGCACTCCGCCGTAAAGGTTGCATATCGAAAAATGATAGCCTCGACCACACATCAATCTCTTGTACAAGCATTCTCTTATAGTCTCATTTGCCATTGTCATCGATGTGCAACTCAGAAAGCTGTACCAATGTAGTTGCTGTAGTGACTCAAGACAAATGATTGTGCTAATTGTGTGTGAGCCAATGCACAAAAAAATAATTACCCCCCCCCCAAGCATTGTTGAGACCTGAGTCCATGTCGGTCATATTGCTACGGGATAGTATTTCCAATGACGAAGAGCCGAGCAGTAAGAAGACGACGACGACGATTGGAAGCTAGCGCGGGCTGTTGCCTCTTGGCCAACTGCGGCGTATTGCCTTGTAAATATACTTGTAAATAGGTTTTCGTCGGTGTCTTCCTACGTAAAATATCTGGTGGAGGTGGACGTTCCCTGTACCTCGTCACGGAGCTTCGCAGTGCACGGTACGTCGAGCCTTCCTTCATGGCTCCCGGCGACGACAACTCGACTCCGCGGGCTCCGACACCTGCTGCCACTTCAATGATCTACATCACTCTCCCCGCTCCCAGTGATCCTGGTGTATTCTCGGGAAAAGATGGGGTAGACGTCGAGGACTGGATCAGCCTATACGAACACGTCAGCCGCAATAACTGGTGGGACCCTATAATCATGCTCGCCAAAGTAGTCTTTTACCTCCGTGGCACACCTCGAGTTTGGTTTCGGACGGACGAAGATGAGCTCCCCAGTTGGGATTCGCTTAAGCAAAAGCTCCGAGACTTGTTCGGCAACCACTACGGTCATCAACTTCCCGCGCAGAAGGCGCTTTCCGGCCGTGTGCAGACGTCAACAGAGCCCTACGTCACGTTCATTCAGGACGTCTTGGCTCTGTGCCTCAAAGTTGACGCACACATGACTGAGTCCGACAAGGTCTCCCACATCCTCAAAGACATTGCCCATGACGTCTTCAACTTGCTCGTATATAACAACGTGCCGACGGTGGAAGCAGTTATAAAAGAGTGCCGCCACCTGGAACTCGCTAAAAGCCGACATATCGACCAACAGTTTGCCCGTCTGCCCAACACCCCAGCGACATCTTCCTGTGTCGACGCTCCTCATCCCAACAACACTGGCGATGTTACCAGGATTGTCCGCCGTGAGATCGAGGCCGCCTATCCGGCTGCCTTCGACTCCAGCCCCTCCAATGCACCTGCAGTCACTGTTTCCCTGATCCAGGCAATTGTCCGCCAGGAGTTCGCCAACATGGGTATTCACACCATCTGCTCGGCCCATCGCCCTGATACCCACCCGGTTTCTTCGATTCCGCCCCGTCCCGCACCTTCTTACCCATCACGTTTCCGCAATCCCTCTGAATGGCGCACTGCAGACGACAAGCCAATTTGTTTTCACTGCCATCGAATTGGGCACGTTTCTCGGCACTGTCGCAGTCGCTGGAGTTCCCCAAACCAGTCTACATATACTTCCTACTCTCGCCCCCCAAGTGGCCTTTCTCGTCCCTACGCTGCCCGCTCAGATAATGCCGCCACCGATTCTCCTGCTCCGAACCGCCCCTATTCTCGTTCGCCTTCGCCCCAACGACGACAATCTCGCTCCCCCCAGCCCCGTCGCTCCTATTCGCCGACTCCCTTCGGACGCCGCTCCCAGCCGGAAAACTAGCCGATGCAGCGCCTCGAGGTGACGCTGCATTGCTCCCTACGCCGCCGAATTCTCTCCTGACGTTGCCCACTCATCTGAACCTTCTTGACGTGCAAGTCTACGGTGTTCCTGTATCATCACTCATAGACACTGGGGCGCATTTGTCGGTAATGAGCTGTGACCTCCGTAACCGCCTGAGGAAAAATCACACCCGCCACGACGCCTGTTGTCTGTGTCGCCGATGGTGGAACAGCCCCTGTAATTGGTATGTGTGCCGCCCGCGTCTCCTTCGCCGATCGCTCCACTATCGTGCTATTCACAGTCATCGCCCACTGTCCCCACTACATCATCCTCGGCTTAGACTTCCTCTCCGCACATTCTGATCTCATATATTGTTCCGCCAGTACTCTCCGCCTCGACCTGCCTGTTCTGGATCCCACTCAACAAAATCCTACTCGCCTCAGTTCTGTCGACTTCGTTCGCTGGCCACCTGCGGTATTGACCTACGTTGACCTAGTGTCATCCCCACCAGTCCCCGACGGTCACTACATCGCGGCTCCTATGCAAGACGTCCTCCTTACACACGGGATCACAGTACCTCATACAGTTTTATCTATTACGGCGAATTGCGTCTGCCCGCCAGTGGTCAATTTTGGCTTGACGACACAAGTGCTGCCACGCGGGATGTCTCTGGCCCAACTTTGCTCATTCCAGGATAACTCTGTAGCATCGATTTCATTAGACGATAATTCAGCCGATCTTCCTCTACCGTCGCAGTCGGCAACTTGTACCATCGCCAACTTACAGAAAATGATTGCACCCGACATGCCGTCCGAGCACGCTCGTGCGCTCTACCGCGTTCTGATTTCCTACCAAGATATTTTTTACTTTAATGATCGTCCTTTGGCCCAAACAACTGCTGTTAAACAACGCATTAATACCGGCGATGACCCTCCCATTCATCGCCGCCCGTGTTGAGTATCACCGGCTGAGCGTCAAGTTATTCACACCGAAGTTCGCAAAATGCTTGCCAAGAAGATTATTGAACCATCATGTAGTCCATGGGCGTCACCTGTTGTGCTGGTAAAAAAGAAGGATGGCTCATGGCGCTTTTGCGTGGATTATCGGCACCTTAACAGGGTTACCAAAAAGGACGTGTATACCCTACCTCAGATTGATGACGCCCTTGACTGCCTCCACGGTGCTCGCTATTTCTCCTCTATTGACCTTCGCTCCGGCTATTGGCAGACTGCCGTGGACAATCTCAACCGCGAGAAGACTGCCTTTGTAACACCCGACGGTCTTTATCAATTCAAAGTGATGCCGTTCGGTCTATGTAACCCTCCTGCCATTTTTGAACGCACGATGGACTCCCTTCTTCACGGTTTCAAATGGTCGACGTGCCTGTGCTACTTGTACGACGTTATAGTATTCACCCCAACATTCGCTACGCACCTCGAGCGCCTCTCAGCAGTCCTGGACGTTTTTCGGCGAGCCGGTCTGCAACTCAACGCATCGAAGTGCCAATTCGGCCGTCGCCAGATTACCGTCCTTGGACATCTCGTTGACGCGAACGGAGTGCAACGTGACCCAGGCAAGATCCATGCTGTTACGCACTTCCCTGTTCCAAAGTGTGTCAAGGATGTGCCCAGCTTCATCGGCCTTTGCTCGTACTTCCGCCGTTTCGTGAAAAATTTCGCGACCATAGCACGACCACTAACCGAGCTTTTGAAAAAAGACGCCTCTTTCCAGTGGGGCCATAACGAGGCCTCTGCATCCTCACTTCTAATCAACCTTCTCACAGCGCCTCCCGTTCTGGCCCATTTTGATCCTTCTGCACCTACCGAAGTCCGTACTGATGCCAGCGGTCACGGAATTGGCGCAGTACTGTCACAACGCCAGCGTGGCCACGACCGTGTTATCGCTTACGCCAGCAGGCTCCTCTCGCCCGTGGAGCGCAACTATTCCATCACTGAGCGTGAGTGACTGGCCCTAGTTTGGGCGGTTCCGCCCATATGGGCGGTTCCGCCATATAAGTTCCGCCCATACTTATATGGTCGACCCTTTTCCGTTGTCACAGACCATCACGCGCTTTGCTGGTTATGCGCATTGAAAGACCCTACAGGAAGACTTGGTCACTGGGCCTTACGCCTCCAAGAATATTCGTTCTCTGTCACCTACAAATCTGGCCGACTACACAAGGACGCTGACTGCCTGTCTCGCTACCCGGTAGACGAGCCTGACGACGCCGACAGTAGTACCGCCGACGGCATTTTCTCTGTGTCCGCCTTCGCTAACATCGCCGATGAGCAGTACCGAGACCTATCGCTGCGAGTACTCATCGAGCGTCTGCGTTTTACACCTACCGACGGATCCGTTCGCCGATATGTTCTCCAGGGCGGCATTATGTACTGAAGGAACTTCCTCCGTGATGGCCCTGATCTTCTTCTTGTTGTGCCAAAACATCTACGACAGACTGTGCTCTTTGAGAGGCATGACGCACCCACTGCAGGACATCTTGGGGTAACCGGCACGTACTACCGCGTCCGCCGCCGCTTCTATTGGCCTGGTCTCGCTCGCTCCGTCCGACGCAATGTTGCTGCCTGTGATTCCTGCCAGCGTCGGAAAACACCTCAGGTGCTACCTTCCGGTCATCTCCAGCCGATCAACGTCCCTGTGGAACCGTTCTTTCGTGTTGGATTAGACCTCCTCGGTCCCTTTCCTACGTCATCCTCTGGGAACAAATGGGTAGCCGTCGCAACTGATTATGCCACCCGATACGCTATCACGCGGGCTCTCCCTACCAGTTGCGCCACTGACGTCGCGGACTTTCTCTTGCGTGACATTAACTTAGTGCATGGCGCCCCACGACAGCTGCTTACTGACCGTGGTCGTAACTTCCTCTTGAAAGTTATCGCCGACATTGTGCGTTCCTGCTCTATTCAACACAAGCTGACTACCTCATACCATCCTCAAACCAATGGCCTGACAGAGCGGTTGGTAAGCCCGCAGCTTGCGAACAGTGGGTCGGCCAAACACTTCCGTATAGGTTGTCTTGAAGACTCACCATGTGGGTACGTCACTTTCGGGGTTGTGAAACCAGAGTTGGGCAACACCAGCCAGATAAAATATGACGTGGGTTCGCTGGATCATCTCACATGTTGTGAGCGCTCAACCGTTCATATGGCGCAAACCAGTCTTCTACGTCTTCGTCGCCTGCACCGCTGAAGATCTTGGGGTCCCGTTGTCGTGGAACACCGGTGCAGGTGACGGACTGTGGCGTCAGCGTCGTTTGGGATGAACTGTCGGTCATGGCGGGCGGTAGCGTTCTTGATCGCAGCTCCAGGGTATCAAACGACGGGGTTGGACTTCCAGCACCTCCACCAATTGGGAAGAGGTTTATTGGTGGCTCCTAATGCAAAGGCACAGCGACCGGGAACGGCGAAACAGCCCGAAGCACTGTCCAAAAAGACGCCAGCAATCAACAGCGCGAGCCGAGCCGAGCCGCGCATTGGCAATGCGGCTGTGCCGCGAGGCGCGTCTTCTTCTTCACACTGCTAATTGTTTTGCTGGGCTCTAATGTTGGTGGGCTGTTGGCGTTGCTCCAGAAAGATCTTGACCTCGAATACTGCATAGAGGATCTTCCTGTTGCAGACGGCATAGACCTCGAGTTCGTAGTCTGTATCGTATTCAGTTATCGCGAGAACGTCTTTTTACATATTTCAAACTGGAAATTTCTTGTGTGTCAAAAAGTTGACATGTCTGGTGACTTTCTTCGCTTTGAATCAAACTTCTACAGCAGTTGTGTTAGCAGCACCGTATTTTGAGAGGCGCTGCGAATCTCAATTCCACGCACCTACTGAAGGCTCTCCGTCGAAGCGTTTGTTGAAGACCGCACTTCGCAGCACCGAAAATACACGAATCGATACCCTAACCTTTTAGGACACGCCATTACTCGGCGAGGATTACACTCATGTTCTGTGCAGAAAAAAGCTCAGAGTCGCCTTTTCCGTTCCTAGGTCACCTTCATAGTATATAATTTTTGAAAAGTTGCCAACCTCGCCATCCAATAATGTTTTCGCAGTCATGATGTCGCCTAAAATGAACCCCCTCAAGAACGAAGAAAAATATTACAACAGTACTCTGTCGGTGGTAACGCGATTAGCATAGTGTTGCCACAAACCGTATTTCTACAGTAACGTTTCTTTAATATCAGCAGTAGTCATTGTGATACTTCGATTGCTTCGGAGTCCAACTTTGGTATAGCACTCGCTTGCCAAGGTCGACCATGAACGTGGCGGCACAACGACCACGTATGACGGCGATGCAGTGAATATGGTAGAATGACGTCGAAGAAATGAGCTTGATGGAATGGTAAGGGTGGTATGACTATGACGGTATGACGTCAATGTGATAATGAACCTTGAATGATGACGATCGTATGACGACTACAGCGTGAAGGCGATGGTAGGACGACAACCGGGTGTTCAAGCTGGAATGAGCGCAACCACGACATCAGGAAGACGGCCTGACAAGGACACGAAGATTATGATTAAGGCCGACAGCATACTTGTGAAAAAATTACGAAGAAGGATTGATGAAATGGATTAACGAAGGCGGTATCAAGACGACGGCATAAAGATAATTAGATAACGTTGCTTAAGTGATGACGATTGTAAAACAACAGCGTGGCGATGACGTCTGGTTGCCAGTTGTATGACGAACAATAATGACGACGATGGCATCACCTCGCCGGCATGGCAACCATATGACAATGGATGCCTGATAGCGATTGTCCGACGACAACACAATGACGGCTATGGCATGACAGCATCGCATAACACGAGCAGTGACCACAGCATAATTACGACAGAATGACGACGTGTTGAAATCAATCTATCAAGAAAGGCGGTATAGCGGCGACAGCGTGATGGAAATAATATAACACTACTCAAATACTGATTGTCGTATTCATATAGGAGGTTATGGCCAAGTACTGCACCAGGGCGGCCATTCCTGCTCCGGTATTCACAGCGTGTTTACGGGAAGTATTCAGAGACCTGGATTGGGAAGAATTCGGGATAAGAGTTAATGGAGAATACCTTAGTAACCTGTGGTTCGCTTTTGATATTGCCTTGCTTAGTAATTCAGGGGATCAATTGCAATGCATGCTAACTCACCTAGACAGGCAAAGGAGAAGGGTGGGTCTAAAAATTAATCTGCAGAAAACTAATGTTGAACAGTCTCGGAAGAGAACAGCAGCTTACGACAGGTAGCGAGGCACTGGAAGTGGTAAGCGAATGCATCTACTCAGGGCAGGTAGTGACCGTGGATCCGGATCATGAGACTGAAATAATCAGAAGAATAAGAATGGGCTGCGGTGCGTTTGGCAGGCATTCTCATATCATGAACAGCAGGTTGCCATTATGCCTCAAGAGAAAAGTGTATAACAGCTGTGTCTTACCAGTACTCACCTACGGGGCAGAAACATGGAGGCTCACGAATAGGGTTCTACTTAAAGTTAGGACGACACAAGGGGCTATGGAAAGAAGAATGGCGGATGTAACGTTAAGGGACATAAGAAGCGAGCAGACTGGGCGAAGGAACAAACGCGAGTTAATGACATCTTAGTTGAAATCAAGAAAAAGAAATGGGCATGGGCTGGGCATGTAATGAGGAGGGAAGATAACCGATGGTCATTGAGGGTCACGGACTGGATTCCAAGAGAAGGGGAGCGCAGCAGGGGGCGGTAGAACGTTAGGTGGACGGATGAGATTAAGAAGTTCGCAGGGGCAACATGGCCGCAATTAGCACATGACCGGGGTAGTTGGAGACGTATGGGAGAGGCCTTTGCCCTGCAGTGGGCGTAGACAGGCTGTTGATCACTATGATGATGTTGATGATGATGATGATGATCATGACTCTAATATTCCCGGTGGTCAAACGACTGCCTGGCGAGAATGACGTAGCAATAATAGTACGACGACGACTGTGACAACGATGGCCTTACGACAATGGCATGGCGAGAGTTGAATAGCACAAAAAAACACAACATTATTACTGACTGTCGGTTCGGTTTCCGAAAGCGTCGCTCTATAGAGTTAGCTCTACTTACACAAAAGGAACTGATACTACAAGTATTTGAGCAAAATTTAGTAACGCTAGGCGTTTTCATCGATTTTTCAAATGCCTTTGACACAATTAACGACACCACTCTGCTAACAAAACTTGAAATTTACGGTTTAAGGGGCCCATTCCTTGGCTTAATCAAAACCTATCTGCAGTTCAAGTGTCAGAGGATTTCAATAAATAACTATGTCCGATAACCTACCCATTCATTCTGGTGTACCTCAAGGAAGCATTCTTGGACCTTTGTTTTTTAATATTTACGTAAACGACATAATGATTATTGACACTACTGCCCGATTCTTCATATACGCTGATGACACTTCTCTGTTCTTTACATCTGGTTGTGCAAGGAACCTGTTGGGTCTTGCGAACGCTGCTTTAAGTGAATTTAATCGATGGAGTTCTTTGAATTCACTGTCTATAAATAAAAACAAAACAAAGGCTGTACTTTTTCAGCCTAAAAACAGAAATGTCCACATTGACGGCCATTAAATGCCTCCGGGTCGTATTTCAAGAAAACGTATCTTTATACAGACTCAGCTGCTAACATAATCGCTCGTGTTGTGGGAATACTAACGAAACTCCGATTTTTTCTTCCCTTGAGCGTCAAAAAACTGCTTTATAACTCTCTCTTCCTGTCCTATCTGAATTACTGTCATTTAGTCTGGGGAAACACCACGATGTCTAACATCACAAAATTTCTTCCATTGCAGAAGAAAGCTGTGCGCGCTATCGCCAATTCTTCATATGACGCTCATACGCAGCCTCTTTTCAGCACCCTTATGTTACAACCGGTCACCTCCATATATAGTAGCATTTTACTCAAGCGTTTCACTACTGCATCCACGTTGCGTCTTACAGTACTTACAGTCTTACAGTACTTACTTAGACTGTAATAGGCAAATTGGGACATTTTGTCAGCTTGTAAGGAGCGACTACGAGGGCATGACGAGAGTCGGGTCACGAAGGCGGAATGACGATGAAAAAAAGAGCCCGACGACATTGTTACCACGAGCATGCACCTAGTGGCACAAGCTATCACACAACTTGGCCCACTGGGTCGGCGTAGGAGGATAGATAGATAGATAGATAGATAGTTAGATAGATAGATAGATAGATAGATAGATAGATAGATAGATAGATAGATAGATAGATAGATAGATAGATAGATAGATAGATAGATAGATAGATAGATAGATAGATAGATAGATAGATAGATAGATAGATAGATAGATAGATAGATAGATAGATAGATAGATAGATAGATAGATAGATAGATAGATAGATAGATCCTAAAGTACGCAAAGAATACTAATGACATTAAACGGTGTGTGGATAATTATGGTTATGCCATGCGTAGAAGACTAATTTTAGCTCGTTCTAATAAAACACGTGGTTGAGCCACTTATGTGGCCAACGTGCCGAAAGATTTGTTAATAAACCACGGAGTTTGGTCATCTTTTTGCATATATGCAGGTACACCGTCGCATTCCGAGTTCCTTCTGTGCCCGAGCAGTACATGACCATCAAGGACTTCGCGTTTTTCGACTACATACTCTGGGATTCTTCAACAGCCGAAGAAGTCAATGCAACCAAATACGTGTATTCTAAGCCTGGTAAGCAATTGTATTTTTTTCCTCGTATTTTTAAGAAAGAAAAAGGCTATGTGTGTGTTCAAGTACCAGTTGAGCTTCCAGCGCCGGTATTTCTTCTGCTGTGAATGCCCATAGCATGCAGATCTAGGAACATTTATTAGAACAGATCCTGTGCATTATTACATCAAAGTTGGATGTGCATTTCTTAAGGCCTCGTCCAAGTCTCGATCATGTCTCTTTTAAGGAGACCAATTAGCGTACAGGGAAATAGAATGAAGCATTATCGCTGGTAGCACCTTCTTCGTATCGCAGTATATGTTGCCGAAATGCAGGGCGTTTCCGGAAGTGGCGTTCGAAATTTCTTACACATATGCATTACGTGTTAGTGAAGTCACTTCTCCGGGATTATATGTCTCACAGAGGCAAATATTCTAGAACTACTCTAGTCATTTGAAGGAGACGCTGCTAGCGCGCGACCGCGCGTAAGACGTGTGGTGTATCGGCTCCGTCAATTTTTGACTGGAGTTATGGCTAAATCCTTTGCACCCCAGCAAGACCGACGTCAATCGATGCAGCAAACCGTCTGGTCCACCTGAATACTAATGTTCACCAGGTGGGAACGTTTTGAAGATTTTACGACTGAATTACACCCGCCTATGTGGGCGACGCCTTTAGGCCACACTGCGACACCGACGCCCGGCGGCGTGGAACCAGCCTCCCGAGGTAAAATGACGGCTCCCGCGTCATTCCTGAGGGGTTACGATCCCGACGCCATGGCCTGGACGACGGTTTCAACATCAGAAGATCAAAGCTGCGCTCCTATTCCGACATTTCCGCACCAATCTCTCAATGAAGCGGTCGTGCGTCGCTCGCTCATTCAAGCCAAGACGGCGGCGTCCATCGCCGCCCCGGCCTCCGGCACACTGGCCGGCAAGACGCAGCCTCCTGCCTCGCGCGCTGCGGGAAGCAAACGCAAGACCCTTACCAACTGGTAGCCTCGGCCATTTCCAAAACCGGGACCTGACGACTTCGTGGTCGTGCTCAAGCCATGCGAACATGTGTCGCTGTACCAAGCCTTCTCGGAGAACCACTACGGTGCCGCCATTACGACCTACCTCGGGCCTGAGGTGGCGAGGTGTTACGGTTCTGCCGTCCCGTGAACAAAACCGGATATTGATCCGCACCGCGAACCGGGCGGTGGCAGATATGCTCCTCGGGGACTTCTTAATCAATACCGAGCGTGGGGCGATTCCGCTCCACGGATACCTTAGGCAAGACGGAGGAGATATCTGCCACGGCGTCATCGCCGTCAGCAACTCTGACACCACTGAATCGCTTCGAGAGCACGTGCAATGGAGAGCAGGCACCATTGTCGAGGTGAGGAAATTCGGCTCCTCTACCAAAGCTCGGGTAACCTTCGCCGGGAGGGAGAAACCACGTTTTGTGCTCTATTAGAACATGCTCATCCCAGTGCAAACCTACTACCGGACAATGCCGGCGCGCGGCTGGTGTGGGGCTGTCGGCCACCGAGCGGATGCTTGTCCCAACACGCAGCAGAACACGTGTGGACTCTGCGGGCAACAAGCCCCGCATGTGCAGGGGGTGCGGGCCCCTCACGAGTGTGTTCCATGTTGCTCTGTTTGTGGCGGTGGACACGACACAAACTCACGGGAGTGTTCGGCGCAATTCCGCACACACAAGATGGCCACCCCGAAGGGCGGGACAAAGAGGAAAATAGCGGCCAAGAAGAAGAGCCGCCATCTTGGCCTCCTTGGTGAGTCACCGAGCCGGAACGACAGCGACACCGAGAAACCGGCGCCACCTACCGGAGGAGCCGGCAAGCGAACGCCGACGCAGCCGCCACCACACCGCGGCACTGGAAAGCTGTCGACGTCGCCACCACGAGGCGAGGCCAGGGCCTGGGCCAACGCCGTGAAACACAGAACGCAGGTGAGCGGTACGGGCAGGGCTGCCTCCTCTTCCCCTGCCTCCTCTCCCCCTGCGGCACGCAGTGCCGAGCAACACAAGATATCAGCTCTCGAGGGCCAAATTGAGATGCTGCTCAAGAAAATTACGCTCCTGGAATCGCAGTCAAAACAGCCTACCACTCCCCCCTCTACACCCGCAACTGAGGTTGTGGAGAGTGAGCCCGCGGCACCGAATGCAGCACTGAGCGCGGAAGCTGCACTTGAGGCCCGCCTAGAGGCCCGCATAGACGCCCGTTTCAACACCCTAGACAGTCAAATTTTCGAGGCCAATCACCTCCGCCATCGTCAAATAACTGAAAACATACCGACATTCGTCGCACAGCACATCGCCAAATCCTCGCGTGGTGTCCAAGGAACAGCCGGTCTTATCAAAGACGTGTCTGGTCGCTGTCCGAAAACGTCGCGCCGCACCATTGAAACTGAAGCAGAAGACAATGACAGCTAATCGCTCTCCGGAATGGAGGATGCTGCCCTCCCCGCGAGTGCTGGCGCCGGAGCAGCGTCCCTGCAATCGGTCTTTCCCTTCAATGACCATGGCGAACAGCCCTCAAATAAGGCATTCTCCCCGTATCCATTCGGCCGCCCCCATCCAATTTACCCAATGGAACTGCCGGGGATTCCGCTCCTGCACCAAGCGGACGGACCTCCGGCTTTTCCTGTAAACATTCGCTTCACTCCCCGCGGTGGTTGCCCTGCAGGAGCCAGGGAGCGGCGCCACCCTCACAAATTATAGCACGTTCCAGCAGGACTCCTTTTCCTGTATCTGCTTGCACAAAAATTATAAAGCCAACCAGGTTGATTTGGAACTCAATACAGATTATTCCTATGTGATGGTCACCCTTCTTCCGCTGAAGAAACAAAACGCACCATTACATATACTCAATGTCTATTGTTCTCCCAAGCTCAAAAATGTAACTTTCGCAGCCCTCTTTAGTCGCGCCCTGAAGGCTGCGGGCAGGGACCCCCTGGTGATCGTGGGCGATTTCAACGCTCACAGCACACTCTGTGGGTACGTGCGTGAAGAAAAGCGCGAGCGCAAGCTAGCGGAACTTGCGTCCACGCTGGGCCTGACTCTTCACACCGACCCTGCACATCCAACGCGGGCGGGTAACTCCGTGACTCGGGACACGTGTCCGCACCTTACCTTTACCGAAAATATTAGACATGCAGAATGGGCCAACACCGAGGAAATCCTGGGCAGTGACCACTACATACTCAGCACAACCGTCAGAAGCAAACCATTGGCAAGATCCCACGCCCAAGCCCGCCTACCCGGCTGTACCAAGTTCCGGCAAAACTACACTAATTCGGCCCCTATCCACGAACAAGGTTACCACGTTTGGTCACAAGAATTGGTTTCACACCTTCGTTCAATGGAAACTCAAGTTCAACTATCGGAGGCCACGCCGAAGGTGGACAACCACCTCCTGCACCTATGGGAGGCGCGGCACAGCCTCGTCCGTAGGTGGCGCCGCCAAAAACACAATCGGAGACTCAAAATTCGCATCGCCGAGCTCACCCAACGAGCAGCAGAGTGCGCGGCCCAGCTCGCCGACTCGAATTGGGCGGACCGATGCAACACGGCCGCTATACAAATGTTTAGCGGAGCACCTGGCGTCTCTTTCGCGCCTTGATCGATCCGACTCAAACCAGAGCCGACACACAAAACATCTCCAACGGGCTATCCATAGCTTCGACGGAGACATCTCAAAATTAGCATGCAAACTACGCGATCAATACCTTTGTATACTACAGGATCCCCGAGGGCCAGCGTACTCGTATGCAGGTTCCGAGAACGCGGAGCTAGACCCACCGTTCCGGCTTCACGACCTGAAGGCGGCCCTCACTAAAATGAAGCAAGGAACGGCGCCGGGAAGAGACAAGGTAACTGTGAAATTACTTGCCAACCTTCCCCACCCGGCCTACGAGGCGCTCCTCGCATACATAAACACAATCTGGCTCGGTGAGGCAGCCCTCCCAATCGAATGGAAGACCGCCCTGGTCACTTTCATTCCGAAAGCCGGAAAAGCCATAACCACGGAGAACCTCCACCCCATCTCCCTTACGTCTTGTGTGGGAACGCTGATGGAGACTATGGTGCGAGATAGGCTGTCTGAATTTCTGGACAACCAAAATGTTTTCGCCGACACCATGTTCGGGTTCCGCCCGCACCGGTCCGCGCAAGATGTTCTGCTTCTACTAGACCGCGAAATTCTAAATCCCGTCGAATAGCCCCTCAATGACAAGGCAGTACTCGCCCTCGATTGAAACAGGGCTTTCGACAATGTCACACACGACATAATTCTGACACACCTCTCCCAAACCAACTGTGGACACAACACGTTTCAATACGTTAAGCAATTTCTCTCCGACCGGCAATTGTACATCCGGATACAAGATGAAGAACACGGCCCCTACCAATTAGGCACCAGATGTACCCCGCAGGGCGTGATCCACTCACCCCTACTATTCAATTTAGCAATGATGAAACTCCCGGCTCAGCTGGAGAATGTAGAAGGTATAGAGCACGCGCTTATGCCGACGACATCACCATCTGGGCTAAACAAGGATCGGTAGGAGACATTGAAGCCAACCTGCAGCAAGCGGCGGAGATCATGGATGCATACGCCCACCGCGGCGGCCTTCATTGCTCCTCGGCCAAATCGCAATTTGTGCACATTCGCCCCTCGCCGAAGTGCACTAAAAAAATCGAAGTGTCCCTACCAAATGGACCCATCACAGAACACGATCAGATCAGAGTACTGGGTCTCTTTATTCATAAACACCGTCGAGTCGACACAACACTGGCCAAACTGCGCAAGGTGGGGGACCAGGTGGGCCGCATGGTTCGCCGGGTTTCCAATAAACGCGGGGGGTTACGGTGCAAAGACGTCTTGTGGCTCGCGCACGCATTCGTAACCAGTCGAGTGTTGTACTCGACTCCTTACCTCTACCTTCGCAGGTTTGGCGAGAACGCCCTCGAGGTGACTCTCCGTAAAATTTACAAGCATGCTCTCGACCTCCCGATCAACACATCCAACCAGCGCCTCCTCGGCCTGGGAATGGTCAACACCTTCTCGGATCTCCGAGAAGCACACTTGGTGGACCACTGAACAAGGCTCTCAAAGACGCCGTCGGGTCGCCGCCTTCTTGCCCGACTACACATCCACCATCCAACACTGACGGAAGAGCGCGTGCGCATCCCGGAAATCTGGAGATGCGCCCTGCACGTGCGCCCTCTGACATGAGACAACCATAGTGGCCGGTGCCTCGCGCGGGCGGAAGCATTGTCACGTCGCTATGGGAACAAGCACGGAGTATTCTACGCGGACGCCTCCGGAACACACCATGGGGGTTGTTATACGGCCGCAGTCGTCCCCCAAAACACCGCGGTGAACGGCCTTACGTTCAAAGCACAAGACATAACACATGCGGAAGAGGTAGCCATCACACTCGCCGCCGCAGATCAGGACTCGCGGGTCATTATTAGCGACTCACGGGGGGCCTGCAGAAACATCGAATTGGGCTTTATTCCCTATTTGGCGTACCGCTTACTTCAAGGCAGCAATTATCTCAGGGTCCCCGCGTCCCGCACAATAATATGGACTCCCGCGCACGAGGGTCTCGAGGGCAACGAAGCGGCCGATGCCGCTGCCCGCTCGCTCACTCTCCGGGCATCGCGCTCGCCTCCCGTCGCTGCGGACTCCGACCCCAATCCGGCATTTAGCTTCAAGGAAATCGCCCAACACTACCAATACGGCCATGCAATCTTTCCTAAGCCCTGTAAGGGCCTCACGAAGGCGGAGGAGCGTTTACTCCTTCGCCTCTATACTAAAACACTGTTGTGCCCGGCAGTCCAAAAACACTTCGACTATGCGTGCACAGGTAAGTGCCCGCACTGTGAGGAAAAATATTTGGGCATTTTCCACATGGTGTGGGCATGCCAGTCAACCCCTCACCTTCCCCCTATACCCAACCCTACCCGGGAGGACTGGGAGGCGGCCCTGCTAGGCTGCTCCGACCTGGCGAGCCAGAAGGCCCTGGTCGGCCGTACCCGAGCCGCGGCTACAGCCAATGGGCTCCTGTAATGAGGTGCCCACCTAGTCTTTATAAGGAACGGCCCCTTATGGACTGCTCCACACGCTCCCTGAAAATACTTCGAACAAGTTTTTCAGTCAGTCAGTCACTCTAGACATTTGACGCGAATGGTTGTTCATTGAAAGTCGTTTTGGAACAGAGAGGAGAGGATGTTGGTACTCGCACCTCAACTGATCGCACCTCAACGATGGCCAGCAGAGTGGGCTGGGGCGAATGAGAGGCAGAAATCATAGTATAAACGTGAATTTTATTACGCAAATTAGAATAAATTAATTTCACTTAGGCTATGATCCTTATTCAACTCATGCACTGTGCATTAGGTGCACGTTGAAAAAACAACGTGTTCAAGATAACCCGGAGCAGTTGCTACGACGTGCCCCGTAGCCTCTTCAGCAAGTGATACCCTAGAAATCAATTTCTTTTTTATACTGATGGAAGAGCGAAGTTCGACATCCGAGGAATTGATACGGTATTCTAGACGTGCAAAAACTGGGGCTACTGATTGTTGTAGTCTATGAGTCTAGCTCTATTCCACACAAGAAACCGAAAATGCGCTTCCTATGAGCGCAAGTGTGACGTCCATAGCGAAAAACCCTTGAGTGACATAACGGTTTATAGCTAAGCGTCCGGCGAACATGAAGAAAGCGTTCTTAAGCTACAATGTCGCATGCTTCATGCTCTGTCGATTGTGAATTGCGGCCAATGTCATTGGTGACGTTGTGCTAAGGCCATGAAAGTTGTGACACTTGGTACTTCAGCTTAGGTTTCTTTCGCCGTAATTTGCTTCACTTGCTTACGGTGCAGAAATTGCTTGCGGTAAAATTCTGCATGAATCCTTCCGATGACGCGTTTCTAGTCTAGCATTTGGATGAAGCACCTGCCTTAGTGAAGTAATTGGTGTAATTTTTATGAAACTTGTCTAATTCTAAACCTATGCATTTCTTTCAGAAAATATTCAAAATAAAACGCTTGGTTACCGTGCTTTCTGTTCTTCAAAAATTTTCAGAGATTCTAAAATATTCTGACTGTTATTTCGTGACGCATGCAGCATCGTTTAATATAGTTTATGACGTGATCGCAGTCAAAGAAAACCGGAATATCGAACCGTTACTTCTATTTGAGTTTATTGCTTTTTTCGCTATTGTGCGTTTGCCTAGTGCTATGGAGGCGGACTGTTCAAAACTCGCATAAACTAAAGCACTGCCGCCGGCCCGAGACCGGCCGTGCGGGCAGCGCTTCAGAATAAATGCTCACGTGGCTTATCTCCTCTAAATTTCTCAGGCACATTTCACCCGCTGATCACTTCAGGAAAAGTAATAAGCCTAAATAGAATTAATTTCTCACGGCTTCTGCAGCCTGTCTCATTTACCTTTGCATAATTCTTTTTTTGGTGCGCTGGTGTCTTTCCAGAAAAAGTGCAATCCAGCGATCATGAGCAATCGCTACTTATCTTCATGACACTTTGAGATACCTCCTAAATCTTCCCGCGGCACACATTCTACGATATTTGTACATGGTTCTCGAGCATCGTCGGGTGACTGACACCTAATTAGCCTCACTTGGGTGCCATGCACCAGCTGAAGCTTCACCTAGTGCCATGTAGCGCGCATTCACGGTTGATTTCTCCGAAAGTGTCAGCTAAACGTCGCATCTCAAACTTTACGTCTTTTTAGACTGTTGCAATCGATTAATTTTCTTCTGAAATACGGATGGTTCAGAAAAACGGTAATAAATATTCAGGTTGCAGTGTGATGTTCAATATAGCTCGTGGATACGTAAAAATTGACAGCAGGACTGATTTCACGATGTCTCTCGACGGCGAGGCGATAATCATTTGAGCAGCGTAGTGACACTCCGTATTGCTGAAGTTATAGTTATTTATTTATTTATTTATTTATTTATTTATTTATTTATTTATTTATTTATTTATTTATTTATTTAATATACCCTCAGGGCCAGAGGCATTATACAGCGGAGTAGTTCAACAAAAGAAAATGTGGTGCATAGGAGGTAAATAAAATACATCAATTAATATGAACAAAACGCAATGCTAGAACACAGGAGGTTTCTTTCTATACAGTGCTAGGTGCTGCCTCACAAAAAAATAAATTGCTGGTTATGCAACGTTAGCTAAATTTTCACGAAGAAGGCTGTTATCACTAGTATTTACGATATCAATGGGAAGGTGATTCCAATCTATACATGTCCGTGGGAAAAAAAGACAGCAAAATGCTTCATGCGACATAGATAGGTCCCAACTTTATGACAGTGATAAACACGGGGTGATCCATAATGGGGTCTTGTAAATAATTACGTGTGCAGCGTAGGATGACCATAATTCATATCAAAGACTGTTAGATGTTCAAACTTCTACGTCGAACAGACAGCAAAGGAAGACTGATAATATGTTTCATGGAAGAAATTCTCGCAGATCTATTAGAATTAGAAAAGATAAATCAAACTGAGTTATTTCGGACAAGTTCTAAACCCGTTTTTAGGTTATCCTGGCCGGGATCTCATGCAGAAATAGGATATACCAATTTAGGAAGTATTAGAGTTTTATAGAGTAGGTGTTTTAGGTTAGATGGCGAGCTAGGGAAGTTAAGGCGCAAGTAGCCTAGCATACGGTTAGTATTCTGAATAACGCATTTCGTGTGAATTGACCATGCCAACTTTGTAGTTATATGAGTACCTAAGTACTCGTAAGAGTTAACTGTTTCTAACGGAACGCGTTTGAAGTGCTAAGTGACATGTTGGTGAAAGACGCGGGATACATGTAGTACTTTACATTTGTTAATATTTAGTTCCATTAACCACGAGTTACCAATTAGATATTGTGTTAAGATCCATCTGCAACCTGTTAACGTCGGTTTCATTGATTATTTTCCCAAAACATAACACAATATGCACTGTCTCCGGGATCAACCCACATTCCTGTGGCATTCCATTGCTGAAATTGCCAGTACCATAGCTGTTCGATGATTGTATGACGGCGACACAGTGCCAACGATAGAAATACGAGGACATAACGAGCTCGGAGGAAGGAATGACGTTGGTGGAACGGCAAAAGTGGTATGACGACTATGGCGGGACGACGACGCAACGAGTACTCTGAAATAAAGACGATGGCACAGCGAGGCCAGCGTGACGACGCCATCAAGAAGATAGCGGCATGACGACGAGTGTATGACAACAATGTCGTAACGACAACGGTTTGACAACCGGATGAAAAAGCTGCAATTAGGACAATGGCACAACAACGTTAACTTGGCAACAACGGGTGCATGGGAGCGACTGTCTGGCGACGACGCAATGACGACGATGATGTGACAATGAGGCATAGACAGGATCACGTGTCTACGGCATGATTCCAAACGAACGGAGAGCATGGAACGATGTCAATGGAAGGACGTAGGTCGTATAATGACGACAGCTTTACGACGAAAGGTTGACGTTTCCCCATTGAGGAGAATCATCAAACGATAGCGTGACGAGTCGCACGACGAAGCCGGAGTGCTGACGATGGAACGACCGCAACTGCATCGCGATGACGTCGTGACAACGAATGCATGACCGTATGACGATGATGGTGAGACGACGAAGGCATGATGAGTTGAATCACGAAGCTGGAAAGACCGCCATCGAACGATCGCGATGGCATCCCGACTATGAGCACGAGTACAACGACATGATGACGACAGTGCGGCGACGAGCCGTGATGACCGCAGAATGAAGAGGGTGGGACTACGAAGCTAGAATCACGACGATAAAACGAGCGCCATGGCATCGTGACGACGATATGACAACAAATACATGACGTCGCCGCAGCGACAGCGATGTCATGACGACGACGGCATGACATGAGTCGAACGATGAATTTGGGGCGACGGCTATAAAACGACCTCAAGGGCAACACGATGATTGTATGACAATGAGTGCATAAGAACTGCATGACGGCGATGGCATCACGACGACGCTATAACGAAAGACAGATGAAAGATTGGATGACGACTATGCAATGACCACCACAGTACCACGACCATGCACCTCGTGGTCCAGGTTATCAAGAGAACTTATACCACTTGTTCTGTGCATTATACGTGACTAAGACGGCGTGGCGAGTCAGATGACAAAGCTGACCATGACGGTGCCATCACCATGATCTTATACCCAGTCACACAGACAGACAGACAGACAGACAGACAGACAGACAGACAGACAGACAGACAGACAGACAGACAGATAGATAGATAGATAGATAGATAGATAGATAGATAGATAGATAGATAGATAGATAGATAGATAGATAGACAGACAGACAGACAGACAGACAGACAGACAGACAGACAGACAGACAGACAGACAGACAGACAGACAGACAGACAGACAGACAGACAGACAGACAGACAGACAGACAGATAGATAGATAGATAGACAGATAGATAGATAGATAGATAGATAGATAGATAGATAGATAGATAGATAGATAGATAGATAGATAGATAGATAGATAGATAGATAGATAGATAGATAGATAGATAGATAGATAGATAGATAGATAGATAGATAGATAGATAGATAGATAGATGCCAATCGCAAGAATACAATCTGAACAAATGAACTAATTACTGCCATTCGGAATCGAATTCAAAGCACCCGCTTAACTCGTTTTCTTTTCGATAAGCTGTCAAACTCCAATGCCTGCTTATTTGAGGCTAAGCCACTGTTGTCACAATAATAGAGAAAAATTTCATCCAGTTTTAAAAATTTACAACTCACTTACAATCCATCTGCCCTCGGACACCTCAGGGAAGTTTTTAAAATGTGCCACAGGTCTGATATTATTTGACGACGGTGCCGTTCCAGTAAATTGAGTAGATGTCCGGGAAATTCAGGCGATGTCCTAAATCACAATTGTTCTGAACGTTTCAAATGGAGTCGGGCTGTCATCATCATCATCATCATCATCATCATCAACCTGGTTACGCCCACTGCAGGGCAAAGGCCTCTCCCATACTTCTCCAACAACCCCGGTCATGTACTAATTGTGGCCATGCCGTCCCTACAAACTTCTTAATCTCATCCGCCCACCTAACTTTCTGCCGCCCCCTGTTACGCTTCCCTTCCCTTGGGATCCAGTCCGTAACCCTTAATGACCATCGGTTATCGTCCCTCTTCATTACGTGTCCTGCCCATGCCCATTTCTTTTTCTTGATTTCAACTAAGATGTCATTAACTCACGTTTGTTCCCTCACCCAATCTGCTCTTTTCTTATCCCTTAACGTTACACCTATCATTCTTCTTTCCATAGCTCGTTGTGTCGTCCTCAATTTGAGTAGAACCCTTTTCGTAAGCCTCCAGGTTTCTGCCCCGTAGGTGAGTACTGGTAAGACACAGCTATTATATACTTTTCTCTTGAGGGATAACGGCAACCTGCTGTTCATGATTTGGGAATGCCTGCCAAACGCACTCCAGCCCATTCTTATTCTTCTGATTATTTCCGTCTCATGATCCGGATCCGCCGTCACTACCTGCCCTAAGTAGATGTATTCCCTTACGACTTCCAGTGCCTCGCTGCCTATTGTAAATTGCTGTTCTCTCCCGAGACTGTTAAGCATTACTTTAGTTTTCTGCATATTAATTTTTAGACCCACTCTTCTGCTTTGCCTCTCCAGGTCAGTGAGCATGCATTGCAATTGGTCCCCTGAGTTACTAAGCAAGGCAATATCATCAGCGAATCGCAAGTTACTAAGGTATTCTCCATTAACTTTTATCCCCAATTCTTCCCAATCCAGCTCTCTGAATACCTCCTGTAAACACGCTGTGAATAGCATTGGAGATATCGTATCTCCCTGCCTGACGCCTTTCTTTGAGATTTTGTTGCTTGCTTTATGGAGGACTACGGTGGCTGTGGAGCCGCTATAGATATCTTCCAGTATTTTTACATATGGCTCATCTACACCCTGATTCCGTAATGCCTCGATGACTGCTTAGGTTTCGACTGAATCAAACGCTTTCTCGTAATCAATGAAAGCTATATATAAGGGTTGGTTATATTCTGCACATTTCTCTATCACTTGATTGATAGTGTGAACATGGTCTATTGTTGAGTAGCCTGTTGAGGGCTGTCATACAGCGACATTATTAGGCAAATCTCTTCAGTTGTTAACGTCAAGCGTTTCTTGCCATACCAGTTGTTTTAGAGTCGACAAAACGTTCTCACGTCTACGTCCGGAAAGGCTCTAAGAAATATTTCATATGAATCCTTCGTAAAAACCTGCTATACTAAAAAACATTTGTTTGCAAACGAGAAATCGTAACCGAAAATTATTGAAATGCGCTTTTCTAACAAGAGAGCCAGATATCACCATGATGAAAATTCAGGGCGACGTGGCTTACCATGTTGTCCGCTCGCACGCGACGTTGGTACTTGCTGCCACGCTACCAAAAAAAAAATATCCCACTTCGTATTTCACCACCAGCCTCAATATTTATAATTACCTAGGTGGGAACAAGGCCACGTGTATAAGCGGTGTCTTACATATTGTACCTGCTAGGTACGAAATCTCTGGGGGTAGTCCCACAGAATCCAGCAGCTTATTTGGCAGGTGCTGTTCTGAAGAGCACGGGTGTACAGCTCGAGCAACGCACACCAGATTGCGAGGCGTGTCCCATGGGGCGTACTTTGGTTTCAATTCTGCATTCGGCATCTGTGCTCTCAAGTGAATAATCAAAATTTAGTCAGCAGGGACTGAATACGAGCTAGTTGGAACATTCTACAGTGAAGCTGTTAGCCTCTAGTTCATTGGGATTTTTCGTGGCGTGCTCACCCAAAAACAAACGGCAGCTGGAAGGCTTTGTGTTTGTGGTTCAGCGTAATATAGTTAAGTTTTCTCGTATATTCGAGTCATAATCGATGCTATCATACCTTTAGGTTGTGTGTAAGTAGTGCTTACGAATATTCTGTCACACCTTATTTGGAGCAATTCAATAATGCACTTGCGCCTGGCGGAGGGCCCAAGAACAAACGGCAGCTGGAAGGCTTGGTGTTTGAGTTTCCGCATAATAGAATTGTTTTCTCGCATATTGGAATTCTAATCTCATGAGGTCATGTCTGAAGGTTGCATGTAATTTGTGCTTTACGAATTTTCTGAAGCATTTTGAGAAATCCAAGTAGTTCAAAAAGGCACTTCCACTAGGCAGCGGGCCTACAAGAATAACCATGTATGCTGTATTAAAGGTACCGCCGCCTAGTGGCAGCGGCCCCTCAGACAGACCTTAAACGGCAGCTAGAAACGGGCTTTGTCTTTCAGTTTCCGCGCAACGGATTCACGTTCTCTCGTATATTCGAATAACAGTTCGAAGCAACCACGCCTTCAGCTTGTGTGTAAGTCGTAGTTTATGCATGTTCTGGCGGAATTTAAATGAAAAATTCATTTAGTTCAATATTGCACTTGCACTTGCCGGTGTGTCTAGAAGAATGAAGATGTATGCTGCACTTCCGCTATCGTACATGCGCGCATCACGCACAACGCCTGGGGTCGTGGTGTTTCTGTAACATCGTCTAAAGCCGTTTGTGATTCCCTAACGTCGGCAACGGCTTCGCTGTGCTTACACTTTCGCAGGGTGGAATGGGGACGGATTTTTTAATGCATTTTTAATGACACCAGGATGAAAATTCTTTTCAAAGAAGACAGGGAGGTCGACCTGAGCTAGTGCGCTCTAGCTTGCTACTCTACACTGGGGAATGGGGAGGCGGAGTGAAAGTACTGGGATGGGTAATGACGATAAGAAAGATCGTGAGTGCTTATGTATATTAGACAGCGGCCCTAGTAGAGCCGCTCCTCTAGCTTAGTGCCCTGCAGAAACTTCAACAGTGCTTTAGTTGCTCGCATTGAAGTTGCAGTGTCAGGCCATGGGCCTGAGATAACGTCATCCGACAGTGGTTGCCTGCCAACGCTGGCTAGGGAGCTTTCCAACGTCCTTCGCTTCAGCATATATGCTTGGCAATAGCACAATATGTGTTCCAGCGTTTCAGGCGTCTGGCAGTGTTCACAGTCAGGGCTGTTCGACTGGCCGATGAGGCGTGCGCAGCGACGGGTAACGCAAGCCCAGCCAAATCCTGCGTATCAATGACGTTTTGCCCCGCGTAACCTTCGGGGGCAAAGAGAATTTACCGTTTGGGTCGATCATATGTATGCGTTACCAGGGGTACACCCCTGGGAACGCATGCGGGGCATGCATACAGGGGCTACAGGTAAACAGCTTCGCTGTAATAAACAAAGGTGGGAAACCTTTCCAGAATGAGAAACGCTTGGTAATGAAAGTGTGTCCTTGATAGCGGAATTGAGAGCGCGAACTACTAGGAAAGCTCCAGAAAAGACAGGCCACGGCGCTATCTCCGCGATAGGAACGCACATTCCTGTCCCTGTACGGAGCGCCGTGTCCTGTCTTTTCTTGTGCTTCAACTTGTGTCCCAGTAGTTCGCGCTCTGAATTTAGCCGAGGTTCCATACCACCATGCTCATTTTTCACTTTTGTCCTTCAAAGTTGTAACACTAGCGGTTCGATAATGGTTTCAAAGCATGAAACATGTTGCACGGTTTTGTATCGCCTCTAAGTCCGCTTTGAGTACCCTGAGTCCAGCATCTCATATAGCTTTTGCATATTCTAGTTTAGTTCGTAGTAATATTTTATAAAATTTCAGCTTGAGAGATACAAGGGTCGCAAAAAAAATTCTGCGGAGGTAAACTAAACTACGACGGGGGGGGGGGGGGGGTTGTTATGTATTAAATGTGAGTTTTCCAACATAAGCTATACGAAATGTGCACGCCAAGGTAGTTGTATAAGTTCACAGATTGCAGAGCAGTGTTCTCAACGTTATATGTTGGGTGTTGTCGACAAATGTGCACTCTTTTGCACTTGTTAATGTTTAATTTATTATTCCATAACTGGCACCACTCATAAACGCTGTTAATATCAGACTGCACGATGGCTGAATCTAAGTCACTGTTAATTCGTTTATAAATGACGCAGTCCTAAAAGACAGATGGAAGCCATTATCGTTGTGGGCAAGTCATTAATTAAGTTATACAGAGCAGACAACCTATTATGGAGTCCTGTGCTACGCCTAAGGTAACAGAAGAATGAGAGAGAGAGAGAGAGAGAGAGAGAGAGAGAAATGCAAAGGAAAGACAGGGAGGTTAACCAAAGATTATCTCTCGTTGGCTACCCTGTACAGGGGGAGGGGCAAGGTGATGTGATAGGTGAGAGAGAGAAGGATTTAAAAGAAATACACACACACGCACGTACACACAATCTGTTTCTGTGGGCACTGTCACGCAGCCCGCAAAGGCGTTCCTAGTGTTATGCAGTGTCATCGTACAACCCTGCGTCACACAGTGAAGTCAGAATCTGTCAGAAAGTGCAGTGTCTTTTAAATACCGTCGCAGCGCCTTCATAGCCGATCGCGCTGATGCTCGCGTAGGCCAGTTTCCAAGGATCCTGTTTTCTGTCATTGCGTGCTTGTACAGTTTGTCTAGGGTGGCTGAGAGGACTGCTCTTTGCGGGTTGAAACGAGAGCATTCACAAGGAAGGTTCGCGATTGTTTCTTTGCACCCGCAGAAATACAAAGTGGGCTGTTGGACATTCCGACAAGGAAGTAATAGACATTTGAAAATGCTACTCCAAGCCATAGACGAACTAGAAGGGTGCAGTCGCGTCGTGGAAGCTCGGGCGGAATACGGAGTTGTAAATTAGGGTCCAGGATATGTAGGTGGGCACTTGTGAAATCATATGTATTCCACTGAGCTAATGTCAGGTCGTGTGCAAGTACGGCAAGTTTTTTCGCTGCGTCAGCTCTCGAAAGAGGAATGGCAACGCAGTTGACACCGTCATGGGCAGATCGGGCAGCTGCGTCTGCTAGATCATTGCCATGTATACCACAGTGACTAGGCAACCACTGATACATGATATCTTGTCCTTCGTCAACTATGCGATGGTGCGACGCGCCGTGGTTGCTCAGTGGCTATGGTATTGGGATGCTGAGTACGAGGTCACGGGATCGAATCCCCGCCACGACGGCCACATTTCGATGCGGGTGAAATGCGAAAACACCCGTGTACTTAGATTTAGGTGCATGGTAAAGAACCCCAGGTGGTCGAACTTTCCGGAGTCCTCCACTACGGCGTGCCTCATAATCAGAAAATAGTTTTGGCACGTAAAATCCCATAATTTTAACTATGCGATGGTGTACTTCTCCGATCTCTGCGACGAGCTGTTCGTGTGATCCATGGCGCAGTGCTGAGAGTACACTCTGTAGGGCTGCCTTGGAATCCCAGAAGACTGACCATGCATGGGGTGGTTCCGCCTGAATGAAATGAAGAGCCGCACGCAAGGCTACCAGTTCATCAGCTGTTGTTGATGATACATGTGACGTTTTTAGCTGCATTTTGACGGATCTTGTTTCTATCACCACAGCAGCAGCTGAACTTGCAGATGTGACTGAGCCATCCTTGTAAACGCGTACGCGGCCACTGTGCACCTCATGTAAAGCTTCTAATGTGGCCTGCCTCAGGGCAAACGACGGGATGTTAGCCTTCTTCGTGATTCCAGGGATGGTGAGGCGTATTTCAGGTCTGTGCAGGCACCATAAAGGTGAGGATGGTCTTGCTGTAGACATGTAGTTCGATGGCAATGAGGAACGATTGGCAACAATTATACGGCTGAAAGTTGCGTGTGGCCTTTCTGCGGGTAGAGCGGCAAGATGGTGAGAAGGTAGTCGGGCAACGTGGCGAATATGCGCTCTGAGATCGTCGGTTACCAAGTACGTTGATATTGTGGGATCTCGAGCTATGACAATCGTTGCCGCTGTACACGCACACCTCGGAAGACCGAGACACGTCCTTAGGGCTCGAGCTTCTAGTCCCTGGAGTACACGCATGTTTGTTTTGCAGGTATTACCAAGCACAGGGAGGCTGTATCTTGCGAAACCAAGGAACAAGGCGTTATAAAGCTGCAGCATTGACTGCACCGATGTGCCCCATGACTTGCCGCCGATAAATTTGAGGAGATGTATTATTGTCATCAACCTCTTCTTTAGGTATGAAACGTGCGGGCTCCATGATAGGTCGCGGTCGATAATTACTCCTAAAAAGCGGCGTTTCCGTGCATTTGCAACTGCTTGTCTGTTGACACTTACAGAGTAACGCTTCATTGCCTTCCGAGTGAAAGTAACAAGGCAGCATTTCTCTGAAGACAGCTCTAAATTCTGTTTTCGCAAGTACAGTGATGTTAAGGTAGCTGCCTTTTGTAGCCGTGCTCGTACCTGCAGTCGTGTTACAGCAGACGCCCAAATGCAGATGTCGTCGGCATAGATCGATACTTGAACTGTGTTGGGGAAGCATTTGACTAGGCCAATGATCACTAGCTTGAATAGCGTTGGGCTTAATCCGCCTTGCGGTACTCCACGGAACGTTTGGTGTTGAGTCGTGGCTCCATCCTCGGTCATCAAGAAGAAATGCCTGTTGGTCAAATAACTGCAGCTACTGCAAAGTGTGGCCACCGATTCCAGCTTCAATCAGAGCCTCTATAATGGCATAATGCGCTATAATATCATAGGCGCCTTTTATGTCAAGAAATAATGCCGCAGTGAGTCGTTTCAGACGTTTTTGATGTTGAACAAACGTGAGCAAATCGATGACATTATCTATGGATGAGTGCCCACGCCGGAAGCCAGCCATAGCATCTCGGTACACGTTGTAATTTACCAAGTACCATTCCAAGCGAGTCAAAGTCATTCTTTCCATTAATTTTCCTATGCAACTGGCCAGATCGATGGGACGGTACGATGACAAATCTAACGGTGATTTACCAGGTTTGAGAAGCTGAACCAAGCGGCTGCATTTCCATTCACGTGGAAATAAACCGTTGCGCCAAGACTAGTTGTAATGGTTTAGCAGCATGAGTCATGCTTTCTGCCCAAGATTGGCGAGCGCCGCATAGGTAACACCCTCCGGCCCACCTGACGAACAGCGCCTGCAAGTCGCCAGTGCCGCTTCAAGCTCCTCCACCGAATACATTACATCTATGTGGGAACCCCGTGGCACAGGAGTGGCACATGGTGTAAGTGGGCGTTGGAGCTGCGAGCTGGACAGTCTTGAGCAAAATTCTTCAGCAATGTCTATTTCGCTGCGACCTTTTTGCAAAACGAGGGATTTGAAGGGAACACGCTGTTGCGGTGATACGCGAAGTCCACGCACTATCTGAGATAATCGCTGACGTGAATACAACGACTCACAGAAACGTTTCCATCTTTGAGATTGTAGTGCATCAATGCGGCATTGAATCTTCTTTTGCATCTGCCTTGCGTCTCTGAGATCATGCATGAATTTGGTTCTCTTGTATCTTCTTTCAGCCCGCCGGCGAATTGCTCGTAGTCGCTGCAGTCCGGCTTCAAATTTTTAGTATTTCGTGAAAGGTTGAAAAGCACGCATAGCATTTTGCATGACTTTTTGAATTTCGTGTTCCAGACTTGAATGGTTCCCTTGCTGACATACTTCCTCCATGTGCGACCAAAACGCCGACCAGTCAATTCTCCGGAGGGTCGTGGAAGGGCATTTAGATAGTCCCTTGATCTTCAGGTACGTGTGAATGTGGTCGCTTCCATGTCATTCGATGTCTGGAAACTACTGCACGTTTCCTTCAAGACGCCGAGAAGCCAGGGTCATGGAGTAAGACATTTAGGAGGTGAAACTCCCGTCAGCGCGAGCGAGCGCGGGCGACCAGATAAGGTCACAATTGTTGTATGTGCCGACGGGGCCGTATACAGTGGCGGCGCCATGCGGCGAGTCGTTGAAGCCGCAGCCAAAAAAAATTCAGCACCCGGGCAGGCTAAGGGCAGGCGGCTTCGGCGCGCTCTCAACGGCGGTAATTTCTTTCCAGGCCACCAGGCGCCGCCAGCACGATAACGGCACCGCGGGCTTGTGACCTTTTCTGGTCGCCGCAAACAGCGGAGTTTCCACTCCTATATGTTTCTTGCTCCGTGGCGAGGGTCAAGTCTAGGCAGCTGCTGTAAGTAAGCCCGCGTAAATAAGTTGGACTACCATCGTTGAGGCAGTAAAGGTCGTGCTCTGTGGCAAATGATGCTAGTCTCGTTCTCCTGGAGTCCATCTTCAAGCTCCCCCAAAGTGGATGGTGAGCATTAAAATCTCCGGTGAGAATCGTAGGGCCGGGTGTCGCTGATAGCACGTCGTGCATTCGTTTAGAGTCGAAGCCACGTGAAGGAGCAATGTAAACAGCAACGAGAGTGAACGTAAGCTTATTCGTTTTCACGATTAAACAGACGTACTGGTGGTCGTTGTGAGGCGGGACTGGGTGCAACACGTATGTCAGATCACATCTAATATATACCATTACCTTGCTCACATCACCACAGGTAGAAGACATGAATGCTTCACAGCCAGAAATGCGTATAACATTCTGCACGTTTGGTTCGCAAATTACGAGGATGGGAAATCGGTTTTCGAAGACATGGGGCCCTATAACGTAAAACTATTCCAATATGTTTCTATTCCAATCTCCTGACGTCAAATTCGCGTAACCACCAAAGCAAGCACCGGGCGGTCACCCGCAGGGTTGTCTCAACAGACCAATCAAACGCTCTCCTCGTTCATAGGAGGTCAGTTTTGTTTGCTTGAAAAACAAATAACATTGCCTGCACTGAGCGGCTTGTCGTATCTAATTGGCTGACAAGAGGCGAGGAGGACGCTCAAGTGGAGAGAGATTCGATGGGACCTAGCCATTGCCCTGAAAGTCGATAACCGGATGAAGAGGGTGGTGCCGGCTTCTACATTTGGTCGGCTTTCCTTTAGCTTGCGGTGGCTGGTCGAAAATTGCGGCGGCATGCAACGGAAGCTCAAGGATGACGCTAAAACGAACCCTCAGCAAAGAATAGTTGGCAGAATAAGGGGGTAAACGTGCCGAAAGTGCTCGAAAACGTTACACGGCAGCGCAAGAAGATTTATTATACGCAAATACACCCATGCTCTCCGGCAGGTGCGAGTAGCCAGCATCTGAGCGATCGGCGGCAGCCATCTTTTATTCCTTTCGGAACGGGGCAGCCCGCGGCTATTCAGAAGAAAATTCAGTTTTGCTCGGCATATTAATGCATCTTTATCGCATACACGTCACTTTGACGCGGTGAGTTCTTGCGCTTTTGCGACGTCGCATGACAGGCAGGTGAAGTGGGTGCAGCCCGAAAACTTTTTACCAATAGCCGAGGGCTAATGGCGAAAAGGGGTCGAATCAGAAATAACTGTTTTTCTTTTTTCTGTCAAATCATGCATAATCAGTGTGTACACATCATATCAGATGGGGACGTATCGCGGTTTTCGTGACGTCGCGTGACAGACAGGTGAAGTGGGGGGTGGTCGAAAAAAGTTTTTGACCAATCGCGGAGGGCTGATAGCAGAATTGGAATAGTTTTACGTTATAGCGCCCCAGCACTTGCAGTGCACTACGAGCAGCCGGAGAGTCCCTATTTGTCAGTGGTAGACGCATGAAATTCGTGAGGGATTTGAGCATAGCAATCACTTGTGAATCCTTGTCTCGCATTTGGTCAACTGAAGTGACATTTGACGTTAAATGGTGAGTCATGTGCTGTGGCTCTGGCGCGTGGCATGTCTTCGGCAGTGCTGGCCACACCTCACTTGATGAAGCAGAAATAGCAGGGCCGCTTTTATCGTTGACATTCGTGCTCTTACTGGAGACAAATGGACGGACGAGACTTTTCTCTTGAGCCGGAAGAAGATTTCGTAGACTTTCGTTTCCTCGAGCGATGTCGCCTTATCGCTGCAGAAGCATCTCTGTGTGATAATCAGTCTCTCGACATTTCTCGCAAGATTTTCTGCTCTTTCTTTAGGCGTGGACAGTCTTTTAAGGATGCGGCATGCGAGCCTTGACAATTTCGGCACCTGAGCTCTGTTGCACGGCAAGTGTCAGTGTCGTGCTGTTCGGAACACCGTGGGCATGTCGCTGTGTTTCGGCGGACAGCACTCACATGACCAATTCTGTGACACCTTCTGCACAGAAGTGGTTTGGGTACGAAAGGTCATGCCACATGCCGAAAGTGGCCGACCTTTACATGTTATGGTACCTTTAAACACGAGCCTTACACAGGTCGACTTGCCAAAGCGCCGAGCTAGTAGTAAGGCAACACCATCTGTGGCAGGTTTTATTAAAATTGGCAGGTCGATGTCGCTAATCGCTGTGTCAATATGAAAGGAATCGATATTACCTGTTAGGTGTTACGAACTGAGAATTAGTTGTGAATAAGCCTTTCAGCCATGCAAGAACTGTACTATCCAGATTAAGACTGTGCAATACAAGAGCAATTCACCTGTTAATGTGTCAAACGTTTTTTGAGAAATATAAGAATACTCAGTGTATAAGGGAGCTCTGAAAGAAAATTGGAATCTAAGTGATGAGTGAAACACAAAAGTTGCGTATTACACAAAAAATGTTTTGTGGAAACCATGTTGAGCACTATAAAAATAATTACCTTCTAGAAATTTAGCTATATGAGAGGAAATTACATGTTCCATGATCTTTCATGGTATTCCGGATATTAATACAGCTCGGTATTTATTAGAAGAGTGCCTGTGGCCGGACATCAAAGAGCGAATAACTCTCCCAACTTTCCAATCATCACGAATACAGCCAGTCTCAAGCGATTGCTCAAACAGCTTTGAAATGATGAAGATGTTGAATAATTTGGTATTAAGGATAAACTTAGAATTGATGTTGTCCACTCCAGCTGACGAGGGTATTTATTTGTTGAGTTTTCATTTAGTTTAGGAATAGCTGTCGATTCAAAACAGCTCTAATGCACTGGGAGGAATTGAAAATTAAAATAATCGTGACTACCAAAACTAAAATTGTTAGAGAATAATGATGGAAGCACTGTATTTAGGATGCTTCCACATTTTTCGTGAGGGTTAATTCTTTGTGCAGTGTTTCAAGAGCCCTATCGCGAGTATCACTTTTAATTACCATCTTCCAAAATTGTCTCGGACTGTTACTCAGCATGATAAGAAGTTACTTAAGCACGTGTCCTTTGCCAATTTTAGTGTTCTTCATATTTATCATTTACTGAATGATAGATAGGCCAGCGTGACAGTGAATTTAAAGTTTTAGCCGAACAATATATTCGTTTCTTCTTTTTCGCTAATCTTTTCAGTGACTGATTAAACCAAGGTGCGTGCTCATTGGACGTTACAAGCTTTAATGGAACAAACGCGTATGTGAGGCAAACAACTTTGTCTGTAATAACCTCCAGGTGGTAATAACAGACAAAAGTCCTACGAGATGTCGTTCATGAATACACATTACTCGCGATCCTTAGAGCCAAAGGCATTGGCTTCATAATCTTGGATACGTTAGTAACCCTGCTTGGATGCTTATTTGGTACATTGACTGTGAAATGAAGAAGGGCATGGCCACTCAGATCCAGAAGATAATCAACAGAATTAGAGATGACAGGTGCCGTTGCCGTAGTAAGCACAAGATCTACTACACTAGAAGTATACGACGTTATCTGGATTGGTTGTGTTATAATTTATTTGAAGTTAAAGCCATAACACAGGCTAAAAAGATTTCTGCACTCTGTGGAAAACAAACTTCAGTGGAGAAATAAGTAGAACAAAATGCATTCGGGTAATTAATATCGCCAGAATTTTATATTGGAACCTGTCGCTAACGTACGGCGATTGAAATAACAGAATCATGAAGGTCATTAAAGAATTATTGCGGCTAGGTGGAGAACGTCTGCAAACACCCAAGATCATTTTTCTAAACGATAGACAAAGTTCAACCCGTGTCATTTCCATTTCACTAACAGTGCCAATACAAGAAAAACCAAGGTTATCTAGAACTCCAATCAAAACAGCACCGCCTCTTAAATGAACGCTATCTTGTAGGTAAGCGCTAAAATATTTCCCACAATCACCAAGCTCATTGCTATCTACTTCAGAAGAAAGCCTGTTTTCATCCCGCAATAGTACGTTGGCGTCACTCGCGTCAATTACAGCCTTCAGATCGACGCGTCTTGGTAAACCACTCCTTACGTTGGTAAGCAAAAAAGAAAGTGAGCTTTTTGTTCCCGATTTCGCTACACCCCCCTTGTCGCACCGCTATTTTTTGACGTCCTTGCGCGATAACGCCGAGGTGTCATTCGGACGGACATCGACATGTGCACGGGAAGGATGTTCAGAAGTGCCGTCAACACTCTACACTCTAAAAACATTTGCACCTTTTGGGGTGCATATTTGCCAAACAACAATAACCGTCATCTTCTTACCTGCATTTTCTTTCTTTAACGCTGCGAGCCAGGTACTCCCAAGCCACGAAAGGCACGCGCGTTATGAGCTTGACAGAGCATTCTCGACAGGAAAGTAACGAGCGCAGCGTTTTCATGAACTGTTTTCAGAGTCAAGTTCCTAAATACTGTTATCTGTGAAATTGCTTGTTATACTACAGTTTGAATGCTTTGTTTTGAAATTTTGGGAATTCCAACAAATTCTTTCGTGCATGCCACGGTCTGAGTGAAATCTTCACCTACTGTAATGCCATTATCTTTACATTTGCTGTTGCATCTTAGAGGAACAAAATTTCAAAGCAACAGGCCTGGATTTGTTAGCCGCGTACACGCCTAAAATGTGCGTCTTTTCAATTGATCCTTTGGAAATGGGAAAATCTGGAGCGTCAGAGGCTGCATTACGCAGCTTCTCTATAGCCTCATTAGAAGATTCTGAAGGGAAATAAGGCAAGCCATAGAACAATAGGTTGTCGCGTTGTATTCTATCCTCAAACTCGACGTGCATCTCTAGTAGCCTTGTCTTTACTTTACTTAGATTGTCCGCCAGCCTGCGTAAATCGTTTAATGAACGTTAAACACTAGCACGGCTCAGCTTCACAGCAGCAAGTCAACAGGTGATATCACCTACTTCAGCTCTCATTTCCCCCTGTTCCTTTTTAATTTCATTTACACTTGTTAGCAATGCCCCTTAAATTACTTCATTTTCTTTCACGTCTCTCAACATCACTTTCTGCGCCTTCTTTTTTAATTCGGTCGCACTGCCCACTAAGGACGTCGTCATTTTACATTTGTTCAGTACGATACTTAAGGCCTGGTAGCAGGTTTAGCGTGCTGTCTACTTTTCTAGGTGATCTCACTGTTTGAGGCCGTATTTGATTATACTGTTTCGCAGTGTAAGTGATGAGTCTGGTTGCGTCAGCAAGGAAACATTTGCGCACGTTGCGTGTGCAGTTCGACATTCCTGAAAACCGGGACGAAGTAACAGTAAAGCCATTTTAGGCGGCACGTATGCAGTTTAGTGAATCATAACGCGCTGTTTCCGTCAATCGCATCTCTCGTCGCGTACCCTCTAATGAAAACAAAATTATCCTGTATACCGTTCTCCTGCTTGACGGCGCCGCTATTTTTCGCCTCTCCGCAGGAGCGTTGACGGGTGTACTGAACTACTACCGCGCCTTCAACTACGACAGCGAGCAGCTGATGAAGCTCGAGTACCGCAAGATCGACGTGCCGACCCTCATCCTGTGGAGCGAGAAAGACCGCTACATGACGACGCCCATAGCCGAGTTCAACCGAGAGCACCTGAGGACATCCTCGGTTGTGTACTATCCGGACGGTGGCCACTGGCTAATGCGGCAATGTGCTGACAACGTGAACAGACGTATAATCGAATTTGCATCTACAGGGAACATCGCCTTTAGCAACAATGTGGACCCGTCGCAAGTGCCATTGCCAGAAAACAAGTGCGCAGAATCGCCAAAGCCGTCCAAAAAGAGCTGAGTATTTTAGGCGACTTCGCATTTTGTCGTTTCTAAGCTCATCACGGCCGCTCAATTTATGAGGAGCAGTGTCGTTATATGAACTAGAACACTTGTTACACTTACACTTCATCCCATAGGAGGCGTGTGAATTCATAATCAGCTACTTTTTGAAGACAAGGTCTTCTTTGCTGACTGCATACGGGTTTGGCCTATCTGCGTTCTCGGTATATGTCTATGTAACCGCTAAAGACAACGGTAATTTTGCTTCTTTAGAGCGTCGTAGCAAGTCGTAAAAAGTGTGAATATGTAAATCTCAGCGAGACAAGAAGCAAGAAATAGTCGATAAGTTGGCGAGGTAACCGGTGAGGGTGTAATTAACGCTCATGTAGTTGAAAATTACCCAAATTGCGCAATACACTGCATATGTTCGGGATCAGCCCACCTGGCGTGATGGTAAAAAAAAAAAGAAAGGCCTGTCGACCGAAATCGCCACGAATGAAGAGAAAGTCGATGTGCATGCGCGTAAAAAAGCGAATAAGAAACGTAAATGACATCAAAGAGATAGTTTGGAGTAAAATGTAAGGTCTGATAGTGGAAAAAAAATAATCCAAATAATGTAACAATACTATGAAGTTATGCCACATTGCATCATCTTTAGTCCTTTCAATTTCAGTTCATAGAAATGCATATAGCATGTACATCGACCTTGTCTTCATTTGTGTCGATTTTGGCTGTCACGCCTTTTTATCTGCAGCAGATCTGTCAGTGCAGTCACACCACTAAGCTTTTTTGCCGATACCAGGGAAGCGATGAAAACTTTGATACGAAGAGACGGGGAGTATATAAACTTTAGTCGACTTTGCATTAATTACAGGCGTGTTCCAGGCTACCTGTTCTCAATACATTATGCAAACTTTCAAGAAAACCGCGGTGGGCTCAAAAATATGTGCACCGATTTCTTTCAAAGTTTTCCACCCTATAGCCAATCGAAAGAGTGAGTTAACGATACACCCAAGGAGGTAATGAGCCTGCCTATTCCTTCGCTAGGAGGTCGCGTTCTGCATCTCAAAGCAGATCAAAGCAATATCACGAAAAAGGGCGGATATTGAATCACGTGGAACAGTCTTGCTTTCTACCCTGCAATAAGTAGTTTTCATATCACCCGTTTTGGAGCGATACATCTTCTTTTCGAGCCGGCTGCAAATTACATGTCCACTACGTAAATTCTAACCATGGCCGTCTCGAATACTGCGTACGCTTGTTATGTCAAGCGGACAGAACGTCCGGGCGCACGTGCATACTGTCTTTATTCGAAAAAAAAATGAGCTGTTGACTTCATTCCACCATCAGCTCTCAGCGAATCCTGAGCTAGGTGATTGCTAAATGTATAGAGTAAGTGTTACAAACACAACATTCAGTGTAATTCCCTCTCTAGTTGATTCTAGCGTACATAGAAACGTTGCCTTGTTTGAATGTTTGCGCCGAAAGGGGGAAAGAAAGCCTATTGCATTTGGGCGAGGGGTGTCACCTGCCCGTTCGGTCAAGCACTCCTGGTAAGGTAGCTTGCTGCCCTCGGCTAGGCCTAATAAATAAATTTTTCGCACGTCTAACGGGTATACTACGGGCCATGATTCATGCGTGGAGACGTGAACTTCGAGAAGTATCACGACAGAGGCCTGCAGACTTGTCTCAAACGAGTAGATCATTAGTTATCTCAAAATAAAAATCAGAACTGCACACTTCATAGCTGTGAGCGTGCCGGCCAGTACGACTTCAAACAATTTTGGTGAATAAGTGCGATCGCCTAAATAGCAGTACAAATTTAGCTGGGTCTATGTTTTGACGAGAATTGTTAAGACATGACAATTATCAGGGCAGATGCAGTATGATGCGTTGGTTGCCGTTATTCATTAGAGTAGCTTTTTGGGTAGTTGGTACACGATTTTGCTAGAAAAATTCCAGGGGACTTGCAGCCACCTTCCTGTCGCTTTGTCTTTGTCAGCCTCTCGATTTTATTTCCCGTTTAACGTTTGCTGGCATTCTCCTAGCATTTCCGTTATTCATTCGGTGCGCAGACAAAATAGGATATAGAAAGGGTGTTTCAACGAAGAATTTAAGTAATTTTATATAATGGGCTTTCGGAGGTAAAATTGCTGTTCTTGCGTGATCAGGGGCCGTGGCGGTTGCTGTCAAGCGGGTTGCAAGTGCTTTTTAGGGGAATAATTAACTAGACTTTGTTAGTTAACTTCTAATTGTTTAATTTTAATGAATTGTTTATTTAAAATTTTTCGATTATGTTTGATTGTAATTAGGAAATTTTAGTGGATCGTGAGTCCATGCGGTATCAAAATCGTAATTGCGCGTAGAGCTAAAGCGCTCAGAACCTATAGTCGGATACAACCTTAGAAAAAGGGGGCGTTTGCTCCTCCGAGGCGGAGGCACACGAGAATCCACCAATGGGCGCGCACTGTGGACTAACGTCATGAGCCGGACGGCCGCTGAGCCCGCCGATGGAGAAGATGACCGCCCGCGCTTCGAACTGGGTAAGGTCGCGTCAGCTGCGTGCTTCAGCCCCTCGTCAGAGTGAATTTCAGAACTGTTTGTGATGGCCTATCATGCCGAAAATATTACTACGAGCTTAAGATGCGGCATTTGTGCTGCGTGCGTTTATTCTGAGCCGAGCGTCTAGCGGCGGTGTTCGAGCGTTGTGTAGCCCCGTCAATTGATTGCTGTCCACCAGTGCTCGCTGCACGCGCAAGCTGTAGAATGCGTGCTGTGAAATTGTGAAAACACAAAACAAAAAGTATAAATTTTATACTATTTAAAACCAAGAGTATTTATTTAAAAGGATGAATGAAGCATTTCTGTACCTTCCTGCCTCGACCGTATTCTCGCCCCAGGTTTGTAATGGTTGCGATAAATGCATCGTTTTATATAACTACTTTATCAATAGCAACTGGTTCATTTCAAGCTTGGAAAAGGAGTAGTAGATACGCCGTGTACATGTAAACAAGCGCAGAAGCCATGCAGAGCTGCTCTTTCTACTTTTGTCCCTTGCAATGAAGCTAAAGAGCAGACGACGGGCAGCGTTGTAGAAGGCACGGGGTTATTTTTCTGTCGTTAGCCGGCATGTGCAATAGCACATGAGAGCTCTACTAAACCAGTCATCAAAATAAAGAAGTCTTTATTTATACCGAGAATTACGCGTTTCAGGATCACGATTTTTCGAGCGGGACTATTTGAGTCGCGGAGGCAATCAGCTGTCGCGCTTCGGTCATCTGGGCGGGGCCTCCCCTTTTTTCTAAAATTGTATGCGAATATACGCCTCGTGCACCGCATATAGAGGCGCCACTGAAAGCCACCTAGCGGACGCTTCCAACAGTACACGCGGGAGCAGTAGCAGACGACAACCCTTTGCAGCAAGGATGGCTGAAGTTCGCGGCTGCGATTTCTCCTTTGTTCGGGTGCCAGGCTGCTGCTTCCGCTGTGACAGCTGTAGGGAAGATGGTGCCCTCTGTGCGAGTGGGTATGAACACGATGTTACCGGTGTTTGGGACAACATGGTCCACATACGTGCAAGGTGTGTCCCACAGACAAATGCCATGAACCCCATTTACATGACGTGGAGCTCATGTTCACTAGCCGATAAATTTTGTTGAGTGATGCGATCTCTCGATGTTTTTTTTTTATTCTAACCTTGCCGCAATGCTGCTTCTGTACCTAAATAATAAGCACCCGTCGTTAGTACAGACTCATATCAAACAAATCCGCACGGTGCAATCTCTGCATGTGCCGTTGTGATTTTTCTGCCGATGAATACATGTGACATCGCCGAATAAGTGCAGTCGAAGTCGCCTCAAAAAGAGTAATTGCCAATTTATTGATGGAAACGCGTACACTAGCCAACGAAGTCACCAAACACACGGGTTAATAAAAGCGCGTGTTAGTGCTGTACCACCGATGCAGTTCTGCTGCCTACGCCGATGAACTACCGTTCCCGCTGCAGTTTGTGCAATTTTAAATTCCCCAAGGGAGCTGCTTGGAAACGTACAAAGCTAAAGACTGACTAACTTTTCAGTACTTTTTTATATTACTAGAGAGAGGTGCCACATGATATATTTAAAGGCAGAGCAGCGCCAGTCAAAGTAGATGAGCGCTGGCAGCAAGGCCCGGTTTAGTCGTCTGCAGTGTAAGTATATATAAGAAAGAATTCAGTTGAGTACAAAACTCACATGCAAGAAGGGACTACGTTGTGAAACAAACAAATCACTCGGCGTGTTAAGTTTGTTGAGGCAGCATCGAGGTGTGATGACTTCCCAAAGGGGACGCGAACTTTTCAGCGAGAAACGGAACGAAAATACCATATGCAGCAGCTATTAGCAATTCTCGCCCTGGACTACCTATTTTCTAAACACATTTCCAAAAACGCAAACACTATCTATGATGCCCTCGGGCGAAAATAATAAAGCTGTTAAAGAAGCACTTCCTTGGTATCATTCCGGTAAGACACAGCGTGATTTATACCCTTTACAAGCAAGGCAGGGTGAAAACTTCGCAGCTCAAAAGAATCGACAAGAGTTATGCACGGAGCAACTAGCAACAATTAAACATGTGCAAAGCCACGCATAAAATAGATGTAAAAACATGAAGTGCGCGACAGCTGGTGCGAGGATTTACCGCGCCACATGAAACCAACCATTTCAGTTCTTGCAAACTTCAGTAGCTTTAACATACAACGCAATGTGCTCGTGCAGTCGTGCTTCCTAGCTAGCGCAACGCGGTAAAGAAGCGGAAAACAATATAAGCGGCAAACAGCATTCCGAACTTTAGCGAAATGCCTTTAAACCTCATGCTGCACTGCAGACGAACTTCGTTGCTCACGCGTCTAACTATGATCGAGGGAAAAAAAAACACCATCGAGACAAAGGAAAGGATGAGAACAAGAAATTTCCCTTCGAAGCGACGATCCATTTTTGCTACCGTTGCTCCCGCTGATGAGGCTTTGCCGGGAATGATTAGAACCGTATCCCCGGCACGTTTTCACCGGTATTTGAGCCCCCCACCCTGCAACAATTCTTCTTCGACATTCCCTGAAGCTTTGGCCACCCCACATGTGCGAATGGTGTTGCCTATCTTGCTCTGAAAACGTGAATAAGACAGAGAAGCACGATCAACGGCACAACAAACTACGGCGCGCGCCAGGCTCCTCTCCCGCGTGTTCTGCGCAAGGCCGCCACCAGTGGCGCGTCCGTCGGCGTGCACGGCACCTATAGGCTCTCCAGACGCGCGCAACGGGGTTCGTGCGGCAGCCGAGCGCCGCAAAGCCACGCCCACGCGCTGACGTCACTCGGAAAGGTGCGCGTCACGCACATCGAGCTCTTCCTTCCACTGCCCGAACAACGGAAAGTGGTGCGTTGTGGCCGCCGTTTGCGTGCGGCGTCCACGACGCACGCGCAAATAGAAAGAAAATACAGAAACTGATATCTTCGTAATCTACAATCCCCGATATCCAATGGTTTTGGAGCGCACTAGCATCGGCCGTTTTATTCTTTCCGCCACTCAACGTGGCTTCAGCGGCATGTGGCCATTTTTTGACGACTGGGGGTCGACGTGGTTATTGCTTACGTGAACGCGAGTGTGAACCCTAACTTTAGCCGCCCGTCTGTATGCCGCACGACACCCCGGTCGTCGCGCACCGCGATTTCCTGCGTTCAAAACGGTGTTCGACCGCCTTCGCACCACCGGAGTGGTACATCGTCAAAGACGAAGACGTTAACACATCCGGAGCGAAGATGTTGAGACCGACGTCTTAGCCTACGTCAACTGGAAGCCACACGTGAGCGTAAGAGAAATCGCTGATGCTTGTCAAGGCATTGTCGCTTCAGTTTGGAGAGTGTTGTCGAAACATCAGTTTTACCAGTATCACCTATCTCTACATTAGGGGCTCACGGACAGCGACTTCTAGAAGAGGTTACGCTTCTGCAACTGGTGCCTCATCCAGTGGTACCAAGATGAAAATTTTCTCAATAATGTGCTTTCGACCGACGAGGCGCAATTCAACAGATGCAGGAGTCAAGTTGCACAACGCGCACTACCGGTCAGTAGGAAACCAGCGCTGGCTGCGACAGCACAGGCACCGATGGCAATGATCTGTAAAACTGTGGTGTGGAATTTCTCGCGGCCGTATCTTTGGGCCATGCTTTTTTGAAGGAAACATTGCAGGCAAGCGCTACACAGACTGCATTTTAAAGGACGCGGTTGTGGACTTGCCATCGAAACTTCCGCTCAGCTCAGCACGATGGAGCGCCACCCCATTCTTCTTCTTCTGCTGTGCATTTCCTTGATGTGAACTTTCGTTTGCAGTGGATAGGGCGCGGCGGACCAATTCCATGGCCTCCGGGGTCGCAAAATTTGGCATCATTGAACTTTTTGCTTGTAGAAAGCGAAATGTACCAAGCAGCTCCAACAAGCCTCCAGGATCTGATGGACAGAATCGCCACAGCGCTAGCCAACGTCCCAGAGGACATGATTCTGCGTTCTGTGCGTTGAGTGAACGATCGCGCGCAGTTATGTATTGATACGGAAGGCTGAAATTTTGAGCATTTGCCGTGAGCTAGTCAGCGTTCCTCCAGAAACAAAGGAGTTTCATGACTGCGACCACATTGTATGTTTGGCTGCGTTTTGCGAAATTGGTACCTAAATTCCGGAGTGCGAAAGCAAGGACATCTTTTCAGTAGCAACCGCGGTGGTATATCACAATGCAAGCCGCTTCGCATCGGGCAATGCATTCGCGGGGTCGCAGGTCGAGGCTGCACGCGGCGCTCGTGATGACGAGTCACGTTTGGGCTTGCGAGGAGGTTCTAGCGAGTGGTGAACACGACGGCGCTTTCCGTTGTTCGGGCAGTAGAAAAAAAAAAGAAGAGCGGGATGCGTGTGACGCGCACCACTCCGAGTGACATCAGCGCGTGGGCCGCGCTTTGCGGCGCTCAGCTGCCGCACTTGGCCAGATGCGCGCGTCTGGAGAGCTGAGGTTCTGACCGCTGTAGCTCTGCGCGCAATTACAATGTCGAAAATCTAACAATCGGTACCGGATGGACTCACGATGCACTAAAATTTCCTCGTTACGATCTAACACCTAACTAGAATAATTAAAAAGTTCATTAACAAATTATAGTTCATTATTCCCCTAAATAGCACTTGCAACTCGTTTGATAGCACCCGGCACGGCCCCTGATCACCTCGCGCAAAAACAACAATTTTAGCTCCGAAAGCCTATTATCTAAAATTACTTAGTTTTACTTGAAACACCCTGTATATTCCAAGCCCTAGCGTATCCTTTAAATGCAGCGGTCTGCTTCCTTTCATACAAAGGCCTAAATGGGCCAATATAAGACTACAAACGTTATATGAACTTCCTCTTTCTAATCTTGATGTCTGTTTAACCTGCATGCTCTTCACTAACATCGGAAAGTAGCTTAAAGGTTACTTACGCGTAGCGTTTTTGCTGCTGCCTTCTCCAATTATTTCTTTTCTCATCAGTGAACCTGCTGGTCCACGGGCATACCTACTATTCCACAATTGCACATGAATACGATATCGAGTGTGTTTTCCTGAATTCGTCTTTCTGGGGTGTACGTGTCAAGTATTATAATCTTGCTAACACCGACAAATAAACATCCTAATGTAAGCAGCGCACGAGCAGCAAGGCACAGAAGAAAGCAACATTGGACACGGCTTACAGCTCGCCATTCCACCATATTTTGTGGGTCTTGTCGGTAATTCTTATGCATCTGTATTTAACCATTCGACCATTAAGCCCGGAAGCTAGAACGTCAGGCTAGGTGTGTCCATCATATTGTATTTCTGATCGGAGGACGGAAGACAAGCCGATGCATTACTTGCAACAATGTTTGAGACTTTCTTGTCTTTGTCACAGTGTGTCCTGTAATTCTTAGTAACGCTGCACTACCACTGTCTGGACACCTGTCAGCACCACTGAAATCCCGGTCTTCGAAGCGCGCATCAGCAGAGGACACTAAGGCAGAATGCGTGTGTTCAGCAGTGAGATCAGGGCTTACCGTAAGGGCAATAAAGTATAGCAAAATGGACGCTGCATAGATAACGAGCGACTATTACTTGAGTTATTTGGTGGGTGAAATCAGTGGTGAAGAGAAGTGGATGGCTACGTCTTATAATGGCTCACTTGTCACCGTCGAGAGCACTGATGTCGAGTCATGACAGCTTGATCCCTTCGAGTGAAAGAGCGTCCTGGAGACATTCCGGGAGGAGGACAAAGGCCTTCTGGAAGCGCTGCATTAGATTAAACGGCCATTATAGGTTATTTGAGTGTTTCGATGTGCCTGCTTATGTGCCTAGTACCCCAGGCTGCGTAATATATTTCCAGAATAAGTCATGTAACAAACAGCCCAGGGGATCACCATATATATAACGGAGGCAGCCAGGTCGCGTCCTAACACCGAAAGACTCGTGTGTCACGTGTAGGTCGGAGAGGATGAATAAATATAGCGTGCATGATAGAACCAACACGGCTGTCGTTGTACGCGACATCGAAGAATGCCGCCCACAATAGGGCAAAGAACGCCACCTGCCAGAGTGCTCACGACAAGCTCTTATTCGCAGAAAGAGGCACCGCTTAGCAGCACGCTATACAGCAGGATTAGCGCTTCGTCTTTGCTGGATGGCACCGCCCTATTACTCAGTTAAAGATGAGATAGCGGGGACCCGTTGGCTAAGATAAAATGCATAAAACTAAAGAATGGTGACACCACTGTGGGTGCTAATCGCCAGGGAAATGCCTCAGCAGCTGATTCGCAGACCAGCAGCATGCATGCTATCATCTGCAACGTGTTATCATTTAAGGGTAGTGTTTCAAGACTCCGTATCAACCAGTTTCTTTTCTACTATCAATTTAGTTCCATAATATAATGGTGCAGCCAACTGCGATGGTCGCGCAGGTGAGGGTGCATTGCCTGGCCAGAAACACCCGCTACCCGGTCACGAGTAGGCAGCGGTTGTTTCTGAATTGGCGACGAAAAGCTGCTGAGCCGCCACTGGTTTATCTGTGGCCTTGGGATCGTTTCTTGCGGTAATTTTTATGTCATTTTGCATCGAGACAGAACGCATGTGCGCACCCTTTTTCATCATCCCGTTTGTTTCCGTACGAATATAAATGACAGCGATAATAATCGCCGAGCTGAAGCCACTGATATTCGTAAACATATACATGAATGGCTCATTGCAACTCTTTCGTCAGCTTCAGTTAAAATTGGCACTATCTATTTGTGCGCCACCATAGTATCCTTAAGATTTACGAAAAAAGCCGTTTAAATATTTACGAAGTGAGTGGAGATGATGTCTCAATCTTGCATGCTACCTTAACAACACAATCCACCGCAAGATCTTACACAATGATATGTGTTTGTGCACACAAAAACGGTATTTACCAGAACAAATTAAGCATGGTCGTTTCGCATACCATTGTGGTATACTGGTCAACAATGACGTATTTCAGCTTTGTAACATTGCAGCCGCTAACAAAGATGAACACTCATTGCATATCCCTCAGTAATAAGAAGGATTAATGCACACACGCTTTTCATGCTGTTTCTTGCCGATCGTGTCAGGGCTTTTATCCAGCCCCGGCGGAGCTGATCTTGTTTGCTCTAACTCGATGTATTTGCTCGCACTGGCTCGACCGCAACAAGAGCATCAGTGATCCACGTGGAATGCTCAGTCATGCTGTACACTTTATTTGACCAATAAGTGAAGCGCATTGCCACTAAAATCTGAATGGACAAACCACCAAGTCAAGTGAACTGAAGTTTAGCCACGAAATCATTTTTCTATTCAATCGTTCGATTGAAAACTTCAATGACGCGTGGCCATGACAGCGCACACCATTGCTAATAAAAGAAGAGGACAGTGATAAAGATGCATTGCTCAGCACTTTCACCATTGTTTCCGTGTCTCCACATGAGGTTTTTATGAAAATATTACATGTCAGCATGCGGTTCGAGTCGCATTTTCTTCTCTCTACAGTTTACGCCTATTGTGCTCAGTAATGTCGGTGAAAAAAATTAGAAAAAATGCTTGAATTTTGGCAACTGCTCCTGGAGAGCATTGTATTGAAATTAATTTTTCATGGACTGCCAAGCTGGCCGAAGTACATAATGCCGTTCGCGCACGGAAGCGCATGTGGCACCGCGAATAGCTGCAAGTTCTAAAAGCAGTGCATGAACGAAACGGCACTACCCCCTTATCTTTTTCATGGCATGGTCGAGGACCACTCAAGCTCACCGTTTTCTAGGCTCGTCCACTTCCTATATTCTTTATTCGTGTATGGAGGGTCTCATAAGTAAAAGCACCAGGTTTAAATGAACATTCCAGCTAGACAGTTGACTGATATTCACTCACATTCCCTAATGAGATGGCAATATGCAGGGAGTTGCGCTTATTATAACGTTTCCGATCATTGTTCACCAGTTTCGTTTATAAGAAAACCGAAGTGCCTGGCATCTTCTGTGGCGACACCACCCGCCGTGGTTGCTCAGTGGCTATGGTGTTGGGCTGCTGAGCACGAGGTCGCGGGATCGAATCCCGGCCACGGCGGCCGCATTTCGATGGGGGCGAAATGCGAAAACACCCGTGTGCTTAGATTTAGGTGCACGTTAAAGAACCCCAGGTGGTCAAAATTTCCGGAGTCCTCCACTACGGCGTGCCTCATAATCAGAAAGTGGTTTTGGCTTTAAAACCCCAAATATTATTATTATTATTCTGTGGCGACACCATTCATTAGTATTCGATTCCTTGCAGCTAAAGCCCCTTAAACTTCGTAGTGTAGCGCCACGCTTTGAAGAATGTCGCCTCCTACTCGCGCGCGCTGGCCGAGGCCGACGCCGCGTTGCTATTGGCATAATAGCATCACGCGGACCCTCGCGCAGTGCTTCAGCGCCATTTTCGCTCTAGGAGTGTCTACGGAGTGGCGAGGACCGCATGTTGGCGCCGTTGCTACGCTCGAGCGGTGTAGGCGGCGCCACGGTGGAGGAGGGAGCGTGAAAGAGATCAGAAACGAGGAGGAGTGAATGCGGAGGAGGAGGGTGTCGCTACTTTACGAAGTTTAGGGGACATTACTTGCAGTGGAACAACGGCACCATCTATCACGGCTGCAGTGCGTTATGTGTTTATCGTGACTTGGATGCTTACATCATCGTTCCGTTGCAGTTAATCAAAAACGTCTGAATTGCGTCACCGCAGACGATACCACAGTGGTTTTATTGCGAACAATACTATGGAGCCGGGGGAGGGAATAAAGGATGCCCGAAGGCCTGCTATGTTAAACTAGGCTTAGTGCGGACATCTACCGCGGGGCAACATTAGAGCGCGAACAAGCGAGCGGTTTTGTATGGCTGACAATATTTAAGCAATACTTGGTACATATGATATTAATAATTAAGCTAAGTTGAAAGTATGAAAAATGCGATGACAATCCTGTGCCTTCAACTTTACTTGATGACAATTAATTTTTCTTTCTGCTTGGTCGCTTGGCCAATTGGCCCCAATGTAGACTGAGTCTCACCGCTACTATTTGTTGGTGTTTTTACGCTGCGTTTCTTTGACTCTACCGTTTGTATAGTGGTTCGCGCTTGGAGTATTTAGGCCGTTCGTTACGTGTTATTTCAATCGACAGCAATGTCATAGTATCGCCTTTACTGTTAGCCTTCCTTTAGTTCCCGCGCAAGTTTGCTTTTTCCGCGCACCGTCTTCCTGTTTTTGTGTATGCGTTATGATGCTTTGTTCTCTTCTGCATGTTTACCGCTGTTGGCCACACTTCTTTGGTTTGTCTGAAATAATAAACTTGCTTACTGTGTGTGTCGTGCACGTATTGCACTTTTGTGGCTTGAATAAACAAAATTGTCTTTGATGCAGTTATGTTGACATATGTCAGAAGCTCGCCTATTTAACATATTGCATTTGATTCACTGAATAAAGCTGGGAGTTCTGTCTCAAGTGATGCCTTTGTGTTTTGTCCTTTTCCTTTTATCACTTGGTATGTCTTTGCAGTTTTCTTCCTCATACAAAAAGGCCTCTATAAAGAAAGCTTTCGAGAGCACGTGATGAAACACGCGGCAAAGAGCGATACCTGCGTTTAATCGTCAAAGGATCTCGAGCATCAAGAGCATGAATAGAAACGGAACAAAGAATCCGATGAGAAGAAAAAGAGCAAATTAAAGGGTGCCACATTGATGACAAACGTAAGATATATAAACTGCGTTGCCATAGCGAGCGTTCCACCCATGGAGTTGTTCGTGTCCCGGTTTTCCTGGTACAAATATTGCCACATTGTTGGAGAAGTGTTTTGTTATCACAAACGTAGTAATTTACGGCGAATGGTGCATTTTAAACCGGAAGAAATTTAAAGCTGTTAAATGAAATAAAACAAATCATGATCCACTCCACTCTGTGAAGGTGGATTACCAGCGAAGCTGGGGACGTAGTCTGAAACGACCTACTTCGGGGATACTATGATCTCGGCGATACTATCACCATCAGGCGTGCACTGACTGGCTGGTTGAGCAAAATCCGATGACATGTTACTTAAACAATCAATCAACTCTTCGGATTTAGCTAAAACAGCTAATCTGTGTGCGCCGAGGGCCAAGGCGGGGCCAATCGATAGTATCGCCGAAAGTGATCGTTTCAGAATACTGCCGCCATTTAGCAGACGACTGAGATGTGACACAGAATTTTGAGCGCAGGTACGAACACATCTATTGTCCTGATCAGTGGTCATCGTGACGATAGGTACGCACGCGCATGCTCGTATCAGCTGTTATTAAATGCCTAATCATTTCGATGGCTACCCAACGAGAAATTTATCTGTCAATAAAGACAACGAATGGCTCATACCCCCTCAATCAATGGGTTCATACCCCCGTTAGCAGGAGCAAAAAAATATTCAATCGCGTATCTCGGGAAGCAGGAGAAGGCGCCGAGTAGTACGCTCGTTCCCACATCGGCTCCTGCTTTCTTCTATATTTTCGGTGAGAATTTCATCTCTGTCTCGACGATTTCTGCACCAACGGATGCATAAGGACAAGAGGAACCCACGGGTACTGACTTTTCAACGGTGGGTGGCATTTTCGTCGGTTTTTCGAACAGCTTTTCTTCCGTGACGCCGCGCTCCCCTCAGTCTGACGGCAAGGCCTAACCAGCGTTCGCCGGGTAGGGTTAGTCCCGCCTCGTGATGACAGAAGGAATGGTTCTTGTAATGGAAGGAGACGATCTTCCTCCGGAAGAATTTGGTGCGGAGCACGGCTGGAGAATTTGCAATTCAATCGACGGGTAGATGCGACCGGGAGACAAATGAAATCTCAAACACTTGCTCGACGACTCCGGCACCAAGTTGAATCAGAGAAGTGTCCTCGCTAAAGCTTTCCACGAAGCCAAGTCGCCTTCGGAAGCGGACTCAGTATATAAAGAGAAGCCGAACTCCGCGCTGGACAAGCCTTTTAAAGTAAGTGAAATCCGCCATGCTCTACACGACCTCAATGGTAGGTCGGCACCCGGCCCGGATCACATTAACAACAAGGCTCTCAGAAACCTAGAGGGCGATTCGATCTATTTTCTCACAGACGAGATCAATCACATTTGGGAGGAGGGAATTGTACCGGAGCAATTGAAGTTGTTGAAGGTCATATGCATCCACCGATGCCCGGTAGACCGCCGGTAAAGCCCGGTAAACCACCGAGCTTGGACAACCTCCGCTCCATCTCACTGACGTCATGTGTAGGGAAGGTGGCCGAACACGCCAGCCATAACAGAATTGCCCAGTATATCGAGACCAACAGCCTTTTCCCTCACAACATGATAGGTTTCAGGCCTGGCCTCTCCACATTAGGCGCCATGAAGCTTATCAAGATCCAAATCCTGGAACGCTGCACTCGGGACATATGAGCCATCCTTGCTTTGGACCTGGAGAAGGCCTTTGATAACATCCGTTACTAGTTCGTTCTCGACGAAATCTCCAAACTCGACCGAGGCTCGTCCTTCCATGCCTTCGTCATGTCTTTCTTGAGCAAACGATGCACCATCCTCAAAGCTGGAAATTTGGAATCAGAGAAAATGGAGCTGAGCGGAAGAGGCACCCCCCCTCCCCTAGGGGTCAGTCATCTCACCGCTCTTCAACATCGCAATGGTCGACCTCTCGAGATACCTAGGCAAGATCCAGGGCATCGGTCACACGATCTACGCGGACGACATCACTGCCTGGGGTGCGGGAGGCAATGACGGACAAGTTGAAGTCGCTCTCCGGGAAGCTGTCGACACTACACAGTGCTTTCTAACAGACACGGGACTCCGGTGTTCCCAAAGGAATCGGATCTCCTTCTCTACAGCCCAATATAAGGAGCCGCAAGCAACAGAACTGGAAACCCCCCATTGAAATCGACATTAATCTCTACACCAAGTGCGGAGATCCGAGTCCCAAAGTTGCGTCCATTCGAATCTTGGAAAAGACACTGGAAGGGGCGGGCACAAATAGCATCACCATTCACAAACTAGCAAAGAAGACGGGTAGCGTCATCGGTCTAGTCAAGCGGGTAGCTAACAGAACGAGGGACCTGAGCGAAGAGAATCTGATTAGGCTAGTCCCCGCTTTCTTATTATGCCATTTCACGTACGTTCGGCCATGCACGTCTGGAAGAGGGCCGAGCGAGACAAGCTAAATGCCATCTGATAAAGAGGGGGGTCAAGAGCGTGCTCGGACTACCAAACTACACACGCACCAACCGACTTCTGCAGTTGGGTAATCATAATTTAGTTATTTGTTTATCATACCCTCAGGGCCATTACGGCATTATAGAGGTGAATGCTTACAAGCAAAACGGGTAAATTCAACAAACAGGAGTTACTAGTGCAGAAAATTATATGCATATGTATAAACAAAACTATTTAACAAATGGCACCTAGATATACAATGTTAGCTATGGCATTTGTGAGTACAGGTTGAACAATGTGAAGAAAAAGGTTCCTAGTTATACAGTGCTAGCTATGGCATTCTTGAATAATTCGTGATCTGTGATAGTGGCCATCGAAGCGGGAAGGCGATTCCACTCATTGGAAGTGCGTGGTTCAAATGACTGCAAAAAAGCGTTGGATCTGCATAATGAAATGCCGACCTTATGAATATGGTCTAGTCTGGACGATACATACGGAGGCGGACAAATAAGTTTGTTGGGTAGCAGCAGGTGATGAAATAATCTATGAGAAAGGCACAAACGGAACATTTTTCGACGTGATGCCAAGGACGGTAAGTTAAGGCTACATTTCATGGCACTGATACTCGCGGTTCTATTATAGTTAGAAAGAATGAAACGAGTAGAGTTATTCTGAACCATTTCCAGTGAGCGCGTTAGGTTTACTTGACCTGGATCCCAGACTGAAGCAACATACTCAAGTTTAGGTCGTATTAGAGTTTTATAGAGGATTAATTTTAAGGAAGAAGGTGCTTTGGAAAAGTTACTTCGTAAGTAACCTAGTATTCTGATAGCGTTACTTATTATATGGGTGGTGTGGGTATTCCAAGTAAGATCAGAGGTGATGTGAAGGACAAGGTACTTGTAAGTTGTTACCAATTCTAATGGAGCGTTATTAAGGGAGTAGACAGGTGGTTCACTGGTAGTTCGAGATACACGCATGAATTTACATTTGTTAACATTTAGTTCCATTAACCATGAATTGCACCACTCAGAAACGGCGTTAAGGTCAGCTTGAAGCCTGGGTACATCCTCGTCGCGAGTTATTTCGGTGTAAATTACGCAGTCATCAGCAAATAGGTGAATTTGAGACGAAACACAGGAAGGTAAGTCGTTAATATATATGAGAAATAGGAGGGGTCCAAGCACAAAGCCTTGTGGTACACCTGTATAAACAGGACTCAGATTAGAGGTTACTTCGTTAGCTGAAACAAACTGTGAACAGTTAGTGAGGAAAACCTCAAGCCAGTGCAAAATTTTAAGGTCAAGGTTTAGTTGTTGCAGTTTGTAGATTAATAAGCTGTGGCACACTTTATCGAACGCTTTTGCGAAGTCCAAAAAAATTAGATTTGCAACTGAAGAGTCGTCAAGCAATAGGTTTAGTTTATGCATGAATGATGCTAGTTGGGTGTCACGTGAATATGTTTTGCGGAAGCCGTGTTGATATTCAGAAAATAAAAGAGTTTTCATTTAAGTATCAGAAAACAGAATATGCTCGATAATTTTGCATGGTATACTGGTTAAGGAAATAGGCCGATAGTTCAGTGGGGAATTTTTAGTATCTGTTTTGTAGAGTGGGATCACCTTCCAATCAGCAGGCAGTGAACCTTTGTCAAGTGATTGCTCGAAAATCTTTGCAAGAATAATGGAACAATATGTGCTAGTTTTTTTTTAGAAACTTCGCATTAATTAAGTCACAGCCAGTAGCGGATGAGAGTTTCAATGATGCGATTATTTTTTTCTATGCCAACGGGTTCGATTTTCAAAGGGTGCATTGCGGCGTAGTCGTAAGATAGTGTAGTTGGGCGTGTTACATGAGCGTGTTTACAAAAGTTACGCAACGTCATTTAATACAGATGCGCAATCGGCAGGGGGAATTGCGGTATCGGTGCTATCAACAAGGGTTATGGCGTCGTCATGTTTTGGATTAATAGTGCGCCAGAACTTTTTCGTATCAGAAGTTAGCATGGATGGCAATGTGTTCTTTAAGAAGTTATCTTTAGCTTGTTTAAGCGCTGTGATGTAGTTGTATGTAGCGCGTTTGTAAGCTGCCCATCTTTCAGCGTTTTCAGATGTTTTAGCTAGTCTGTACGAACGTTTCTTCTTGTTAGAAAGGCGCCTAATGTGGGTGTTGTACCAGGGAGCGTTATCATTACAGCTATGAGTGTAGGTAGGGATAAATTTTCCCGTTAATTCACGAATTTTAGTAACTAACATATTCCAGTTCGATTGAACACTGCGGTTATCGAAATCAGTCAGGAAAGTGTCAAGGAGTATGCAGAGCTCGTTGTTAATTGATTCAAAGTCAGCTTTCTTATAGTAGTGAATTGTCTTGATCTTTTTTTTTCCCTGATTTCGGACGTGACATGTTGATGTTGAAATGCATAAGGGAGTGATCGCTTAAGGATGGTAAGTAAGTAATGCTCGAAATAAAATCGGGTCGTGTTGTTAGCAGAACGTCAAGGGTGTTAGCAACTTGTGGTATGATTCTGGTGGACTGGGTTATCAGTTGATTGAAAGTGAACAGTGCGCACAAGTCAAGAAAAGGTTTTGCCAACGCAGAGAAAGGGTGTATCACAATGGGTTCACTATGCCAGGCTATATTTCGAATGTTGAAGACACCCAGTAGAAACAAGGGTAAGGAAGGAAAGCGTGTTACGACGATATCGATTGTGTCTTGTAATTCGTTAGCAAAGGAGGCAACGTCAGTAGGAGCGCGATAACATACGCCCATTATAAATATTTCGTAGTTTATTTCAATAATTTCCCAGACTATCTCCAAGTTAGTAGCAATATCAATGTGCTGAGAGTGTAGGTGTTTATTAATTGCCAGAAGAACACCACCACTTTGATGCAACGTACGGTCGCAGCGATAAACTGAGAAGCCATGTGCGGTAGAGAAGATCTCATGGTCTCTAATATGTGGATGCAGCCAAATTTCGGTAAGTGCAATGATATCTGGGTTAAACGTGTCGACTGTGGAAGTGAATAAGTTGCGTTTGTTTTTGATGCTTCGAATGTTAGTGAAAAGGGCAGACACGGGGTATAATTCACTTCCACTGCCCCTCACGCTTCCCTATGGACGATTAGGTGGCGCAGCACACGGTTCGATGTTAGCACACGTGTGTTGTGACGTGCACTCTGTCACGCTGTCTGTAACGCGATCGTACGTGTACTGCTTCTTGTTTACGACTAATTTGTTGTGTCGGGGATGAAACAGGGGTTTGCCCGGTAATTGTTTTGCAAAGGAAATCAGCTTACTTAGGATATGGCGGGTGGCAGGTGAGTAGTCATCACAGATCGTGATGTCTTTATCTTTTAGGAGCTTACGCGCGGAAAGCACCTTTTCCTTTGCTTTGTAGTTGCTGAGTTTGGCTATAATGGGGCGGCATTTTTCAGGTGAATACGAACCGAGACGATGAGCGCGTTCAATTGCCATGTCGGCTAGACTGCCGATGACAGTTGCTAGTGTGTTAATGATGTGGGCCAGAGATTCTTCCCATGATTCGCGAGAATCAGGGATGCCATAGAAAATTAAATTGTTTCTTCGCCATCTGTCCTCTAGGTCGTTGAACCGAGATTGCAAAGGAACAAGCTGAGCGTTGCACGTCGCTACAGATTTCTGGAGACCGGTGACGTGTTCCTTAAACTGATCTAGTGAATTAGCTTTATCTTCAAGAGCATCCAGTCTTTCTTGGATGCACCCAATCTTGCTTCCTATATTTTTGGCTGGCTTTGATTGCTTTAACATCAGCAACCAATTCCGTCTGATGCTTTGAAGACTGGACCGATCACAACTGAACGTCTTTCAGAAGCTGGAGGAGGACGGCCATTTGTTCCGAGGGGTCATCAGGTAACGTCTGTGCATCAAGAAAACACTCTGAACACGTGGTAGGCGCAAGATTATTTTCGATGTCACCACAGCAAAGTAATAACACAGACATATGGAAACATTCGCAAATAATATCACAAAGCACGTGTGGGCGTGGAAGTAGCAACAAGCAGAGATGACAGTGACAAGAACTTTATTAGAGCGTCCTGAGGAACTCGATTGGGGGGAGCGAAAGCTCCGCGATCAAGTTGGTGGCTCCGCCCACGACGGGACAGGGAGGTGGTGACTCTCCGCGACGTCGCGGGCCCTCTGGACGGCATCACTTTTTCTAGCGTACAGGGAAAAACGCTTACGCACCTGCGAAGCGCCAAAAGGCCATGATGCTGTTGTCACTCCCGCGCCCACTGGAGATGGCGTCGAACGGCCGGGAGTTTAAGTAGGCACCAGGGGTTGACGTCACCGTTGATGACGTAAATGCACAGTAGATTGGGCAGGGCAGCCCGGATGGGTTCAATAGGGAGTAGTCTGGGAAGTGATGACCGGCGGGTTCGTCTGGTGGTGCAGCATATTTGGAATGGTCAGCTAAGGCATCAGAGGCAAGCGCTGACCTCAGAAGAAAGGATGCCAGGAAAGCCTGCGAAGCGCCAAAAGGCGGAAGGTGAGCCATGATGCTGTTGCCACTCCCGCGCCCATTCTGCCCTGGAAGAAATTGCAGAAGCACAAGAAAGGGCACAGATTCTCTGACTCTCCGGCACCAGGGCAGGCAGACGACTCCTAACAGAGATGAGCGTCGCCCCGGCCACAGTCAACGACACCTACAAGGGCCTTCCGAAAGAGCAGAAAGACATCATCCTATCCCCCGCCCGTGCATTATGAATCCCCAGTGCAAAGTAGAAAGAAGGAAGGCCAGGGCAGTGGCGCTCCTACGCCGCGCGACAGAACTCCCTGGCGGCAGCTGTTTCGTTGATGCGGCCCAGTATGGCAACAGCAACTATTTCACAGTAGTGTAGATCAACCACAGGGGTTCGACTGCTAACGCCGCTTCGGTACGAAGCACGTCGTCGCGTGCGGCCGAGCAAGCGGCCATTGCCTTGGCCCTCCTAGACGACAAACATGCCAATATCTTCAGTGGCTCCAGGGCAGCCATCCGCGCCTTCAGCGTTGGCGCCGTGTGTAAGGAAGCCTGGTAAGCCTGGTAAACTCAAGCCCAATCCGAAGCCTGGTAAGCCACCACATACCTTATCCAACCTCCGTCCGATCTCTTTGACCTCGTGTATCTGTAAAGTAATAGAGAGCATGGCCAACACACGCTTGATGTGGTACCTTGAAGATCGCGACCTTTTGGCTCCTGCACTGTATGGATTTCGCCCTGGGCTATCAACCCAGAATGTGCTAGTCCACCTCAAACAGGACGTCCTCGACTTTATTTCGGTGCACCCACGAGCCGTTGTCGCAGTGGATATACGCAAGGCATTTGATGCCATCCCACATAACAACACCATAACATAACACATAACACCATCATGATCATAACATAACACCATCGTGATCAAAGCACGTGCCCTTGGCATTAAAGGGAAGATGTACAACTTCATAGCGGGTTTCCTTGAAGAGCGAAGCTACCAAATCGAAGTTGGTCATGACGCCAGTGCCGTACGAACCAACCATGTAGGCGTCCCCCAGAGCTCGGTTATTTCACCGACCCTGTTTTATATAGCTATGCATCAGCTACCAAAGCGCCTTGCCGACGCACCAGGCCTGAAACACGCGATGTACGCTGACGACGCCACCGTGTGGGCGCATCAAGGGTGCATCCGGGAGTAGGAAGACGTCTTACAAAGAGCTCTCGATATTACTCACGCCTATGCCAAGGAAAGAGGTTTACACACTGCCCCAGACAAAACAGAGTTTGTCGTCATTCATGGTGGCAGGTCTACGTTTGGAAAACAGGCACAAAAACAGTCCGTACTGTACATCGGTGACGAACCCATCACACGGGAATCTACTATCCGAATACTAGGTATGCACCTAGACGAGAACTGCACAGCGAACACTTGGTTCCAACGTGTTACGAAGACCAGCAAAGAAATACCGCACGCTTCACGCAGCATCTCTAACCACACCCGTGGAGTAAACGAACGTGAAATGCGGCAGTTAGCTCAAGCTTTTCTTGTCTCCCGTATCCTGTACGAGCTGCCGCATCATCCAGTCAACCGCACACAGATACACGCGCTCGACCGGTTACTTAACGAAGCCAAACGCATTGTAACTGGACTCCCAAGCTACACAAGCCTCGAAGCGCTTAAAAGTTGTAGCAAACTCAACAACCTGTCCGAGCTCATCGACATGCACATCTACACACAAGCGACGAGATTTCGCGCCACAAATACCGGGTGACACACACTCATGCTCCTCGGGCATGACGTCCACACAATGCCCATTTTGCCCAACAAAACGCCGCCGTGCGAAATCACGGCTCTCACCGATGGCAGGCCACTTTCTCTCAATATGGACGCTACTCAGCGAATGCGGCACCTAACATATGCAAAGGGGCATGCTAAAGCTACAAGTTCACTCCGCTTGACTGAACGTATCGTATACACGGACACGGCACTGCTTGCACACGCCGCTAGTAACACCTGTTATGTCATTGCATGGTACGACCACACAAATGAAAATCAGAACCACCACCATCATATACTGACACGTGTACTTGTTTGTCTTTATCGGGCGACACGTTTTACCGCCTAACAAATGTTATCGCACAACGCAGGACGCGCCTGCATGTATCAGAAGTTTCTGGAATGTTATCGATGCTTCTATCCGCTGTCTCTGACCGAACCTTGAGTAATCTGATTGCATGTGTGCGCGACGCGAATAATGTAGAACTTTGTGGAAGGCACGCGGGTCGCAGCGATTACTCTGGAACATTCGACAACTGATGTATAAAAGCCGACGCGCTTCACCCGCTGGTCAGATTTTCGACGATCGCTGACCGTGTTCGCCGCTATCGTTGTGCTATAAGTGTAGCCTGTTTTTGTGGGCACAGGTTCGCCCAATAAAAGTTAGTTTTGTCTTTCACAGTACTGCTACTGTGTTCTTCAACGTCACCACCACGTCACATCTGGTGGAGTTGCTTTTCGTCCATGTACCGGACGCCCCCAACAAGCCCTGATCCAAGCCCGGACCGTAAAGAGAGCACCAACGTAGTCACGGACCATCGAGCAAGCCATCGTCTACAACAGCTGCCCCCGGAGCACGGACTTCTCCCTGAGAAGACCAAGAAGATTGTGGCCAAGATAACCACAATGGCTGCCCCAGTGTCACCCATTGTACTTCAACAGCCCAGAGAGCCCCCTACTTTCCGTGGAGCTACGTCGGAGGATCCTGAAACCTGGCTCGAAACTTTCCAAAGGGTCTTGATCTTCAATAACTGGACCTCTGAGGATAAGCTACGACACGTGTACTTCTCCTTGGAAGATGCCGCGAGGACTTGGTTCGAGAACTGGCAGTCCACCCTAGAAACATGGGACCTGTTCCGCAGTAACTTCATGAGGACGTTCACGAGCGTTGTCCGAAAAGGAAGGGCCAAAGTTCTGCTGGAAACCCGAGGCCACCTACCCAATGAGTTCATCGCCATCTTTACACAAGAGATGACCCGTCTTTTCCGGCACGCTGACCCGGAAATGTCCCCAGAGAAAAAAAGTGCATTTCTTGATGCGAGGCGTAAAGCAAGAACTTTTCGCCGGACTCATCCGAAACCCACCGAAGACCGTAGCGTAGTTCCTGACAGAGGCTACGATGATTGAGAAAATGTTAGAAATGTGCACTAGGCAATATAACCGTCAAGTGCTCACGCCTCAGTGCGCCATCCAAGCGCTGGGCTCCGTCGATCTCCAAGAGACCATAAGGGCCATTGTGCGCGAAGAACTGCGCAAGGTCTTGCCTTCGTCGCAGCCTCAAGTAGCCTCGATCGCTGACATCGTGAAATATGAGGTTCCGCGATCGCTGGGAGCTCCTGGATGCAACCTCAATTACCACAGCCCCAGCCAGAAGCGATGACCTACGCCGCCGTCGCACGCCTTCAAAGTCCCCCTCCGCGACAGCGCCAGGGCCCTGTCACGCCGCAGTTCCGTCTTCCGCCGTCGCCGCCGCCACCACGCCCACCCGTCGCCCAGCACAGCTACCCGAGGAAGATAGACGTTTGGCGCGCTCCTGACCACCGCCAACTCTGCTACCACTGCGGCGAAGCCGGCCATGTGTACCGCCGATGCCCATACCGCGACCTGGGATTGCGAGGATTCGCCGACAACGACCAGCGCCCGAGGGAAGGTCAACGACCTCGTGACATCGTCGACTACCTCGCCGCTACTCAGTGGAGCCCTCTATGACCGTCCCGTTCGCCGTCACCAGGCCGCTACCTGTCGCCGCAGCGTCGTCCATACACTGGCCCAGCCCGGGGCCGATCCGTGATTCCATATCCGGAAAACTAAAAGCAGCAACCGATGGAGGTGCGGTTGCTGTTCGTCGAACTGACGAAGATCCTCCGCCGCCTACGAAGACTACGAAGAGACTGCCTCGACGACATAACAACGACACGCCGCCGTCTCGACGAAGACTGGAAGCAAAGAATACGCCGACGAAAGACCACCTCACGACGCCAAGTATCAGCCAAAGGTCAACGCGACGCAGACGTGATCCAACGCCAACGCCTAACTGTAACGCAAGACAAAGAACTACCGACCTTGACGTGCTTCTCGACGGCCACGCATTCACCGCCTTAGTAGACACAGGTGCCGATTGCTTCGTCATGAGTGGACCCATCGCAGCCCAGTTGAAGAAAGTTAAGACTGCATGAGAAGGCGCGTTAATTCGGACCGCTGGAGGACACCTCATCACGCCGACTGGAATCTGCACGGCAAGAATTACCATTCATGACCAGACTTACCCTGCCACCTTCGTTATCCTGAAACAGTGTTCACGAGACGTCATTCTCGGCATGGGCTTCCTGAACCAACACGGCGCAATCATCAACCTGAAGTCAAAGTCAATAACGCTGTCGGAAAATCAAGCGATACCGCCGGAGAGCCCTCGTAGTCACCACGCCTTGAGTGTGCTCGAAGATCAAGTGAGCATCCCGCCTCGCTCCAGCATTGTTATATCGGTCGGCACCGAAACACCCGCTGACGTAGAAGGCGTCATCGAAGGCGACCAGCCTCTACTGCTAGACCGTGAAATTTGCGTCGCAAGAGGGATCGCTCGACTGCATGGAGGGAACACTGAAGTGTTGCTGACAAACTTCAGCCAGGAGTTCAAGCACATCAACAAGGGCACGACGATCGCATACATCCAGGAAATTCTGGAAACCAGCAGTGCGTTTGTCCTCTTGGATTCTGTCGCATCTACCCCGTCGACCGTAGTTCACGAGCCAGACTTCGACATAAATCCAAGTCTTCCCGTGATTAAGCGGCAACAGCTCAGAAGTCTGCTTCGACGATACACAGACTGCTTTTCGACGTCATCGAGGATTCGATGAACACCAGTCGCAAAGCATCGCATAATAATCGAAGAGTGCGCTCAACCACTCCGCCAGAGCCCTTACCGAGTTTCGACGCGAGAACGCGAAGCTATAAGACAACAAGTCGACGAAATGTTGCGCGACGACGTCATCCAGCCGTCGAAAAGCCCGTGGGCGTCTCCAGTTGTTTTAGTGAAGAAACAGGACGGAACCCTACGTTTCTGCGTCGATTATCGTCGACTGAACAAAATCACGAAGTAAGACGTATACCCTCTCCCACGGATAGACGCCGCATTGGATCGGCTCTGCAATGCTAAATACTTCTCATCGATGGTACATCAGAAGCCGATCAATGAGTTAGCGGTAAGAGGGAAAATAGAGTAATTCCAGATCAAGCTACAGAACAGGTATTCAGCTTTAACTCAGGAAGAGGACCTTAGTGTTGAAGCAATAAACGACAATCTTGTGGGCATCATTAAGGAGTGTGCAATGGAAGTCGGTGGTAACTCCGTTAGGCAGGATACCAGCAAACTATCGCAGGAGACGAAAAATCTGATCAAGAAACGCCAATGTATTAAAGCATCTAACCCTACAGCTAGAATAGAACTTGCAGAACTTTCGAAGTTAATCAACAAGCGTAAGACAGCTGACATAAGGAAGTATAATATGGATAGAATTGAACATGCTCTCAGGAACGGAGGAAGCCTAAAAACAGTGAAGAAGAAACTAGGAATTGGCAAGGATCAGATGTATGCGTTAAGAGACAAAGCCGGCAATATCATTACTAATATGGATGAGATAGTTCAAGTCGCTGAGGAGTTCTATAGAGATTTATACAGTACCAGTGGCATCCACGACGATAATGGAAGAGAAAATAGTCTAGAGGAATTCGAAATCCCGGAGGTAACGCCGGAAGAAGTAAAGAAAGCCTTAGGAGATATGCAAAGGGGGAAGGCAGCTGGGGAGGATCAGATAACAGCAGATTTGTTGAAGGATGGTGGACAGATTGTTCTAGAGAAACTGGCCACCCTGTATACGCAATGCCTCATGACCTCGAGCATACCGGAATCTTGGAAGAACGCTAACATAATCCTAATCCATAAGAAAGGGGACGCCAAAGACTTGAAAAATTATAGACCGATCAGCTTACTGTCCGTTGCCTACAAACTATTTACTAAGGTAATTGCAAATAGAATCAGGAACACCTTAGACTTCTGTCAACCAAAGGACCAGGCAGGATTCCGTAAAGGCTACTCAACAATAGGCCATATTCACACTATCAATCAAGTGATAGAGAAATGTGCAGAATATAACCAACCCTTATATATAGCTTTCATTGATTACGAGAAAGCGTTTGATTCCGTCGAAACCTCAGCAGTCATGGAGGCATTACGGAATCAGGGTGTAGATGAGCCATATGTAAAAATACTGGAAGATATCTGTAGCGGCTCCACAGCCACCGTAGTCCTCCATAAAGCAAGCAACAAAATCCCAATAAAGAAAGGACCTCAAGTCTGGCTACTGGCAAATAGAAGTCGACGAGACGGATCGCGAAAAGACCGCCTTCATCACGCCAGACGGCCTCTATGAGTTCAAGGTTATGTCATTTGGGCTGTGCTCGGCGCCTGCAACGTTCCAGCGCGTGATAGACATGGTTTTAGTAGGATTGAAGTGGCAGTGCTGTCTTGTTTACTTGGATGACGTCGTCGTCTTCACCGGAAATTTCGACGATCACCTTAAGCGGCTTGTCATCAGGGCTCACTCTGAAGCCGGAAAAATGTCGCTTCGCTTACGATGAGCTTCTATTCCTAGGCCACGTCATCAGCAGATCTGGCGTACGCCCCGACCTGCAGAAGACAGCTGCCATCGCAAAGTGCCCGCAGCCAATCGACAAGAAGGCAGTGCGCAGGTTCCTTGGCATGTGTGCCTACTATAAGCGCTTTGTTAAGGACTTTTCACGCATCGCGGAGCCGCTAAGACATCAAACGAAATGTGATGTCGAGTTCAAGTGGGAAACGCCGCAGGCCGACGCATTTCAAGAACTCAAACGACGCATGTAGTCGCCGCCCGTACTTGCGCACTTCAACGAGGACGCCGATACCGAAATCCACACTGACGCCAGTAGCCTAGGCCTCGGTTCCGTCCTAGTCCAGAGAAAAGATGGACATGAACACGTGATGGCTTACGCTAGCCGGTCGTTGTCGAAAGCGGAAGGCAATTATTCTACAACCGAAAAGGAATGCCTCGCCATCATTTGGGCTACAGCAAAATTCAGCCCTTACCTCTATGGCAGGCCATTCAAAGTCGTCAGCAACCATCACGCGTTGTGTTTGCTAGCTGACTTAAAGGACCCTTCAGGACGGCTGGCACGGTGGAGCCTCAGACTGCAAGAATATGACGTCACCGTAATATACAAGTCCGGAAGAAAACACTCTGACGCCGACTGTTTATCACGCGCCCCCATCGATCCCCCGCCGCAAGACGACGAGGACGACGACGCCTTCCTTGAAATAATAAGCGCGGAAGACTTCACTAAACAGCAGCGAGCAGACCCGGAGCTAAAAGGCCTCGTCGAGTATTTGGAAGGGAACACCAACGTTGTCCCTAGGGCATTTAAGCGCGGGTTGTCTTCGTTCACGCTACAAAACAACCTGCTTGTGAAGAAGAACTTCTCACCAGTCCGCGCCAGCTACCTTCTTGCTGTACCGTCAGCGCTGCGTCCAGCAGTACTGCACGCCTTACACGACGATCCAACCGCTGGGCACCTCGGATTCTCCCGGACGGTGTCGAGGATACAGGAAAGGTATTACTGGCCGCGTCTGACCGCCGACGTCGCCCGTTACGTCAAGACATGCCGACACTGTCAACGACGCAAGATACCACCGACAAGGCCAGCAGGGCTACTACAGCCAATCGAACCTCCTCGTCGACCATTCCAGCAGATTGAGATGGATTTGTTGGGGCCGTTTCCGACGTCAGCATCCAGGAATAAGTGGATCGTCGTGGCGACGGACCATCTCACCCGCTTTGCTGAAACTAAAGCTCTACCAAAAGGCAACGCAGTCGAAGTGGCGAAATTTTTCGTCGAGAACATGCTGGTGCGACATGCTGCCCCAGAAATCCTCATCACCGACAGGGGAACGGCTTTTACAGCAGAGCTCACCCAAGCCATTCTGAAATATAGCTGGACAAGCCACAGGAGGACAACTGCCTACCATCCGCAAACGAATGGTCTCATGGAGCGCCTGAACCATGAGACCCTCGCCGTCATGCTAGCGATGTACGTCGATGTTGAACACAAGACGTGGGACGCGGTCCTGCCGTAACTAACATTCGCTTACAACACGGCGGTGCAAGAAACAACATAGATCACGCCGTTCAAGTTGGTTTACGGCAGGAACCCGACGACGACGCTCGACGCCATGCTGCCGCACGTCACTGACGAGGAGAATCTTGACGTCGCTACCTATCTCCATCGCGCCGAAGAAGCCCGACAGCTCGCCCGGCTACGGATCAAGAACCAGCAGTGTACCGACAGCCGACACTACAACCTCCGACGACGCTTCGTCGAGTAGCAGCCCGGCGACCGTGTTTGGGTATGAACCCCGATACGCCGACGAGGACTGAGTGAGAAACTATTGTGACGATATTTCGGACCCTACAAGGTCATCCGACGTATTGGCGCACTGGACTATGAGGTCGTGCCAGACGGCATTTCGCATTCACAGCGGAGCCGCGCACGATCTGAAGTGATCCATGCGGTGCGTCTCAAACCCTTTTACGGACGCTGACAAACTTTCCTTATTTTGTTGTTTTCTTTGCTACGAGTGCTTCTTTATTACTTTCGTTTGTGTGTGGCATCGGGTCGATGCTTTTTAAGAGGGGGGGGGGGGGGGGTATTGACACGTGTACTTGTTTGTCTTTATTGGGCGACACGTTTTACCGCCTAACAAATGGTATCGCACAGCGCAGGACGCGCCTGCATGTATCAGAAGTTTCTGGAATGTTATCGATGCTTCTATCCGGTGTCTCTGGCTGAACCTTGTGTAATCTGATCGCATGTGTACGCGACGCGAGTAATGTAGAACTTTGAGGAAGGCACGCGGGTCGCAGCGATTACTCTGGAACATTCGACGACTGATGTGTAAAAGCCGACGCGCTTGACCCGCTGGTCAGATTTTCGACGATCGCCGACCGTGTTCGCCGCTATCGTTGTGCTATAAGTGTAGCCTGTTTTTGTGGGCACAGGTTCGCCCAATAAAAGTTATACTCCTGTCCCACGGACGCGGCTAAAGTCCTTTTAATTCCCTTCAACCAAGGACGCCTTTATCTCGAGGGAGATGCACGCCGTGTCACACGGCAGTGCTTTAGCAAAGGAAGTTTAAGGAAGTTCCTAGCGAAAGGAGATGGAAGATCTCCCTTGCAGACTGAAGGGAGTACTCTTGTTCCCAGCGTGCTTGAATTTCGAGTCAAGAAATCACCCTCATTTTTATTCATTTCACTTTTACCAGCAATTATGACTGTTTTTATTGCATACAATATAGTATTTGAGCACTGACAAAGATATTTGAGTTGAGAACCTATACATTCGACTCGAGCAGGCACATGGTGGCTAGCAGAGCGGACAAAATCACTGTGTATGAGGTACATGCTATGTTGAGTACATGCTCGTTTTTTTGTCTTTAAGATAAATGACATTTTTAAAATGCAATGCATAACTAATTGTGTTTTGTAAGAAAAGACAAGTACCCAAAACTTTTTAGCAATATATAACGTGTTTCTTTCATGACTGCGTACGAGGTTAGGAGCGCCTAATGGGCCCCTAGCGGTAGCTTTCAAAAGCTCGCTTATAGGCCGTGTGACACGGAGCTAACTCCTTTGAGGTGAAACTCCCTTGCGGTCCTTTAAGGGAAGGAAGTTTGAAGGAGATCCGAGTTGCCCGTATGACACGGGCATCAGTTTTGTCTTTCACACTATTGCTACTGTGTTCTTCAACGTCACCACCACTTGACAATATCAACAGAAGCAATGTCCAGCACCCGCGCTGAGATAATGGCCATCCCAGATTATTTGGAGGGGGCCCTCGCAACTTCGTCTCAAACTGACCCTGTTCACCATCGTGTGTACACAGAGTCCCAGGCTGCCCATCGGGCTTGTGCTAATGTTCTTAAAGCAGATCCCGTACTCCAGAAGATCAAGCCCCAGTCACGCCTGCTCCGCGAATGCGGAGCAGGCGCCGCCTACCTTCGTGCCGCCTACCTCACAGCAGTCGGCAATCCACATTCTATACCGTCGCTTCCACCGAAGGTATTCCCATGGCGAGAGCCAGACTTGCTTCGGAGAATTCAGACAGGCACCCTCCATACTCCTCACTTGGTGAACCGTTCCCACAGGGGTGGCACACCACCAACCGTAAGTGGCTTCTGTTCCAATTGCAAATGTCGTACTGATGTCAACCACCTGTGTTAGGAGTGCCCCCTCTACATCCCACCGAGGCTTCGGGCCCTGGCCACCGTACAGCGCGGACTTGGGCTTGCCCGGATACCACGTCTCCGGACCATGCCATCGAGCTCTGGCGAGCACTGCTGTTGTTCCTTCAGGACCCGGTGGCACCACCCGTCGGCGATCGGCTCCGCGAGAGCCAGAAGGGTCATGCGGCCCCCACTTAGCTGCATCCAGGACATCCAGGTGAGGCAGCCTCACCCTTCCCCTTTTGCAATAATATTCCCCCTTTCACCCGCAGCATCTTCGGCGCATTTTAATGTGTAATAAACGCGGTTTCATTCATTCATCGTCGCATCGTCGACGGCAAAAGCATCGCCATGCACACTCTCAATCGGTTCTCCGCTCACAAGGGGTGCATCACGGGAGGCCTCGCAAACCTCAACGAGCTGGCCCACTTAAAGGCGCGAGGTCTTGCTTTCCGCGACCATGGAGAACTCCCCCTGTGGCCCGCAGTGGTGGAGAACGGAGATCAACTGACCACACACAATTAAATTATGCAGCACTTTTATCTCGGCAAGAGAGACATTCCCCTTCCTCACAAGAAGTAGAGTGCAGGCATTGACCCTCAGATTATTGCAAACAGGTTCGCATCCCCACCCGGCTTTATTCCACAAGCTTTATCCCGACACTTATGCCAGTAGTTCTTGCAGGCACTACAATGACTTCGCTAGCCTAGATCATATGCTCCGGAATTGCCCCTCGTTTCGAGGCACGGAACAAATCAAGGAGGACAAGTGGCTCTCCGCCATCAAGAGCCCCGATTCCGGGCCGCAACTGTGGGCTGTCCAGAGGGCCCACGATACGGCGGTCGGGCATAGCCTGACTGTCCTAACGTGGGAGCGGGCCACAGCGCGCTGAGTCGCGTACCTCATAACTTTCATTAAAGTTTTGCATCCATCCATCCATCGCGTATCTCGGGACTCTCAATAAAGTTTTGCCATCCATTCTATTCAGCAATCCGGGCAGCCAGAAACGTGCCCCTTTTAAATGCGGGGCGCTTCAATGCTCCAAACGCGGAATGGGGACACAGCTTTAACAGCAAGAAGGGCACAAACTTAGCCGGATGTGCAGCCAATTATAACTTCGAACTTGTTACAGATCCTAGGTTTCCCACCAGAAGGGTTAATTCGGCCAGTAGAGACACAACGCCAGACCTCGCATTCTTTCGAAATATCGAAGGCACGTGAGATAATCTCCAGGAGGACTCCGGTTGTGACCACTACTTTCTCGAAATTGCGGTACAGGTCAGACCCAAACCTCCGGTCAAATACGAATACGTAGATTGGGATTCTTTGCGGAGAACTCGAGCTGAAACGGCCCCCTCAAGAGAATCCTTCAAAGATCTCATTGGTAATCTTAAACAGGCCGTCAAAACGCTACCAAAGAAATAACCACACAACTTGAAGTCCCCAAAATAAACTCGTGGTTAGCGCATCTCCTGGAGGCTAAACACGCTCTGACGGAGAGGTGGAAAACGCAGAAATTAAATTGCCGACTATGAGAAAATCTAACGTCAGTAAACGGGGCAATATAGTGGTATTCCAGACAGCTGGCCCTGCAAGAGTGGGACGAGACGTGCTACGAAAGGGACGGTCGCATGAGAAGATTGTAAGTGGAATCTGTTTAAAAGCCTCCTCAATGACAAAGACTCCCGGAGAGCGTTAAATCTCGCCGTCGATAGGCTCATACATAAGCAGGTCACCTCAGACCTCAGAAACGATGTAATTGTCAACGACCCGGCGTGAACCTTCCCAGCCCTCAAGGATGGAGATTTACACGGCAGAAACGCGAGAGCGGCATACACGGGGCTATACAAGCCAGAATTAGACGAACCTTTCACATTTTCGGAAATCAAACACGTACTCTTCAACTTAAACGGAAGATCGGTCCCGGAACCAGACAGGGTCATCAAAAAACTCCTCCGGAACCTGGACGACAAGGCCATCGATATCCTAACGGAAAGAGATAAACGAGGTGTGGAGCTCGGGGCAGGTCCCGTTGGAATGGCGCACCGCTAAAGGTGGTGCTCATCCCCAAACCGGAGAAACCGCCGAACATAAACGACCTGCGTCCCATCTCTCTAACTTCGTGAATTTGCAAAGTGGCTGAACATGCACTAGACAATCGAATCGTCGAAGACATAAAGGACCACGAATAATTAAGGTATAATCTCATACGCTTTAGAAAGGGACTCTCCACGCAGGAGGCAATGCTCCTCTTAAAAGATGCATATTCAAGTAGAAGACGCGGGACGTCCAATGAACCATTGCACTCGATCTCGCTAATGCCTTCGATAAGGTGGCTCACAAACGCATCTTGAACAAAATTTCCTCTCTAAACCTAGGCCGGAAATTCTTTGATTTCACTCTCTCGTTCCTATCAGAAAGGAAAGCGTTCCTTCGACTGGCCACGATCTCGGGCGGTTCTTACGAACTGGGCAACTGCGGAACCCCTCAAGGCTCGGTCCTATCCCCGCTACTATTCAATATCGTCATGCATAACCTCTCCGAAAGGCTGGCTGAACTCCTAAAAATAGGACACGTAATCTATGAGACGTCATCTCAATCTGGTCTCCGGGGCGATCTCTGACCGATCTAGAGCAAGCTCTCCAGGCAGCCATAGAGGTAACAGAAGAATTTCTTGCATGTACGGGTCTCAAGCTTTCACAGACCAAATCCTAACTCCTCCTCTACAGACAGCGCAGGCAGGGCGTTAGGAACCTCGAGCCTCTGGAAGCGCTGTCAGTCGAAATTACGACACGAGAAGGGCACTCCATTCCGAGGGTGAACTCCATCAAAATTTTAGGACTTTTAATCAATGCCAAAGGCTGTAATGCAGGAGCTCTAAACGTGCTAGGCACGCAGGCAAACAACCATACTAGGACTCATTACTAGAATCACAAGAAAGAGGGGATGACTCAAGGAGGAGAGAGAGAGAGAGAGAGAAACAACTTTATTGACCCATTATGAAATTGAGCGCGTTAAGCGCATTATGGGGTGGCTCGCTCTTCACGGGTTCCATATGCTTCCAGGGCCTCCGGGCCCCTGTAGCTGGTCTTACAGGGCGGGGCTGGATAGCATGATCTCCCATCGGTCGTAAAGGGTGGGGATAGTAGGGGGTTAGTTATGGGTATAAGTGGGGGGTGGTCCTTGGAGAAATTGCACTCTCCTATGACGTGCCGATCGAACTAGTTTGGATCTCGGCCCACTCCTTAGTGGAGGGCAGCATATATGCTCATCAACAGGCCCGAGCGCTCAACTCTCGGGCCACCGAGGAGGAGGCAAGGGAATGGCAACCTATCAACAGTTACATAGACATAGTCATGTATTACAGAGCCGGTAGAAAGACATTCCCGCACCCCCGCCACTCCTTGACCAGAGCCTTAAAAAAGATATACAGGCAAATCCAGGCAGGCCTCCTTTCCCCACCCCTGCCTCCAGAACAAAATATACCCATAAAGATACAAGAACATATGTCCTCACTGCAATGCATTAGACTCAAGCAGGATAAGCTACTCAAGAGTCTTATATGCTTTTTCGTCAGTCATATTACTTACACGGCACCGTACCTCAAATGGAGCAAAATCGAAAAGAACAAACTCGACACGCTCCTCGGGTCCTGCATCAAAATAGTACTCGGTATTCGACAGTCCGCAAGCACGGTAAAATTACTCGAAGATCGGAATTCACAAAACCACAGACGAATTAATCGAAGCACAGTTTACAGCACAGATCTCCAGGCTTTCGTCAACTAAGTTGGACGTTAAGATTCTTGATGAAGCTGGTATACTCCCTATACAGGCACTGCTCGACAGATACCCCCTGTCTAGCCCGGGAAGGTATGAAGGTAAAGCCCGTACCCCGGAACATCCACCCGATATATAACGAAGGTCGCAGAAGAGAGCGGGCTAGAACCATCCTGCAACGAATCGATCCTTACGGGGCAGACACATTCTTCGCCGAGGCCGCCAAATAGGGCAGCGAAGACACGTTTGCAATATCGGTCTTTGATACGTGCGGAGCACTGATCAGCGCCGCGTTAATCTGCACTAAACACGCGAACGAAGCGGAGGAAACCGCGACAGCCTTGGCTCTTCCAGCCGCAAAAGGCCCGACGACCATTTTCTCCGATTCACGCAGGGCGATCGGGGCTTTCTCGTCCGCTCTAGTTCATAACACGCAGCCGGCATCGTCAACAGATCCTTCCGTAGTACTACGGGCGCAGAAACTGGAGGTCATAGCATAGCGTGGTTCCTGGCCCACGTGAGCGTTATAAATAGCGGTTAAGGCGAACTCACTGGAGCGTGAATTCCCGAACCGCGCCCGCGCTAACGGTCTGGCTCTCCCACAAAATTGCCCCTTCAAAGATCCTCTTACCACCTATCGCGAAATTACGCCGCATAACAGACAAAGCAAGAGGAAATTCCCTCCTCCCCGCACGAAACTGAACTGGGCTCAGGCCGTTACTTTCAGGCTATTACAGACGAGATCGTACCTCACCCCCAGAGCGCTTGGTTGGATAGACCCCATCTTTCCGCAGTCGTGCTCAAATTTCGGTCACGCATGCTGCTCCTTCGACCACACGCTCTGGCTGTGCCCGCACAATGCTGTCTCCGAACTTCAATACAAGTCCAAGTGGGACGCCTTGCTTAAAATTACAGGCCGCCCAGAGGGCCCGCGACGTCGGAGCGAGTCACCAACTCCCGATCCTGCCGTAGGTGGAGCCACCAACTTGATTGGGGAGCCTTCTGGGCCCCCCATTCAAGTTCCTCATGACACTTCAATAAAGTTCTTGTCATTGTCATCCATCCACCCATCTACCTGAGAGCCTACCGATCTTGGAAATGGTGCCTATTGATAACTAATCTACTGAACTTGAATATCCAAGCAATGAGACGTATAGGACCTTGCATAGAATGAAGCGATTTCGCATGAAATTCGGGAGCTAAGCTTCTGCACACGCAGATTTGTCGACGGACACGCAAAATTCGCGGAACACTAGCCCCAAACAGCTTCTCTGTAAATTGGTCGCGGTTTTAAGGCTAAAAAGAGCAATGCGCCAACACTTCCGTTTATGTGTGTTCTCCTGTCGTGTTACTCAATTTTGCTCTCTTCGTTGACTGCGTGCACCAGGCAAGCAGCAGTTACGCTGTCTCTCCAGAGTATCCGACGTGTCTTCTCTGGATAAGAACGCGCGGTAGTTCATCTGTACTGTAACTTTTCTCGTGCCACTAAACCGTGCAACAGTTAGTAAGAACTACGCGTTACTCTGGGTACCTACGCACCTCTTTTGTGTGCAATAACCAAGCCTCGTGGCTGACCGTTCTAGTCGCGCTCTCAACGGCCAGAGTGCTTCAGACTATGCAACAACCTAAACATTACCCGCACAGGACGGAAAACTGGACGTCGTCGCTGGCTTTACTAATCCAGTGCTTACACGCTCATGAGCCAAACGCAGACATCAAAAGACGAGAGTACCTGATGTACCATCCAATTGGCTCGTCACCTCATCATCGATTGCAGTTCGTGTAATGTCTTCGCCATGTTTAGTTATGTAACCATGTTTTCCTGTTCGAGGCCGTCAGAACGCCTGCATAGCTTGCCTAGACGAGTTGACGCCCGCCTATCCGGAACTACAAGGTCAGAATTATTTAGAAATCGTTATATATTGAGTTCCCCATCGCGATCAGCAATACACATCTTCTGCGGATAAATCAAAGAGGTTCTTAGGCATGTGAGATTTACGAAACCGGTTGCAGGAATTTCTGAAGCGCGCTGCCGATGTACGCCTACTGAGATGCTCCCCTTTTTGTGATCGAGGCGAGCGCATCGCGCACGTTATTATTATTTTAAACGCGAGTAACGGTATGGGCCCTGTGTTGCAGAGAACCCGGTGACAGAGCCTTCCGATTCAAAAGGCCCGACGACCATTTTCTCCGATTCACGCAGGGCGATCGGGGCTTTCTCGTCCGCTCTAGTTCATAACACGGTTATGAACCGCGTACAAATATGTATGTGTATATGACAGTGCAGCCTATCCACGCTCGACGACTCGGCTTTTAGACGCAGCACAAGATGAAAATAACGCGTGTCTCGTCGGCTTTCGGGTCAGAGAAGCAACCGCTTGCACCATTATTTTGCCCCTTACTCGATTTAGGTGTCGTCCGAGGCTGTCAGAATGGATAAATCAATAAGGTCTTGAGGCACGTAGGGCCCTCTGCGCTGTACTTGTTGCCGATAAGGTAGCCTCGCTGCCTACGGGATTAACTGACTCAGCTATGTTGAATGCTCGGTTGCCATAGTCAGAGGTTGGAATCCTTCTTTAAGATTTCTTTTTTTAATTTTGACAATGATAAGATTGAGTTTCACCTCCTCCAGTGCACATCTGTAGGCTTGGAGTGACGCCTGACACCGGCAAAAGATGCCGAGTGCGCGCGGGGCTGTACTAATCCAGATACAAAAAAATTAGAAAGGCCCACTAAACTTAAATAAAGACACTCCCTCATCAGAATAGAAATTGGCCTCCCTGATGCCGTATTCGACCACTACCTTCCTGATGATTTCTGCAATTGACACATGGCCCTCAGACCCCAGCAGCTGCGGAGCATCTGACCAATGCGGCGTTCAGACCTGTAACGCAGCAGACGGTGCTAACAATCTCTGGGTCCAGACGGGCCGCCAATGTAAACTGACCCTGTCAACCTTTGACAACCCCAACTCTGTCGAGTGATGCTAGCTTAGCAGGACACTTTGAGGAACTATCAGACATTGTTGGGAATATCATCGGCCTTAGTGAGATTAGAAGAACTGGTGAGGCTTACACATTGCTGAATAACAGCCAGGTATTCTGCTATAGAGGTATCCCAGATAAGAAGCAATACGGTGTGGAATTCCTAATCCATAAGGACATAGCGGGCAGCACTGACGAATTCTACAGCATTAATTAGAGGGTAGCAGTAGTCGTAATCAAACTTAATAAGAGGTATAGATCAAAGATAGTACAAGCCTACGCGTTCACATCCAGTCACGATGATGAAGTAGATCAGTTTTATGAAGATGCGGAATTAGCGATGAGAAAGTGCAAACTCAGTATACTGTGGTAATGGGCGACTTCAATGCAAAGGTGGGGAAAAAGCAAACGGGTCTACAAGCAAATGGCAACCACGGCGTGGATTCTAGGAACTCTACAGGAGAGATGCTTGGATAATGTCCAGAAAGAAATAATCTTTGAATAATGAACACCTTCTTCAAGAAGCAAAGCAACAGAAAGTGCAACTGGAAAAGCCCTAATAATGAAACAAGAAATGACATTGATTTCATACTTTCTGCCGATCCCAGCATAGTGCAGGATGTAGAAGTGATAGATAGGGTTAAGTGCAGTGATAATAAGTGAGTGAGGCCTAGGATTCACCTTAATTTGAAGAGAGAAAGAGTAAAATTGGCCAAGAAGAAACAGGTCAACTTAGAGACAGCGTGGGTAAAAGCAGACACATTCAGGCTGGTACTTGCAAACAAATATGCAACTTTAGCACAGAGGCATGAAGATGACGTAGAGGTAAGGAATGAAGCCGTAACTAGGCTGGCTTCAGAGGCAGCAATTGAAGTGGGAGGCAAGGCACCAAGGCAACGAGTAGGCAAGCTCTCCGAAGTAACAAAGGATCTATTAAATAAATGACAAATAATGAGTGTCCAACTCAAGAGATAAAATAGAATTCGCGGAAATGTCAAAACTGATAAACAAAATGAAAATCAGCGATATTCGAAATTATAACGTCAGAAAGACTGAAGAAGACGTAAAAAATAGACGTAGACATAAATCAGTGAGAAGAAAACTTGGCATAACACAAACGAAGACATATGCACTCAAAAACAAGCAGGATAATATCATCAGCAATCTCGAAGGTATAGTAAAAGCAGCGGAAGAATTCTACACTGACCTGTACGGTACCCAGAAGTCTCAGGATAACTCCATTCGAAACAGTAAGGAACAGGATACAGAAATTCTTCCAATAACGTGCGATGAGATCAGAAGGGCCTTGCAATACATGAAACGGCCTAAATCGGCAGGAGAAGATGAAATAACAGTCGATTTAATCAAAGATGGAAGAGACATAATGCTTGGAAAACTGGCGGCTTTCTATACGAAGTGTCTTTCAACTGCAAAGGGACCAGAAAACGGGAAGAATGCAAACAATATATTAATCGACAAAAAGGGAGACGTTAAAAATTGAAAAATTGTAGGCCCATTAGCTTATTCCCAGTATTATATAAAATATTCGCCAACATAATCTTCAACAGAATAAAGGCAACACTGTACTTTAGTACAGGGATCAGGCTGACTTCAGGAAGGGACACTCTACAATGCATCACATCCATGTCATTAATCAGGTAATCGAAAAATACGCATATTAAAATAAGTGTCTCTATATGGCTTTCATAGATTACGAAAAGCCATTTCATTCAGTAGAGATACCAGCAGTCATAGCGGCATTACGTAATCAAGGAGTACAGGCCGCTTACGTAAATGCCATGGAAAATATCTACAGAGATTCTACGGCTACCTTAATTCTAAACAAGAAAAGTAGGAAGATACCTATAAAGAAAGGGGTCATACAGGGATACACAAGCACGCAGCTATTCGCTGCGTGCTTGGAAGAAGTATTCAAGCTACTAAACTGGGAAGGCTTAGGAGTAAGGATCGACAGCGAATATCTCAGAAACGTTCGGTTTTCCGATGACATTGTTGTATTCAGCAACACTGCAGACGAGTCAAAACAAATGATTGAGAACCTTAACAGGGAAAATGCAAGAGTTGGGTTGAAGATTAATATGCAGAAGACAAAGATAATGATGAATAGCCGGGCAAAGGAACAAGAGTTCAGGTTCGCCAGTCAGCCTTTAGAGTCTGTGAAGGAGTACGTTTACCTAGGTCAACTAATCACAGGGAACCCTGGCCGTAAGAAGGAAACATAGAGGAATAAAAACGGATTGGAACGCATTCGGCAGACATTGTCAGCTCCTGACTGGAAGCTTACCATTATCGTTGAAAAGGAAGGTGCACAATCAGTGCATTTTACCGGTGCTGACATATGAGGCCGAGACTTGGAGCCTGACAAAGAAGCTTGAGACCAAATCAAGGACTGTTCAAAGAGCGATGGAATGAAGAATGCAAGGCATAACGTTAAGAGACAGAAAGAGAGCGGTCTGAATCAGAGAGCAAATGTGTACTGCCGATATTCTAATTGACATTAAGAGAAAGAAATGGAGCTGGGCAGGTCATGCAATACGCAGGTTAGATAACCGTTAGACCATTCGGGTTACATAATGGGTGCCAAGAGAAGAGAAACGCAGTTGAGGACGGCAGAAGACTAGGTGGAGTGATGAAATTAGGGAATTCGCGGGCGCTAGTTGGAATCGCTTGGCGCAGGAATGGGGTAATTGGAGATCGCAGGGAGAGGCCTTCGTCCTGCAGTTGACATAATAGGATGATTATGATGATGATGATGAAGATTATCCAGTGACGAGCCTAGCTTACAGCGTTACGGAGAGAATAGGAGGTTTGTTTATTTCACTCTTAATAGACGATAATTTTGTCGCGCTTGTAGGGGGCTGCCATTCTGTTCTGCAGACTGCGGCAACAGGCGAACGTACCAGAGGGATACAGCTGAACGTGCCGTCGTAGCACGCGCGGCCCATGCAGGGACAGCGAGCTGCACATGCGCCAAGAAGATGCTGGGCGGTAACTCTCTCGCTCGTTCGCCTGTTGCCGCAGTCTGCAGAACAAAATGGCCGCCCCCTACAAGCGCTACAAAATTGTGGTTTATAGCAGGAAGTGCCTGATGTGACCGTTGACTACTTCCGGCCGCTCTCGTTGCACCCAGTGTCCCGCGTCAGACACATATGCAACGCGGCCCCCAGTGGCGTAGTCCAAGCTCAGCGTGGCCAGCCCCTCGGTGAGTGCAAAGTCCCGCTGACCCCACACTACGAGTGCCGGGATGGCCAGTCGGCGGAACTGGAGGCGACGTGCCGAGTGTCTCCGGAACGACGCTCGGTAGTAGTTAATTGGGCCGGTCAGCGCACCTGAGGCCAAATTTGAAAAACAGAGGAGAACAACAGTATAAACCTTCTCCGCATACGTATTAAGTATCACAGAGTATTAGGCTAATCGAACCACTTATCAATTTATCGCACAAGGAACCAAAAAAGCATAGGGTATAGGTAGGTATAGGTATAGTATAGGTATAGGTATAGCATAGGGCAAGCCATGTAGTAACCTGCATTTGATCTGTGCTGCCCCTCTTTATAGACAACTGCCACGAAGACGCCAACGGACGTAGATGCTTACTTTTCAGGTTCCAAGCATGGCACCTAGTATGATGCCAGTGCAAGCTATCTGTTCCTTCGTTGTTTGTTTTCATTATGCAACATTTATATATATTTCTTGCTTGAATGAAACTTCCCAATTGAAAGTCAGTGCTTGTCCTTGCCTGCTTTTCGGATTACGTGCACATAAAAGACTAATGCTGTTACATTTCGACTCACGCAGAACCAATTAGGTGTCTGTTCTATCCGCTTCATTTGAATTGGAATGAGACTCAAAACAGCCGCTCTCCGTTAAGCTGTCTATTACTCTTTAGCTGTCGATTAGCCATTAACGCTCACTGCTTGCCCTCAAAGCGCCTTCGACGTACACGTAATAAATGCAGTGCTAGCATTTGCGACGCACGCCTACATGTGGTGCACGCACCGGGCTTCCCGAAGGTGTACTTGAAGGCCTCCCGCTCCTCGACGCTGTAGGCGGCGTGTACCTTGTCCAGGGCCCGCATGTCGTTAGCGCGCAAGAATGCCTCCGGCACGCAGGGTGCCTGGAATGCCACGAAGTACCTGCGAAGTGATCCACGTCGTTGAGAAAATGCGAACGTGAAATCTATGCTGGGGGCCTATAAACGTATGAAAACTCATGCGCAAATGTTCTCACTGTTCGATGACGGCTCTTTATAGATTTGATATTAACGAGAAACTTGAACAGAATCGTGAGAACAGTAGACTTTATTTTGTAGGTGCAAGGTCGTATTTTGGTGTGCACACGAGGAACTAGCAACCCCTTTTCTAGGGATAAAGCTTTCTGACTGATCGCCCCATATTAAGAATAAAAAACATAAAAAACAGGCATACAGTAACCACAGAACACTTGCGAATTGAGGACTGGAAAAGAGAACGCCGTCCATCCAGCATGCCGGTGCTCACATAATTTGTTTTGTTTCCTTTAAAGAACAAGACAGTACTAGGTCGCACATAGAATCTGAAATTTTTTAGCTGCGGAAGAAATTAACTGTAGCATGTTATCCCGTACCATCTTAACCGAAATAAAACCATATATTCTAGGTATCATTTTTGTAATATTGATCTATTATTTACTACATTCTACGATCTGTATAAATACCACGCACGGGGGTTACGAGACCACATTCAAAAAGGCAATGGCACATGAGTTCGACAAGAGCTAAAGCTATACGCTTCGCGTTAAAAAAATGAGAAGGCTCAACAACATTTTACATGTAGAACCAGTAGCCATAAATTTTTATCGGTATAAGACGCATAACAACCATACAGAAATATGCTCGTTTATATAGCTTGCTGTTATGATGTGGATTGTGTGATAGCGACGAGGCGAACGGCAGTGACGATGTGTATTATTGCGCGGCCATCACGCGAGGAAGTGGAAACGCGTGGCCACGAGGACGGCGTGCGGCTCGAGCGAATGGAGCGACTCGGACGGCTGCTCGCCGGTTCGAGTCGCGACGTTCTACAACCGGGCGCCCTCCAGCCTAGTGGCGCGGCCTGGGACCCAGGAGGCACTCGCCTGCGCCCCAGCTGATCCGGTCTGCCCGCAGCCTGCGGCAACAGTGACTGGCTAGCCACTGACTTGTACTGCAGCGGCCTGGTGTTCTGCAGGCCTGTTGTACACTTCCACTGCCGCTGCTACGTTATGGTCTGATAAAAGCCACCTCGGGTGGTGCTGGATTCACGACTCTCTCGTGGACTGGCCAGGACGATAACCGCCATGGCAACGACACACCGGCGATTAGGACGGTCGATGTGTGCTTATGTGCGTTAGGAATTCTCCACATTCTAGTTTATTACAACTGTCATTGTTCTGTTGTTTGCCGAGCGTGTAAATTATCGTGTCTATGAAGTATAGTCTGGGTTGCCCATACAGAGCACCTGAGCGCCGTGTCAGCTCTTAAGGATCCTAGGCCCACATTATCTATCATATCACACTTACGTTGTAGAGTGTAATGTATGTTTACAGGCATTTGCACAGTCAGATGGGAAAACATGCCTCGGCCGTTAATCCTATTGATTGATTTTGCCTGAGAACAAGGAGCCCTTGAACTGATCTGTGCGCACGGCGTATTCAAGCAGATTAGCAGTCTGTTCAACGGGACCGGTTGGTTCATCTTTAGAATAAAAACAGGAACAGCGCTCTTTACTCGTCCTGTGTTGCACTGTTCCTGTTTCTATTCTCAAGCAGATTATGCGTGCGTCGGTTGTTCGATGATGGGCGCAGGAACCGTAAGGTTCGCATGTGTGCTAATTTTCACGGAATGACAAGTACAGTGAATGCAGATACTTGAGCAAACACATAGTGGCCACGACAGACGTAAGAAGGCTCTGCAAACAAAGTTAGTTGTTCTTGTTTCTCACTTCTTTTAAGTTTGCATCGTATGATTTTATTATTCATATTTAGCATCTAACTGTGCCTGGGTAACCACCTTATTAAACATTTTAGAGAAGAAACAGGGAGAGTATTTGGGGCATGTTGAAAAAAAGTAGCAGTGATATGACTCGTTCGGAATTGACAAATATCATATACGCGAAAGGGCTCCTATGCTAGCCGCTACTGTGCGAGTGACGCTAGTTAACCACCAATTGAGGTCACACTCGGCATGGTATTTTTCTACGTCCAAAAAGTTCGCCCACGATAATAGAGAGGTCCCGCTTATGGACCCCTACATGGTGTCCTGCAGCGTAGAACGTCGGCTTTTCGAACGCGTACAAGATAGCGGTCCAGGTCCATTGAAGAAACCTTCTTTTTCCGATGTACTTAAGAGCCTGACGAACCTGACGAACCTGGAGCATCTACAAATGCCTCATTGACCCTTTAATAATTAGGACAGTACTTCTCGAGTTAGATAACTTATTGCAATTAATGAATTAAATATCAGTAATGAAAGAATTACTGGTGGCTATTTCATGTACTGGAAGCAATACGCACTAGGTTTTCTTCGAGCAATGCTATTGCTCTTATTTAAAGGGACCCTGAAACGCTTTTGACGATTTTCTACAAACGTACTGAGTCGTTAGAGTAGGTCCTTCTGATCATTAATTGACACATCTAAGTACTCTGCGTAAAGCGTGTAATTTATTATAAGGTTTTAAAAATGCACATCGCTGCCGATCGCAGCGCACTGCTCGGCGGAATTTTAAGCCGCCCCTACCCATATGACCAAAATCACCCATATGACGTCAGTGGGGCGAGCTATCCGATTGGCTGACCAGGGCGCGTGATCGATAATTTTTCCAACTTTATGGTAAACAAATGATCTTCGTAATAGTTGGAATGTTAGTTAATTTGTTTTTATGATAAGAAAGTAGCATAAAGAGAATGCACAAGAACAATTTTTCAGTACATTAAGCACTTCCGGCACACAGCAAGTGTTGTCTGCTTGTGTTACAACGTACTCCATTTTGACGAGAGCTCCGCGGTCACAGTTGGTCTCAGTCTTTTCGCGAGCACTATGATTCGACTTTGTTGCCTTGTGGACTGCAAACGTAGCGACTGGCAATATGTCCAGCTGCGACATCGTGTCCCTCTGCAAGGCAGCGTACGAGCGAACTGGCTGCTGCGCATCGGACTACCGCCATCCGATCGGCGCCAGGATTTGCGCGTTTGTGGCCGTCACTTTACACCGGAAGATTACTAACGCAACAGCGTTTCGCGAGTCCCGTATTAGGGCAAACGTAAGCGCAAGGGGACAGGGTCTGGCCGCTTGACTGTGCCGTAACGGGATGAGCCGAGATGAGCAGAAGGGCAAATGTGAATGGTCTGCATGGTGCAGCCACCTGGTGGCATAGAACGCAACCATACACAGTAGCAGCGACGAAGCGTATTCTTTGCTGCTGGTGCGTATTTTTCGCAGGAGTGTAATCATCGACACGTTGTTTTTATAAATGTTTAAAATGTTTTACACTTGGTTAGAGCAATACTAGCGCTTTGTTTGGCTGGTTAAGCGCTGCGCGAACAAGTGTCTGGACGGTGTAGACCGATCAGGCCGCTCGCGTACGTCTACGCCAAAGTTCCTTCATCAGCTTGAGTTTATGCCTCCAGTGATTTGCCGAAATGACCAGCTTGCCTGTGGTTAACGGAATACCAGACACGTTCGGCGCTACGACAGAATGCTCGCAACGCACGCTGCTTCGATAGCTCTCGCTTGGGGTCGACAGCCAAGCGGCTAGCGGAGAGGTCTCGCGCGGGCGGGGGCGGGCTCCAAAACAACCGGAAGTGGACGATGTGACGTCGCATCGTGACGCAGGACCAGTGAAGGCGGAGCGTAGCCCCGCTCGCTCGGCGAACGAGTTGAGGAGGAAAAGCGTGGATGGGGAGGAGGGTAACTTCTAATCGCTTGTAGCTCCATTAATACGTAACGCTTCACTTAAATTGTGGTGCGAATGTTCTACTTAAGCTGACCCCTACGCGTCTACAAAATTTGTCCGAACTGTTCCAGGGGCCGTTTAAAGAGTTAGTGCATGATTCACTCAATAAGCGACATGAGGCCAAGCTGGATTCACTTGAAATCAGAATCAACAGCAGTAATGTGCAGGAGCACTTAAACTTGGACTCGCAGAGAAAGAAAAAAATATACAGAAAGGCTGCAGTTCCGCCGGAAACGCGAAGCAGTATTAGTGATAGTAAAGCATGCAAGATTTACACAAAGGAAGATTACACCATCGAGAGGCGCCAGATTCTTGATTGTGCGAGAGGACTCAGGCTTTGAAACTGAACTGTCTCCTACTTTAATGTCTTCTAAATTCTTATATAAGGCTGTCCCTTCAGTGTCCCTTCATGATGTGTCGGACTAACACAGAGTACTCGGTGAAGTTACTAGGCCTTGCAGTAATTGGCAATAGAGGACAACTTGAAGCACTCCAACTTGAGTACACTTACCACGACTTGACGATCTGGCAGAGGCTGTTATGAAGTTGGTGCTGCATGGCCATGGGATGCGGGCCATTCACGATGATTAGCTTTTGCACCAGGTCCTCGTGTTCTGTGGCGAAGCACCAGGCAATCACCGCACCCCAGTCATGGCCGACGACCGTCACCTTGCTCCGACCTGCGATGACGCCCATTTGGAAAGAACCGATTCCAATAATACTAAGTGTGTGGCATTCCTAAATGGACACAAGGGAGTGTTTTACCACAGTGCGCTATTAATGGTGATACTTTGTCTTCCGGTGTGTTGTCGTTTCGAAGGCGTTCCATAAGCCTTACGAAACTAGCGTGCCGCCCTCCAAAGCTGGCATGTTTTGTACTGGCATGAACTGTGCTTTAATTTATGGGAAATGGCACGAAGGCAAAAGTCTCTCTTTGTATGTCTATTAGCGATTTCTTCGCCAGCTTTTGTATCGCGATATTAAAAAATAAATTCTGTGGGCTTACGTACCAAATTCATGATTTTAATATCAGCAACGCCATAGTGAAGGACTCCGGAATAATCATGGCCACCTGTGGTCGTCTAACATTATTGGATCTTGCTCTTGAGCGTGGCAGTTGGCCGATGTTTAGGGGGACTTGGAGAAATGAGAGTTTATTTACATTATGTACAGGATTAGAAACAGGTAAAATAACAGTGAAAATTCATCGACGACCAGCAGCAGATCATATGCTACAGCCTGTGGCAAGAACGTCTCTCCCTTTCCTATGGTTGTCTGGCTTATAACCCCTTCATTCTGCCGGAGTCACGTCAGACTAGGATACATAGCCCAAAAAATGACACAGGGACAAGCAGAACACAAGACGAGCGCTAACTTTCAACAATTGATTTATTGCAGCATGTGAGTATATATATATATATATACTCACTGGGACGCCACTGCAATAGAACACACTGAAGGGAAGGAGGAAAAGACAGTCGTGTGACAACTATGCCCAAAAATTCAAGCTCTTTCCGTGATAAAAATATAGACGGCGTGCTAACGCACTCGTCACCTGCTCTGGGTATCTCAGCTGCTTGCACAATTTCCCTCGTAATCTTATTCCTGTGGCGATAGACAACAACAGTTTGTTTTAATAGCGGGAAGCATGGTGCCTTCCCGTCACATTTTCTACAATGGGCAGCCAGATGCCCATCTATTGCGATGCTCTCCACTTTGTTACTATGCTCCGCCAGACGCACGTTTAAACATCTGCCCGTCTGGCCCACGTAGTACTTCCCACACGAGAATGGGGTCTTATACACAACATTGCGAGTGCATGTAACAAAAGGATCTTTGTGCGCAGTAGTGCAACCAGGCTTTCGTTTACTCATGGGACAGCTCATCACACTCAACCTCAAGAGTTTGTTAGGTGCTGTAAACACAACGTTTACACCAGAGCGTTGCCCAACCTTTTTTAGGTTGTGGGAAACCTTATGAAAGTAGGGAATTACCGCCACTTTTCGTTTGTCCCTTTCTTCTTTCCTTTCTCTTTCGTCATCCGCTCTCTGCTCATCGCTCATGCGTGAAGTTAGTTTCCCTTGACGATGCAGGCCTTCAGCAACCGAGATAATGATATGTCTCGGATAGTTCGCTGCTTCCAGGCGAGCCACCTGCTTACTAAGGCCTTCATCTAGCAAGTGAGCACATGACTTAGATAGAGCGCATGACAGGAAAGAACGTACGATACTTCTTTTTATGAGTTTAGAGTGTGCAGAACTGTACCTCAAGAGCGCCTATTAGCTCTGGGCTCATATGCCCAACACACGTGTTCAGCTTTGAAATGCAAACGCAAGTCTAAAAACCTGATATTGCCCTGCGCTGGAAATTCAGTAGTGAACGTAAGTGGCCTATAATACTCATGAAATATATATATAATACTCATAAAACTCACAAAAAGAAGTATCGTACGTTCTTTCCTGTCATGCACTCTATCTAATTCATGTGCTCACTTGCTAGATGAAGGCCTTAGTAAGCAGGTGGCTCGTCTGGAAGCAGCGAACTATCCGAGACATATCATTATCTCGGTTGCTGAAGGCCTGCATCGTCAAAGGAAACTAACTTCACGCATGAGCGATGAGCAGAGAGCGGATGACGAAAGAGAAAGGAAAGAAGAAAGGGACAAATGAAAAGTGGCGGTAATTCCCTACTTTCATAAGGTTTCCCACAACCTAAAAAAGGTTGGGCAACGCTCTGGTGTAAACGTTGTGTTTACAGCACCTAACAAACTCTTGAGGTTGAGTGTGATGAGCTGTCCCATGAGTAAACGAAAGCCTGGTTGCACTACTGCGCACAAAGATCCTTTTGTTACATGCACTCGCAATGTTGTGTATAAGACCCCATTCTCGTGTGGGAAGTACTACGTGGGCCAGACGGGCAGATGTTTAAACGTGCGTCTGGCGGAGCATAGTAACAAAGTGGAGAGCATCGCAATAGATGGGCATCTGGCTGCCCATTGTAGAAAATGTGACGGGAAGGCACCATGCTTCCCGCTATTAAAACAAACTGTTGTTGTCTATCGCCACAGGAATAAGATTACGAGGGAAATTGTGCAAGCAGCTGAGATACCCAGAGCAGGTGACGAGTGCGTTACCACGCCGTCTATATTTTTATCACGGAAAGAGCTTGAATTTTTGGGCATAGTTGTCACACGACTGTCTTTTCCTCCTTCCCTTCAGTGTGTTCTATTGCAGTGGCGTCCCAGTGAGTATATACATGCTCACCAGCTGTAATAAATGAATTGTTGAAAGTTAGCGCTCGTCCTGTGTTCTGCTTGTCCCTGTATCATTTTTTTGCGCTATGTATCCCAGTCTGAATGTATCCCACCAACACGCCCAAACTTCTTCCCTGCTGGAGTCACGTCATTTTCAGCCATTCGTCGAGCATGTGCAGGCGTCGACATTTTCATCCAATCGTTTAGCCCGTACAAGTGTCGTCATTTTCATACAATCGTAGGGCCCATGCAAGCGGCCAATGAGGACACTCCCTGGGCTCTATCCTCAGATGGGCATATCCGTCCGGCGTTGCCTCCTCTCCTGGTCGTCCTTGAACGACCTGCCAGTGCTGCAAAGCAGCTTTTCTCGGGACTAAGGTCAACTAACTCGAACCGTGCCTCCAAGTACAGTTTCGGGAAGCGTCCCACGTGGGGGTGGGGGATAAAATCTCCACGAGCCGCACGCGAAGGCGGGATATCTGGCCTGTCGCGTATCTGGTAGCATGGTCGACGCGGACTGACGCACCATAATAGGAATGCCACGGCTAGTGGTTGCGCTCGGAGAACTTGACCGATGCTAATAAATGGCCCGTATCTAACAACGTACGCCTAAGTATAAGTATATGAGCACTTTTGCATTTCGCCCCTACAGGCGAATCGGCATTCCTGGGTGGAGCTCCTGTCTGTGGCGGGCCTGTCAACTGCGGCTGAGCCCTGGTGTGCGTGCTCAGAACGTCCAAGTGTCACAGCGAACTTGACTTCACTAGAACAAGAATAAACCTTGGCTATGTCCGGTCTCGGTGCTCTTCTTGAGGGCGACTGCCCAGTCCAAGAACCCACGTTATCACACATCTAACAATACCACCCTGCACAGCGCCTCCATTAAAGTGAACTTGCACCAACTGGCCCACGTTTACCCCCGATTGCTTCCTTCAAGCTCACGCTGGTACAGCTATCAGACATGCAAACTTTGTTTCGAAAAGAAGGTTTCTTTGCCTGCGCACGACACCACTGAGTACGTGAAACTGGATATGAGCCACCGATCCGCCGGTATAGGCATGTGCCACAGTGACTCTACGCGTATAGAACCCTTAAAGGTACTTAAATAGCGACCGTACTTGAATATTGACCACGTGCTGTCAACTTTCTTTCCTCGACAAACTTCACGGCTCACCTGCGTTACACAAACAGGTACAACTACAGGTTCCGTTTGTGTCACCGGCTACTACTACTATCTCGCAAACTAAAACAGCATTCACGTCAGTTAGATTGCAACATTGCGTTAAACGCGACACGTTTTATGCGTATGAAAGCGTTTTATAAACGCCTGAAGCATTATCCTTGCGCCTCATTGCGCAAACCTCACCGAGCGATTTCACGAGTCCATGGACGTCTTCGATGAGCTTCAATGACTGATAGTCATCGACGCTGACGGGCTTTGACGACTGGCCATAACCACGGAGGTCGGGAGCAACGACCCTGCATAAAGGTGTTTCATTTCACACCGCCGCCTTGTTAAAAAACGCAGGACACGCTAAATATAAGTTACTAGGTGTACACTGATTCGAGACGATATGCCACTATAAAACCGTTGATTCAGCTGAAAGAGGGAACCGTCCCAGCAGTGACTAAATCCACGGGGCTGATCCTATACAACATACTCCAGAGTGAGTTTATAGGTGGGCAATGTACGCTGCTGGATGGACTACACGGACTTGAATATCAGTACTGGGGAGGAACTACAAGTATATTTTGTTTGGAGGCAAGGCGTTCAAGGTGAACCTTCCCGCACTTCGCTCACCATGACGTCTAGGGCGGCTGCTGTTTTGTCGAAAAACTCATCGCCCTCCCCAAACACAACCAGTAACGAACTCATAAAAAGTTACAGTGACGTCGTACTTCATGAACGCGGGTTACGCGCAAGCGTATGGGTGCTATTCTCTTTTTGTGCATTGCGCACAGAATATTTGAGAAATGCACTGATGTTGTGTAAATTTGCGGCATTTTCCAGGCTAATATCTCGGTCTGAATGTTTTATGTCCTTTTTTATTTTGATAAAGTGTATATTGTCATTAGGAACTATGGTAAGACATTGTAAGGAAATGCACAGTCTTTATTATATCAAATAGTTTGGTTATGTACTATTCACATCATTCATTTTCCCGTGCTTCCTCTTCTGGAGTCTCCTAGGCACGCCAAGCCAACGACTTTTGGCGGACTTGTTCAGCTTGTTTGGCGACGGCTTCGGAGTCCATCGACTCGCGCTCGGCCTGCCGAGCTGCTCCGTCATTCTCGCTCGGCAGCTCAGTCAATAGACGCATCCGGCACGTTAATAGCGCACACAGAACTCGTAGCTGTTGCCAAATAAGGCCAGCCGAGCGCGCTTCCGCCTACGCTCCTTCTCCGCGAGGTTTTGCCTCCTTTCTCCTTCCCCGCTTTGCTCAACACAACCTGGACTTTCCTTTCGGTGGCGTTGCTTTGCCGTGCACTCAGAGGATTTTGTCGCGGATGCACATGTTTTTTGAGGGCTCCGTGGCGGCGACGAAATCATAAGACTTCTTTGTGCATGCTTTGAGCTTTCTTCTGTTTTTGATTTACTAATTTCTTTAGCCTTTAAATATACATAGGGCAGTTTCACTTTTTTCTCTCTCTTATTTCGTGTGCGCGGATGTGTTTCGTGGTTTGGCACGACATTCAGAGCATCCTTTCGTGCCACGTACTTCAACACTTGCAACCGGGTGAGACGTTAAGTCTTCCAAGCTACTATTTAAAGTCTTTACAGGCTTTAAGTAGTAGCTTGGAAGTGGCAGACTAATACCTATTAGTGGTTTAACGGTGTGTGCTTTGGTATCGGGGATTTTGCTTTGGTATAAAAGTAAGAGCGTGGCCGCGTGGTTGAACACGTGCGAAAATGTCATACCTTAAGTCTCTGCTGCATTGATTGTTTTTAAAACATTGGTCAGAGTTATTTGCGACATCTTAAGGATTTAGATCCTGTGCGTATCGGTTTTTGCCAAAGGGCACGTGCTCTTCATAATTATAGTGTTATAGTATTTGCATTAGAAAAAGCCGTGCAATACATGGCATGAAAGCCGGGAAAGCAGACAGTGCGCGAGGGGTCCCTCATGCCAGATGAGGGGACGGATGAGAATGCAGAGGGAATCGAGTCAATCGGAACACACTGTGATGTCGATGCTAGGCTGCAGAAAACGGAGGCTTTCCAGGAAGAGCATGTCAAACAGGTTGAAGAGCTCAAGATGAGCTAAATAGGGAGCTTGATGCACGGAAGGTAGTTGAAAAGCGACTTGAAGCAGCCGAAGAAAAGCTGAACAGGGCCGCCATTGTGAATGAGAATGTGCGTGACAATGGAACGCAGTGCCCCGACGTGACAGGAAAGGGAGTGCCAGCAAAGTACGTGGAATGCGTGCAACATAGTGAGGGGTTAGCTGGAAAGAGCGGCACCTACCTTGATGCCGCCATGCGGGAAAAGCAGGAGCGCATGGATCAATGCCCCTTGTCAAGTGCGAATCACGCAGAAAAGGACAAAGGGAAGACGGGAGAGGTAGGAGAAAGTGAAATGGTGATTATCGCCGGTGACTCAAACCTAATTTGCTGCTCAGAAGCAACTGTGGAGAGGGAGAATGGCGATAAAAGAGTGGCGGTAGGGGCATTTCCGGAATGGACGCTGGGTACTGTCATGGAGCGAGCAAAAGCAAAGCTCGCGGAAAATGCCCACGTACGCAACCCTGTCATAGTGACACGTGTACTTTATCGGGCGACCACGTTTCGCCGCCTAACAAATGTAATCGCACAGCGCGGGACGCGCCTGCATGTATCCGAAGTTTCTGGAAAGTTATCGATGCTTCTATCCGGCTGTCTGTTGTCGCCGAACGTTGTGTTATCTAATTTCATCGCGTGACGCGAATGGTGTAGGACTTTGTGGAAGGCACGCGTGTCCGAACGATTAGTCTGGAACATTCGACGACTGCTGTATAAAAGCGGACGCACTTGACCCGCTGATCAGAAAAACTTCGACGGTCGCCGAACGTGTTCGCCGCTATCGTTGTGCTATAAGTGTAGCCTGTTTTTGTGGGCACAGGTTCGCCCAGTAAAAGTTAGTTTTGTCTTTAACAGTATTCCTACTGTGTTCTTCAACGTCACCACCATGTGACAATAGTAGCAGGTGGGCTAAATGACGTCCTAAACAGGAAAGGGACAGGACTAGCCCAGCGCTTGGTGAAGAGGATGGATGACTTGCGCGAGCTGTCTCCTCAGGTGCAGACCATGGTGTGCACGGTGCCGGAGGTGCCTGTACGTGACAGTCACATACAAAGAGCCGTAGTGGCGGCAAATGAGGCGATATCGAAAATGAGCCGAGAGAAAGGCTTCGAAGTTGTCGAAGTAAACAGGGAAGTGAGAAGGTGGGGAGGCTTTCAAGGAGACGGGATCCACTTCAATTACAGGCTTGCACGAGAAGTGGGCTTGCGACTTGCTGGACGCTCTGTTGCTTTTTGAGGGGCCCACGGGCGCTCAGGAGCACACGATGCTATACTGAGGTCCCCTAACGGAACCTCAGTATAGCATCGCCGTCAATAACAGAAAAGTTAGTCAGTTAAATGGGGTTTAGTGGCGCAAAAGCAGCTAAGGCTATGCTACTCCAAACACGAGGTGTTTTGAAATCCAGTTTATCAACGAAAAAGCTCCATTAGCAATATATATTTTATGTAAAAATCCAGTGTCGTCTAGAAATTAACGGACGTCATATAGTGGGACTAGCGGATCATCACCTAAAATTAGAGCAGAGTGTAAATGCATGTGCAGTTGATATAATTTCTGAAAAAGTGTTCGTCTGTGTGTTTCAGTCTCCGTACATGTGAGTAATATGTGCATAACTGTTACTGGCTGTTGACATTTATCGCATGTTGGTGTGTCTTCTTTCGTGAGTAAGTAATTCTGTGTGAGATGTGTGTCACCAATGTGTAGTCGGCATAAAACTACTTCGATGAACCACTCCTGATGATAGCATGACTTCCACTCGCCAACTATGGGTTTCGTGAGATGTAGCTTGTCGGCACAACGGTCCCATTCGCGTTGCCATTTTACCGTGAAGGCTTTCTAATTGCGCGGATGCTATCATTATATGGGAGTGTTGTGTTTGTAATGTCTTTGTGCGCTGCCATCGATGCACATCTATCAGCTGCTTCGTTACCTGGTATCCCAATGTGGCTTGGAACCCAGCAGAAATGAATTGACCTCCCGTATTCGTTAAGCTCCAAGATGTTTAAAATGTCTCCTATCAGGGGTTCATACTCAGATTTCAGGTGTAGAGCCTTTAGTGTGCTTAACGAATCTATGTATATGACTGCATTTTAGTGTTTATCAGCAATAATCTTTTTAACAACAACCCATATAGCGAAAACTTTGGCTGTGAGAACAGAGGCGTGTTGTGGCAACCGAATACTTTTTCCCAATTTTTCGTTACGACCCTCACACCCACGTGTTCTTTCGTTTTAGAGCGATCAGTGTAAAATTCTATGTGGTTTTGATATTTGTCCTGAAAGCACGGAATTCTTGTATAATGTGTTCGCGTGGGGTGTCTTTCTTCTTTAAATGTGTTAACGTCCAGTCACACAACGGTTGAAAGTCGTGCCACGGGGGCAAACGCTTTGGCTTTCTGGCAACCAGGAGCACTTCGCGAGGAATGTCGTAATCCCGGACATATCCACATATCGCACGACAAGCGGCTCAATCATGTTCGGTTCACTTGTATAGTGTAGGCGTGAGTTGCATTGTGTGAGGATGTTGTAGCAAATGTGTTGCGGTGATGACTGAACTCTGAGTACGTAAGAGAAAGTGAGTAATGCTCTGCGTTACTGTAATGAGGGTTCATTACACTCAACGTATAAACTTTGAATAGGTGACCTTCTGTAGGCACCACTGGCCAGTCGCCGTCCAAGGTTATGTACTGGATCAAGTCGTTGGATGTAGGACTGTCTGGCTGAACCGTAAACAATGGAGCCGTAGTCTAAAAGGCTACGAACAAGAGACCGGTAAATACGTAAAAGACAGGTTCGGTCAGAACCCCAGTGCTTATGAGATAACACTTTGAGAATATTCAATGCTTTATTTGCCTTAATCTTTAGTGCTTTAATATGGGCAAGGAAGTTTAGTTTTTTGTCAAAGATGACTCCCAAGAACTTATATTCTTGTTTTACCGGCAGCGCAACATCATTCAATTTTAAATCCGGGTCTAAGTACATCACTCGTTTTTGCGAAAATAGCACTGTAACAGTTTTCTGAGTAGAGAAGCGGAAGCCATTTTTCTCAGCCCAATCCATTAGCTTATTTATTGTTATCTGGAGCTGCCTTTCACATGTTGGCAAGTTTGAGGCGCGGCACGCTATTTACAGATCATCGACGTATATGGAGTGCATAACAGAGGTGAGAATGACTATGTTGATAGAGTTCATTTTTACTATAAAGAGTGTTGTACTAAGTACGCAACCCTGTGGCACGCCGTTTTCCTGGATAAACGAGCGCGAGAGCCCAGTGCCTAGACGGATTTGGAATGTTCTGTTGGACATAAAATCTGCGATACAGTTTAGCATTTTGCCACGGATTCCTAACGCGGCAAGGTCACGTAAGATTCCAAACCACCACGTGGTGTCATATGCTTTTCCTAAATCGAAGAACACTGCCAGGCAGTGCTGCTTATGTAAGAATGCTTCACATATTTCGTGTTCAAGTAGGACGAGGTGGTCTGTCGTTGAACACCCTTTTTTATAGCCGCACTGATGAAAATCAATGGAATTCCGTATATGAAGCGTGAAAGTTAATCTGGTATTTACGACACTTTCATACCATTTCGCCAAACAGCTAGCCAGGGCAATGGGTCGAGAGCTCCTTGTGAATGTGGGATTTACCTGTTTTTAAAAGAGGCACAACTATTGCGTTTTTCCACCCTTTTGGCATGATTCCCAATTCAAGTACTTTGTTGAAAAATTTAAGGAGAGCATCTACGGATGCTGGGAATAGGTGTGCAAGCATGGAATAATGGATCCGGTCAGGACCTACTGCAGTTTTCTTGCCAGCACAGAGAACCCTGTTAAGCACTTGTAACGTAAATGGAGCGTTGTATTCGTCCCTTGACATACAAGTAGTTGGTAGTTGCTCTTTTTCTGCTGAAAGTTTGTATTTTAAGAACCTGTTTGCATAGTTAGCCGAGCTAGAGACGTTATAGAAACGTCCCCCAAGTATATTCGCTTGTTCTTGTAGTGTTGTCTGAGTGCCTGAAGGTGTAAGTATGGGTATCGTGTATGGTGAGTAGTCCCCTTAAACTTCCTCACCTAGTCCCACATCCTTTTGGATGTGACGGTGCTATTAATTGTAGATACATATTTCTGCCGATACAATTTTTCCGCCTGTCTCCGAATAAATCGAGCTTTCGCTTTGGCTTGTTTGAAATTGAGAAAATTGTTTTGTGTTGGGTATCTGCGTAAAATTCCCCAGGCCTTGTTCTGCTGCTTTTTTGCTGCGGTGCATTCACGTGTCCACCAAGGATTCAGGTTTTTCTGAACCACGCCAGAAGATTGCGGAATGGCCTTTTCAGCTGCAGAAATTATGCAATTGGTAAACTTTTCATTAATTTCCTCAATGCTTTGGTCTGTTAAAATAAGTTCCTCCAGCCTGGCACTATCCGTAAAAACTGCCCAGTCAGCCATTTGTAACTTCCAGTGGCGTGGTTTGTGGGATATAATGGTTAGTGTTGATGTAAGGTGGATTAAGGCAGGTAAATGATCACTGCCATATGGATTCTCCAGTACATCCCATTTAAAATCGCGAAGATATCCGGAGAGCAAAATGCTGAATCAATGCAGCTAAAAGTACGTGAACTCGGTGAAAACTGAGTTGGCGCACCTGAATTTAAAAGACAGATGTTGTTTGTTAAAATAGAATCTTCGATAAGTTGTCTTCTTTGGTCATTCTTATCGCTGCCCCAAAGAGTGCAATGAGCATTAATATCTCCAACTAAAACAAAAGGCTCCGGCAGCTGGCTAATTAAATTTTCCATGTCTCGAGTTGTGAAATGGGTATGGCGAGGGATGTACAACGAACAGACGGTGACATTCTTAAAAGTTAAAATGGTGACAGCTACTGCCTCAAACGCAGTATTTAGTGAAACGTTCCGTGTAGGGATGCCGCCTTGAACGACAATAGCGACACCTCCTTATAGACGACTGGAGTACTCGCGGTCCTTTTTTATGACTGTAAAACCTCTAAGAAAATTTGTATGCTTTGGTGCTAGGTTCGTTTCTTGAAGGCAGAATGCCACTGGTGATAACTTATTTATAATGGCTTTGATATCACCTAGATTGTGAATTAGGCCTCTGCAATTTCAATGAATGATGAAAGCCATGTTATTGGGATTGGAAAAAAAAAGTTACTTATGTGTGTGAGCTTACGAGTTGTAGGTGACATGTATTTAAAAGCTGATTACTCTTATGAAAGGCGGTAACCCCCCCCCCCCTCGTTCAGGTTACCTTTCCTTTTCTCAGCGAAGGTATAATATGCTTATCCTTCTGTAAGCGCTCCAATGAATGCGGGTTTTTAGGCGTCAATGACGCTGGGGTTTTCGGATCGACCTCCATCGCCTTTTCCGAGGCACTGGACGATCGAGAGCCAGGCGCCGAGACGCGCGTCTCGGGCCGTGGGATACGGTTCAACTTCGGGCCCTGCGGCACCGTGGTCTGCTGGGCCGTCTTCGTTGCTGATGGAGCATCACTGGCTGCAGCCACCAAGGGGGCGGTGGGGGTTTCTACAGGGGTACCGGACGTGGACCCTGTAGATTCCTGAGGCCGGTGTGACGCTGCCCCCTGCCGCGTCACACTGGCATAGCTTGCTTGAGCTAAGTGCCCTAGCCTTTTCCTCGCTTCGTAGAATGAAATCTTTTCCTTTACTGTGATCGCAATTATTTCTTTTTCTCTTTTCCAGCAAGGGCAGCTCCGCGAGTAAGCAGGATGATCGACCTTGCAATTGACACATTGTGCGGGAGCATTGCAGTTGTCAGATGGATGGTCGTTGGCACTACACTTCGCGCATGTTTCCTTTCCTCTGCATGATTGAGATGCATGCCGAACCTCTGGCACTTGAAACATCGTCTTGGGTTGGGTATGTACGGTCAGACGTTGATTTTCAGATATCCTGCGTCGAGTAAACTAGGGACAGTGCTACTACCAAATGTCAAAATCACATGTTTCGTCAGGATCTGTTGGTCATTTCGTCGTAGTGTGATTCTCTGAACCTTAATTACGTTTTGCTCCTGAAATCCTTCGAGGAGCGCTTCGTCGCTGAGGTTCAAGAAGTATTCTTCAGATATAGCTCCCCTGCTAGTGTTGAGTGAGTGGTGTGGAGAGAGTGTTACTTTAATGTCACCGATATTGGTGAGTTCGGCGAGCTTTCATAGTTGACCTTTCTTGGTCAGTTCAAGGAGGAGGTCTCCGCTAGCCATCTTTGAGGCCTTGTAACCCGATCCATTTGTGTTTGCTAGGCATTTCGAAACTATGAATGGTGACAGTTTTCTAACGGTGGTGTTGCCTTCACTATGAAGAACATGGTATTTCGGAAATGTGTCTTCGCTTGGTTTTAAAAAGAACTGGAAAGTTGCTTCGGTGCGACCTCTTTTCAGAGGCCGATCTGAAAGTCGCGGAACGCTTCTGCCATAGGATGGTTTCAAAATTCGGCGGCGGTGTAGGCCACCCACCACGGAGCCCAACAAGGGGACGCTACAGGTTCCAAGAAACCTGCAGACGCCAGCTATACAGCGCCACTATAACCTAATGTATATATCCAAGGTTGAATATATGCCACACGGTTAACCCTCGCCGCCCAGAAATACGGAAGTAAGAATAAGTGAGTAGAAGACAGGAAAGATTGAAAGTGAGAGAGACAGAAAAAGATTGAAGAGGGGGACAGGAAAAGGCGACTGCCAATATCCCCCAGGTGGGTCAGTCCGGGGGTGCCGTCTATGTGAAGCAGAGGCCAAAGGAGAGTGTTGCCTCCGCCGGGGGGCCTTAAAGGTCCAAACACCCAGCATCGGCTCAACCCCCAGTATCCCCCTTTCCCCGGACACGGCTAACCCGCGCACTGCTACACGCGGGAGGGTCCAACCCTCGTGTGTTCGGGTACGTGGTGTCGCAACACACCAAACGCCTGCTTACGCAGACGCCCCTGCGGGCCCAATAACAGAAAAAGGAGGAAAGCAAGAAAGAGAGCTCGCCATGCAGTAGGCTACATAAACGTTCAGCGCGGCAGAAGAAAGGAAAATTGGGCAGAGATTGAGGAGCAGTTAAATAGAGAACAAATAGGGGTGTATGCGGTTACAGAAACGCACCTTAGAGACTCGGAAGAGCCGCCAGTGATTGAGAATTACGTTTGGGAAGGGTGAAATAGAACTAAGTCGGCAAGAAAGGGAGGGGGAGTCAGAATGCTCATTCATCAGGAAGAAAAATGGAAAAGAGTAAATTCAATATGTCAAGAGCATCTTTGGTTATCAGGTACAATGAGTGGGGAAAAAATTGGCTGGGCGTTACGTATTTGCGGACCGGAAATAATTGCGCAGAGAAGAATAAAGAGTTAGTGGAATGCATAAGCGCTGATATTAAGGGTTTCGGGAATGGTGCTGAAATTATCCTATTAGGTGACATAAATGCCCACATACAGGATTTAGATGGCTATACCGACAACAGCGGGAAGTCGACGCTAGACCTCTGTGAGCAACATAACCTCGTTATGTGAAGTGCAGATCACGTGGGAAGTGGGGAACAGGCAACGAATCATTGATTACTGTCTGATGACAGAAGGAACTCAGAATAAGTTGAGAGAAATGGTCATTGATGAGGAAGGGTATAGGGAGTGACCATGAACACATCATTTTGAAAATGGGATATGTAGTTTGGAAAGAGAGCAAGGAGTGCGAAATGGCGAGTCCGAATTTGAACGCTCAACAGATAGTAAACATAGTCACTAGAGTCGAGGAAGAACTCGGCAAATGGCCAAATAAAGAGTGGGAATATAGTGAGCTTCCAGGCGTAATAACAACATAAATACGGAAAGAGAAACAACATGTTCGTTCAAAAAAGAAAAGAAAAGCTGGTTGAACAGGGAGATACGAGAAGTGATCGCCGAATGACAGAAAGCATCCCGAGAGCACAGGCAAGCAAAGAAGGCGCAATTGCCGCAGGATGAAGTAGCCAGTAAATGGCAAATATACCGGGGGAAAATTCTATGGTTCGAATACTGGCGCAAGCAAAGATAAAAGGTGAAATTGAACGTTGGCTGCCAGAAATACGCGAGAAAAAGTAGGCCGCACCTGGAATATTTTAGAAGCACATAAAATTATTATGCAGGAAGTCAACAACAATACAACAACATATCCTAGACGAAGATGGAAATAGACTGGTAGGAGAAGCGGCAAAAAATTACATCCGAAAAATAATAGCCCAATCTTTCCAACGCAATGGGAAGGCTGTATTTGAAGAAAAAAACATCATGAAAGAGATCCAGGTAGAAAAGGAGCTGGTGCTGACAAAGTTCAGCTGGAAGAAATCCGAATAGAAAATTCCTAAGCGCACAGCCACGGGGCTAAACGAGGTTGTCGTTAGGCTGATTAATGAAGTAGGACCAAAAAGTAAGGAAGCTCTGGTGAAAGCAGTGGAAATAACTTTAAAAGATAGACGAATACCATACAGTTGGCGACAAAGTAGAACGAATTTAATTAATAAAGGAAAGGGGGAGAAAGATAGAATTTACTCGTATAGACCGTTGACCATTACATCGGTTATATACAGGCTAGCAATACCGGCAATCAAATTAGAGCTTCAAGCATGGGCAGAGAATAATGGCATTTTGGGAAAACTTCAGAATGGCTTCAGAATAGGTAGGCGTTTGGATGATAACTTATTTGTTCTTACTCAGTGTATTGAAATATCAAAAGTAGAAAACAGACCATTGTATGTGGCCTTTTTACACATTACAGGAGCATATGACAACGTAGACCACCACATTTTGTGGAATATTCTGGAAGGGGAAGGTTTAGGCGACGATTGTCTACAGCTTTTGAGAGAGATTTACCTATAAAATACTGTTTGCGTTGAATGGGAAGGGATGAGAAGCGCGGAGAAAGTTCATATCAACAAGGGACTGAGGCAGGGGTGCCCTTTATCCCCGCTGCTGTTTATGCTGTACATGGTGGGGATGGAGAGGGTGCTAGAAGGAAGTAATATCGGTTTTAATCTCTCATACAAACAGGCGGGTACAATAGTAGAGCAGCCGCTTCCAGGTTTATTTTATGCGGACGACATTGTGTTGCTAGCTAACAAGCAAAGTGATTTGCAATGTCTGACTAATATCTGTAGACAGCAAGGCAATAATTGAGGTTGAAAATCTGGCGTTAGAAAATCAGTTGTTATGGTATTCAACGAAAGGAGTGAACAGACAGTGGCAATACAGGGCCAGGAAATACTTCGGGTAACGGAATATAAATACCTTGGTATATGGATAAACGAAGGCAATAGATAAATGGAAACACAGGAAAAAACAATAACAGTGAAGGGGAAGAGAAATGCAGCTATAATGAAGCAGAGAGCGCTATGGAGATACCATAGGTACAAGGTGCTCCGAGGTATGTGGAAAAGTGTAATGGTTGCAGGACTTACTTTTGGCAATGCGGTTGCTTGCTTTAAATCAGGGGTACAATCAGAACTCGATGGTAACCAAAGGTTAGTGGGACGCCTCGCATTGGATGGTCACGGGATGACTACAAATGAAGCTGTGCCGGGTGACATGGGCTGGACTAGTTTTGAAGTGAGGGAAGGTCGCAGTAAAATTGGTTGTGAAGAACGACTGGGGAATATGGAAGAAAGAAAATGGGCTGGGAGAGTGTTGAGGTATCTGTAAAAGGAAAAACATTGATTGACAGTGGAGGAAAAGAAGCAGGAAGCTGACCAGCAAGTATGCGGCCTGTAGGGTGGGCAACACAGCAACAAAGAACATCAAGCGGAAAGTCAGAGAGGCTGAAATAATATCATGGGTGGCGGCAATAGAAAAGAAACCTGCCATGAGTAACTACTTAAGAGGAAAAAACGAAATCAGGAAAAAAACAATTTATGATCACTCAAAGGGACGCTTACTTTTCGAAGCGAGATCGGGATGCCTTAAAACACGCACCTATAAAGCGAAATATAAGAAGGAAGAAGAAGCATGTGCTTGCTGCGGTAAAGCTAGGGAAACTATGGAGCGTGTTTTAGTAGAACGTGAAGACGTCTACCCTGCGGTCGATTTAGGCACCACTGGCCTTCTTGAAGCCCTTGGGTTCAGCGAGAGCTCTGGAAAAGTAAACATGTCCGCAATAGGGATTAGTAAGAGGCGATCGGAGGATTGGTGGAAGAAAAGTAGAGAAATGAAAAGAAAAGAGAAGTACAAAAGCAAAGTTCGCAATAGGGGATCAGAAAATTTGCTTGTGGGAGTTCATAGTGTTTTTTTTTCTTGTTTAACCTAGGTAGGACATTGAGCACTATAATAGCAAGAGCTTGGTGGTGCAACCCAACGCCCCGTTCCAAAGGGGACGATCATAACATCCATCCATCCATCCATCCAGGGGCGTAGCCAGGGGAGGGGGGGGGGTCTTATGGGGCTTCAGGCCCTCCCTAAATTTTTTTTATGCTGTCATGCACCACTGACCAAAACAAACCACGGCACCGGAAATCATTCTGAATTTTGTCCCGAATGTCTTTTTCACACTCGGAAAGTAATTTGAGCGCGAATATTGGAAACTCAGGCTGGATTTCTCGGCAACGCCCATGCACCGGGAGTCACATAAGGTAAGGAGTTCCTTGCGACCACAAACTTTCAAGGGCGCTTTGATGGCCAGAAGGCTCGTCGCTTCATCTCGCAGAGGTCGCGTAATCTACGGAGCACACGGATTTCCATTCTAAAACTTTATGGGTATAAATTTCTAATAAAGAATTGATGTGAATGGTGCACTGACATTTCCAAAGTCGTGCTTTAGATTTTAAATTCTGGAACTTTGTGGGTTTAATGTTGTTATAAATATTTGACGCGAAAGACGCATTAACTTTTCTAAAGTCGTACACTGGACCATACAACGAGACAAGCCAAATCAACAGACTATCAGACAAGCATAGTTGCGGGGGCACGCCACCGCAACTATGCTGGTCACGATAATGCCCTTTTTTATGCAGGCCGCACTATTATGGATCGCCACGTCAACACCGTTGTGCTGTCAAGGCAGCTGCTGCGACCTGAACTACCACTGGGACGTTTGGCGACAAACCGACAGCACAGTCAACGCAGGCGCCACCGGGCCGTACCCGCTGCCTCTCACTCCGGACCTATTTCACATCTGTCAACCAAGTGCTACGCTCTGCGCAGCTGCTTCGGGTGGACTACAAATACCGCCACCATGCTGCAATCACTCGGGGCACGCCACCGCAACTATGCTGGTCACGAGAATGCCCTTTTTCATGCAGGTTGGTTATTTGCCGAATATTAATTGCATTCCCTCTCATAATGCATTTCTGCTTGCGGTGTCGTGCCCCACTGACGCCATTGATTGCTTCCGAAAAACATTGTTCACCTCTTGTCACCAATGTATCAACGCCTACGTCGTATGCCTTCTGTTAGTGTTGGCTGGGGACATCGAAGTAAACCCAGGACCCGATGGGAACAGTATTCCTCAGCCGTTTCTTGAATTCATCGCTATGGCGATATCACGCATTGAATGCTCTCAGAATACTGTGTTAAGTGAACTAGCGCTGATTCGCGCTGCTCAGTCGAAGGTGGAGGATTCAATTTTAAGCCTCTCCTCGTCAGTCGACGCCTTGGAAAAAATCGCGGAAACAAATCAGTTAAGTTACGCAAGCTCTGTAGCCGATCCTGATATGGCTAAACTTTCATCAGATATTAAATTACTTTCGAACAAATGCGACGACGCCGAGAATCATCTCCGCCGCTCAAACTTACTGTTTTTTGGTATCACCGATAAGCAAGATGAAACGTGGTCACAGTCTGAACCACGTATCATTTCATTCTGCTCCCAGGAGCTCGATATCACCATTAATAGTCATGATATCGAACGTGCCCACAGACTTGCCCGCTTGCAGCCAGGAAAGAACTGCCCGATAATTGTCAGTTTCATGAGACTCAAAGACAAAGGGGAAATTCTGTCTGCCAGTCCAAAGCTAAAAAACTCGTCGATTTCAGTCTGTGAAGACTATTCTGTGCGCGTGTGCTTGGCAAGGACGAAACCTTTTTCGTATGGTCAGCAAAGTACTGCTTTTTTCACAATTCGTTATGATAAGCTTATTATGAACAACAAATAGTTTGTGTACGATGCTGGAACTGATTCTGTGGTCGAGCTAAGTTCATAGTGCTCACCGCATGCACCTAAGCGCTTGGTGCACCAACCTTTGGGAACTCCCTAGCGTGCTAACCCTGTCCCAAGAAATAAATCTGTTTCAGTTTTACTGACCAATATCCGAAGCTATTTCCCAAAAAAAGACGCTGTCGAAACTTCATTGGATGACAACAGCACAGATATCGCCATCTTCACCGAAATTTGGCTCACACCTTATATACAGAATAACGAACTTTTGTAAGATCAGCTGTCTTTCGCTTTTTTCCGGTGTGACAGATGTGGTCGCCGGGGAGGTGGCGTGATGGTTCTTGTTAAGGGCACCCTGGTTTCTTCTCCGGTTGAAATCAGTAGTAAAAGCGAAATCCTTTGTGTGAACATTTCATTGGCTCATCCGGCCACTATTCTCATTACCTGCTACCGGCCACCTGATTCTGATCACTCCTTTATTGACGACCTTAGTACCATTCTACTTGATATTAAAAACCAGTTTCCCTGCGCAAGCCTCGTGATTTGCGGTGACTTTAACTTCCCAGATATCGATTGGGACAACGTAACTGCATCTTCACGTCAATGCAGAGATATGTTGGATCTTATTCTTTCGTTCAACCTCCCTCAAACTGTTGCAATACCAACTCGTGGTAGTAACACCCTTGATCTTGTCCTTGTGCCAAATCCTGAGCTAATTCAGTCATTGTCATCCACCGACGGTCTTAGCGATCATATGTTAGTGTTGTTCAACCTCGATATTTCAATTCCTTCGCGCCAACGTTCAGTAAAGTACATTCGCGACTACAGCAAAGCAGATTTTTCCAAAATCAATGAGGAAATGGTCGAATTTCTCCAACACCTTGAACAATCAGCTCCTAATAGGTCTATTGATGAAAACTGGTCTTCCTATAAAGCAAAAAAATATATCCCTAATAGAATCCTACGTACCCCTAATTTGCATTCGCGATGATGCCAGGAAACCGTGGTTTGCAAATTCATTAGGAAAATTATGTAAAACAAAAATCGGTTGTTCAGGGAAGCCAAGAGCTCGAATTCAGCACTAAAATGAGAAAAGTACTTAGAATGTCTGCATAATTATACGAAGTTGCTGAGGAGCACGAAACGACACTTCTACAACAAGTCCTTACTAGACATGATCCGAAATAACCCAAAAAAGTTTTGGAGTTTGTTAACTCCCAACCGTAGTGGCTCACATAACTTCTCTTTGCTATATCAGGATGGTTCTGTCGCTCCGAAGGAGCTTCGTTCTGACGTTTTGAATGCGTACTTCACGTCCGTTTTCACTCAGGAACCAGCTGCTAATATTCCTATACTGCTCAGCCCAAATTTCGCTCAAATGCGACTAGTTAGTATCTCGGCAGAAGGAATCTGTAAACTAATTGATAACTTAAAGATATCCAGTGCCCCTGGGCCGGACAACATATCTCCCAAAATCCTTGAAAGCACAAAAGTGATATCCAGTCGCGTACTACAAATAATTTTCACGCAGTCTATTTCCAGTGGCGAAATTCCGTCCGAGTGGAAGGTAAGCAGAGTGGTACCAGTTTTGAAGGCAGGAAGCCACTCCGATCCGTCAAATTATCGTCCTATCTTGGTAACATGCATTGCATGCGAACTTATTGAACATATAATTTACTCTCCCACGTGGCAAAGCACCTGGATGATAATTCCTTTTTCTTCTCAAACCAACACGGATTTCGGTCTGGCTTTTCGTGCGAATCTCAACTTTTTGAATTCACGACTAACCTGCACCTAAACCTAGACTCATCCTTTCAAACTGACGTCATTTACCTTGATTTTTCTGAGGCTTTCGACCGTGTTCCTCTCCAGCGTCTCATGACTATACTTTCTCGCCTTTCACTGGACCCGCTGATGCGTTCATGTATTCACTGCTTTTTAACTAATCGTTCGCGCTACACCGTCATCAAAAATCGCCCTTCTGCCCCTACTAACGTTATCTCCGGAGTCCCTCAGGGCTCTGTTCTTGGCCCGCTTCGGTTCCTAATCTTTATGAATGACATTCCTGCTGAAATTTTGTCATCCATTCGTTTGTTTGCTGATGATTGCGTTCTCTACCGACACATCTCTACTACTAACGGTCAGTCATTGCTGCAGTATGATGTAACCTTAATCAAAAATTGGTGTTCGACCTGGCTCTTGCAGTTAAATATATCAAAACGTAAGTTTATGCACGTGTCTCGTAAAAGATATATCCTACATTTCTCATACACACTAAAAACTACCACGCTATCACAAGTGGAATCTTATAGGCATACAGGCATAGAAATAACAACCAATAACCTAAGCTGGTCAAAGCACATCACGTCGCTCTCTGCAAGCGTCTCCGAATGACTAGGTTTCATTAGACGATCACTCGCGTTTGCTTCGCCCACGGTTAGAATAATCTTTAATCCGTACCAAACATGAACACGTGTCCCCTATTTGGAACCCCCATTAGGAGTACCTAATCCAGGCGTTAGAGACTATACAAAATCGAGCTACTCGTTTTGTAACATCCAAATATGATTCTCGGTTGAGCGTTAATAACACCAAAGCTTCGGTTGGTCTGACCCCCCTGGCATGCCGTCGTAAGATAGCGAGTCTCTGCCTTTTTCATAAGCTGTGTTATCATTTTCCTCATTTACGTGAGAGCCTAATTCTGCAGCCCATGAGATCATCACGACGTCTGTTTAAGTGTCAGTGTTCAACGCATTCAAGGTTCAACTAATGCTTTCAATGAATCATTTCTGCCGACTGCCATATTGTATTGGGATGTACTTCCTGACGCTATCGTCAGTGAAACAAATTCTGTAGAATTTAAAGTGTTATTATTACACCAGTTTTGTCCACAGACCCAGTAGTAAGCCCTCTTGTCTGTTTTTTTTTCATTTTCATGTGTTTACGGTGTTTACGGTGTTTACCAGTTCTTACAAACTGTATTAATGTGTCTTATCTTTGTGACCCGTGGTTACCATTTGTTACACCCCCCTTATGTAATGCCCCATCAGGGGCCCTTAAGGGTAAATAAATGATGAAATCGTGATGAAGTTGACAAAGTACGCAGCGAGGTCCAATGATACGAAGCGTTGAGGTAGTTCATTTGTGCCGTCATGTCACAGAAAAGAATACCAACGTCTTTTTTTCACCTGCGCCAAAGGATCCATGTCAAGACACTAAAGCCAGCAAACATGGGCGCTATAACGTAAAACTATTCCAAACTTTTCTATTCCAATCCTGCAATCAGTCCACCGCGACTGGCCGAAAACTTTCTTGGACCACCCCCACTTCACCTGTCTGTCACGCGACTTCACGAAAACCGCGATAGCTCCCCATCTGATATGACGTGTACACACTGATTATGCATAATTTGACCGAACAAAACAAAAGTAGTTATTTCTGATTCGACACCTTTTCGCCATCAGCCCTCGGCTATTGGTCAAAAGTTTTCGGGCTGCACCCACTTCACCAGCCTCTCAGGCGACGTCACAAAAGCGCAAAAACTCACCGCGTCAAAGTGACGTGTACGCGATAAAGATGCATTAATATGCCGAAAAAAACTGAATTTTCTTCTGAATAGCCGCAGGCTGCCCCGTTCCGAAAGGAATAAAAGATGGCTGCCACCGATCGCTGCGGCACTGGCTGCTCGCTCCTTCACGAGAGCATGGGTTTATTTGCGTGTAATAAACCATTCTGCGTGGCCATATAACGTTTTCGAGAACTTTCGGCACGTTTACCACCTCGTTCTGCCAACTCTTTTTTGCTGAGGATCCGTTTTAGCGTGATTCTTAAGCTTCCGTTGCATGCCACCGCGATTGTCGACGAGCCACCGCAAGCTAAGTAAGAGAAAGCGGACCAATCGCAGACGCCGGCACCACCCTCTTCATCCGATTATCGATATTCAGTGCCGTGGCTCGGCCCCATCGAATCCCTCTCGACTTGAGCATGCTCCTCGCCTCTTGTGAGCCAATTAGACAAGACAAGCAACTCAGTGCAGGCAATGTAATTCGTTTTTCAAGCAAATAAATGTTACCTCCTGTGAACGAGGCGAGCATTGGATTGGTTTGTTGAGACAACCCTGCAAGTGACCGCCCGATGGTTGCTTCGGCGGTTACGCAAATTTGACGTCAGGAGATTGAAATAAAAACATATTGGAATAGTTTTACTTTATACGGCCCCATAACTACGTTCTTATTCATTTTTCTACTTTGCGTGCAGTTGGGTTACTTCGAAGGCAATGAGTGCCAGCACTGCTGAGGGCTCGCTTTTCTAACAAAGTAGACGTTTAAAAGTGGCCGTAGGCGTTGGATATGTTGTACATGAAAGGTTAGAGTGAAATGGTGCCTAAAGAGCACGAAAATTGACCTTCGGAAGCTTCATAATTAGCGGTGACCACGCGGCGCAAACCGTAGCAGTTAGCAGTAGATAATAATTATTACGAGCACAGAAGATGGTTCCAGTTAGTTGTCCGTAGCTTTATTTATCAACGCAAGCCTGAAGCGCATTTTGTTTAAAAGGTTTCATAAAGGCTTTCACCTCGCAGGGTTTCCTCTCAATTCTCGCAGTATGTGACATATTGCGGCACCCTGCTATTATTTTTTACTGGTAGCGCTGCATACCTTATGTAAAACCTGCACGCGAGACCAAAATGCAAAACCAATACTAGTTTACTCTGTACTACATATCAGTCTGCAGATGAATATGCGGAGCACTTATGGTCAACATCACTGTCAAGCTGTTCGATATAATTTTTAATTAGTTGTTTAGCTTCTGCTTTCTACATTTTAGTGTGATGAAGGGTGTCGCTGTGTATGACGTTAATTTTCTTTGTATGTGCTGCTGGTTCTGGACTGTCGTCGGCCATGACAATCTGGTGCCCACTGCACTACGAATAGTTTTTTCTACATGGTTACATTGCGCTGAGTATTACACTGGCTAAAAACTACAGAGAAGGGAACAAAACCGCAGACAGATGAAGCGCAAACTGCCAACTTTATTTTTGCTAGAGAACACGTTATGTAAAAAGTGATGAAGGAGGTGGGCCAGTGACATGTCATGCGACAATGTGGTAACCAGAAACACAGAGCGCAACCACAGCTATACCCATTTATTTATTTGAAGCTAAACATTGCGACAGAATTGCCTGTCTGGTTGGGAAATTGATTAGGACTTGAGACTGACTCCAACCAAATAACTGAATTTTATTAGCCCGACGTTTCGGAGCCCATTCGGCTCCTTCTTCAGGGGGTTGTTCTTCGGGGGGTGGCGGTGTGCCGCTTTTAAAGCGTCTTTTGTAAAGAAAGGAAGGGGGAGCACGGGAGGTGGGGAGGCACTTTACAGATGGAAAGGTGGGCGGAAACGAAAGGGGGGGGGGGAGGTTGTTGACGGCTGCCGTGGTGCAGGGATGACCGGTGCTGGGGAGAGTGCTCGCGAGGGTGCCCTTTATGGGAGTCGGGCGGGGGGGAGGGGAGGTTACAGGATCGCGCCAACGTTTTTGTGTTGGTGAAACAAGCGGGAGTCTACCTGGCTGCGCGTCCTTTTCTTCTTTTCGTCATGTCGCCAAGGCCATGGACATACGCCGAGGGTAGGTTGCCCTTCACGCGGTTTATGTTATTCCCCGTATTCTGAATGTGCCATGACTCCAGTAGTAGTCTCTTTCGCCAGTTCATCTCTGTTTGAAGGATTTCAGTTTCCTGGAAAGCAATTTTGTGATCGGCGTCTTCAGAGTGTTCAGCGACGACGCTGCGAATACGGTTGAATGTTCTGACGTCGTTCTCGTGTTGTCTGACCCTTTCTTTTAGATTTTTTATTGCCCCGATGTACGACGCCGGACAGTCGGCACAACTGATTTTGTAGACGACGCCTTGAGCTTTTTCTTTAGGTGGACGATCTTTTGGTTTAGGGAGGAGGATATTGAAAGTGTTTATTGGTTTGTGCGCCACTTTGAGACCTTCTTTTTTTAATATTCGGCTGAGCGCTTCGCTGGTACCTCTGACGTACGGAATGGACACTCGCTTCTGGGGTTGGGGAGAAGTCAACGGCTGAAGGTCCCGCATTTTGCTTCTTCTTTTTTGTTGTCTGGTTCTTTTTCGAATGAAGTAATCTGTGTAGCCATTCCTCTTAAATTCGTTGAGAACCGTTCTCTTTTCTTTCTTTTGATAAAGAATTAATCTTCTTTTAATAAAGAATTTACAATAGACGCCTTGTGGTTTGCCGGATGGTCGGATTGGAAAGGAAGATAGCGGCCTGTGTGGGTTTGTTTGCGGTAGACTGAAAATTTTAGAATGCCGTCTTTTCGTGTAACTTGTACATCTAAGAATGGGAGTGATCCGTTCTGTTCGCGCTCATATGTGAACTGTATATCCGGGTCTATGGAATTAAGCGCTTCTGCAAGTTTTCGACTTGGCTCGCGTTCACGATGCAAAAACAGTCATCCACGTATCTGAGGAAGACTTTTGGTTTCGGAGAAAATGTATTTAAAGCTCTCTCCTCGATGCTCTCCATAGTCAAGTTGGCCATGACAACGGAAATCGAGGCCCCCATAGGAGTTCTTTTAACCTGTTTGTAGTAGCTGCCTCGGAAGGTGAAATAGGTATTGGACAGGCACAGTTCGAGAAGGCGGCAGATCTCGTCTACACTCAAAGAGGTTCTCTCGCTGAGCATATCGTCGCGTTCCAGGGCATCCCTAGTTGCGGAAACAGCCAACTTAAAGGGACACTAAAGGTTACCAGAAACTCAAGTTAAAGTGGTAGAGCAATGTTCTAGAACGTCTAAGGCGTCAATATAATCGCGAACAGAGCTTTAGTAACCGAGAAATTGAGGTAAATGCATGACACGATTTGAGACCCCCCCGCGACATTCCGGTACTAGCCCGATGACGAAAGGACTCCTCATAATTTGTGTTACTAATACTCAACTACTCGTATTAAAAATATCATTTCATTCGATTATAAGACGGAAAAAAATGCTACTTGTCTACGTCTATTCGATTCTAAGAAAAAATAACATTTTGACGTTACCCTTCAGTAATATGGGTGACGAAACGTTTCGTTTTCGCTCGACTCTGCGCGCTCGACTCTGCGCCGCGCACGCTTTGGAGTTTCAGTAGTTTCGTTATCGCGTCGTGCTGTGAGGGTTCTGCTGGCTCGCGAAACTTTCATTTGGAACAAGCAGCGAGAATGCCACGTCCATGTGATGTCGTGGGAAGCCCTCGTTGCTTTCCCGCTCCGGAGAGCCGGTGTCGAGGCCGCCGTCGTAGTACGCAACGACGCCGGCAGTGCGAGCCCTCAGCAGCAGGTCGCGCTCGTCGGTGCTCAAATCGCTGAAGTTGAGCCCACCATCGCGAGCCAATCTGTCGGTGTCAGGGTCCATTGCGACGAGCGTCGAAGTTAGCGTCATAGAATGAAGTACCAGCTTATGGGCGTCTTGCGCTGGAGTTTGAGGTATAGTAGCGGCGCCTGGTGGCGGTGCGGGAAACGACATCTGGGTCGTGCCAGCTTAGGTCGTATTGAGCCCTGGCTGTAGCGAAGCACGTTTCTAGGCCGAGTTTTGCGTTGATTCGCACATTTTTATGCCCTGTTGCGAGTGCGAAAAGGCTCGTCACTTCTCATAGAACACGCCGACCACGCTGTGAGCTCGCCGCAGCCTATAGTTTAACGAAAACGGACTCTCCGTGTGCCGTGGGACGTAATGTGGGACGTAATTCGTTTCTACTTCCGCTAGCCACCATACTCCCGCTTTCGCTCTGCTGTCGGCTCTGTCTTGGCTCTGTTTCTGGCCGCGCGTTCGCGTTTTGCGCAGAAAAGCCGTAGCGCCGTCTGCGGACGCCGTTCTACTCACCGATGGCGCAACGTCACTATGAGACCATGATGTCAGTACTCCTCGATCGGAGGGCGGGCGATTTGAACTGCGCTAGAGGTACGCGGACGCTTCAAAACGCATTTTCTCTTAAAATAAGTCTCTCCTTGGCACGAAACAAGCGTTTCGAGGTTTCTGTGATGGTATTTCAACAGTCCACGTTGACTTAATTGTAACCTTTAGTGTCCCTTTAATGGGTACCCTTGTGAACGCTTGAATAAGAAATTGTTTATAAAGGCTGCGTTTGATCGAACCGCATTTAACTTCGCACAGAAAGTTTCCACAGTGTGCCATCAATTTTCTCTAAATCTGGCCTTGGCGGCTTTTGTAGTTCTGCCAGGGCAGCGGGTTCAGTTCTTTCCCGCTCGTTAGACACGCTCATAACACGCTAAATTGCTTGCATGCGTAATTTATGGCGAAAGCCCCGATCACCCATCCATTTTGAACTTCACCTCCACATCACCCCTTAACTTTTCCTTATACAGTCACCAAACATAATGAAGCTACCTCCTTTAGTTTAGCGAATACACCAGGCGAAACTAATATATCACCAATGAAAAGTTGAAAGGAAAAAAAGATGATGGTTCAATAATTATTCCTAACGCTTCTAAATAAGCCAGAAAGTTTAAACTACGCTACACATTGCACTTAAAATGCTGCCTATTCATTCAAAGTACAAAATATGTGAAACGCAGAGTGCTCTTGGGACAATGGGAAACAGCTGTAGCATGATACTTTCGAACACTTGCTTACAAGTTTTTTAACGCTGCATTTGATCGACTCCTATTTACCATCACACATAAAATTGGAGCATTGTTCCCCTTATGTTAGCAAATTTCACCTCAGTTGTTGCAATTATGCCGGCGCAGACGTCTAAGTCTTACACCACTCGTAAAACACGCTAATAAAGCTACCCCTTGCATACGTATTCTACTGGAAAATTCGCATTTCAACCACCCATTTGGAACATGGCCTACACCTTATCCAAACCGTGCCCCTAACTTTCCTTAGATATAAACAACATGCTTTGTTTAGCTCACCGAGGACAGCGGAGAAATAAACTACGAATCTCGTAATATCTGCTTCATTCACGGCGTACACGTTTGTGAACGCGACTTATTTTTCCCGTCACTGTGCACTGGTTACAAGTAATAGACAATGAACATTAAGATTTTATTAAATTGAACATTCTGCACTCCTAAAGTACGCCCATTTCACTTCTGAGTTAAATGTATCGCTTCACACGACCGCTTTCATGATGGCACTGCCGTCATTGACGGGACGCTTGAAGTCGGGCGTTTCGGTAGTATTCGCGAAAGGTTAATTCTTCCCTTGTTGTAATGCTTGTGACCAATAACTAACCTGTGCGCGTAATTCGAGCGGGGGATTCAATATATTTAATGACGAAACGTAGCGTCACTGATTGTACAGTAAAATATTTAATTACTATGTAATTATGATAGGTCACTATAATGTGCACAGTCATTCTCCCACCTTGACTTGCTTTCTATATGGAGTTTCCTTCCCAGCTCGGGATAAAATTATTTAAATTTCACACATTTATCGACAGTCGATCGTAATTCGTGACTGAAGATATTTAACAGAAATGCATGAAAAAACAAGTGTTAAGTAATTATCTGCGACACTTGCATGTAAAGCAGGAAAGCCAGTTTCGCAATGCATAGCGCTTAAAAATTTTCCTATTTTCACGGAATTTCACGTCCGTACCTCGTGCGTTGTTTTAGGAGTCTAGGAAATATTTAGTATAACGGCAGTATGACACACCTGGAACGCTTCAATGAGCGACTCTCTACAAAGGGTGTAGTAAACCTACACAGAGTAAACACATATCGCTCGTCACTCGGAACATTGTTTCGTACGTTGACTAAATATAAACAACGTTCTCGCACATTTAACAAAGATACCGGGGGAAACAACCAAATGCCGTGTATAACGCATAAAAATTGGGATAAAGCGACCAGTCAGTTACTGTTGTCAGAGTACGCAAGCTACCTACACAGTGCAAATTTTCGGCACACGTCCCCAAAAAGTGGCCCTCATTTTTCGAAAATACGAAATATCTGCCGTGTTGCCTCCCGCCAGGAAACAAGTAATGGTGTAGCTCTTATTTAGAAGCAGCCTTAAAATGAAATCGTCAGTCAGGAGTGACGCATGTCTTTAGAAAAAGTCGGTGTTCTATTGGTATTCAAATGGCTCTGTGAGATCGACCAAGGTCATTTTCACGAGCATATCTACGATAAGTCGTCATTGCACAATGAAATTCGGCAGTTATACTTGCAAGAGGTTTCATTATATTTCCGATTGTGATAAGATACTGAGACAGCAACGCTGCCACGGACAGAGATTAAATTGTTAAGCAGCCGATAAGTCCAACGATTTCATGCCGTAAGGCACAGCAGTCGATGGGCGCGGCTGATTATAATAATTTATCGGGACCTCCCGCTTAGCTGGTGATGAAATGGATTAAGCTGATTGTGTTTTAAAATACGGATATAGTGGTCCCCAATAACTGGGCATGATACAAGTTGCGCAAGCTGACAGTTTCTTAGGGTGGGCACTGCCCAGCGCCACGCGTTATCCGCAACGCGAGCGTGTACGGTGAATCCCACGCTAGAATAGCAGCTTGGGCTTGTTGGTTTTCCATCCTGCTAGTAACAGCGCAAAATATAGACAAGGGACGAGAGAAGAAGACACCACAAGCGCTTGTGGTGTCTTCTTCTCTCGTCCCTTGTCTATATTTTGCGCTGTTACTAGCAGGAATCCCACGCGTCATCCGCTACAGGGCGTCCCGAGAAGGCACGCAAGACGACCATTGTCGGCCAAGCAAGGATATACGTAGTAAACAAAAGCACCACTTACGTGGTCACTCTAGTAATAAAAAAAATTATCTTCAGCTTTTTTTAACGGACTTTCTATCTTGCTGCCGAAAGTGCCCTCTTTCAAAAGTGGCGGGGGCAAATGACATACCCCCCCTTTTGACTGTAGGGGGGGGGGGGGCAAGTGCTCCCCTTGCCCCTCCAGCTGGTATATACGTCTATAGGCAGAGCCGCTTCCTGGACTCCGAGATGAGCTGAACCGTCCAAGGCGTTTCCTGTCGCACTCCACCGCCCTGGCTTCTTCAGACACACATGGCCGTTCCTGACCCTTAGACAGCTGTCCTTGGCGAGTTTTTGGACGTCTTCTGACCACCCTCTTTTTAGGCCTCGCTCACTCACAGTGTGACACATCATATCGTCACGATCGAACCTCCCGTGTTTGCTCGGGCTCGTCGCTTCGCGTCGAGCCCGACGCGTCTAGCTGTCGCCAAAAACGAGTTTGACTTCGACTTCATTCATCCCTCCTCCAGACCTTGGGCCTCACCCCTCCATATGGTGCCCAAGAAGACCTATGACTGGCGCCCCTGCGGCGATTACTATGCTCTCAACGAGGCCACTGTCCCGGACCGGCACCCATAGCCCCACAATCAGGATTTTACGTCGGCACTGCACTGCTGCACCATATTCATCAAGGTCGAACTGGTGAAAGCCTACCACCAGATTACTGTGGAACCCTCAGATATTCCCAAGACAGCCATTATAACACCCTTCGGCCTTTTCGTATATCTGCGCATGCATTTCGGTCTTCGTGGTGCGGCCCAGACCTTTCAGCATTTCGTTGGCTAACCATTACGACGCTTATGCTGCTTTGCCTATCTTGATGGCATCCTCCTCTTCAGAACCACCGCTGAAACTCACAAGCTCCATCTACGTCAAATGCTCGCAAGACTCAGCAAGTTTGGTCTTGTCGTTAATGGTCTGAAGAGCGAGTTCGGCGTCACGGAGTTGGATTTCCTCGGCCTTCGCGTCAACGCACACGGCCTTCGTCCACTCCCGACCGCGTCACAGCCCTCCGTGAGTTTCCTCAGCCATCCACCCCCAGGCAGTTGGGCGAATTTCTTGGCCTCGCCAAGTATTACTGCTGCTTCCTTTCTCGCTACGCCAATATACTGCAGCCTCTTCACGACCTTCTCTCTGGCCTCAAGACAGCGAATACTCCCACGCCCTGGAACAACATCACTTGCCGAGCTTTAGAGGCCTCAAAGAGGCCATTGCTGGCGCGACGCTCCTCGTCCACCCCACTTGGGATACCGCAACATCCGTCATAGTTGACGCATCGGACACCGCTATCGGCGGTCTTGCAGCACTTAGCTGCTCGTGCTTGGCAGGCCATCACCTTCTCTTCCAAGAAGCTTGCGCCTCCTGAGCGTCGCTACAGCACGTTCGGCCGAGAGCTGCTCGAGGGGCGTGCCTTCCATGTCCTTACTGACCATAAACCACTGACTTCTGCCCTACCGTCCAGTAGCACCTCCTACGCTCCCGACGAAATAAGACAGCTCGCCTACATTTCTGAATGCACCAGCGACACTCGTCACGCCAGCGAAAAGTCCAGCGCTGTTGCCGGCGCACTTTCCCGCGCAGCTATGCATGCAACGGATCACGGCTGACCGGTCATCGACTTTATGACTGTGGCTGCCGCCCAGAGTATCCACGCCGAGCTCCAGCTCACTGCAACGTGAACTTCGTTTATGATACGTCGACCGGTCGTCCTCGTCCAAACCTGCCTTACCAATACCGCCGGGCCGTCTTTGATTCCCTCCATTCTTTGGCTCATCCTGGCATTCGCGCAACACCGCGACTCGTCAGTTCTCGTTGTGTGTAGCCTAGTATCAACGTTGACATTCGTCACTGGTCACGAGCGTGCTTCAACTGCGAACAGTCTTAAGTGCATCGCCTCCTATTGGCAAATTCCCATCCCCGGGCGCCCATTAAGCCATCTGCATGTCGATAAATCCATGAATACTTTGATTAGCGCAAAAAGACAGACACAAGAAAGACGACAGGACAAGCGCCTTGTCCTGTCGTCTTTCTTGTGTCTGTTTTTTTGCGCTAATCAAAGTATTCATGGATTCGCACCAACTAGCCCGCCAACGCATTGTGCTGCGCGTCGATACTATCGAACCCCATCCTCCCGGCGGGAACCGTCGCTACCTGTCACCCTGCATTGACAGGTTCCCCAGATGGCCTGAAGCGATGCCCCTCCTGGACATAGCGGTGGACTCGACAGCTCGAGCACTTATCACACGCTTGATTAACCGCTACGGTTTCCCTTCCACCATTACGACTGACCGTCATTATCAATTCGACTCAATAGTGTTCGCCAATCTATCGCGGCTCCTCAGCGTAAAGTGCATCAAGACTACATCTTACCACCCGATATCTAATGGGATCATTGCACGATTTCACCGCCAAGTGAAGGCTTCACTCATGACTTCAACTTTTCCTTCATCATGGATCGAGCGCCTTCTATCGTTATGCTTGGCATCCGAATCGCTCTCCGCGGTGACTCTTCCTCCAGTGCCGCCGAGCTTACGTTTGGCAACACGTTTCGAGTCCTTGACGAATTCTTCGACGACTCGCCCACCGTACCTGCTGAAGTTTCCGACTACGCCTACCGTCTGCGTAGCGCTATGCGTGCCGTCGTTTCACCGACAACAACGTTCTGCCCCGGTCCTGTATACGTCAATGCTGACGTTCCGAACTGCATGCACGTCTTTGTGCGCGACGACGCCGTGCGTCGTGCTTTACGACCCCCCGTCTGATGGTCAGTTCAAGGTGCCCAAGCGTGCACCTCAACACTTTCTATTGCTCATCAACGGCCGGGATATGGTCTCCGTCGACCGTCTGAAACCTACCTAGTTTGACTCAGACTCTCTAGCCACTTCTGCTGTCACATTCCTTCCCGACCGGGCCAGTCCTGCTCACCGCGTGCGTTTCGCACCACCACCATCCGCACTTCATCTTTCGTCCCATTCTCATGGATTCCTTGCTAGAAAGGGGGCCCTGTAGCGCGCTACTACGTGCCGCAGTGATCCAACCAAAAAGACGACGATGGCACGCTCAGCACGCTGACAATGCGCGAGCAGTGGAATCGGTGGTTGCAAAATCGATCACCAACGGCGCTTGGTCCCGCTCCCGCCTGATTGAGTGGGCCCTGCTCAAATATAGTTTGTGGGCACGAGCCAACAGCGTCTGTCTGGTTTTTCCTCACGTATACATTCATTGCAACACTTCTATAGTGATGCCATCGGGGTCGTTCAATGGTCTTCATACCAGGTCAGTTATCTGACTTATCATGCGGTAGTCGTCACGCCTTCTACTCCGACCCAGTCATAAAAGTTGATGATAGCTTGGGCCTCTGGATATGCGTTCGGAGTCATGAGGCTGACTTGGCGTTGCATTGCCATCATTTCAGCTTTGTCATCCGACTCTTGTCATGCCGTCGTTATAAAGCCATGGTCGTCACGCAGTCGTCGTCATACCGCAGTCGTCACGCTGTACTTTCGTGATTGTCCTTTCAGTGGCGTCATCCAATTGTCTCGCCATCGTCCTCATACTGTCTTCGTCATTCCAGCGACGTCCATCTTTCTTCATCTGTGCACTGAATTCACACTGTCGTCATTCAACCGGTATTATGTCACCGTCATCATTTCGTCATCTTCAGACAGTCGCCATCATGTCTCTATTGTTAGGCGGTCGTCGTAATGCCGTCAACTAGCGCTTTCCAACTACCTATGGTCGGCACGTGTTGACTACGGTGATTATTTTAATACTACGGGTGCACACCTACGACGGCGGATTAAAGAAGAAGCAGAGGGTACATGTCGCGCCACCGAGTAGATCTTTTAGGTGGTCGCCGGGTTCGGATGATGGGTATGATTTCCTACAATGTCACATATCCACGGGGAGGAATCGGTCAAGAAGCGTGTCCGCATGTTGACAATGATGATGCTCATTTTTATACTATGGCGCATGCCGAAAATCCGGCGGTACAATGTCAAATGACCGCAACAGGAGATTAGCCAAGAAGTCAACGGTGCATATTCTGACAACACCAACTGTCTCTTTAAGATGACCACAGCGTGTTGACGATTTCGATTTCCATACTATGGCACCAAGAAGGATTAGCCAAAAACAAGGAGATTTAGCTAAGGAGCGTGTTCGTGCGTTGATTAGGTTGATTATTTTTATGCAATTGCACATGCCCTCAACGGGCAATCGGCCAAAAGGAGTCGGGTACATTAGAAACAAACAAGAGGAAATGGGGAATATATGGCGATATAAGGGTTCATAATAATGCGTAGCACGGGTGAGTGCACATATGCGCTGTGCGCCTGTTTCCTTAATGCTTTCACGAAATGGGCAAAATTGTAGCATTTTTTAAACAGTTTGATAAAAGCTTCGCTTCACATGACTCCGACATACGGGTTGGATCTGCATAATTAATGTATTTGAAACGGGGGGGGGGGGGGGGTTGCGTGTGTACACGGGTATGTGTGAGAGAGATTGCCGATATGATTAAATCAAGTGCGTAAACTACAACCGGTAGAATAAGGTGTACCGTGCAATAAGAACACACGTGATCTAACAAATTATTCAGACACCTCCACAACCTATACAACTCCTTTAACTGGCCTTCATAAAATACGAAAGGGCTTATGATTGAGTACGTATACTTACACTCATGAAGACATTACGTTTACGCGGTATTTGTTTTACGCTAAACGAAATTTTATAAATGGCTTGTCGCGTGTAGCGTAATTGTATTCCTTGAGCTGGGTTACCCGAAACGTGGACATTACTCCACGAAAAATCGATATGCGTTATCGAGTACTTAACAAAACTTATTCATTAGTTTTTAATAGCTTACTTCAAGGCACATATTGCAGTTTACGAATTTTATCCAGTAAAATTGAAAGACATATCCGCTTGGAACGACTTCTAAGGATAACGCATATTTCGAGATATGGGCCGTAAAACTTGCAGTAAAACGCAATAGCGTTCCACTTGCTTTTTTAATGATAGCGATTTTATTAATGGAAGCACAAATGTAACTGGAACACATATGAATTTCTTCCTGTGCATTGGGGATGAATATTTCGAAACTGATGGCATCCGGAAAATTCGTTTCAAATGAACAGGCCATGCGAACTCACCGGCTGCGCGTGGTAAATTGCCATTTGTGGCGCAATGTAATTATTTCAAAAACGAATTACCAATTTTTTGTGAATTAGTCGATAATGCATTAGGATTTCTCTTGCAAGTAATGTCTGCCTCTATGAGCAATCCAGTTGGATGACTAGAATGATGCTATCATAAAATTCTGATACCATAAAGTTACTTTAAAATTTCTATTTTTAATGATCGCGGACCAGGAGAAATATTTTCCTCAACTGCGAAGCTTTCATTCTGATAAATCCGTACGGATTTTCTTTGAAGCTTCGGTCTACATTCGGGCGGATGAAATTTTTCTCTTTCCTGACACTTTCTCCCCTTTATAGGCTAATTCAGAACTGACTTGCAAAAAATACTTTATTTTCTAGAAAAACACACCGTATAGGGATGAGTATCATAGGAAAAAGTTCTACGTGATTGCGCAGCTACAGATGAAATATGCGAGATCGAACCAGCTAGGATCGCGATTACTCGAAAACAAGACAACAGACCACCGGGTTTTCAATCTTCACATTTAGGTGCAGCGTAGCCCCTATCTCATGTTCGAAAGCCAACAAACTTCATACCACTTCTTTTCACGAATCTCCCAAGTATCAGCAACAAACGAACATCACTGTCATCACATATCGACGCATGCTGAGCTGATATATTCGTTCTCACGGAAACATGGCTCTCAGAAAAATAAAAAATTGTGAAATACTAGACTAAAAAAACATAACTTTTACAGATACGATTGCGATTTCGTACAGGTGTAGGTGTAATGATTGCCGTGAATTCGGCTATCAATTCCTTCACTGTCTCTGTTGATTCGCCATTAGAAATAGTTTGCACTCATGTAGCTTTGCCACTGGAAATCTTGTCTGTTGCGCATGTTATAGGTCCCCATCCTCACCTATTACTTTCTGCACTGACCTCCATGATGTCCTTAACAAATTATTTGTTCGGTACCGAAAATCACATTAATTTTTACTAGGTGATTTTAACTGTTAAACATAGTGTGGTAAAACGTTGCTCACTCCCAAACGCAGTCATCTTCCGAGTGCATCTATTTTTTATATATCTGCGCCGATTTCGATCTAACCCCGCTAATTCATCAACCTACATGCACTACCAGCACTTCCTCTAATACTTCAGATCTCTTTTTTAGAACAGCTCCTGATTTGGTCTCTCCTTGAACATACCTTAAAGGAATCAATGACCACTCGCTTCTGCACTTGACACTTAAGAAGAAAGTTCGCTCCAAAAAGAGTCGTTAAATCTATATGTGATTACAATGCCACCGATACCACATCCATTACAACTGAACTGGTATCATTCATTGCTGACTACACACTAAACTTTTCTGAACGTACCGCTGAAGAGAACTGGTCATTGTACAAGAACAAACTGTTTACACTAATAGATCGCTATGTCCCTAAAAGACTGATTGTTTCGAATCCTGCCTCTCCATGGTTTACAGGAATTCTACGCCGCCTACGCAACAAAAAGAAGCGTATTTTTCGTCGCTCCAAAGCAACTGACCTTTCCGAACGCTGGACAGCACATCGTAGAATTCACGGTAAATACGTTTTTGCTATTATAAATGCAGAAAGTCATTTTCCTATCCCTATCCCTACTGCTGACTCTCCTATCCCTACTGCGATCTAATCCACGTAAATTCTGCAATATTGTTGGTGGCAAAGAAAGCAGAGTAATTAAGCTAGCCCGTTCTGACAATGTCGCGATCCCTCCAAACCAGTGCTGTTCTTTTTTAAATGATGTATTTGCTTCCGTTTTCTACAAATATGCTCCGACTACTCTACCGTATGTAGCTTATTGTTCTTATGTACCAATGAATTCCATTATTATAGATTCGGTCGGCATACAAAAGTTTATCGAAAATTTGAAAATATCTTCATCCTCAGGTGAAAATTCAATCAATGGTAAAATGCTGAAAATTACTGAACCATATTATTCCACCATGCTTCCAATGCTCTTTTCGCAGTCTCTAGGTTCCTCGGTACTTCCAAGTGATAGGAGGGTCGAAAAAGGTTGTTCCGGTCTCTAAATCAGGTAACACTAATTATCTCGATAGCTATCGTCCTATACCACTCACAAGTATACCATGTAAAAAATTGGAGCATATTATACATTCTCATCTGATCAATTTCCTTAAGACTAATTTCTTCTTTTCGGCTGAACAACACGGTTTCCGGAAAACATTTTCATGCGAAACGCAGCTGATATGTTTTACTAATGACCTATGTAGTCATACTGACATGGGCTTCGATGTAGACTGCGCGTTTTTGGACTATGCGAAAGCTTTCGACACTGTTTCACATGACCTCCTCATACATAAACTTAGCATGCTTACCATTGATCCTAATGTATTGAACTGGATTAAAAGCTTTCTATCTAATTAAACCTAGTACGTTTCTGCTAATGACTGTTCATTCACTGACACTTCCGTAAGATTGGGTGCACCGAATGGATCGGTACTAGGACCTCTCCCCTTCCTGTTTTAGATTAACGATCGTCCTAAATGCATCTCCTATTCAACTACCAGGTTTTTCGCAGATGACTGCGTCATTTATCGCAAAATAACTAACCACACTGATTCTGATAAATTTCAAGACGATCTTACAAGCATATCCCACTGGTGCGATAAGTGGTTATGCGACTAAACGTTAATAAATGTAGGAGAAGGAGGAGGAAAAAGCTTTATTCTGGTCCTGTACAAGGTGTTGCCACCTGCCTGGCTAGTCCCATGTTGGGACCGGGAGGTCAAGCCTCCTAGCCCTCTCACGGACGTACTGGACAGCCAGGACTTGAGGGATATGCTCTGGAGATCTCATCATTCCTAAAAACCGACTCCGGGAAATGCCATGGCCGAGCGACCCACACTCCCAGGGCAGATGTTCAAGCGTACATAACTCCCTTTCGCATGCTTGGCATATATTATTCATGTCTGCAACGTCATACCATTCCTTTATTTGCACAGGTGAATAATAAGACTGTGTTTGTAATTGCCTAAGTATAATTGCTCGTGCTCCGTTTAGCCTATAGTGAGGGGGTGGAAACTCCCTCCTTTTCATGTAGTGATGTTTTGTAATTTAATTGTATGTAATGAGCGTCTCTCACTGTAGGTTTTCCAATCCAGCAGAATCAAAACCATGTGTAAAAGCGGCCCGGTCTGTAAGGTCGCGGGTGACGCTGTTGGCCGATTCATTGGGATTGACAGGAATGTCATCAAGTGTCCCATGGTGTACCGGGAACCAATAAATGTAACGTGTAACATTTGTTTGCTTTTGGTAAACTATTCCCGCAGCCTGTGGGGCAATCTTTCCCCTATTGAAAGCGCTAATAGCTGTTTTCGAGCCACTACATATTTCTGTGAATCTATCGTCTGTTAGTGCTAATGCAATGGCAACTTGTTCAGCGACTTCAGGTTTGTTAGTGTAGACCGTGGGGCAGTTGGTGCATTTGCCCTAATGATCCACTACCGCCGCCGCGAACTTAGTTCGATCCTTGTAGGCAGCCGAATCAACAAAGCAGGCTCCTCTGCCCCCTTTATCCATTTTCTTGATTAACGCCCTGGCTCGTGCAACTGTTCTCTTGATGTTATGTTTTGGGTGCATATTCCTGGGTAGCGGTGCGACAATTATGTTGTGCGCAAATTCTTGATGAACTTTAGTGTACTTTGCTGGATCCGTAATGGGGTTGATGATGATCTTGTCCAGGATTGATCTTCCCGTGCTGGTTGTAGATAGTCTCGCTATTCATGGTTTTTCTTTAGCCTTCGCGATCTCCATGGTCATGTTGTGTATTCCTAACTTGAGCAATTTTTCAGTGCTGGATCGAATTGGGAGCGCCAATGCGCTTTTAACAACCTTTTTGATCGCTGCGTCAAGCTTCTTGAGTTGAACGTCCAGTTGTACATGGCAGCGGCGTATGAAATATGACAAAGTACGAACGAGTTGATCAGCCTGATTAGGTTATCTTCTTTCATGCCCTTGTGTCTTCCTTCCAGGCGTCTGATCATACTGCACGCGCAATTCGTTTTAAGGGCGATTTTCTTGACTTCCGTATGATTTCCACCGTTTGCATCAATGAAAAAGTCTAGTACCCTGTTAATAAATGTAAAACAATGCATGTATCGAGTCGCACAAACAACACCGACAACATACCTACTTACTTATCTCGCAACACTTTTCTTGAATCAGTCAACTCGCACAAATACCTAGGCGTTCATATTTCACGTAACTTATAATGGTATACACATATCGAACATGTCACTAATAACGCTAACAGGGTTCTCCAATACTTGCGTCGAAATTTCTCTGCTGCGCCTCGGCCGATAAAGCTAACTTTCTACAAAACATAAGTGCGGCCAAAGCTAGAATGTGCTTCCGCAGTATGGTATCCCTATCCCTTCTTTTGTAAATATATCACTTTGCCTGCTGTCTGTATGGTCCCCAGGCGCCCTCAAGTTGTCTATGACAACTTTTTGCCTGGAGGACCCCCAACATTTTGTTGGAAATAAATTGAACTAAATTGAAATTGAAATCCCACAGATAAACGCGCTAGAATTCATCCGAAATCGCGGAAGACGTTTCATCTTATCTAATTACTCCCGTGACCATGAAAAACACACTTACCTTACCGGACCTTTCATTGCGCCGTAAATGTTTCAGACTGTGCCTTTTCCACAATATGTATCACCATAACCCATTGTTAGAGAATCATCTTATTGCTCGCCCTTCATACAATTCATCCCGCTCCGATCGCATGTTTAAAGTTGGTGTTCCATTTTTTGGAACCAATATGAGTCATCAGTCTTTTATTTCCAAGACCAGTGCCGACTGGAACGACCTTCCTTCCTCCCTCCATCGCTGCCATTTCTGACATTGACAAATTCAAGACTACTGCATTTTCGGCCGCTTTTTAAAACATCATCATCATCATCAGCCTGGTTACGCCCACTGCAGGGCAAAGGCCTCTCCCATACTTCTCCAACTACCCCGGTCATGTACTAATTGTGGCCATATCGTCCCTGCAAACTTCTTAATCCCATCCGTCCACCTAACTTTCTGCCGCCCCCTCCTACGCTTCCCTTCCCTTGGAATCCAGTCCGTAACCCTTATTAGGATTAGACCCCGCGACCTTGTGGTTAGCAGCCTTACCAGAAAAAAAATATTCTTGAAACAGTTGGGAGACGGTGGCACAAAATAACAGCAAATAAAGTCCTCACGTAACGATACGATTCGTCATTGAATGAGTGCAAGAAATAATAAAATTCTAGACTGGAACGAATTAGGGGTAGATGATACCGAGGAGACTAGAGACTAGAAATGAAATAGACTTCATACTCTGCGCTAACCCTGGCATCATACAAGATGTGGACGTGCTCGGCAAGGTGCGCTGCAGTGACCACAGGATGGTAAGAACTCGAATTAGCCTAGACCTGAGGAGGGAACGGAAGAAACTGGTACATAAGAAGCCGATCAATGAGTTAGCGGTAAGAGGGAAAATAGAGGAATTCCAGATCAAGCTACAGAACAGGTATTCGGCTTTAACTCAGGAAGAGGACCTTAGTGTTGAAGTAATGAACGACAATCTTGTGGGCATCATTAAGGAGTGTGCAATAGAAGTCGGTGGTAACTCCGTTAGACAGGATACCAGCAAACTATCGCAGGAGACGAAAGATCTGATCAAGAAACGCCAATGTATGAAAGCATCTAACCCTACAGCTAGAATAGAACTTGCAGAACTTTCGAAGTTAATCAACAAGCGTAAGACAGCTGACATAAGGAAGTATAATATGGATAGAATTGAACATGCGCTCAGGAACGGAGGAAGCCTAAAAACAGTGAAGAAGAAACTAGGAATTGGCAAGAATCAGATGTATGCGTTAAGAGACAAAGCCGGCAATATCATTACTAATATGGATGAGATAGTTCAAGTGGCTGAGGAGTTCTATAGAGATTTATACAGTACCAGTGGCATCCACGACGATAATGGAAGAGAAAATAGTCTAGAGGAATTCGAAATCCCAAAGGTAACGCTGGAAGAAGTAAAGAAAGCCTTAGGAGATATGCAAAGGGGGAAGGCAGCTGGGGAGGATCAGGTAACAGCAGATTTGTTGAAGGATGGTGGACAGATTGTTCTAGAGAAACTGGCCACCCTGTATACGCAATGCCTCATGACCTCGAGCGTACCGCAATCTTAGAAGAACGCTAACATAATCCTAATCTATAAGAAAGGGGACGCCAAAGACTTGAAAAATTATAGACCGATCAGCTTACTGTCCGTTGCCTACAAAGTATTTACTAAGGTAATTGCAAATAGAATCAGGAACACCTTAGACTTCTGTCAACCAAAGGACCAGGCAGGATTCCGTAAAGGCTACTCAACAATAGACCATATTCACACTATCAATCAAGTGATAGAGAAATGTGCAGAATATAACCAACCCTTATATATAGCTTTCATTGATTACGAGAAAGCGTTTGATTCAGTCGAAACCTCAGCAGTCATGGAGGCATTACGGAATCAGGGTGTAGATGAGCCATATGTAAAAATACTGGAAGATATCTATAGCGGCTCCACAGCCACCGTAGTCCTCCATAAAGCAAGCAACAAAATCCCAATACAGAAAGGCGTCAGGCAGGGAGATACGATATCTCCAATGCTATTCACAGCGTGTTTACAGGAGGTATTCAGAGACCTGGATTGGGAAGAATTGGGGATAAAAGTTAATGGAGAATACCTTAGTAACTTGCGATTCGCTGATGATATTGCCTTGCTTAGTAACTCAGGGTACCAATTGCAATGCATGCTCACTGACCTGGAGAGGCAAAGCAGAAGAGTGGGTCTAAAAATTAATCTGCAGAAAACTAAAGTAATGCTTAACAGTCTCGGGAGAGAACAGCAATTTACAATAGGCAGCGAGGCACTGGAAGTCGTAAGGGAATACATCTACTTAGGGGAGGTAGTGACGGCGGATCCGGATCATGAGACGGAAATAATCAGAAGAATAAGAATGGGCTGGGGTGCGTTTGGCAGGCATTCCCAAATCATGAACAGCAGGTTGCCATTATCCCTCAAGAGAAAAGTATATAATAGCTGTGTCTTACCAGTACTAACCTACGGGGCAGAAACCTGGAGGCTTACTAAAAGGGTTCTACTCAAATTGAGGACGACACAACGAGCTATGGAAAGAAGAATGATAGGTGTAACGTTAAGGGATAAGAAAAGAGCAGATTGGGTGAGGGAACAAACGCGAGTTAATGACATCTTAGTTGAAATCAAGAAAAAGAAATGGGCATGGGCAGGACATGTAATGAGGAGGGAAGATAACCGATGGTCATTAAGGGTTACGGACTGGATCCCAAGGGAAGGGAAGCGTAGCAGGGGGCGGCAGAAAGTTAGGTGGGCGGATGAGATTAAGAAGTTTGCAGGGACGGCATGGCCACAATTAGTACATGACCGGGGTGTTGGAGAAGCATGGGAGAGGCCTTTGCCCTGCAGTGGGCGTAACCAGGCTGATGATGATGATGATGATGATACCGAGGAGCACCTCAACAAACAGCGGTTCACAGACGATATCGCCCAGCTAAGCAAGGCCAAATATAACTAACAAGGAAGTGTCCAGATCTTGAATCGGCTATAAAGAAGGTTTAAAGTTTGTCGCCCACAAAACTGAAGCAATCTGCAGTACCTCAGCAATGGAATACCTGGTGATTGAGTGCACCCTTTCGAAACTCTACGGGGGTATATTTAACGAAGTCGAGTACTATAGTTGAGGAGGACTCCTTCTTGGGCTAGTTGGTGTTTGCTTAACATGATACTTTCTAGCGCAAAAACTCGAATAAAAAGAAAACAGAGAGAGGCAAAAGGAAAGGAAAGCGCTCGTCTTTCTTTTACTTTTGCCTCTGTCTTTTCTTTTTTTTCGAGTTTTTGGGCTAAAAAGCATCATGTCGAATAGTATAAGTAGGCCCAGATTACAGGAGGTATAATTTTCTAGCGGATAAAATGAATTGTAGTAGGTGCAGTAGCTTTTAAGCAAGTTTAAGTGCTGCTAATAACATTGTTGTCAATTCTGTCAAAAAGAGAGGTGCCTCATTGAATGTTACTAGCACTAATATATAGCTATGGCAGAAACTCGGAAAATGCCACAGAAGCTTGAGAAGAAGGCAAGAACCGCGCAACGAGCAGGGGAAGATATTTTATGCGTAATGTTATGAGACTGGAAGACAACCGCATGTACGACACAAAAAACACGCGTACGAGATAATCTCATTGATATTAAGATGGCATTTAGTTAGCCAGGTAATGTAGCGCGTACAGCAGATGACCGTTGAGAGGTGACGAAGCCTTTAGAGGGGCAGAACAGGTTCCAAGAGAAGGGAATGAGCGCAGTTGAGGAAGGTAAATGTACGGGCGCTCTGAAGATACTGGGAAATTGGCTGGCATTGAATGAAGTCAGCTAACGCAAGACATGGGTATTTGAACATCGCAGGTCCTGCTGCAAGCAGAAATTAGACACATGAAAATGATTATGAAAATAACTAATCAAGCCATAGGCACGCCCCCCCAAAAAATCTACCCTTCAACTGCCTACACACGAAAAACTCGCTCCTTAACATGCGATGTCTGAAACCCTTCTCACAGCACGTGTGTAGGGCTTGGCGAACGTACCAAAAGTCCTTCTTTAGGTCCAGTATCTGGCATTTCCAGGAAAACCAGAAGTCCGGGAAGCCGTGAAGGAGCAGAACCAGCGGCTTGTCTCTGCTTCCGGCCGACACGTAGTGCAACGTCACATCCTGCGTCGTTGGTAAAACGATACCATGTGAGCGCATGACTAAACATAATTAAAGATTGTCTTTTCATATCTCGGCATTGATACTGAAACGCTAGTTTCTGCTGCGTTCTCCCATCAACATTATTGTTTTCTGCTTTATTTGCCAAAGCTTCTGTCAAACGGACGGTGACACACAAATGGAATTTAAGAACGTCGCTTTCTACTTTAGTACCTAGGCACAAATTAGAACGACAGAAATCTGAGCTAGTTGGCAAGGATTCATTATGCAAAGAAGGGGTAAGGCGTGCAGACACGGATACAAGCGAAGCGAAGTGGACAACACGAACGGGTTGCGCCTATTCTTAGTGATATTTACCTAAGCGAGATTGACAGTTGCTTAGAGAAGGCCTTGGGCGATTATCTTATTAAGGTATTTCGTTACGTTGATGATTACCTGATTTTCTTCAATAGGAAGGACTTTTATTCCGCTGCTACCTCTGTAAGTGAGCAATTTACACTTAATGGAGGAGGATTAAAGTTTACCAAGGAATTTTCTCAGAGACGCGCAATACAGTTTCTAGACATTTCCTTGGTCTTCGAATGTAATCACGTGTGTTGGCAGTACTCCCCTAGATCTTCGAAGCTGTTGTTAAACTTTCAATCCAAGCATTCCAAAATAGTAAAAAAAAACGAAATTGCCATGTCATGCCTTGTCTTCTCTCACGAGATCGTGCATTCGAAAAATGAGCGCCAGTTTTAATGCACAGGTCCGGCGCCTATAAGAAGCAGGGCATCCTATCGTAGCAGTGGCCACTGTGGCTGAACGTGAAGTCGATTTCGAGTTGGACGGACATAATTACAGAAGGCAGTAATAGCAAGAAAAGAGTAGTGGCTATTCCGTACATTCATTCAGTATCACACAGACTTAAAAAAGTTGCAAGTAGATATGGTCTTAATGTTGTTTTCACTGCTCCTAATAAGCGAGGCAGGATATGTGCTACCGTGCAGAAAAAAAAGGAGCAGGTGAAAGGCAAAAAAGAACAGATATTTGTTCAGTGAAGCACACCAGGAAGAACAATTTTACTGACTGTCGTATGGGTGTGGTATATAAAGTTCCATTTAGCTGTAGCCATTTCTACGTAGGGCAAACGGGGCGGTGTATCAAACAGAGACTAATGGAACATAAAAGGTCGTTAACTGGTGGATCGCCTTCTAATCTTTTCTTACATTGCCAAGACTGCCACGAGTGCAACTGCACGCCTGAGTTAGATGAATGTGCGATATTTTACATGCATAGCAATGACGATACGCGTCTTATGGTCGAGATATGGCATATCAAATATGGTGGAACTGCGTGCGTTAGTCAGCCTTCGATTACCTTACCTAAGGAAGAGATTAAGTGCCTTAACAGTTACCTCTCACGTAGACCGGCACGTGTACCCGATCGACACGTGGTGCTACCATTCCAGAGCATGCGCAGATGAGTTTTGTGCCTTCTTTCTTTTTTTCGCCTCAGTGCTTCCTTCAGTTGATAGTCGGCGTTCGTGCTGTCCTTTTCTGTTGTGTGCGTGTCTGCACTTACCCCTTCTTTGCATTATGAACATATAAGAACTCATAGTTTCTAAACCGGAAGCCGAGTACGGTTGCACTTTGGAACTGCTCTCACTATATTATTTTCCCAATTATTTGTGTGAACCCTTTATTTTAGGACATTTATGAATTAAGAGTAGTACCCACCAGCGTTTAACAGGCCCCACAAGCTCCTTGAACACGGTTGATACAATAAATAATCAGTCCATTAATATACTGCGTAGAACAGAAAAGTATGTTTGCTGTGTTTCGCAAGGGAACTACTACGGACGCGGCGAAATATTTACTAGCGCAGGTGGCATAGGTAATTTTTTTTAATCCTGGCTAAAGTTAGCCGGGGCACCCTGTAGAAAGGTTCAATTTTTCGGCGGGTATCTTTTGCTTTTGTTGCATTTCGTAGCATCACAGATATTTTGCCGTGATTTTTGTAAAATTTTAAACAAAGCGCTATACACCAGTGGCACTTGCATTCTCGTAACTTAAGTAACTTTAATGTCTGTGTTACCAAAATAGAGAATAATAGACAGAGAGACAGAAGAGCGGAGAAAAACAGGCATGTTAACCAGAACGGAACATTTGCATTGGCGTTGACGGAAGTGACAGGAGTGTTTCAGAAAGATTTAGTGTTAGATAAACACCTGGATGTTTATAAAACATTACCGCAAGCAAAGGTGCATCACCAGTGTCCTTTGAGGGCATGGCAAAATGCGGTGGGAATAGCGCACTGTCTCGCCGGAAGCGCTGAAAATTTTAAACAACTTTCGTGAAGATCGCGACTTTCACATTATATGGGCACCCGCACACTCCTCCCTTCCCGGGAACGAAGTAGTGCACAACCTGACTCGACAACTGACAGGCCGAGCAGGTGACACGCAACAAATACTGGGAACGGAGAGAGACCGGATGACCAGCTTTAACGAGATCACCAAGCACTATAAATTGGGAAGGGCCCATTTCCCCCCGGCACACTCCTCGTTAAATAGACGGCAAGTGACGGCATGGCGCCTCTTAGAAGCGGATACACATCCGAACCCGGTGGCCTGCCACCTCTACTACCCGGACCTTTACACGGATAGATATAGATACTGTGAAAAAAGGGCGGACCTACAACATATGGTTTGGGCTTGTCCTCGGACACCCACACAGAGTAAAATAAACAAGACCAGAGAGCAGTGTGAGACCGCGTTGTTCAGCTGTCTACCGGAAGACCAACTCAAGGCAATCCAGCAGGCCGAAGATGCCGCCAGGGCCCGAGGACTCGAGGCCGTCATATAGGCAGAGAGGCCTAGGTCTCAAATCTGCTGTGCGCAAATAAAGTTTATTCCTCCTACGAGTAACGAAGAGGAAAAAACGAAATCAGGAAAGAAACAGTTTATGATAACTCAAAGGAAAGCTGTTGGCTTTCCGATGCCAGATCAGGATGTCTTAGGACGCGTAGTTATAAAGCGAGGTACGCCAAGGACGAAGCATGTGCTTTCTCCGGTAAATTTGAGGTAGGGAAACTATGGAACATGTTTTATTATAATGTGGAGATATCTACCCAGTGGTCAATTTAGGCACCTGTGGCTTCCTTGAATACCACATGAACCCCAGTGATAGCAAGGGGAAAGTAAACATGCCCGTAGTAGAGATTAGTAAGAGACGATTGGCGGTTTGGCAGCAGAGAAGCAGCGACACCACAAACAATGGAAGCGTACAAAAATAAAGTTTCCAATAGAAGTTCAGAAAGTTTAATGCGCGAATTTTTTGTATGTGTGCCTGCATCTATTGTTACATATAGATAGGACATTCGGCCAAATAAGAACAATAGCTTGGTGGGGCAACCCACCGCCACGTTTCAAAGAAGCTCATAGCATCGAAATATCCATCCACCACCTGGGGATCTTTAACGTGCCCTCAAGGTACGGGACAGGGGCGTTTTTGCATTTCACCCCCATCAAAAAGCGACCGTCACGGCCGGGATTTGATCTCGCGACCTCGTGCTTAGCAGCGCAACACCATAGCCGCTAAGCCACTACGGCGGTTATGAGCATTTCAAGAAAATTAGAATTCCAGAAAACCTGCTATTGCGGAAAAGATGGCAGGCTCGATGATGTTACAGAGCCAAAGATAGAAGAAGAAAAGTTTAATATGACTTTTTTAAAAGTCAACTAGAGCCTAGATGGTCTGAAAACTAGATTGGCAATCGTACATGTAAGGTACGGTGATAAGAGGAGAGCCACGCATAACATATAGTGCAACCATAGTGCCACAAATAAGCACCTTCCAAAGCATGCTAAGCACTCTCGTATGGGAAACGGGGTTGGTCTTTCATAATGTTTTTTTTTTACTTTGCGTTATTTATGAAGACGAATTCGATGCTTACTATGGCGCAATTCGATTATTTTTTCGCACGTATATAGGCCAATGTAACATTTAAATGTATTTTTTAAATTGTTTTACATCTATTTATACAAGCATATGTTATTGATACCTTCTGGAGCAGCAAAACCTTTCGTGTGCGCAAGATTTCACCTTGGTTATAGCAACATCTGTTTTTATTTGCCATGTGTTTAAGAGAGCAATGGAACTACACGAAACTACGATCAGTAAAGAAGTGGATGAAGTGCCTTATTGAAGTAACATGAGCTCGGAATTGGTAAGTGGGGCTGCCGTAAGCACATTCGTTCTCCAATAGCTCGAGAAATTCAAAATAGCATTTTCTAATGTCTAAGAGCAGTGTGACTAAATTTGCATTATCAGCGCATGCTAACAATTTATCACTTAACATGTTACGTTTCGAGAACTGGTACGTACATTTTCACAATACTGGCACTGGTAATCTCCGATGATTTTCTCACTTACGCGAGCTTCGTCTTAGCGTAACTGACATTATGGACACCCTGAAACGCTGCTCAATTTCTTTGACTTGGCTTAATTGTTGCTTTTGGTTCGCCTTGAAATTTGACTTCTTGCATCGTGTATTATTTTCTTAAAATGTCCGCTGATCACGCTGAACGACGTTCGCTTACTGCTTCAAGCAATAGTAGAGCATAAGGCGAAATCTTACGCATCGCGCAATGATGTATACAGAATTTTATGCTGTACTTAAAGTTATGTATGTCACCACCTTCAAAAACGCATTTTTTTGAAAAAAAGAAGGATTTTTTTATTTGGCATATGTAATATTCCTATTTATTCAAGATTATTTAGTAAAAATAGTTAGGTTATCTTAAGCCGTTCAAAAGTTATGACACTTTTCCAACCCCTCCTACACGAATCCGAAACTGGAAGTTTCTTATTCCAAACCATATACAATCTTTCCTCAAATGTCGCTTCGCTTATATATTACGTAATAACAAATTACCCGAGCACGGTAAAACAGCTTTTTAAAGCACTTGATGGCGTCATATATTCTCGACTTTCCACTAGAGTTTTTACTAGAGGGTGGCGGTGTGCTCCGGCATTCTGTTGTTCACGTTCGCGCTGACTCTTGTCTGAGCTGTCTGTGCTTGTTCACAAACCAATTTGAGCTCGCAGGATTACAGGTCTACCCTTTCGTAGTGAAAGCTTCAGTATTCCTTGAACTATGGCCAAGTACCGGGCGATAGGAAAGCGCCGACGCAAGTTCTTTGGGAGTCGGTACACCAAGCGTGGACACGGCGTGGAGCACGTGGACGCCGCACTTTCGGCAAGTGCAGCTAAACCAGGCAATGTGAAGCAGAGCCGTGACATCCCACTGCGAGATTCACCCCTCGAAAGTAACAGGATCGTAGATATTCAGATCCTTTCTCCCATTTATTACCTTTGGCCTGTTCGGAATGCAAAAACATTTCGCTAAAACTCGACGACCGCACCCGCTGTGGTGTCTCGTTTACGTATGGCGTTAAGTGTGGTTCGTATGGCTTTGAATGTACTTTCGAGTCTTCAAGAAAGACTGGCCGTGCAATAGAAAACAATGTGAGCCTTGTGCATGCTATGCGGCAACTTGGCGAAGGACACAAAGCTGCTGTTACATTCTGCAAAGTCACGAACATGCTACCACCTCCTTGGCGTTCTACATAGCAGAAAACGGCTTCGAAGCTTTGTCAAGCTGCGCACATGGTTGCCATGATGTCCATTGCTAATGCTGCCAGTGAAGTGCGCAGTCTTGTTGAGTAAAACGAGTGTGGCGTGTCAGGGGAAGGCACATGGCACAAGCGCGGACATTGGTCCCTGCATGGGTGTGTCTCATTGATTCTGTCAATACTGGCAAAGGAATCGACGAAGGAGCACTCTCCAGTAAATGTAGAGCTCGTGATTCAAAACGTAAACTGAATCATCCAAGCGTGAAATAGCTCGAGTGGAAAGAAGACCATACGAACTGTCACGCCAACCATGCTGGTACTGCTGGCGCCATGGACGGAGGCGGATTATATCGCATGTTTGAGAGATATGAAACTACACGGCAACTCAAGTACGTGGGGTTCTATGGTGATGGTGACTTGAAAGGTAATGCTGCAGTGAAAAATGGTAAAGACAACGTTCCCAAGCTTGAATGTGTAGGACATATGCAGAAACCCGTCGGCTGCCGCCTAAGGAAACTAAGGAAGACAGAACGCGGCCTTGGAGGAAAAGAAAACTGTCAGGTGTCCTCATAGATCGGCTGCAAAATTATTATGGAATTGTTATCAGGGCTGGCGTTGGAAACCTAACCGCTAGGAAGCAAGCCACACTCGCAAGCTTATTTCCTTATAGCTCTACAGACTACTGCCCCAGGCATGGCCTTTGCCATCAAGGAGTTGAGAGCTGGTGCGGATTCAACCGAGCAAAAGAACTGAAGAAGGGGGCTACAATCATAAGGGAGGACTTCCCAATGAAATACTTAATAAGGCAAAAGCCGTGTGCAGCGACCTTTGCTCCGAGGAACTTTTAAAGAAGTGTCTGTATTGCAAAACTCAAAATGCTAATGAGTGTTTCAATGGGATGGTTTGGCAGAGGATCCAAAAAGATGTAGACGTAAGCCTGTCCATTCATTTATTTGGGCTGTATGATGCCGTGGCACTGTTAAATGATGAAAACAGGGGGATATTGGACATTCTGAACCAGGCAGGCATCGAACCTGGCTACTGCACGACGACGGCGTGCCACAACAGTGACTGTAACCAGCTGTCAGCTGGACACGCAAAACAGGTGAGAAAAAAATTGCGCGCTTCAGCTGGAACAAAAGCCGTTGGCGCTGCGTGTAAGGAGGGCCCAAGCTATGAGCCTGGTGGCTTATAGACATATTTAATGCTTTCTTATTGCTTGGAGATCTGCATTAAATATTTATATCCATTTTTCTGTAAACGTGATTTTTTTTCAACCTGTAGTAACGCGAGCAGTGATAACTTTCCTTCTAATAAAAATTTTTGCATAAAATTGTGTGTGTTGTTTTGTTATACTATAGGCTGTGCATTGAAGCAGAATGACTAAGAACTGGTGGTAAATTTTTACACTATGGCCAATTGTTCGAAAAAAAATGTGCTGGATGTGTTTTTTTTATGATATCGCACCTTAGCTTAGAGATGTGGCGATTCTGGTGCTTAAATGCACAAGTAATCATCCTGGTTATGCACCCGCTAAATCGCTTGTGAAATGCACTTGCTATTTCGTAGTTATAACTGCTGGCGCAACACCCATGTTTCAGCACATATTGATTTATATAAATCTTTTTCACAGTTTCCCAAATGTTTATTTTAAAGGTTCCAACTACGTAAGCTTTAGAAACCAAAAATCCACTTGTGACTTTTGGGCTACAACTGACCATTTTTTTCACGAATGTGGTGACATAGCTTAAGTCATACAAAAACTGTACATATGCCCGACACCGATATTTTGCGGTGCAGAAAATATTAAATTCAAGAGGCACCTAGTTATTCCGATGAGTGCGAAAGCATTGCGGCTATAGCCACAACGCTTTAGGCCATAAAAGGTCGAGTATTCGACTCCCAACGAAGGTCGTGGGATAGAGTGCCTTAGTTAACTCTATCCCAATTAACTGGGCCTTAATTAACTTCGCCTTAACACCGAAGTAGAAGGCTACAGCGCGATAACCCAAGGAGACAAAGGAGGCACACGAAGTACACAAACGCAGCGCTGACTTTCAACGGTTTTTGTTCATCGCGGCCGTGGCGTGCGCATTTCGATGGGGGAGAAATACGAAAACACCCGTGTACTTAGATTTAGGTGCGTGTTAAGGAACCCCATGTGGTCCAAATTAATCTGGAGTCCCCACTACGGCGTGTGCCATAACAACAATGTGGTTTTCAAACGTAAATCCCCATAATTGAATTATGGGAATTGAACCCTCGACTCCCAGCAAAGGTCGAGGGTTCGTAGCCTTTTCGGACCGTCGGCTGTAACGGCAACTGCCCGGATTTTCCGTCTCATGAGCGAGGTAATGTTTCCAATTAAAGAAAAACACGCATTGTTCTGCGTCCTGAAGATAGATAAAAAGCAGTTACGTCCACTGTCGTGGCACATGTAACCTTTCCTCTACGAAAGCTCCAACCCACGAGGAATGCACAACATGCTTCACTCAAAACAATGTGTTGCGTCCCTGCTCAGTATAGAAATATGTGAAGCGATGAAATAATTTTTAAGTTGGAAACCGCTGAACCAATATGAATAAGATTTGCTTCATAGCTAAATCAAGAGGTTCGTTCCTGGTGCCTGTATACAGGGAGCCCTAGATAACTTTATTCGAGGTTTAGAACTAGGGTGGTTGCTTGGGCTAGTTGGTAATTCATGATCAAAAATAACGTACAGCGCGAAGGACAAGGACAGCGATAGACGACATACACAGCGCTGACTTCCAACAATATTGTATTGCGGTGCCACATCATGTGTATATATACAAGAAGGGGCATGCGCAGAAAATGTACGACAGTCACATGGGGTGAAACAATGTAGGTGCACAGGGCTAATTGCATTTTGTTGGCTATTGTATGAGTAAGTAGCAAGCCGCGCAATTTCATATATTCAACCTTACTGTACGGTTATCGAAGCATAGTGAACTTCACAAATATTAACTTTAAAGCAAAGCTTCCAATGAGAAAGCTTCAAAGCGCTCTATGAAACATTTAATTTGGCAGCTTTTCACTTCGTACTTGCTGCGTAATCGCTTTTTGCGTCCTAAATAAGGATCGCTAAATACACACACAAAAAAAAAGAGAAGGCCGGCGACGTGCCCGCTTGAGCGCCGCGATTGCAGAGCTCTTCAACGGGCACACTAAACGTGCATTCGCTCCCGCGTCTTTCCTCTTGTCGCCATGATGGATCGCCGCGACGCAAGCGCATCGCTGGCGTAAAACAAGCAGCTAACGCCTGCGTCGTTGCCCTGTCACATTTTAAGCGGCTGGTCACCAACGACATTTCAGACCGTCGCTCTTGAAGCTTTCGTATCTAAAGCTTGGACTTATCACTCCTGACGAGCAAAGTTAGCTAGTTTAAGCGCTTTTCAAGGCGTAGCTGTCCTAGTTATGCTGATTCCATTGGAATGGAACTGCCATGTAAATGCTCAACCAGCCTCTACTTGCAACGATCACCGGCCACGGCGGCCGCATTTCGATGGGGGCGAAATGCGAAAACACCCGTGTACTTAGATTTAGGTGCACGTTAAAGAACCCCAGATGGTCGAAATTTCCGGAGTCCCCCACTACGGCGTGCCTCATAATCAGAAAGTGGTTTTGGCACGCAAAACCCCATAATTTAAGTTAATTTTTTGCAACGATCACGATGCGACAGTACGAAGCTTATCTAGTGATCACTTTATTTACATTCATTATTTCGCGGTTGTGACGGTACGCTGTCCTTAGATAAGGAACGCTGGGAGTTCACTTGAGTGAACTGACCATACTTTCACAAGTTTTTCTGTTCAGGAATGGCAGCAACATTTTGCTGAGGAATATAATTATAGCAGAAGAATAAGAAAGTCTGCACACGTGCTGAGCAAAATTTTAAGTTCGTTCGGTCGCTTGCATTGGCTTCATGCTTCGTCATAAGTAACCGATTCGCCTATGTTCATGATCAATTAAAATAACATTAAATCACCAGAGAGCGCAAGAAAAAAATTCACAGGCGATTATGATGCTCCCTAGTGCGAAATTTGAGCGCAGCTTATACGCGTTTTCATTTCGCCATATATTGAGGCAAAGAAGTTGAGAGAGACATGTCGCAGAGTCGGCGATTGTCGAAAGTATAATCTGCGGGTCAAGCGCGTCGGCTTTTACGCATGACTCGCCAAAGGTTCTACTGAAATCGCTGGTGCTGCGTGGCTTTCAGAAAGTACTACACAATTCGCGTCGCGCATAGAATCAGATTACAAAACAATCGCAAACCGTATCAACCGAAGCAAGAGCGAACAAGACCAAACCGAGCAAACCAAGCAAGCGCGAGCGAGAGCTGACGTGAGCGGACGACAGTAGGAAACGAGCGGTCCGGTTGAGACCAGTCACGAGTACGCACTGAGCGGTTTGGCAGGTCCGCATGACAAGATTCCCGCTCGCACGTCGCTGAATGGACCGCTCTCATTGGTCTCCGTGCGCACGTTTACGCCTCTTATGCAGCCGACACCGACGCTGACGCTCGGCGCAGGAACGGCGCCTAATAACTGCGCTCTAAAAAGCAATCACTACCCGAGAGGGTTCCCTCACTCCTTGACTCTGACAGCAGTTCAGAGAAGTTAAAGCAATGCCCATTTGGTACAACCTTTGTAATTAAACGAAGTGCACAGCACAGATTTATCGCTACTTTAGGCAGGGGTGTTACGAAATTAAGGTAATACACGAATTATTTAGTAAGCGAGATTTAGCGATTATCCCACTGGTGGTTGCCAGAGCTTCGATAGACTTAGCTATATCACTCACCTCAAGCGTGACAAACTCGTGGGAGCCCAACTCCGGGTCCCGCAGGCACTCGGGCTCCTCGCGGCGTTCCTTAGGCTTCAAGACGCGCTTTCCTTTCAAGAGAACTTGAAGAGCGAGGCTGATCGTCATCAGTGCACACCGAAATACTCCGATCGACAGGAGCAGGATGGTGCTCACCAACCGTCGCAGTGCACTGGTGGACGCCATGTAGAGGACCAGCGCTTCAGCTACAGGCACTCTTCCTGCACGGCCCACCGCAAAAGCGAACGTGATTGTAGCTGCGGCTGCCGTCTACGCCGGTGCTCCTGGCACAGGCTGAGGACGATGACAGTAACGCGAGCTCGGAATGATGCCGACTCTGAGTAGTCGAAATGAACGTCAGCAGCTGGAACCCACAGGGGTACCTTGGAATAAACGTGATCGTCGTCGCCCCGCCAATAATCTCCACAATATACCTGGTGTATTTGATTTTGATTGCTTATATGTTCGCCCTGCGACGTTATGCAAGCCAGCAGCCTCCTGCTTGCTGTAGTAGCAGCCGCTTAATGTCCCCACTCATCAGTCGGACAAGGGTAAACAAGAGCCTCTTGCGAGTCTTTGATTCGTTACCAGATGGCCAGCAAAACGCTCCGCGGATATGTTGCAGCTTGAAAACTATGGTTTCCAGTTTTCCGCGACGTCCGATGCCTTCACTCACAAATGATGACGTCACATGCCGCGTCGGCCACCTTTCGGCGATGCCCTGAAAATTACGAGCGTCACTAGACTACAGAAATGACACGACCTAGACTGCGTGCAGTGAGGGAGATCAGTGCACCTGTCCAAAGGATTTTTGCCGGTGCAGCCAACGGGCATACTCTACGTATCACGTGTACTCGTCACCGTTGTAACAAAGGAATATCGAGAGGTTGTGCAGGGAGAGCCTCCGAGTTCGAGTGGTGCGTTGCCAAGACTACGGCGATAAGGATTGTCGGTGCATACTATGTTTGTCTCTCGAAAGGAATACCTTTCTTTTTCCTATCACGTTACCTGCTCACCTCGCAGTTTCTCAAGATGACGTATTCAAACGTAACCTTCATCGACGCATACGTAACAGCAATAATCGCTTATGACTATACATCTTCAGCAAAATAGAAAACAGCAAATAAATGGGCATCTGCTTTCAAAACACCATAAATAAAGTTACACAGGGGAAGCGACTTTTCTTTAGAAGCAGGCACAAATCGAACAAACCACCTGTTTTAAACTTTCTAATAGCAGATAACTTTTTCACGCGTGTAAGAAAGTAGAGTTTCCCCATTTAACAAGAAAAATAAAGAGGAACATTGTTTAGAAATGTGGAGAAAATACACGTGGCCATATGAAAACACTGGCTCAGCCTCTCGACAGATGCCTCGCAACATTAAAAATTAAATTATGCGGTTTTACATGCAATAACCACGATCTGATTTTGAGGCACGCCGTAGTTATTTCGAAAATTCGGGCCACCTGGGGTTCATTACCGTTCACCTAAATCTAAATGCACAGCTGCTTCCGTATTTCGCCCCCATCGAAATGGGGCCGCCGTGGCCAGGATTCGATCCGGGGACCTCGTGCTTAGCAACCCAATTACTCTTTTTTTGCCTTACTAATTACTTTTTTTTACTATTTCTTACTCTTCCAATGTGTTCTCGCCCCTCCCCTCTGCAATGTACAACTATGTACCTTGATGGTCTCACAAATAAATAAATAAATAAATGAATAAACACCACAGCCACTAAGCAACCACGGCGGGTATGCCTCGCAACTACGGCATAGGAAAGATGACGGGCGAGACCAGTTTTGCCAGAGAACTGTGTACGTTCAATATCTTCTATTGGAAATGGTAGAGCATTAGAGAGGATGGTAAAGACTGCGATGCGAACGCCGCACTTTTCAGTGTGCCATTGTTTACAAAATATACAATTATAAACAATGGCTGATGGAGACGTCCCCGTGTCGTGATTATCAGATTTCACAATCGTGTTAGTATGCGTATCTCTGTTGAAGCACACATTATCGATAGACACGTGGTCGTACATTATTGCCACGGAGGAGTCGTTGTTACGCTAAGTTCTGGTTAATTCTCACAACTTTCCTCTGGCACATCGCACGTTGTCTGAAGAATCCTCAGATATGCGTACACGAGAGCGCTACAGCTTGTATGCGTTTCTAAGAATCTAACTTTTCTCATGGGAACGTCTAAGTTTCAAAATAATACGGCGGGTACTGTTTCTCTATTGTCTACAAATTCTGTGACATCCTTCGATTTGAGGATAATCGATGTCGAGTGTTTCACTGAAAAACTTGGAAGCTCTAAAATCCATTCTGTTCATTTTCACTTGTAAGAAAGTTTCTTGCTTTCAAGCACCATTTTATTTGTTTCTCACTGTAGCGTCCCGAGCGCTCCACACAACGCTGCCTGCGTTTGACCCAATTCTCAAACTCTGCTGCTCCTCTAAACCCGAGAGCAGCCTACCCAACGCCGTATGGGAACCCAGAGCATTAGATCCCTCATTCTAAAACTCTATTTTGTCACACCTTTTACACTGACCCCATGACCCAAGTTGTCTAATACTTTGGGCAGCAACACATTTGCTCGTGATCGTGGTGCCATCGTGGCCGTCGCATTGTCGTAACCGTTCCATCATCGTCGTGCAACTTTTGTCATACCATAGTCGTCACGCCATCACCGTCATGGAGTCCTCATGTATTCGTCTTCATGCTGTCGCCGTCGTGGTTATTCCATCGTCGCGACTCCAGATTCGTCATCCGATTCCCGCCATGCCGTCAACATTACGGCGTAATTGTCATGAAATTGTCGCCATAGAGTCATCGTCACGCAGTCATTGTTACGCCCTCGTCGTGATGCTCCTGTCACCAGCCCATTGCCCTCACACAGTTTTCATGCCATCGCCGACATTGCGTCGTCGTCATACACAGGCCGTCATGCACTTGTTGTCATAGCGTTGCCGCGATGTCGTTGTTGTCGTCCCACACTGTCAATAAAACATCGCACAAATGTCGTCATTGTGTCGTCACGCCGTTGTCAACTCGTAATTTTCACACAGCCGTCATTAGAGCATTTTCGTCTTGCCGTCTTCGTCAACCATGCCCGCACTCTTAAAAAAATTACTCCCTTTAGGGCTTATCTTGTCCCACAACAGTAATCGTCACCTGTTTTGCCCGCGTTTTCTTTCTTTAACGTTGCGATCTCGGTACTTCCCAGTCACGAACGGCTTGCGCGTTATCAGTGGGACACAGTATTCTCGACAGGAAAGTAGCGAGCGCCGAGTTTTCAAGAAAGGAAACGCAAGCAAGGCAGATTACGATTACTGTTGTGGGACAAATATACTCCCCAAAGGGTGCAACCGTTTTAAGAGTGTAGTCTCAGCAACTTCATCACTTCACACACGTCATCCCACTATCATCAAGCCAGCGTCGTCATACCGCCTTCTTCGTTCCATCTGAGTCATTAGTTCTTTGTATTTCTATCGTAATCATGTCGTCGTCGTTCAATCGTGATTATGCCGCCGCTGGCATGCCATTCTGATCATTGCGTTGTCGTTGGACAGTCATCGTCATGCATTTATTTCTATACCATCGTCGTCATGCCGTCGTGGTCGTTCCATCATCGTCGTTCCAGTTTCGTCAACCAATTGTCGTCACATCGCCGTCGTCCCGCCTTCGTCATCATACAGCCTTCTTGATACTGCCGTTGTCACCTCATCTTAATACACTCGTCGTCATCCCACTGTCTCCATGCCGTTGGCGTCACGCTGCCTTCTTTATACCGTCGTGATGATTTGAGAATCGTCATCTGATTGTCGTCACGCTGTCATTGACATCGCCTGTTCGTTATTCCATTCCGCTCTAAGTCCGCACCCAATAAATCTCTTCACAGCACAGAAAAGCTGTTTTCATGGGCTGCCTATTCACACTTTTTAGATGCAGTTTACCTGGTTTTGTTGCTTAAAGGAAACTAGTACATCGGCTTTTAATGCTCAGGCAAGTGCATACACGCAGCCAGTGGGTGCGAAGTCAGACGAAGTGCAATGCCAGGCCCCTTTCGTTTGTTTATGCAGAACACTACGTGCAGCAAGCGCTGATTGGCCACAGACCAGTCATCCAAGTGCAGCACACGACGTCATTGCCTCGGCCCGACACTACACTAGTCTTTATAAGCTTGCAGGAAGTGTAGGTAAAAAAATATAACCCTATAGTATGTCACTTGCAGCTGAAGCAAGAAAGCCTTAGAATAACCACTGCACATTCTAAATAAAAGTGGTTTCGGTCATATGGTGTGTCGGTACATTGCTTAACTATGCTGATCTCATTATCGTTGAAAGTCATGGGCTCTGCCGAATTTCTTTGCTAAGTTGGTAAATGAACGCTCTGTCATCATGTCGAGTCAAAGCAGCACGCAATGCCTGCCTTTAGCTGTCAAAAGAGGGACAGTATCGTAAGATATGTCATATGGTCTCGTTGCAATCAAAAACCCTGCATGAGGCACGTGTTCTTCATGTCGATAAGGAAGAAGTATGCGTTCGTGAAGGCGACGCCCTGCCACAAGCGACACAGTAAATTTGGATCGCATCAAGATAGAGCAGACGGTAGTCCAAGTTGCAACGAAGGGTCAAGGGAGTGAAGTCGGGAGTTTTCACATTCCGGAGAATCCTAATGTTCTAGGGTACTACGACGAGCAAGTAGGTGAAGTATCCACACTGCATTAGGCCTTCACAGTGGCACAGGCAAACACTGGAGAGAGATAGAGAGAAAGCAAGAAGAAGAAAGGCAGGAAGATCAACGAGACGAGCATTCCGTTTCCTACCCTACACTGGGGTAAAAGAAAGGAGAAAAGGAGAAGAGGATCTTGAGTGCGTGAACCTTTTTAATGCAATCTTTGTCGCTGTATTTAAAGAAGAACCTACCACTTACCCTGTTCCCTCACGTACTAATGCAACAAGTGCTATGCCGACCATGGCCGTTTTAGCAGAGGGTATTTCATCGCCAATCGACAGTGTTGCGTGGATAACCTTATTTCGGCGAAGCCTTCCGCGCTTATTATTCCAAGGAAGGCGTCGTCATCCTCGTCATCTTACGGCGGCGGGTCATTGGGGGCGCGTGATAGGCAATCGGCGTCTGAGTGTTTTCGCCCGGACTTGTATGTTAGAGTGATGTCGTATTCTTGTAGTCTGAGGCTCCACCGTGCCAGCCGTCCTGAAGGGTCCTTTAGGTTAGCTGGCCAACACAACGCGTGATGATCGCTGACCACTTTGAATGGCCTCCCACAGAGGTAAGGGCGAAATTTCGCTGTAGACCAAACGATGGCGAAGCATTCCTTTTCGGTTGTAGAATAATTGCTTTCCGCTTTTGACAATGACCGGCTAGCGTAAGCTATCACGTGTTCTTGTCCATCTTTTCTCTGGACTAGGACGGAACCGAGGGCTAGGCTACTGGCGTCAGTGTGTATTTCTGTATCGGCGTGCTCGTCGAAGTGCGCAAGTACGGGTGGCGACTGCATGCGTCGTTTGAGTTCTTGAAATGCATCGGCCTACGGCGTTTCCCACTTGAACTCGACGTCACATTTAGTTAGCTGTGTCAGCGGCTCAGCAATGCGCGAAAAGTGCTTGACAAATCGCTTGTAGTAGGCACACATGCCAAGAAATCTACGCACTGCCTTCTTGTCATTGGGCTGCGGGAACTTTGCGATGGCAGCTGTCTTCTGCGGGTCGGGGCGGAATCCAGACTTGCTGATGACGTGGCCTAGGAACAGAAGCTCATCGCAAGCGAAGCGGCACTTTTCTGGCTTCAGAGTGAGCCCTGATGACTTGATGGCCTCTAGCACTGTTGCAAGCCGCCTAAGGTGATCGTCGAAATTTCCGGCGAAGACAACGACGTCATCCAAGTAAACGAGACAGGTCTGCCACTTCAATCCTGCTAAAACCATGTCCATCACGCGCTGGAACCTTGCAGGCGCCGAGCACACTCCAAATGGCATAACCTTGAACTCGTAGAGGCCGTCTGGGGTGATGAAGGCGGTCTTTTCGCGATCTCTTTCGTCGACATCTATTTGCCAATAGCCAGACTTGAGGTCCATCGACGAGAAGTATTTAGCGTTGCTGAGCCGATCCAATGCGTCGTCTATCCGTGGGAGGGGGTATACGTCGTTCTTCGTGATCTTGTTCAGACGACGATAATCGACGCAGAAACGTAGAGTACCGTCCTTTTTCTTCACCAGAACAACAGGGGATACCCACGGGCTTTTCGACGGCTGGATGATGTCGTCGCGCAGAATTTCGTCGACTTCTTCTCTTATAGCTTCACGTTCTCGCAGCGAAACTCGGTAAGGGCTCTGGCGGAGTGGTTGAGCGCACGCCTCGGTGATTATGCGATGCTTGGCGACTGGTGTTTGTCGAATCCTCGATGACGTCGAAAAGCAGCCTTTGCATCGTCAGAGCAGGCTTCTCAGTTGCTGTTCCTTAATCAAGGGGAGACCTGGATTAATGTCGTAGTTTGGTTCGGGAACCATGGTCGTCGGGGTAGATGCGGCGGAATCCGAGAGGACAAACCCATTTTCGAATCTTCCAGACTAATCGCTGGGACCCGCGTGCCTTCCACAAAGTTCTACACCATTCGCCTCAGGCGATGAAATCAGATAACATAAGGTTCGGCGACAACAGAAAGCGGATAGAAGCATCGATAACTTTCCAGAAACTTCAGATACATGCAGACGCGTCCCGCGCTGTGCGATAACATTTGTTAGGCGGCGAAACGTGGTCGCCCGATAAAGATAAGTACACGTGTCCACGTGACAATATTTGTGCGACGAAGTGAGCTTTCTGTTGACAGAAAATGCGTGACGTGGGGAAATCAAGTGATAGTGCCAATGTCTCTTCGGAAAAGTGCCTTCGCTGTTGCACGAAGGTCATCCTGGAATGTCACGTATGAAAATGGTGTCTAGAGGCCACGTGTGGTGGACCCGCTTTACGCAAGACGTTGCACAAACAGTGAAAGAATGTGTCACATGCCAGTTGACCCAAAATGCGCCACCCAAAGTTCCTGTAATGTCATAGGGAGTGTCTATAGGCGCCGGTGGAATAAGTGTGCACTTAAATTTTGCCAATCGTGACCAGCATTGGTTTCTAGTGCTAGTTGACTCCTATTCAAAGTGGGTTGAAGTGCTTGTCATGAAGTCAACAAGTAGCGAAAGGACAATAGAGAAACTGCGCACAGTATTTGCCGCGTATGAGTTACCGGAAGAAATGGTAACAGACAATGGCCTGCAGTTTACATCAGCACTTTTCGAGACATTTATGAGACGGAATAGCATTCGGCACACTAAATCGCCTCCTTATCACCAGGCATCGAAAGGTAGCACAGAGCGTTGTGCACAGACTTAAAAAAAAGTGTTTTTATGCAGGTCATGGATGAACAAAGATATGGGCAGACGAAGCCTCTCCAGCACCGGATTGATTAGTTCCTATTCAACTATAGGAACACGCCAACGGAGGTCACTGAAGACTCACCGACCCAGCTATTTTTATCGTGGAAACCTAGGACAAGGTTGAGCCTTCTCCATCCGGATATCGAACAAAGGATGAAAGAAACTTAAGCGAACAAAGCAGTCGGCAAATCAGCGACGAGGTGCGTGGAAAGACTTCGAGGAAGGGGAAGGCGCCCTTGTACAGGGCCCACGCCCCAGGGAAGGGGAGTGGTTGAGCGGCAAGGTAAATAAATGTGAGTTCAAGCACTTATGTGGTCGCGATAGGGAACGAAGAGCGGTACGTTCATGTTGATAATCTGCGACCGCGTACATTCGAGGACTGCTTCCCGCAATCGGTTCAAGCGCCGTCTCCAGACACCGACCGCCAGCATATAGCCAAGACATCGTGTCTTGCAGGTCTCTAGGTGCACACCCTGTAAACGACGACGGTGAGCGAAAGACGCCTGACACCGATCAAGTAGGTGAGCAGGCAGTAGCTACTAACAAAGAACACGCCACCCCTCGGGACCCATCGTCTGCCGGCAGGGAGTTCAGCGGTGGCGCATCGCCATCTTCCCAACAGGAGCTTCGACGCAGCACCCGGCAAGGACGACCGCCCGACCGATACTAAGAACACTTCGGGGGGGGGCTGTTGTGTCATCACCCCTTAGAGCGTGTGGTGGCACTCTGACGTCCCTGAGGCCTTGAATTGTTGTATCTGAGATAGAACACACGTGCCTGTGTGTGTGTGCGTGTGCGTGCGTGTGTGTGTGTGTGTGTGTGTGTGTGTGTGTGTGTGTGTGTGTGTGTGTGTGTGTGTGTGTGTGTGTGTGTGTGTGTGTGTGTGTGTGTGTGTGTGTGTGTGTGTGTGTGTGTGTGTGTGTGTGTGTGTGTGTGTGTGTGTGTGTGTGTGTGTGTGTGTGTGTGTGTGTGTGTGTGTGTGTGTGTGTGTGTGTGTGTGTGTGTGTGTGTGTGTGTGTGTGTGTGTGTGTGTGTGTGTGTGTGTGTGTGTGTGTGTGTGTGTGTGTGTGTGTGTGTGTGTGTGTGTGTGACGTGACTGATTAGTATCTCTGTATAGCTATATAAGACGGCCACGTAAGTACCTTGTGGTTGGTTTCCGTTGTATTGCAAGTGGCAATAAACATGTGTTCTGGCAAGTAGGCTAATCGTACTTGAAGACACAACAGAAACTTAAGGGATGCTAAATATGTCACCGCGCCGTTCCTGTGTTTGCTGTTCTCGCAGTCACTTTCATGTGCCATACGACTGCACAGTGCACCTGCCTTGGTTGCTCAATGGCTATGGTGTTAGGCTGCTGAGCACAAGGTCGCGGGATCGAATCCCGGACATGGCGGCCGCATTTCGATGGAGGCGAAATGCGAAAACACCCGTGTACTTAGATTCAGGTGCACGTTAAAGATCCCCAGGTGGTCGAAATTTCCGGAGTCCTCCACTACGGCGTGCCTCATAATCAGAAAGTGGTTTTGGCACGTAAAATCCCATAATTTAAAGAAAAACGACTGCACAGTGGCGAAGGTGGTTCCCATTGCCAAGGAAGGTGACAGGAATAGTCCGCTTAATTACCACCCCATTTCATTAATGAGTGTGCCCTATAAGCTCATGGAATGTGGCATGTGCACAGAAATCATGAAGTTTCTTTACTCGAATAAATGCTTTGAATCTTCATGGCCTATCGGTTCTGCAAAGGCTTTTACCTGCTAAACACAAATGGCCATTTTCCTGCATGATATTCACACCAACTAAGACTCTAACCTCCAGACAGATGCGGCATTTCTTGATTTGGCAAAAGCGTTCGACAAGGTACCTAACCAACGTCTATTACTGAAACTGTCTCTTGCGCACCTTAACCACGACATTTTACGATGGATCGAAGCGTTCCTGACAAACTGATCTCAGTTCGCTACATTAACAGCTGCGTATCTAACATCCTACCAGTGACTTCCGGTGCATCGCAAGGCTCTGTTCTTGGGCCCCTGCTCTTCCTAATATACATTAATGACCTAACCGTTCACGTACGTCTCGCAACGTTCGTTTGTTCACCAGATTGCTGCGTCATTTATCGAATAATTACTAGCATATCTAATCAACGTTTTCTTCAATGTGACATTAGCTGTTTAAAGCAATGGTGCGACCGTCGGTTAATGGAACTTAACCCTAATAACTGCAACTTGACGGCATTTTCTCGTCGGCGCGATCCAGTTCCTTACAAATACACAATAACATTTCCGTGCGTGCTAAGCATTCTTACAAGTACCTAGGTGTGACAATAACTAACGACGTATCCTGCAAGTTCATCACACCTCACGTAATCAACCACCATATGCCCTCCCGAACATATCATCGTACGCGGCACACTCTCCAAGAAAGGGCCGACCTCGCATGCGCACTGTTACCTTTTCCACCTCATTCTTTTGCCATGCCGCTACAGATTTGAACAACCTGCCCCACGAAACCGCCGCCATCATTTCCCCTTGTACACTAAAGGAGAGTGCCAATGCGCACTCTTCACTATTCAGCTGGCTTGTGTTAATGCACTTATCTGCTTGTGCAATTTTAGCTTGTAATTGGGGTTTTTATACTTGTACTGACGTATTTAACACTTTATCTCATGTAGTTATTTTTACTTTTCTTTCTGTTGTTGAAGTTTACGTGTTCAATTATGTATTTATGTAAATACGTGCCCCTTATATAATGCCCCTGTCAAGCATTCTTCAAGATAACAAAGTGCGAGCAGTGAGTGCGCGTGGGATGATGCACGGGGCGACCATAACGGTATATCAAACCGGTGCGCTCCAAGTATACCGTACTAGAGCACGAACCGTTTTTTGTGCTAGGGACGGCTGTGGCCACGGTCCGAGTATCTTTGACTGAGACAACGGTCTCGAGTCCAGTCGGTTTGTAGTTGTCGGGAGAGATTGGCGTTGTACGTCGTAGCGAGAACAGGCACACAATAAGGGCTCGATTGTTTCCTCGCACCTACAAGGGTCGCACATTGGGCTCTCGCCCATTCTCTTACGGTAGGAGCAAGCGTTCGTGAACGCCACTTCCAGCCACAAGCAGCAGGTTGTTTCGCTTGCGGGAAAGGGTCAATGGCACACGCTGGACTTGTTCGTAGGCCGGACGTGCTGCTTCTTCAGCTCTTTCGCTGCCGACGATGCCACAATTTCACCCAGCAGCCAGTGAAATTTGAATATCTGCCCGTTATTAAAAGCGCGGTGATCAAATTCTCGGATCTCAGACACCGGCTGTTGATGAGGACCCTGAATCAGGCTTGACTGCAGTGTTTTGAGGACCGCCATCGGATAACTGGATATGGGCCATCGGTTAGGGTCTTGTTGATGTATGTAGTCAACAGCGTCTCTGAGAGCCGCAAGTTCTAATCGCGTTGATATGGCCTGAGAACAGGAATCTTATCGATGTCGATCTTTGTGGGATCAGTGGCCTAAACGTTAAAGACAACGAAATGCGACCACTGCTATATTCAAGAGAAAGGGAACTTGAACGAAGTACAATATGACATTCTTGTTTTGCAGAAGGCTTCGTAGCAAATATGATTACCAGAACTGATGATAAAATTTGTTTTATACAATTGTTTACAATTTAGTGCGCTCCATGCTTTATGCTACTGATTCATTGCTAAGTTTCAAAGATAAATTTAGTCCTCACGTTCACCTACCCCTCAGAACCGATGGTCTTTGATGGTTGGCCGTTGTGCAAGTTACGTAACTGCAACACGAAACGAGAAAGAAAAAAACCGCTGAAATACCCTTAACAAATGCACGTTACTCCTAGGTAAAATTTTTGATGTAGGTGTTGTTACCCATGATATCAGCCCTGGGATACCCTTATTCTCGAATTTGGCAGTCTTTATAACACGAGGTAGCATACGAGGGGTTATTGACCAGTTGCCTGCCCCTAAGCTCACTTACTTTGTAAGTTCTGCAGTTACCAGGACGTTTCATGTCCGCCGCCTTGACTATGAACGACACTGGCTTACAATGCCGAGGGAATGTTGTGCACAAACGCCCTCTGTGAAAGGGAGCGAGATGAAGACCGCGATAGGTAGCGTAACAGTGAAGCACGGCACGCGCAATGTAGAACGCGCGGCAAGTTACCTGTCGCAAATTACCTTTTCGCCACTTTAATTTCGTGGTATCTTACTAATAACGCAATGTTATTTGGCAGAGTCTGAGGGTTGAATGAATTAAAAATATACGGATGGAAAAACAAACAACATTATAGACGGACTTCACTGTGAGGCGCCATGGTCAGACCTAAAGAAGGCGAGCCAATTAATCCCAAAAGCATCGCCGTCTGAAAAACTAAGGCCGATCCCGAAGTCTAACACAGCGTCCCAAACGCTGGCGGTCACGAGTGAAGAATTCAGGAAACTTGCAAGTGACGCACGCGCCACGTTTGGGAGACCAACTTGGGCACGACCGAATCATGCATTGCGATCGTGGCCGAATGGTTAGAGCTGTTCCGCTGGAAGGAAGAGGCTCGATCACACCATCGATCTGGCAAACCTGTAGCGGTAGAGCCTGACTTCACCCACTTTGGAAGTATCCTACTGAAAACACGATGTGTGTCGATCACACTTGAACGCATCATGGATGGAAACAACTTTATGATGGAAACGCGTCATTATGTGTACGAAATCGAAAGTGGGTAAGTGGTACAAGGCATGGAAACGTCACTTTGATGAATGAGAGCGTTCAAGATCGTTCGTAACGTACGCGAACGCAGCTGCCTAGACATCACAAAATTAGAGAGTTAGCGGCGCTAAGATATTGCTTAGTTTTTCCACATTTCAATCAAACATTACAAATGCCTCCCTGTAGCTTTGATTGTCTCTTACTTCCAATGCTTGATTAACAAAAATGTGAGGTCCCTCGGATTTCCTTGTTGTTGTCGTTCCTTGAACACTTGAGGCATTGGAAGTCTCTAAATTCTTCAGGATGCCATTAACTGATAAAATAAATTTGCCAGAATTCTAGTGCCTTATAGCTAAGAAGTCGCCGTGCAGAAATAGCAAGGGAGTACAATATGTGGGCCGGACACTGCTCTATTGCGTATCTACTTGGCACGACTTCTATTGCTTTCCAATCGACATTTAGTTTTCTGGAGTTATTTTTTTCGTCTTGCACATGAAAAGTTGTTTTAAATGAACATTTTCATGTTCAGTACAGAGCAAGTATCCTTAGGTTTGTGCAGGACTCTTCTAGCTCACTTTTTAATTTGCGTTATTCTTGCATTACACGTAAGCTCTTACCCGCCAAAAATGTTATCAGTACGGCGCACATCCTCTTCGTTCCTTTTTCTGTTTTTTTTTTGCTTTGTCGTATCATTACTTTCTTCCTGACATTGCTGCATGACCTCATTAAGACGCAAATAAAGTACACGCTGGCAGGCGTTTGGTGTGTTGCGACACCACGTACCCGAGCACACGAGGGTTGGACCCTCCCGCGTGTAACCGTGCGCGGCTTAGCCGTGTCCGGGGAAAGGGGGATCCTGGAGGTTGAGCCGATGCCGGGTGTTAGGACCTTTAAGGCCCCCCGGCGGAGGCAACACACCTCTTTGGCCTCTGCTTCACGTAGACGGCTCCCCCGGACTGACCCACGCGGGGGAAATCCGTAGTTGCCTTTTCCTGTCTCTCGCTCTCCCTCCAACCTTCGTCTTTCTCTTACTTTCCATCTTACCTGTCTTCTCCTATCTTCCTCTCACTTCCAATTTTCCAACCTAGGTTATCTCATATTTGGTTATAGTGATAACGTACAGCTGGCGTTTGCAGGACCTGTTCTTACAGTCCCTGTAGCGTCCCCTTGTAGGACACCCCGGTGGGTGGCTGGCGTTATTGCCGAAAATTCAATCCCTTTATGGCAACCTCTTTCCCTCCGCTTCCTGATCGCCCTCAGAAAAGAGGGCGCACCGATGATGTATTCCAGTTTTTTGGTCGGCAAAAAGAATCCTTCCCTCGTTTTCACGTGATCCACTCTGAAAAACCAGCTAAACCAGTGCGAACTATCTCACCATTCCTTGTTTCTAAGACATTGACTGAAGTCTTTGGTCCAGGTTATAAGGCGTCGAGGATGGCAAGCAGTGATCTCCTCTTGGAGCTCCGCGATCAGAAACAATATGAGAAATTGACAAAACTAGTGTCGTTTGGGGAAACCCAAGTAATTGCAACCCCGCACCGTACGATGAACACCAGCCGCGGTGTTGTCTCGGACGATGACTTGCTGGAGCTCACTGAGGATGAACTCTTGGAGGGCTTCAGTGACCAGAATGTTATCAATGTTAAAAGAATTAAGATCAGGCGTGACAGCAAAGAAATCAAGACCAAACACCTTATATTGACTTTCGGCTCAAGTATTCTGCCCGAGTCTGTAGAGGCCGGGTACATCAAGCTTCCTGTTAGGCCATATGTGCCAAACCCCATGAGATGCTTCAAATGCCAACGTTTCGGCCACAGCTCGCAGAGCTGCCGAGGCCGCCAAACCTGTGCGAAATGCAGTGCCCACGAACACACCTCTGAAGCTTGTGAGAACTCTCTCCACTGCGTGAACTGTGATGGGGAACATGCCGCGTACTCGCGGTCCTGTCCATCATGGAAAAATGAAAAAAAAAATAGTTACAATCAAGGTTAAAGAAAACATATCTTTCAAAGAAGCACGCAGGCGGGTTTCATACCTGCCCAAGAAAAGCTTTGCCGATGTGACGCGTCAGGGGGCAGCGACACAAAGGCTTCCGGCGGCTGTCCGACCCACAGTGAGTGAGTCGCCAGTTACGCCGTCTGCCCCCGCGGCGGTTGCAGCTAGCGCTGCTCCGCCAACCGAGGAGAAGGGACCATCGACCCCGAAGTTGGGTGCAGCCGAGGCTGCCTCAACCTCCCAGGTCCCTTCCAGCGCTGGCAACGGCCGGCGCAGCCAAATCCCCCAGGAGACCCATCGACCTCCGGGCTGGTGGGCGCAGGGGTCTTGCCCTCCAAGGCGGGACTCTCCCTGGTGACTTTTCGCTCGCAAGAGCATGTGTCCGGCGCCTCACAAGAGGCAATGGACACTACACCTATCCTCAAGGCGTACCAAGCGCCTAAGGAGCGGCGAGGCTCCCTCGAACGCTCCAAAAAGGGCAGAACTCCCGTTACAGGGCCTCGAAAGAGCTCTGTAACCTAAGACATCACCAACGTTTCCATACACACAGCACTTATTTACTTCCAATATGGATACACAAATAATCCAATGGAAAGTCAGAGGTCTTCTTAGGAACCTTGATGACGTACAAGAGCTTATCCAAAAACACAATCCAAAAGTGCTGTGCCTACAGGAAACACACTTAAAACCACTACACACAAACTTTCTCCGACCGTATGTCAAGTTTCGCAAAGATCGCGATGATGCTGTCGTATCATCAGGCGGTGTTGCCATTTTTATTCATAAAAGCATTTCCTGTCAGCGTTTACAGCTACAAACGCCCCTTGAAGCAGTGGCGGTTAGAGCTGTTCTTCTAAATAAACTCGTCACCATTTGCTGCCTTTACGTACCCCCACACTACAAATTAAACAAACATGAATTTCAGTCATTTATAGACGAATTGCCAGAACCTTATGTTGTTCTTGGGGATTTCAATGCGCACAGCTCCCTGTGGGGCGACTCTCGTACAGACGCGCGAGGTCGTCTTGTTGAACAGTTCCTTTTTTCTTCAGGTGGGTGCTTGCTGAATAAGAAGGAACCCACGTATTACTCCCTAGCAAACAGAACCTTTTCTTCAATAGATCTTAGCATAGTTTCCCCGTCCATACTGCCCGAACTCGAATGGGAAGTTACGAACAATCCTTAAGGGAGCGACCACTTCCCTATACTGATAAGAACATCTAAAGAAAACGAATATTCTCCGCAAGCTCCTAGGTGGACACAGCCGACTGGGAGAAATTTCGAACTCTCACTAACATCTCATGGGCCGACATGTCTTCTTTAGAAATTGATGCTGCTGTAGAGTATCTTACATCATTCATAATAGATGCCGCATCAAAACGCATATCCGAAGTGAGTGGTCTGGCATGCAAACGACGTGTACCGTGGTGGAACAGTGAATGTAGGATCGCCCGTAAGAATCAGAACAAGGCGTGGGGGTTGCTACGCGCTTCTCCCACTGCAGAGAATCTTATGAACTTTAAAAAAATAGTCCCAAGGCAGGCGAACCCGCCGACAGGCCAGAAGAGAAAGCTGGCACAAGTTTTTATCGAGTATTACCTCGTTTAGGGATGAGGCCAAAGCCTGGAAAAGAGTTAATAGGATTAGAGGGCGGCAAACATATTCACTCCCCCTGGTAAACACACAGGGCGATACACTGCAAGACCAGGCAGACTCACTTGGGGAATATTTTGAGAGCGTGTCAAGTCCAACAAATTATACACAACCCTTTCTCAAATACAAACAAACAGAAGAACGTAAGCCATTAACAAGAAAAGGTCGAGAGAATGAGCCTTACAACCGTCCTTTTTGTATTGCCGAATTGAGGGCTGCCTTGAGCGCATGCAACAGCTCCGCACCAGGATCTGATAGAATCATGTACGAAATGCTCAAAAACTTACACAATGACACGCAGGTTACACTACTCCCACTTTTCAACACCATTTGGGATGCAGGGTACCTTCCAACCGCATGGAAGGAAGCCATTGTGGTCCCTGTGTTGAAACAAGGCAAGGACCCCTCCTCAGTGGCAAGTTACCGCCCGATAGCCCTCGCAAGTTGCATTTGTAAGGTGTTTGAAAAAATGATTAATCGGCGACTCATTCATTTCCTTGAACTGAGCAAAATCCTTGATCCCTGTCAGTGCGGCTACCGAGAAGGGCGCTCCACAACTGACCATCTTGTACGTGTAGAAGCAAATATCCGGGATGCATTTGTACACAAACAATTCTTCTTATCCATATTCCTCGATATGGAGAAGGCGTACGATACGACGTGGCGTTACGGAATCTTAAGAGACTTGTCAGAAATGGGCATCCATGGTAATATGCTAAATCTGATAGAAAGCTATCTGTCCACTCGTACCTTCCGGGTAAAAGTCGGTAATGTACTTTCGCGTCCTTTTACGAAAGAAACGGGTGTACCCCAAGGAGGCGTGCTCAGCTGCACACTCTTCATCGTGAAGATGAACACGCTTCGCGCTTCATTACCATCGGCAATCTTTTATTCTGTCTACGTGGACGACATACAAATAGCTTTCAAATCCTGTAACCTCGCAGTGTGCGAGAGACAGGTCCAGCATGGCCTGAACAAAGTCTCAATGTGAGCAGACAAGAATGGATTTAAGATCAATCCTAACAAAAGCTCTTGTGTTCTTTTTGCAAGAAACAGAGGCCTGGTTCCGGATCCTTCCTTAGAACTGTGTGGACAACGAATACCTGTCAGCAAAGAGCACAAATTCCTAGGTATCATACTTGACTACAGACTCACTTTCATTCCACACATTAAATATCTGAAAGAAAAATGTCTAAATACAATGAACTTAATGAAACTTCTATCCCAGACTACATGGGCTAGTGACAGGAAGTGTTTAATGAACCTATACAAGAGCCTAATTCGGTCTCGATTGGATTATGGTGCTGTAGTATATAACTCTGCCGCCCCGAGCGCGCTAAAGATGCTAGACCCAGTCCACCATCTAGGAATCCGACTGGCCACTGGTGCTTTCAGAACGAGTCCCATACAAAGTCTATATGTAGAATCAAATGAGTGGTCACTTCATCTGCAGAGAACATACACCAGCCAAACGTATTTTCTGAAAGTCCACTCAAATCCTCAACATCCGTGTTTTAATACCGTTAATGACATGACATATGCTACACTCCTTCGGAATCGTCCCTCCGTAAGACAGCCTTTCTCGCTGCGTGTGAGGGAGCTTAGTGAAGAAATGCATGTTCCACTCCTCGAGCTTCGCCTAATGCATCCAGCCAAGCTGCTACCTCCTTGGGAGTGGCAGCTGATACAATGCGACACATCTTTCATTCAAGTTACAAAGCACGCTCCTGAGGCCGAAATCAGAATGCATTTCCTAGAACTCCAGCACAAGCATTCCTGTGCAGAGTTTTACACAGACGCTTCGAAGTCAAATGCCGGGGTATCCTATGCAGCCGTCGGCCCATCCTTCTCGGAATCCGACGTACTGCATCCGGAAACAAGCATATTTACGGCCGAGGCCTACGCATTACTCTCTGCTGTGAAGCATATAAGAAAATCGAAACTTCCAAAAGCAGCGATCTATACAGACTCCCTAAGCGTCGTGAAGGCCTTAATCACATTCAGCAAACATAAAAATCCCGTATTTAATGAACTCTATTCCGTCTTGTGTAAAGCGTACTCATCTAAGCAGCATATCATAATATGCTGGGTACCTGGCCATAGGGGAATTGAAGGCAACGTTCTGGCGGACGAGATGGCCACGTCAATCGCATCGCAAACTGTAAACCCTACCGCTGCGGTGCCTGTCACAGATCTGAGGCCTTTCTTGCGAAGGAGATTGCGGGACCACTGGCAACGCATGTGGGACGCGGAAACGAATAATAACCTCCACCTGATAAAGCCACAGTTAGGATTCTGGCCCTCTACTACAAAATCGCGCCGAACAGATGTCCTATTCTGTCGTCTAAGAATAGGACACACATTTGGCACCCGTAACTTTCTACTCACCGGAAGTGAGCCTCCAACTTGTGGTAGATGCGGGGAGAGGCTGACCGTACTCCACGTCCTCCTGGAGTGTCGGGAAGCCGAATCTGAGAGAAAGAGACATTTTTCCTTAGCATACCGACAGCACATTCCCCTTCATCCTGCGATGTTTCTTGGTCCAGAACCGCTTTTTAATACAGACACAGTCCTAGGTTTTCTCAGAGATGTGGTTTTAATGTTATTAGTCCCATGCATTCGCAGCGCCTCCTCTCTTCAGAGGATGCCACTGCGATAATTGTTTTGCATAGCACATGCCTCCAGGCCCTTGTGTTTTCAAGGGCTCTAAGGAGGCAGTAGTGCTCTAGCATTTCTTATAATCTGATATATTTTACCTATCGTATCATTCTTTTTAAATGCATCGAAATGTTCATAGTACAAGTCATATGTCATCGCCATAATTTTATTACGCAGATTTTGCGCACTTTAGAGCGTATGCTTTAAGGCCCCTTTACAGCCACGTCACACCAATTTCATAGTAATCATAGTTACACTGCACACCCACTACCACAGACATGGCGCTCTTTGGCCATTCCTGGCCCTTGCGCCATAAAACCCCCTACATCATCATCATCAAAGTACACGCTGCACGCCCAGCTGAGGGAAGGAAATGTCCCACAGCTGTGTAGCTCTGTGCCTGACGCAAGTGAGTTTGCTTTGTGGTGTTCTAGTTAGTCAGCGGCTTTGCAGTAGCAGATGGTACAGCTATGTGCACAGAGCGAGGGTCGCGTGCTTCTTTCGTTCTCGGCGCTTAGAGAGAGAGGTGGGATCTTTACAAAGTACTGGAGAGGTCTGCCGGGCGGCATGCCTGGCATGCTACTGCAGGTCGCTATCACAGAAAAGTGAAATGGTATGCACGGAGCTGCGATAAATACATAACATGAACAAAACACACACCGCAATAAACTAAAGTGTCGTATGGAGACCAGTCTCTCCGAGGAAGTCTAAATGTGCGTTTGTTGCGCGAGATGCAAAGCCAGTGCTAGCCCGTGGGCCATAGACGGGTCTTAGCTCAAGGGATGACACTCTTTGATTAATGTTTCGTACGCACACTTAAGGGGTATTCACACAACGAACCAAACTCCGCAGACGAGCATGACGCGGCTGAGCCGTGGTCGATTGCGCCGCGAGCACCTAATCTGCTTCGTCCATGTGGGCGCTGTGATTGGATGTTGCTGTGCCGCGTAGTGCAAGGCGGCAGATTTTGGTCCATTGTGCCAATACTCCTTAAGGATGTTCTTTCTAGTGTAAATAGCCTGCAAGTGTAAGAATAAGTGAGCCATGTATTCGCCTATGCTCCACACAAGGCACAGGGGCGATGTTACGTGTGTGTGTGTGTGTGTGTGTGTGTGTGTGTATATATATATATATATATATATATATATATATATATATATATATATATATATATATATATATATAGGTAGCGACTACAGAGACAGGGCCCGGTACTTTAACATCTGCGCTACAGTGACGGGACCCGGCACTTTAACAACAGCACTACAGTGACGGGACCCGTCACTTTAACAACAACACTGTAGCGACGGGGCCGTCACTATAACCATCGTTTATAGATCCTTTAACGATGTCGGTATTGGGGGCGAGCATAGAGTTTCCTACAAAAACTCTAATGCGGGGCGAGTGCTTACGGAGTCGCCATCTGTGGGAAGCGCCTCACTTGCGTAGTCTGAGGAATAACGCGGCGCGCTCTGCATGGCTAGGTTTGGCTATCAGCGCTAAATAAACAAACTACGCGGGAGCTCTCCTGGACATTTTTGCAAGTACTCGCGAAATGACAGAAGTATCTTACCTTGAAAATATCAATCTTGGACAAACAGAAGGCACAGAATGGTTTACAGACGCTATCTCGTTACCTACTACGTACGGTAAGCTGGGACACTGCGCGCGGTCGCCGCGATCGATTCCCCCGAACCGGCTTCTTGCGTTAAAGGCAGCAATCGCTGAGAGAAAACTATGTGAAATAAGTTCTTATAGTGGGCCATCTGTGTAAACAAATGGAGCATCACAGAATGAAGCTTCAATGCAGCGATCGCACGGGTTCGCAGTGACCGACTGCGCGTCTGCATGCATCCGCGTGCCCAATGTTTCGCTTTCGCTGCGAGAGCGTTTTCGCACCGTGCCATGAGCTTTATGCCGCAGTGTATGAGCACTTGACACGTACGCAAGCAACCATTGTTGCATGTACACTATCAGAGCTGTTCAAAAATAATTTCGTTATAGCCAGGGACTTCGACGTCTATACGGCGACTTGTGCTGTGCCGTCGCGATGATTCAGTGCTTTCTTTTTCTTTTCTTCTAAAGTCTCCGAAGCTTCAATATCATTATTTCTCAAGTTACATCGCACTGGATGTTTATCGGTCTTCTAAGCGAGCAATTACCCGCTGCTTCTTTTTCTTAATCCAGTACAGTATTCATTGTCTGGTGCTACACAAGCATCAACATATGCCATGCGTTTCTTTTAATGCGCTTTGTACCGTTCCCTTTCCGTTCTAGTAAACTTTCGTCCTTTCTTTATTATCATCATAATAGGTGTTACAGTGCATACGCAAAAAACTGTTGGACCCAATAGGCTGGGTCCAGATGCGAAATATAGTGGATGGGTCCGGATGCGAAATATAATACACGTTCGGTACAAGCATAGGGGGATCAATGCAGAGAATGAATGCAACACATTAGCACATTAAAAACAGAAGAAAAAAGAATTTTTCACAGCATGCATAAAAAATATTACCAGTGACATAAATTATCAAACCGGAAAGAAGAGAACGCCAAGCAGGAATACAGGCACCAAATCAGTGGTTTATAGCTAATAAATATGATTGTAATGTTTTCCCGAAATGTTGTGCTTTTTTTTTTGGAGGGTATGTTGTTCCATGTCTCCAAAGGCTATCAGGGGACACAAGATTGGTGAAAAAGGAATTGAAGTCGCCCCTGGGAAAGTTCCTTCAGCAGTTCTGGACGACAGAGTTGAGGTGAGATTCGGAACTATTTCACCGATGATGGCTGGGCCGCTCCCACTGCAACAATTACTCACAAGCGTAATCATAGTTCGTGGACATGTAGTGCATGTCGCCAAAGGGTTCATGATAACGCCATTGGGTGTGACGCGTGCCTGAAGTGGCTGCACTTTAAATGTGTGTCTGTCACATCTGCGCCAAAAAGTAAAGTGTGGTATTGTCGGAACTGTGTGAAATTTTCGAAATTATGTAAAGTTTTCTCAATATGGGCGTGTTAATATTACGCTAATCAAAGTCCCATTACCATTTTTTTTGTTTTCTATAGAATTTTTATATGTGATGGGCAAATATGTTGGCACAAAGGAATACCCCTGAGCTCGAAATGCTCTAGTTGTCTTGGGAAAGCGTTTTATATGACAAAAAATGGAGCATGCATATTTTGCGATTTCGCAAAGGTCCAAGTCTGGGGCCCTCCGGCATGCACAATTTTTTTTTGTCATGCTTGAGTATTTTCTCATGTAAGCCTAACAACTTGTTTCAAACACTATTTTTTTTTGTTGTCTTCTTATTCTGGGGGAAATTCCTAAACATTTCTCCACGAGCTACGCGCTACGAAGAAGCCACTTTTCAGCCCAACCTTCACGCAAGATGTATCGAGATTTGAACACTGATCGCTGAGAAAATATTCATGTGCAACAAAAATGTATCGTGTATGCAGGAGGGCCCCAAACATGGAACTTAGCGAAATCGCAAAAACGCTATTCTCCACCTTTTGTCGTATACGATCATGGTCATGGGACCTCGATTACCGTTCTTATATCAACATGTCCATACATATGTTCGTATTTTTGTCATGTCAATGCGGTTAAAGAGCCGGATCCCGCCTCTGTAGTGTAGATGTTGAAGTGCCGGGCCCCGTCACTGTAGTGCACATGTTAAAGTACCGGGCCCCGTCACTGTAGTCACTACCATATATATATGTATATATATATATATATATATATATATATATATATATATATATATATATATATATATATATATATATATATATATATATTGCTTTTGCATGCTTACGGTATATGCGATTGAGTAATATGCAAGATAACAGATTGTAATTGTATACTGGGACTTATTTTAAACAACTGTATTATAACTAGTTTCTAGTTAATAACATGAAAGTATCTTTCTTTCTTTATTTGTTTCCATTGCTAAAATACAATGATGGGGGCTAAGATAAAAGCCGCAAAGAGGCAGCTTGAGGTGCCCTTAGCCCCCGTGTTACATGGTGGCAGTGAGTAGCGCAATCGACCATACGCAAAGAACATTACATATAAATATTAATTACAATCATCAATCAATTCAAGAGAATTTTCTATAACGGAACAAACAAAAAAGGAACAAAGAAATGGGATAAGGACAAATAAAAGCTATGCAGATAGTACGCACCACCACATTACATACACTTGGCAATACGTAAATAAAAGTGAAAATCGCGTACACTTGACGATGCATAATTAAAGGTGAAAAGATACGATGGTCGATTAATATTGGAATAATTAAGGGAAAGAAAAGGACGAGCAAACATTATGTCATTACAAACATTTAACAAGACACACATGTGAATACAAGTGAAAAAGAAATTACGCTTGATTCATTATTTAGGAGAAGGTTCTGATAAGTAACGACAGTTCTGAACGTGTTATGTTAATGATGTCAATGCCAGCGTCATGTAATGAATTAAGGAGTCTGGGTAATTTATTTTTCGTCATTTGCAAACTGTAGTTGGTTCTTGAGGGGGGTATAGACCAATATTCTCCGTGACGGGTGATGTAGGTAGCTGTATTTCTTTGCAGACAAGCAATTTCATTAAATACGCTGTTTTCAGAGTTTGAGTTTGAGTGCCATATACGAAGGAGTAGATTGTAGGTGTGTTGTATTGTTTAAAGGGGTGCTCACTGTGACTGTGATATGGCACGTTTGCAATGATACGTACGATCTTTTTCTGTAGTAAGAGTATTTTCCTGAGCTTAGTTTCAGTTGTTGTGCCCCACACAAGGTGCGTATAATTAATGTGTGATGCAAATAGTGAGTGGTAAATTAATATTTTTACGGTTGTTGGTAGACGATATCTGTTCTTATTTAGCATTCCTGTGATACGGCTAAGCTCTTGTGCTACAGAGTCTACTTGTCGATCCCAGTTTAGCGTGCTAGAGAAGTATGTACCTAATACTTTAATTTCATTTACTATTTCTATGCTCTCATTGTTCATCTCTAAAGTGTGGCTTTATGGAATCTTTGTGCCTTTCGCATAAAAGATTACGGCTTTTGTCTTATTTGAATTTAATTTTAGATAATTTTCTATAGACCATGAGGATATGTTCTGGAGAAACTGGTTTGCGCTGTTTATTAAACTAGTATAGGATGCCGATGAAATAAACACACTAGTATCGTCTGCATATATGATAAATTTTGCCTTGGGATAGATCATAACAATATCGTTTATATATAAGTTAAAATCAGCGGTCCTAGAATGCTTCCTTGTGGGACTCCTGTTTTTATTTCTCCAGAAAACGATTTAAAGTTATTTATGTGCACATATTGCCGTCTTTTTTCTAAATATGACTTAATTAACTGCAGTGGGAGGCCCATGATACCATACGTATCAAGCTTTGTTAATAATAGGTTATGGTTAATACGATCGAAGGCCTGAGTAAAGTCTATAAATATACCTATTGTCAGTTGCTTCCTTTCAAAATTTTGCAGTATATGGTCTTTCTGGTGTAGTAGTGCTAACTGGGTTGATTTGTTTTTTTGAAAGCCATACTGAGCTTTCGTTACAACACGATATTTTTCACAGAAGGATGTTAACTGGATCAATATTATTTTTTCAAGTCCCTTAGAAAAGTGCGGTAAAATTGATATGGGGCGATAGTTTTGAATATTGAGTCTGTCTGCCTTCTTATATATTGGAATGACTTTAACAACCTTCATTTTTGACGGAAAGATGCCTTCAGCAATAGAGGTATTATAGATATGAACTAGAATGGGGGCTATATCGTGTATGACATAGTTTATGGGTTTTATCTGCAGGCCGTCTGAATCACAACTTTTAAAGTTTTTCATTGCCATAAATACAGAGCAGACCTCGCCAACATTAGTTGGATGGAAAAAGATTGTGTTTGAGTTTCCGGGTAGGGAGAGAGTGGTTTTCGGGCGCGTATGCGCTTGTGTTTCTCTGTTCAGGAAGTATTCGTTAAAGGCATTCACCATGTCTGTTTCGGACAGTAAACGACCTTCTAGGCAAATTTTTTCAATAGGTTCTGCGCGTTGTTTCCACTCTAATATATTATCAAGGTTCCTCCACAGTTTTTCTGAGTTTCCATCACACAATAAAAAAGATTGTAGACAATAGTTATCTCTGGTTTTCCTTATTTCCTTGTTTAGACTGTTCCCGTAAACTTTAAATTTTTTAAGATCAGCAATTTCACGAGTTTTAATGAATCTGGCGTACAACTTCTGGCGTTTTTTTATTTTCTTTAATAGCTCTCTTGTTATCCATGGTTTTCTGCACGACTTGGGCTTATATTGTTTGACGGTGAAGTGTTTCTTCTACACAACTAAGAATTTTTCAATAACGATATTGTAGGCTCTTTCTGCATTATATTCCTCAATTACGTCCTCCCAACTTACTCGTTGTAATTCTGTTTGAAACGCTGCCATTGTACGCTCATTGATGTTCTGAAATATCCTAGTTATATTTTTGTTAACCTTTTTATTGGCGCTCGATAAAAATGTATATTGGATTATGATCACCAACTGGGCTGCTTAAAACAGCGCTTTTCACATATGAAGGCTCATAATTTGTAATAAATAGATCTAACGTACCCTCCGAGGACATTATGATTCTAGTACTCGATTCTATAACATTTACACAACCGTTCGACAAGATTATATTTAATAAGTCATGCTGTTTAGCACTACATGCACTCATGTCAATGTTATAGTCGCCGCCAAGGATCACTTTTTGCTTGTTTTCGCATGCATACGCCAACAGATGATCTACAAAAGTGACGAACTCCTGCACAATACCGTCTGGTGGATGATAGCAGACACCAAATATAACACCATCAGCTTGAATGCATAATGACTCGACATCATGCGTTATTGTTGTAAAGTCTTCCAGTATGTCACAAGGTATGGAATTTTTCACCAGCAGAGAGACACCACCGCCGCGTCGAGTTGTTCTGTTCAAGCAAAGTGTTTTCTTTTACGGTAGTCGAAGAATATTAACGTCACTTGATTACCAGGTTTCACATAACATAATGATATCACAGAGGTCATTTATGTCATCGAAAAAGGTTTCTAGTTCACCAAGTTTGTTACAAGCAGATTGTACATTCATATGTAAACAGCTCACGCCTTTAACTGCAGCAAAAGAAGAAAACCATTTTTGTTTATCGATAAGACCGAGCTGCTCCATTGGAATGAGATCAGTAACACCAAAAACGAAGACTCAGGTGCTGATGGCCCGGAGTTCATTCACGTCTTTCACTACCGTCGCTGGTTCACCACTCGATTTGCGCATCATCACCTTGTCATTTGAATGCCAAAGAAACTGATAGTCTGCATTCTTCGCCCATTCTTTAGTGGCAGCAAGAAGCTTTCTGGTTCGTGAGGTTAGGTTTTCATTAATAAAAACGCTGTTTCTCTTTTCTCGCAAACGCTTTCGCTTGGCCATCCAAGCGTCTCTAGTCTCCTGGCGCACGAAGCGCAAAATGATCCCGCGCGCTTTCCCTGTCTTGGCCGACAATCTGTGAACAGCGATTATATCTTGGGCTGTGATGGGTTGCGTTTCCAGCTGTGCACCTAGGTTATTATCCTTCTCAAGTAGATTCTCCCCCTCGGTTTCCGCAATCCCATGTATTTCAATATTTAGTCTTCTACTACGCCGCTCTACATGTACTTGTGTTTAAAATACTCTTACATCCCTACTTTATGCGTGATTTTATTAATACACCACCCGCTACTGTGCCTGTCTGGGACACCGGAGCTTTGTCAAGCCGAAGAAATTTCGGCTTTTTTTTTTTCGGCTCTCCCTTTTTCACCTTGTGTATCCAGTGGTGAAAATAAAAGTCATGATGATGATGATGATGATGATTAATTCCCATGGTAGATCATGATCAAGTTTTTCTGCTCTGTATGGAGCAATGCTATTCCAATGCCAGAAAGGGAGAGTGAGTTGTATGTTCTAATGGGAGATTGGAACCAGCCGCCGATCTTGGATCGCTCCGTGAAGCAAAAATATTTGCTCCACCGAAATCGGCGGATTTGACCGGAACTCCGCGTGACGTATTTCCTCCACCCGCCTCTGCTTCCTGTCACGGTCGCCTGTTTCCGGTTGCGGGCGGCTTTGGACAACATGGAAAACATGGACGCTGCGTCGCGCCGTGCACTTTTGTTCGTGCTCCTAGATTGCGACAGCTCCGACTCGGACACTACATTTTCCAAGTCCAGTGATGATTCTTCCGACACGGACAGTGAGTGTAACGCTGCTGTGTGCCAATGGGCATTTGATGTGATGTTCCGCCTGCCTGCAAAGAGGCCTGAAGTGGTTGCCTTCGTCGAGGAAGTCGTTCGGCGATACTCGGACGACAAGGTATTGTACAGCTCAAGGTGGTTCTAGTGTAAACAAAAAAAAGCCTTTTTGTGCAATGTTATCTCTTTACCTAGTTCCGCAGGCACTTTCATCTGTCGCGACCTGCAGCTGAGCAACTGATTGCTAGATTTGCTGCTTCGCCGGCGTGCCCGTCAAGCATCCATGGCGGAGTGCCCACAAAATCTGCAGAAACTCATGTGCTGACTTCTATATGGTGAGTTTACTTATGTTCACGTACTTGTGCCCATTTCTCGCGCCGTTTATTGATTGAAAAAAGAAGCTTGTTGTCAGATCGCAGAGTTTGCCATCCGGCGCATCCGGGAAGCGAGGCATAAATGCGCTGCTTTTCGTCGAGAATGTGCTTACTAGTGTTGTGCGGCGGCCGGAGTTCAGTGGTCTACGGTCCCAGTCTGTCACCATGATCGGACGTAGATTAGGTTGCAACCCACCCGCGTTGTAGCCGCTAAACAATGGTCACGCTGTAACGAAGCGTCCCGGCCGCTCGCGCTACAGACAAATGCCAGTTGGCGTTTGTTTCGCAGCTACTTTTTTTTTTCGTGTATTTTCACGGTTATTGCGTAATCGCTTGTACACTGAAGCAGAGTTTAAATATCGTTAACAGGTATACCATTGCTGTAATACCTCCGCTACTGTTCTCAGAAACTGCATAACTGGAATACCAAACGTTAACGTGTTTAGCCTCGCAAAGGCGAGTGAAAAGAGCGAAAATTCATTCTGCTTTAATAAATTGCATAGAAAAACCATCGTAATTCAGACCGGCGTTCTATTATTCCCTGCAAATTTATTTACTTCGCTAAATATTTGCAGGTATGCAGCCAACAAAACAAGCATGAGGGAGGTGGCAAGCCGTTCTGATCTATCAGAGAGCTCTGTTCACAGAATCCCTCTAAGGGTGGCTGACGTTCTCCTCACCGTGAGTTTATCAGTTGTGACGTTTCCTTCCAACATGGAAAAACTGTCGAATGAATTCTAGAAAGTCGGCATTCACCTATTTTTAAAAATACTTGCGCTAAAGGTTATTTGTACTATAGTGCATCTCTCCATGTATCAGTGAGTGCAGCATTGTTTCTCTTTCCACCACGTGTCTGGAAACCCTGGTGTTCTTGACTGCCAAGATCGCTCCTATAGCAACATAGTAGTAGTAGTAGTAGTAGTAGTAGTAGTAGTAGTAGTAGTAGTAGTAGTAGTATGTCAATACTAAAGGGCGATTTTAACTTGCCTGGTGTTGACTGGAACGCAAACATATAAAATACTGTCGATAGGCGACTGTATGTTTGAAATAATGGCAAAACATACTAATTGAAGTGGTAAATGAACCAACGCGAATACAGGGTCTATGCCACTCAATACTTGATCTGGTATTTTTATCGGATGACAGCTTTAATTGACAAATCGGTGTAGAAAATGGAATATCTGACCATAAAACGATAGCAGCCACCCTTAGGATAGACAATAAGGGTTTTGCCAAACATTGTAATACGCACGTGCTAAATTTTCGAAGGGCAGATGACACATCAATCCTCGATCATATAGAGATAGCTCTTGACACGATACCACAGGGAAATGATATGCAGCGTCTTTGCACATATTTTAAGTCAACAGTTGCAGATTGTTTATCGCCGTTTATACCTGTCAGACGGAAACGCGTAGAAAAGACAATCCCGAGGATCACTAGAACCATTATTCACTTGAAATACCGACTACGGCGCGCCCGGCAGGCAAATTCAAGAAACCCTGATACGATATCTGTTCTTATAGCGCGCAGGTTCGAATTGAATTAAAGACAGCCAGGGGCAACTTTCTTTTCAACTGCTTTGACCAATTACATGCTAAATAGTCCGGACAGATTCTGGAGATACCTGACCGGTTCAAAACCAGCAATAACTGCACTTCGCGTGAATGATAGCTTTTGCAGCAAGCCACACCTCGTGGCAAAGGAATTCAATCATTTCTTCTGCTCAGTGTTCTCGCCTGGTCAAATCGACCCCCCGATGCGGGAATCACGGGACACATGCGGAGACGAAATTCAAATTTCGAACGAAGGAGTATTAGAGCTCCTATTGAAACTAAATTGCGAGAAATCATCAGGGCCAGATGACATACCAAAGGAATTTCCGAAACGCTATAGCGACTCGGTTGCAGAATTCCTAGTACAAATTTCTAGGGCATCGTTAGACCGGTACTTTACCTGTTGACTGGCTAATGGGCAGGGTAGTGCCAATCTTCAAAGAAGGAGACAGATTCAACGTGAACAATTACCGTCCTATTTTTATTACATGCACTGCTTGTAAATTGTTGGAACACATCCTCTGCAAGTATATTGCAGATTACATGGAAACGAAAAAAAATGTTTTATGTTAAAAAAAATATTGAACCTGCCAGTGTTCTGGAGAACTCGCAGCCAAGTGCCTCACGCGAATTCTATCAAGAAATTGTCAAATCGAAGAGTGCAGTGTCAACTGCAAGAGCAGAAGAAATAAAACTGTTTTTGAAGAAATGGAGCGCCTTCAAATGTTAAAAGAAGACCAAAAACCTGCTCATGAAGAAGAGAAGGTTGCAACATGAAGAAAAGAAACAGTACAGAGAAGAAATGAGAAAAGAAAAAGCTGAACTACACAAACAAAAAATGGAACTGCTCATACGAGTCTTATTATTACCCGAGGCTAATCAGCACTCATGCGTCGGAGTGGCTGGGACGTATATGCAATGGGATAATAAATTCATTTTTTTACTAACAAAGCTATGTTACGTAGCACACGGTGCTGCTCATTCATTTATAGTAGCAGTTCCAAGACAGCAGCACAAGATTCATGAAAGCACCAACTTACCGCAGTTACAACTTTTTGCACCTTGAGATTGTCCTGAAAAAATTATGGGTGTGAATCATGATTACAAATGAAATTCCGTGTATAGCAGCCCAACACCATAGCCACTAAGCAACAACAGTAGGTCGATATAAGCATGCTGAGAAATGTAAGCTACATAGTTTAATGCCGCTTAAGGTCTTCAGAAATATACTGCACTCCACTTCATTCACTGACGTATTGTACATATATTTGATTACTTGTGGTTATTGTGCCTATTGCTGCAAGAGCGTATTCTTTGTATCACCTGAGAGGATGAATTCGTCGAGCAAGCACCAGTGGGGTCTGAAATGCATAATTTTCGTAATCGAACTGTGAGGTCAAATGATCATTTCAATTTCACAAGAGCATTATCACGAGTCATTGAAACACTTCCAATACACGGCTCATGGCTGCGTCAAAGCTGACAGCTTGCGGTACAGACTGTGATACAGCTCTAGGCAGTAACTGTAGTTACTGCTTACTAAATGTAGCCTCCATTATCCCTACTTTGTTAGGTAAAGTGTGCTCTATCCCGCAAAATACAGACAGTACAGTGGAAGATGCCAGTGCCGAGCGACGGCATCCAACTATAGGCTCAGCGCGAGACGGCACACGGATTAAAACAGTCGCCTTGATGTCATGCTTTCCACACTTATTCGAACTCCCTAATTCGTGAATGACGAATGTTGAAATAAAATGAATTTAGAAAACTGCATTGCCGATACACTCGACGTCTACAGAGAAACCTACAGACCCTTTGCCCATAAACAACTGCTGTGGCAACGCCGCGTTCGCAATCGCTTTCGTGTTCACATCTGTTCAGCGCAAAGAGACCGTAACATGAACGCGTACCTTGCGTTTCCGGCCCTCCTGAAATCATCGAATTCACCAAAACACTCACTGCTGGGCTGGCATTCACACACGCAAAGCGGCCTGCGTGATCCATTATTTCGATGCGGACAAGCGCGCCAACACGTGCGATGCTCTTGCGAAATGTCGGTGAAAAACGCATGAAATGCTGGGACCGCACGCTGGGATCCGGCGGGAGCGCACGCATTCCATTCGCAAGGTTTGGTGCGAGCGGATGAGAGCTATCTCAGTCGGAGCTCTGTTCGTGATCCGTCAGAGCGCTCGCGATGTCCCATTGGAATTCAACATCACCCGTTCGGTTTCAGCGCTCCGTCGTTCACTTGTGCCTATCGGCGAGTGAATCGACTGACATTGTCTCTGCAGCCCTTCGTTACTCTGAGAAACGTGTCCAATGTTAAACCAAGTTGAAGCATTTGCAAGCTTTTAGCTGTTGTGCCCAAGTACGCAGTGCAAAAAGATCTTTTTTTCTTTCGCCGGTGCCGCAGAGGTACGCAACATCAGGTGCACGCGTACCTCTTAGTACGCACCTGATGGTGCGTACTAACACCATCAGATGCACCTTAGCACCATCACGCATTGCATTGCTTCTGGTCCCGTTATTCTACACACACAGCTAGTTGTCGCTGAGGTATTGTTACGCTCAGTAACCGCTACAACGCGCGACCGCTTTGCCAAGCGCTTTCGCGTTGTAACTCATGATGAGCGCGACATTAACTTTGGCAACTAACCTAGAGATGGTTGCTGTCTACTCCCTGTGCCTCCCCGTGTGAAATATATTGATACAAGGCAGAAACACATTTAAACCACGCGCGCAGGTTCGTGCGCCCCCCCCCCACCCCCAAGAGGACAACGGCGTATTGGAAGACGACGAAATAATTGTACGTGTTTTTGCCGCACGCACTCGCATCGTAGGTGGCCGTTGTCGGCGTGTACAAGAAGAAGAGGTAAGCGACGCTCGAGAGAAGACGAAAGAGGCATTCCTGATAGAGAGAGAGAGAGAGAACAACTTTAGTGAAAATGCCTGCAGAGTCGGTTAGGCTACCTCCACGCAGGGAGGACAAGCTTTTACCGCGACGCGGCCACTACGTCAGTCTCGTGCATTGTGCTCCTTGAGGTCTTGGTTCCTCGCTACTTCTGCGGATCCGAGAGGGCCGCGCCCCCTTCCTGGGGGTGCTGCCCCCTTCTCCTCGGTTTCGCGAGGTCGCTGCCTCTCTAGAGCTGCCGAGACCTGCTGGACGGCCTTGAGTTGTGTATCTTGGTCATAGCTCCTCGTTGCAGCCTCTAGCTTCGGCAGGATCGTCGTCTCGCTGGCTTCTCCTGGATTTATACTACAGTCCCAAAGGATGTGAGCCGCGGTGACTCTCTCCTTAGCGCACAGTCTACACACGTCACTCGCGTGCACGCTCGGACTCACGTGCTTAGCTAGCACCGCCTCCTTCCGGGTAAGCCCCGGGTGAGGTGGCGGCATAGTCTGTCTGTTAAGTCTGTACCACTTCACTATTTCGTTGAAGGTGGTCATCTTGTCCTTGGCACTGCACCGCGACCAACACTCCGAGTCGGCCGTGCTTGCAGCTGCACGGTTGGTTAGTCCTCGCGCGGCCGAGTTGGCCGTCTCGTTGGGGTTTACGTTCCCGCGTTCCGACACGTCACTGCCCATGTGGGCCGGAAACCACTTGATCACCACAGCGCTTTTGCGTCCGATGTCTTCGGCCTTGCGCAGTATGCGCGCAGCCTCACTACATACCCTACCCTTGGCGTAGTTCTTCACTGCCGTTCTAGAGTCACACAACACTGTAGTGCATCCGGGGTCGGAGACGGCCAAGGCAATGGCCACCTCCTCCGCCCGGTGCGCATCTCGAGTCCGGACGCTCGCCGCGGTCTTTGTTGCACCCGTCGATGCCCCGACAGCCACCACCGCGTATGCGTCTCTGCTCCCTCGATACTCCGCCTTGTCCACGTAGATGGCGCCTTCGTCTCTGGCGTGGAGGTCCACGAGAGCCCTGGCCCTCGCCAACCTCCGCTCCTTGTTGTGCTCGGGGTTCACGTTCCTCGGAATCGGGCAGACCCTGAGCTTTCTGTTGATGCTATCCGGTATAGGTACGTCTTTCTGCTGCTCACCTTCCCTCGGCTCGAGGCCAAGGTCCCGCAGTATCTTTCTTCCGGCTCTCGTTTCAGAGAGACGCTCGAGTTGCGCCGTTCTCTGTGCTTCGGCTATTTCGTCCAGCGTGTTGTGGACTCCCAGCGCCATGAATTTTTCGGTGATCGTGCTCCCGAGGAGGCCGAGTGCCGCCTTATACGCCTTGCGTATGGTGGCGTCTATCTTGTTACGTTCGCTCGGCCTCCAGTTGTGGAAGGCGGCCACGTCCGTTATGTGGCTAACTGCGAAGGATTGAACGAGCCTAGTCAGGCTCTCCTTCTCCATCCCCGCTCTTCTGTTGGACACCCTCTTGATGAGTCTCGTTGCCGCGGCCGCTTTGCCCGCGAGCTTGTTGACCGTTTCACCGTTGACTCGATTTCGCTGCATGAGCAGCCCGAGCACTCGAATCTTCTCGACCTCCGGTATTACTTGTCCTCCCGCTGTCTTGACCGCGATCTTGGGTCGCTCGTACTTGACCTCCATATTCTTTCTTTTCCTGCCCGCTCATGTCGGTGGAATCACCAGCAGTTCTGACTTGGCCGAAGAGCAAACGAGTCCAGACCCGCCCAGCTGCTCCTCGATGGCGTTGACCGCTTCTTGCAGCGTTGTCTCGATATGCCCGTCGCTTCCTCCCGATACCCATATCCTGTTTAGAACGCGGCAGTCCTTTTTATTTACCCCCCGGGCACAAGTTAGCCCACAAGAAATAGTTGTGTCTGGACTCCCTTAACTGTTCGTTACAATTCTGGTGGAGGTACTGGGTAATGATTTCCAGCCCAATTCGAGTTGGAGAAAGCAACCCGGAGCCACGCCATCTCAGACCCAACGAGCTCACGCTTGTCCACCAGCGCACGAGTCGTCACCTACGTGGTGAGCCGCCTGAGTTTCCTCTTTTGCCGGAGCAAACTATAATATCGGCAGCAGACAATACTGAAATGACAACACAGACAGCCTCAACCCGCATCGTTGTTGGTCAGCCGCGGACGCCCGAGCCTTTTCACGGCGACACCTTCGAAGACGCCCAGGACTTGTTGGAAGGCTTCGAGCGCATCGCGGACTACAATGGATGGGGCGAAAACTGGAACCTCCGCAACGTTTACTTCGCGTTGCAAGACTGTACACGAACGTGGTTTGAAAACCATGAAGCTGTCCTCCTGTCGTGGGATGACTTCCGACGGGAGCTCTTGGCCACGTATCTGAGCACAGACCGCCGGGAAAGAGCTGAAGCCGCTTTGCAAGCAAGTAGCCAACGAAACAACGATAAGCGTGGCAATGTATCTCGAAGATATGTCCCGCTTATTCTGCCGGGCCGATCCGAGCATGAGCGAGGACAGGAAGCTTCGGCACCTGATGCGCGGTGTGAAGCAGGAGCTTTTTGCCGGTTTGGTTCGCAGCCCTCCACCCACTGTTGCCGAATTCCGCTCCGAGGCGACAACTATGGAGAGAGAGAGAGAGAGAATAAACACATTTATTGGGTGAATGCAGCTTTGGAGAGCCGTCCTCATTCCAGAATGCCTTGAGCTCGGACCGCGTCCTGGGCCCTCGCAATCAGCCGTTGCTGATCCTCGAGGTCGGAGCTGGCCAAGGCTCTCTCCCAAAGCTCGTTAGTGGGGTAAGGGTTCGGAGGAACGGTGCCGCTCTGCAACCCCCTACTATGTGTCTGAGGAACCCGGGCTCTGCGCAGAAGCGGCATTGCGGAGAGAATTGTGTAGGTGCTATGAGGTGATTTCTGGTTGGGTGGGGGAATGTATTAACCTGTAGAGCTCGGTGGAATCGCTCCTGTCTAGATAGTGACTTGTGTGGGGGTGCATATGTTCTGCGCGTCAGCTTGTAGGGTTGTGTGATGTCTTGGTACGAGATTAAAGGGTGCATGCGCTCGGGTTCAGATTCCTCGGCGTCGGCTCGGTGGGTCAGATCTCGAGCCACATGGTTAGTGACCTCGTTGCCAGGAATGCATTGATGAGCTGGCGCCCAGACTGATCTCGTTGGCGGCATTTGATTGATTATCCGGAGCGTAGTGGTATGAATTCTGCCGCTAGAAAAGTTGCGGCACGCCTGTTGGGAGTCGGTCACTATGACTTCAACCTCTGTTTGGGAGTGCGCGAGGGCTATGGCCGCTTCCTCGGCTTGGATGGGATTGTATCGTATGAGCGAAATGCTGGTCCGATGTTCTTTGTTGACGACTACGGTGGCTGTTGTGGCTGCGCGTCTGGGGTAAGAAGCCGCGTCCGTGTAGGCTGTAGAGGGCAAAGTCCCGTATCGCTTGTGTATGGCGAGAGCTCGGGCCTCCCTTCGCTCTGCATGGCGCACTGGGTGCATATTTCGATGTAGAGGACGTACGATGATGTTGCTTCGGATGGCATGGCGTAAGCTCACAGTCTGAGGCGGCGGATGGCTCAGAGGGGCAGAAAGCGCCAGGCGTAAGAGAATGGACCTCCCCGCTTCCGTAACCGCCAGCCTTGTTCACTGACTGGATGAATGTGCCTCGATCAGCTCCTCGGCCGTGTTGTGAACACCTAGTCGTAGTAAGCGTTCTGTGGACGTACCTATTGGCAAGCCCGTCGCCTGCTTGTATGCCTTTCTGATCATTGTGTTGGTTTTCTTGAGTTCCGTCGCGTTGAGAAGTGCGTATGGAATAGCGTAAGTTATTCGAGACACGACGAAGGCTTGGACAAGCCGAAACGTGTCCGCCTCCCCCATGCCTCTTGTCTTGGTTGTTATTCGCCGGATCATGTGGGTAACTTGGGCTGTTGTATTCTTAAGCTTTTGAATTAATATTGTATTGGTGCGATCCGACTAGAAAACCATTCCCAATATCTTTACGCTCCAAGACGGAACGATGGTGTGCCCTTCCAGATGTATGTTGATAGTGGGCGAGTCGGATGTGTGCTTCTTTCGCGGTGAGACCAGGAGTAGCTCCGACTTGTGGGGGGCGCAGCTGAGCTCGCATGACTTAGCACAGTCGCTCACCACGTCTGCAGCTTCCTGCAAGCGGTTCTCCATTTCCCCGATGGACCCTGTGGATAACCAGATGGTAATGTCGTTGGCATATAGGCCATGCCGCATGGTTACCTGGGATGTTATCGAGGAGCGGCGGTAGGCCTATTAGGGCGATATTGAAAAGGAGAGGGGATAACACTGCGCCCTGTGATGTGCCGCGCCATGCCCAGTAGGAAGAGGTCTGTGGCTTTGTCCCCGACCTTTAGGATGGCTTTTCTATCTGAGAGGAAATCTCTGATGTAGGAGTACGTCCTGGCCCCACAGCCCAGCGCGTTCAGCCTCTGTAAGATTGCTGTATTCTTGACGTTATCGAACGCCCCTTTAAGATCTAAGGCGAGGATAGCCGTGGGGGAGTTGCGTGTCGCTGGTACAATCACCTCCTCTTTCAGCTATGGAAAGGACCGCCACGTTCTAAACAGGAGACCGGGAATGCCTTCTTCTTCTATCTAGCGTCGCTTCATCTCTCCTTCTTGCACACGCCGACAACGGCCACCTACGATGCGAGTGCGTGCGGCAAAAACACGTGACATCATTTTGTCGTCTTCCAATACGCCGTAATCCTCTTGAGGGGGGGGGGGGGGGCGCACGAACCTGTGCGCATGGTTTAAATATGTTTCTGCCTTGTATCATTGCCCCCCAGGAGCCCCGTTCGAACAAGTAGGAATGGATTTGCTCGGTCCCTTTCCGACAACGTCATCAGGGAAAGGATGGATTGTAGTAGCGACGGATTACCTAACCCGATATGCAGAGGCATCCTCTCAAATCAGTGCAACGGCTGTTGCAGTGGCTGAATTCGTTGTCACCAGGATAGTATTACGACACGGTGCCCCTGCAATTATTATCACGGACCGAGGAACTTCGTTCACAACCTATCTGACGCAATCCATTATAAAACTGACTCATACCAGCCACCAGACAGCCACACCGCTGGTGCGGCGCTGGCTGTCTGAGCCAGATCGCGTATGCACGCACAAATGTCCAAGATAGTGGTCGGATTGATAGCCCTAGCCGTATCTCAAGTGGTAGAGCATCGCGCACGTAATCCGGAGGTTGTGGGTTCGGTTCCCGCCAGCGGGAATTTGTCTTTTCGTCCACTTTCTTTTCGGTTTTCCTTATTGATTCTACGTTGAAAATAGAAAGCTCAATCAGAACAGAACAGAACAGGACCCTGACATCAGTGACTTTACACAGAGGGCCAAAGAAACAGGTCAGCTGGCGCGACATCGCATTCAACAAAGGCAGCGCATCGACGCGGACCGATACAACCTGCCGCGAAGGTTGCGCTGGTTCGTCCACCCTCATTACTCTTTTTCTTTTGACTTGTACATTTGAATTGAAAGCCACAGTTGTGCTTTCCTTGACTTCATTGCCACTTGGTTTCACGTGGTTGAAGATAAGAAAAAGCGACCCCCTCGTTCCCCTTGGCGTTCGACACGTAAACCTATTTTCGCGCCCAACTTCGCGCCCTTCCCCGACACTTAAGCCGCAACTTCCATTAACTTTCCCAGTCTTCTGTCAATTCTGCAGTCCACCGCGTCGGACACTCAAGTCAGGAGACTGGCACTAATACGCAGGACCGCGGTAGAAATCTGGTGCCTTGCAAAAGGCTAGACCATACGCATGCAGAATTCGTCGTATAACCAAGCGACATTTATGGCAAAACCCATACTGTGTTTTCTTTATAAAATTGTTCTGCATCTGAAGAAATGTAGGGAAAGTGAAAAAGATGAAACATTTTATGCTACGAACTTGGACGCTAAAAGCTCATGGTTTCCCATATCTCGAGGATAAAACGCAGCGAGGAGCTGCATACGAGTACACGATAACAAACGTATTTCTGCGTGTCTCTGAGTCTTTGTGGATGTTATCGTGCAAATCCGGGAACCGCCAACAGCCGGCGGCACTAGTTCTCAGCTACACGTGGCCGATAAACAGGTCGCACGCTGCTCGCCGACCTTGTGAGAGCGATGCCTCTGTCGGGAAGCGCCGCTGGTGAGCTGTTCCCGTTTATCTTCACCAGTGACAGTCGCTTGCACATTTAGCCACCTAAAAACGATTATAACCCTAAGGCCTGCGTCCAATCCGAGATAAAGAAGGGCACAGTGAATAAACTATCGAAGAAGGAAACGATACGACCATTTAAATGAGGAGAATCCGTTTCCCTCTTGGCGTCGACTTCGTGCTTTATTCATATTTTTCAAACCTGAAAATTTAGTCAGCAAAACTGTGGAGTGGTATCAAAATATAACTATATATCACCAGCTTTTTAGAGCGTTGTCGTCGTGTTGTCCTCGCTCTAGGTTGTTTTATTCCATACATGAATGAAAGCAAAAAGTTAATCATATCTACCAATAAAGCGCATTTTTTATGTTTTGCTTGGCTTCAACGATTCCCAGCTGCCACTTATAGCGTCTAGTTTCTCTCGTAGAAGCGTCGGCTATTTAAAAAAGTAATGTGCGCTGGTACACACATTTCCTGTGTAATTTTCTGTAAATGGAAGACAAATTTAAGAGCGACTATCGAGATTGCCGAAAATCCCTGCATCTTCAATACTTTCTAGCTTTGTTAACATTTTTAACTGAGGGCGCGCCTTCTCACAATAATGGTAAGCGATCAAAGCTGCAGAAGACCGCACTAATAGTTCGTGTGTGGCTCTTCAGCCGTCAGTGGAGTAACCTCGCATGGTTCAATTTGCAGCAGCAGGTCGCTACACACACAGTCAAACGTCGCGCCATGCAACGCAATCTATCTGCTTTGCCTTGCAGGCAAACGTTTTAACTGCGCAAATAAAATGAAAATGGCAAAATAAATCGCCGGCGGTTTCTATACATATCCGAACACGGTGGCCTTCCAACGCTACAACCTGGACCTTTACACGGATAGATGTAGATTCTGTCAAGGAAGGGTGAACCCACAACAAGTGGTTTGGGCTTGTCCTCGGATACCCACACAGAATAAAACACACAAGGCCAGAGAGCCGTGGGAGACTGCGTTGCTCAGCTCTACCCCGGAGGACCAACTTAAGGCAAACCAGCTGGCCGAAGACGGCGCCAGGGCCCAAGGGATCGAGGCCGTCATCTAGGTAGAGAGGCCAAGACCTCATAAATCTGCTGTACTAAAATAAAGTTTATTCCTTCTCCCACCTGAGGCCACCACAAACAAAACTGCCGAACCATTCTTTTCGTTAAAGTTTATTTTATTCTTTTCTCCTTCTAATGCGAAATTTTAGCGAAGCTCTATATGCGGTTTCATTTCGCCGTATATTGGCTGGCGCTGAAAATCTGCCTCCTGCAGTCCGTTGCAAGTGAAGCGAAGTGCGGCGCGACTGCCTTGCTAATCTAGAGATAGCAAAAGCCAGTGCTTTGGTAAAGCAAGGGCGCGATTCATAGCACTCGCCACCGACAGACCTCCTAGACGGTGCGCGTTACTCTGGCGCCATCTTGTAGGCATCATTCCCGCACTACGCTTTTCTTCTCGCGTTTTCACCATACGCTCCTCCGCTTTCTGTCTCATTAAACTGCTGCACCCTCCTCTCCCTTTTCCTCCTCACTTCTTTCATCCCCCGCTGCGCTACAGGTTCGCTTTCATCTTTCGCTGTGCTAGTTCGCTCGGTTACGCCACCACCGACGCCGACGCTATCCCCAGGAACGGGTGCTTCGGAGCATCTTAATCTCTTCCTTATGTAAAGTAATCGAAGGCTGACTCCCGCACGCACTTCCACCGTTATAGATATGCCATGCCTCTACCATAAGACGCGTAACTTCATTCTTGTGTCTGCACAATATCGCGCATTCATCTAATTCTGGTGTGCGGTTAAAATCTTGGCAATGTAGGGAAAGATTAGAGGGCGATCCACCGGTTAACGACCTTTTATGTTCCATCAGCCTAGGATTGATACACCGCCCCGTTTGCCCTACGTAGAACTAGCCACAGCTAACGGGAACTTCTTAAACCACACTCATACGACAGTCAGTAAAACTGTTCTTATTGTGCTTCACAGGACAAACATCCGTTCTTTCTTTGCCTTTTACCTGCTCCTTTTTCCTCTGCACCGCAGCGCACATCTTACCTAGCTGATTGGGAGCAGTGAAAGCAACATTAACATCATATCTACTTGCAACTTCATTAAGCCTGTGCGACACTGAATGAATATACGGAATAGCCACTACTCTTTTTTTGCTACTACTGCTTTCTGTAATCACGTCCGTCCCCCTCGAAACCGACTTCTTTAGGTGTTCAGCCACAGTGGTCACTCCTACGCTAGGATAACCTGCTTCTAGTAGGCGCCGGACCTGTGCATTAAAACTGGCGCTCATTTTGTGCACGCAGGATCTGGTGAGAGAAGACTTAAGGCACGACATGGCGATTCCGCGTTTTACTACTTTGGAATGCTTGGATTGAAAATTTAACAATGGCTTCGAAGATGTTTGGCGGTACTGCCAACAAACGTGATTTTGTTCGAAGACCAAGGAAATGTCTAGAAAGTGAATTATGCGTCACTGAGGAAATTCCTTGGTAAACTTTAATCCTCCTCCATAAAGTTTAAGTAAGGCACTAGTTCAGTATTTGAGAGAGGAAAATCCTGGTGTTTGTACAGCTTTTAGCATGGATATCGAAGACCTGTATTACTCCTTGCCGCATCACGGGTTGCTAAATTCCGCAAATGAGTGCATTAAAGAACAAGCGCAAGAGTCGGCTTTTATTGACGAATGCGGTGTTCCCACGGGAGCTTTTCTAGAAATTATTTCAATGTACTTAATGTCGACGCTGATTGGGTGGAGAGATGGCGTGTTTCTGCAAAAATCAGGCATTTGTATTGGCTCAAAAATTGCCCCTATACTTAGCGATATTTACCTGAGTAAGGTTGACAGCTGCTTAGAGAAAGCCTTAGGTGATTGCGTTATCAAAACATTTCGTTACGTTGATGATTACCTGATTTTCTGCAATAGCGAAGAATTCGATTCCGCTGCTACCTCAGTAATCGAGCAATTTAAACTTTATGAAGGGAGATTAAAGCTTACTAAGGAATTTCCTCAGCGACGCGTAATTCAGTTTCTAGACATTTCCTTGGTCTTCGAACAAAATCACGTTTGTTGGCAGTACCGCCAAACATCTTCGAAGCCATTGTTAAATTTTCAATCCAAGCATTCCAAAGTAGTAAAACGCGGAATCGCCATGTCGTGCCTTAAGTCTTCTCTCACCAGATCCTGCGTGCACAAAATGAGCGCCAGTTTTAATGCACAGGTCCGGCGCCTACTAGAAGCAGGTTATCCTAGCGTAGGAGTGACCACTGTGGTTGAACACCTAAAGAAGTCGGTTTCGAGGGGGACGGACGTGATTACAGAAAGCAGTAATAGCAAACAAAAGAGTAGTGGCTATTCCGTACATTCATTCACTATCGCACAGGCCTAAAAAAGTTGCAAGTAGATATGATGTTAATGTTGCCTTCACTGCTCCCAATAAGCTAGGTAAGATATGCGCTGCCGTACAGAGGAAAAAGGAAGAGGTAAAAGGCAAAAAGCGAACAGATATTTGTCCAGTAAAGCACTATAAGAACAACAGTTTAATGACTGTCGTATGGGTGTGGTTTATAAAATTCCCCTCAGCTGTGGCCAGTTCTACGTAGGGCAAACAAGGCGGTGTATCAATCAGAGGCTAATGGAACACAAAAGGTCGTTAACCGGTGGATCGCCTTCTAATCTTTCCCTACATTGCCAAGATTGTAACTGCACGCCAGAGTTAGATGAATGCGCTATATTGTACAGGCACAAGGATGAAGATACGCGTCTTATGGTAGAGGCATGGTATATCTGTAATATTGGAAGTGCGTGCGTTAGTCAGCTTTCGATTACATTACATAAGGAAGAGATTAAGTGCCTTAACAGTTATCTCTCACGTAGACCGGCACATGCACACGACTGACACGTTGTGATACCATTCCAGAGCTTGCGCAGAGGAGTTTTGTGTCTTCTTTCTTCTTTTCGCCTCAGTGCGCCCTTCAGTTGATAGTCGGCGTTCGTGTTGTCCACTTCTCTTCTCTTGTGTCCTGTCTGCACGCCTCACCTTTTTATGCATAATGAATCCTTACCAAGTAGCTCAGCTTTCTGTCGTTCTATGCTTAAGAGCTGCGCTCTAAACTTGCGATGCTTTGTTTAGTGCACAGAGAACAGTAGCATGATTTTAACAGTACGTAGCTTCTTCACAAATATTTAATTAGCTTCCGGTGCTCAAAAATATCAAACAGTTCTTTTTTCAGTATACGAATAGTTAGTCTATAACATTCGATTCGTAACTTGTGATATTCACTCAACCCTAATTAAGGAATGCTACTGGCGCTAACCAAAATGAAGAGTGTATGCGGACCTTTCCGTCGGCTCCTTCGTGCCAGTCAGTGCGCACGTAGTCTCGACACCGTGACTTCAGTGCGTGACTCCCGGTTACTGTATCCACACGAATACGCTCCGAAGAGCGGCTGTGTGTTTGTGCGAGAAGCACCGCCCGAACGCGGGCGGTGGTAAGGTGCTTGGGTGGCACCTTTGAGGTACCCTGTGAAGCGCGGGAAGTCTTTGAGGCACTGCCGACGTAAGGGTGCACACACGCACGTTTCCTCAAAGGCGAACGGGCACAGACGTACACATTCAAGGATTCTACGCACCTTGGTCGTCGCACACTTTCCGGCACCACCGATAAAACGGGCACGGAGAAACAGACGCACGAGGCAAATACACTAAGTGCGCCTTTCGTTTTCTAACGCAGAGCACTAGGCCACCGTTTCTCTCGAAACACACGGCCGGAAACTGGCCGCACTAAATTTATGATATCTGGCTTTCCCGTACGTATTGCAACACTTGTCTGACGTGCCAAGATATCCTGCCCTGGTGTGCTCTTGTCTGGGATGTGAAAGACCCGATTCTCCCCCGAATCAATGCCATTTCGCTTCGTCCTCCTGCGCTTTCTGATATGCCGCTCTCTTGTAAAACAACTCAGCTGCAGCTGACACGAGTGTAACGACGATCAGCATAAATGAGGCTGTCAAAATTCAGCTGTTGCAATGAGATGTCTGCGAAAGCTCAATTCATGTGCATGCTTGCGTGTTGCACTCGCATTTTTTCACTGTTTATTCATTTACAAATCCCACTGTCAAGTGACACTGCATGGCCCCACGGATGATGTCATGAATATAAGACGCATAACTCCGCCAAGAGAACTCAAGAACGTAAACCCCAAAGGAGCGTCTGCGTAAGATGACGTTTGGTGGGTTGCGACATCACTGACCCGAGCATATGAGGATTTGACCCTCCAGCGTGTAGCCGTGCGTGGCTTAGCGTGCGTGGCCAGGGGAAAAGAGGATCCTTGTCGTTCAGCTGATGCCGGGCGTTCGGACCCTCGGCTGAGGCAATGCACACATTTGCCCTAGATTCACGTAGACGGCACCACTGGATTAACCTACCCGGGGGAAACCAGCAGTCACCTTTTCCAATCGCTCTTCACGCCCTTTAACTTCTTTTTTTATCATCTTCCCGGTCGCCTTCTTTTTCATGTCAGTTTCCTTCGCTTTCAGTGGCAGCACACTCTTAAAAAAGTGTACACCCTTTGGGTTGTATTGTGTCCCACAACAATAATCGTCATCTGTCTTGCCTGCATTTCTTTTATTCAACGCTGTGAGCCCGGTACTTTCAAGACACGAACGGCTTGCGCGTTATTAGCTTGACACAACATTATCGACAGGAAAGTAGCGAGCGCCGAGTTTCCAAGAAAGGAAACGCAAGCAAGGCACAAGACGATTATCGTTGTGGGACAAGATAAGCCCCAAAGGGTGTAAACTTTTTTAAGAGTGCGGTTAATCTAGTGTAATCTATCCAACCTGGGGTATGTTATATTGGGTTCTAGACTGTTTTATTGAGGACGCCGTCATCTTGCGATACAAGCTTCGTCTATCATCCGGCCCTATGCTGGTATGTGGGATCGCGCTGGAACATGCATGGTGAAGATGCCATTGACAAAGAGGGACAAGTTTTCGCTTTTTCCTGAGAGATCTGAACGTGTATTTGGGATTGGGAAACTTCGCAGGGCGTCGTTACTAAGCTTTGAGCTTTGATATAGTCGCAATGCCGAACGGCGGCTGGCATAGAAGCGCTGCCACAGCTCTGCCAACTATCGAATAGGAGGCGAGTCAAGGCTGAACGTTGTCGATACATAGCATACGTGCAACGTGTTATTATTTGGTGTCTAGCCATGAACACGATTAAGGTATCACTCAGGTGACAACAATCAGAAGTTTCATCGTGTGCCATGCGGTGTGCCGCACTAGCGTACACTACAATCCAGGCAACTAGCATAGCTGGGAGGAAACACGTTTTGCTAGCTTTCGTGCTCCTAGTATTTTTTCGGTACAATTCTCTAAGCGCTGTTTACCTGGAACCCGGGCAACAAGCTTTACAAAATAAAAACTATAATATAACTGAACCGGAAGGGCCATTCACAAAGATAAAACGGCCTGATGATAGTGGCCGCGTATATGCCACGATAAACCACATGCAAGCTACGCGTAGCATGAATATGCGAACTCTAAGGTCACGAGTGGTGCCTGTGCAAAGACACCTCACCGACTCGAGAGGGATGAAAACGAAATGCTACTATCTACAACAGCAAGTTTGTTCTCTTAAGTAATCCAGCGCAGCATCTACCCGACAGCTTACCGGTGAGATTTGGAAGCACGGAGTGAGAGAGAAAGGGATATAAGGAAGGCAGGGATGTTAAACAATCAAGAGTCTGCTTGGCTACCCTACGCTGGGGGAAGGGAGAAGGGGAAGAGAGAGAGGGGGGTATAGAGACGTGCACAGACAGAACAGACAGTCATTGAGTCAAAACCACTCGTGTAAACTAGATGTTCTGCGAAAGCACAAAAGTGCCTTCACTGCCTTCTGAGCCGTTGATCGGGGCTCTAGTACTGTCTGTTCACTCAGAAGACGATAAGCTAATTTCCTCAAAGTGTTGGACAAAGATCGTCTTTGTGCCTGATGTTGAGGACAGTGGCACAATAAGTGATTAATGTTCTCCTCGCATTCCCAACATCACATGCAGGACTATCAGCCCCTCCGATTAGTGCTGAATAAGATCTCGTGAAGGCTTCTCCCAGCGACAACCGACAAAGAAGAGACGCTTCGCGTCGGTGCAGTCCGCCCAGAGGTCTGAGTTATAGTGAAGGATTAAGTCTGTGCAGTCTTGTGCGCCTTGTATGTGCGGTATTCCACTCTGCTAAGGAGACTGTGCGTGCTAGAATGCGAAGTTGTCTCGCAGCATCGGTCCGTGAGAGAGGAATGCGGACACAGCGGTCTCCTTTGTTTGACGTCCGAGCTGCCTTATCTGCCGTCATCATTTCCAGTTATACCGCATTGACCTGGTGTCCATTGAAAGGAGATATCATGACATTTTTCTCTCAAGTGATGGACAAGTTCCACGATTTCGCACGTGAGCTGATCGTGAATTCCGTGTCGGAAAAACGACTGCACGCAGTGCAAGGCTGGCCTTGAATCGTAGAAGGCTGCCCACTTTCGAGGACTTTCAGCATTTATCGCATGAAGCGCGTCGCGGAGAGCCGCGAGCTGTGCAGCTGTAGACGTAGTAATATGGCAAGTATTGAACAGCTGGGTTAGTCCCATTGTTTGTATAACTACAGCGCCACCAGAACTGGTTGATGTAGTTAGTTCATCAGTACAGATGTATTTGCAGTCTCTGTATTTCTCGTACAAGAGTAGTAAGTAAGGTGCTTGAGTGCTGATGACGGCAAGTCCGACATTTTCTGAAGTCCTGGGATTGTAAGGTTTACTTGAGTACGGCTCACACACCATGGAGGAATCGATCGAAGGCCTTGCCGCAGGTGCGTAACCTGACCTGAGAGAGGTACGGTGTGCGAAGACAGTTGCACTGAATGTCGTGTGGGTCCTTTCTACTGGGAGACTTGTTAGGTGGTGGGTAGGGGTTCGGGCGAAGTGCCTTATGCACACACGCATTGTTCCCATGGTAATGTGCATTCTTATAGCGTAATCTTGAGCGACTGCAATAACTTCAGTCGTTGACGCACTCCGCGGTAAACCAAGGCATACCTTGAGGGCTTCGGCTGGGATACTTCGGATTATATTCAGGTTAGATCTGTAGGCGTTCGAGATGGCCGGTAGGCTGTACCGCAGTAATCCAGTAAAGAGGACCCTGTACACTTGCAGCATAGATTGTATTGGCACTCCCCAGGTCTTTCCTGCTAGGAACTTAAACATATGGCAAATTCCTATCAGGCGTTGTCTCAATTCACATCAGGGGTCCAGGAGATATTTCTGTCAATGACCAAATGACCACCCAAGAAGATCTGTGAGTTGTGCTGTGTAAGATGAGCTGTCCATCGACGGATATCACGTACGGAGACATTGGTTTCCTAGTAAATGCCATCACTGCACACTTCTTACAGGATACATGAATTGCTTGTTCTCGAACGTAGCATGATGTTAAAGTGGCTGCCTTCTGAAGCCGCGCGCGAAGCTGCAGCCGCATAACACGTACCCGACGTCCCAATACAAATGTCGTCGGCATAAATGGACATCCTAACGGTGCGCGGAAGGATGTTGGCGAGTCCATTGAGTGTTAGATTGAAGAGCATTGGGCTCAGTACTCCGCCCTGAGGCACCCCACGGTTACTGTAATGCTGGGAGGTATGGCCATTCTCGGTAAGTGTGAAAAAGGATTTTTTTATGTAGAGCGCTACTAATTCAGAAATACACCTTGCCGCTAGTCATGCATAGTCATAAGGCATTCTCATATACACCTCCGTCGGGCCAGATGTAAACCTATACATGTAGTGCATCGTGTCTCGCATTGCAGACAGAAAAACAGATGAACTGACGTACAAAGTTCCGAGGGAAGAAGCACTAGAATGCTTACGTATTAATATAGGTACGCCAGGAGTACCTAATAACTACCGGGCGTATATTCGCGCTTCAACGTTTCCACTGCACTTGCGTATCCAACGCGGTTTGATAGCAGCAGACGTTGCGCTGCAGGCCCCGCTCTTTGCGCAAGTCATGCGAGGAGGGGGAAGGCGGGTCCAGCTAATTCCAGCATGCGCTTGCCTGTCGGCCATGCCTGGTTATTCGGGCCGCCAACAGATCACGCCACAAGCAGACGTGCTTCCCCTTTCTGCCTGTTGCTGGCGCTCTAAGCAGCCTCCGCAGAGCACGGGCCACGCGCTTGCATGTTCCCTTTCATAAAGGACCACCCTGTACATTACACTTTGCTTCCCTATTGCACAAATGTATTCAAGCTAGTATGTGATTAGTTCTCTATTCTAAATGTTTTCTGTGTGATTTAGTTTCTTTACCCGAACTTACTGTACAGCATCAGCAGTCTAATTTAAGATTTATGTGTGTGCTGCAAAAGGTATGCTTTGCCGCTAAAATTGATAAAACATGGTCCCAGGCTTCCATACAATAACAAACTTCAATTTGGCTCTACTACCATCGGCAATTGGCTGCCGCTTGACAAATGAATCACATAAGGTAGCTTGTGCCGACTGTTTTAACCTTATTGTGAGGAGATCACACAATGATGTGTGGAGGCGCCTGCATCTGAGATAGAGATTGTGCTGAAACATATGGGCATGTAGAACAGGCATGATGCAAAGGGATCCACCAGTTTGCAGAGGTGCTTTTAAAATTTGTCATAGCTATAACTTTACCTGTGCTGTATTTTGTCATATAATTCAGTAATACGATTAGAGGTGTTAACAGCATTTAGCAATTTATTTGCCCTGACCCATTCATCATCATCATCATCATCATCATCATCAGCCTGGTTACGCCCACTGCAGGGCAAAGGCCTCTCCCATACTTCTCCAACTACCCCGGTCATGTGCTAATTGTGGCCATGTTGTCCCTGCAAACTTCTTAATCTCATCCGCCCACCTATTTTTCTGCCGTACTCTGCTACGCTTCCCTACCATTGGAATCCATTCCGCAACTCTTAATGAACATCGGTTATCTTCTTTCCTCGTTACGTGTCCTGCCCATGCCCATTTATTTTTCTTGATTTCGACTAAGATATCATTACCTCGCGTTTGTTCCCTCACCCAATCTGCTCTTTTCTTATCCCTTCACGTTACACCTATCATTGCTCATTCCATAGCTCGTTGCGTCGTCCTCAATTTAAGTAGAACCATTTTCGTAAGCCTCCAGGTTTCTGCCCCGTACGTGAGTACTGGTAAGACACAGCTGTTATAAACTTTTCTCCTGAGGGATAATGGGAACCTGCTGTTCATGATCTGAGAATGCCTGCCAAACGCACCCCAGCCCATTCTTATTCTTCTAATTATTTCAGTCCCATGATCCGGATCCGCAGTCACTATCTCTCCTAAGTAGATGTATTCTCTTACCACTTCCAGTGCCTCACTACCTATAGTAAACTGCTGTTCTCTTCCGAGACTGTTAAACATTACTTTAGTTTTCTGCAGATTAATATTTAGACCCACCCTTCGGCTTTGCCTCTCCAGGTCAGTGAGCATGCATTGCAGTTGGTCCCCTGAGTTATTAAGCAAGGCAATATCATCAGCGAATCGCAAGTTACTAAGGTATTCTCCATTAACTCTTATCCCCAATTCTTCCCAATCCAGGTCTCTGAATACCTCCTGTAAACACGCTATGAATAGCATTGGAGAGATCGTATCTCCCTGCCTGACGCCTTTCTTTATTGGGATTTTGTTGCTTTCTTTATGGAGGACTACGGTGGCTGTGGAGCTGCTATAGATATCTTTCAGTATTTTTACATACTGCTCGTCTGCACCCTGATTCCGCAATGCCTCCATGACTGCTGAGGTTTCGACTGAATCAAACACTTTCTCGTAATCAATGAAAGCTAAATATAAAGGTTGGTTATACTCCGCACATTTTTCTATCACCTGATTGATCGTGTGAATATGGTCTATTGTTGAGTAGCCTTTACAGAATCCTGCCTGGTTCTTTGATTGACGGAAGTCTAAGGTGTTCCTGATTCTATTTGCAATTACCTTAGTAAATACTTTGTACGCAACGGACAGTAAGCTGATCGGTCTATAATTTTTCAAGTCTTTGGCGTCCCCTTTCTCATGGATTAGGATTATGTTAGCGTTTTTCCAAGATTCCGGTACGCTCGAAGTCATGAGGCATTGCGTATACAGGGTGGCCAGTTTCTCCAGAACAATCTGCCCACCATCCTTCAAAAAATCTGCTGTTACCTAATCCTCCCCAGCGGCCTTCCCCCTTTGCATAGCTCCCAAGGCTTTCTTTACTTCTTCCGGCTTCTTCTGCCACATTTGACATTTCACTAGGTAGGCAATTATTCAACATGGACCATTACTTGAATACATATTTTTGTTTGCAGTGGCTTCTCAAATGCGAGTCAACGTAGATGCTCAGAATTACCTGAGGCTATGGATGCACTTATGAATTTGCTACCTGTACAAATCATTTTGCGCTTTCTCGCGCAACAAGCATGTTAACATTCCCAAGACAGTGGGCAATGTTATCGTTTGATCACATCATGAGATACTTTAATTGTTATGATTTATCATCCCAGATGATGCGTCATTGGTGTGAGGTATTGCCCTAAGCCAATTAGGATCACATGAATATATATCAACAAAAGTGACTGATCCAGCCTAGAAGTGTTGCTTTGGGACACTATCACCAGTCCTCCTTTGCATGCTACCTGCTTACCCTGCACTGTGTCAAGTTTAAGTTTGAAAAAATGGTGACAGCTAGACAGTGCAAAATGCCAAATTTGCTTTGGTTTAACAATATAAAACGCTATTTAACTTTTTTAATAAACTTAGTACGTCATTTACCTGCAGAGTGGATTACTCTTTTAGACTGGTTATATTCTGCAGGAAGCTTCTCAGACTTGTTTGACAAGTTGATAAGTGCGTTTTTAACCACGAAACACCATATATTATATCTGAAAGCTGACTTTGTCTGACTCTGCTCTGCAATTTAATAACTATATGCCAAGAAATATACTAGTAATATTAAACATCATCACATACATACCTTAAGATACCAGTAATTTAAGAGAAATGAGTGCTTAAATTTATTTTTAATGTGAGCCAAACTTCTTACTTAGCACATATTGCTAATTGAAGTTCCAATTTCAACATTCCCATTTCCTCCCTTGCCTTTTTTCTCCCTCTTCTGTGCAGGTATTGCTTGCCTATGTCTACGAAAACTGTTGTGTCAAGACACTAGAACCTTCACGAGTGGCCTGTGGCAGCAAGCTTTCGTGGGTAACCAGTGCTCTCCTACGAAGGCTGGCCTGCTCTGGCAGTGGCGGCAATCATCAAGATTCATACATGGTCACCTTTGCTGCTATTAGCCACTCTTGTTAATTAGACTTCCTGCATCTTTTCTAACTTATTAGGTAATACAGTATGACTATGTGACATGGTGTCAAGCAGATGTCTTGCTGCATTTTCGCCTGCAATCATGTTTTATGCATGAAAAACTGATCGCACAGTGTATGAAAAAAATAGCAGCATATTATGATCTATTTTTTTCTGTTCCGGTAACATGCAACGTGCAAGGAATTCACTAATGGGTGGTATGCTGAAGAACTGGCCATTATTTCTGCGTGATGCTGTGCAAGCATGTGTTACATTACAAGGGGCACCCACAAAGTAATTTACAATTTACTTTTAAATGAGGCATGGACATCAGAAAAAGATATTCTTATGTTGCCAGTTTGAGCGGCCCGCAAAGTGTTTTTCCACATGTGAACTATCCTTTATTTCTTAACAATTCATTGCAGCACAGCGTTCTGTTTCGTATACTGGTGTCAGGCTGTCCTGCCCCCTGAAGCTGAAACGGGGATGTAATTTTTGCCTGAACTGCAGCATCACTGACAAAATGTTTCCCTGCTAGAAACAATTTCAATACGGTCGAGACTCAGCAGGGGGAAGTTTTGCCATTAATGACGTGTTTCATGCAGAGGTGTTCTTGTTTAGGTCAATGGGCGAGCATCGGCGTGATATCGGCATAAATACAGATCTTGTTTTATTTGCAAAATAATTCTGACAGGCGGCATTCAACTGATTGGTCTAAGTAAAAAGCACTAATAGACCATTGAGGCTGCACTACACTATCCCCACGGCTCACATCCGGGAAAACTACTTGTGCATCACTCTATTCAACAGTATAAACTCTTCTTCTGATGTCCGTGCCTCGTTTAAAATAAATTGACTGTGGGCAAACCTCGTGTTACTGTAACAGCTGCTGCAAAAGTTTATGGTAATGTCTAATAGAAGTCTTCAGTTGTTCTTGTCAAGCTGCCCATTAACCACCTTTTGGCGTAACGTTAGCAGGGCTTACTGAAGTGCTTCTAGATGTCCACGGCTACGAAATGTCTTGATCAAGACAGCTACTAGACTTTTGAATGAGCCGTTCAAGACTTTTTTTAGACATCAAATAGCTGCTTCCGTGTTTCGTGGGCTGTATCTTCGTCCTGCAAGGCGACGAATTGCACGAAGCTTCTCCAGCTCAATGTCGTATTCAGTGCGTGTAGACTTTCTCGGAAGCGAATGCGTCTCAGTCTCTAGGGCACCTTTTATGATGTCCTCTAGGCTAGAGGACAAGTCATCACGACAACCGTCTTCAACAATTGATTTGAACACCAGCCAGTCGATACATTGAGTGACGCCGGCTAACTTGGAGCCCGTCAACCCTTAAATCCTAATATAAGTGGGTAGGTGGTCACTTCACCGCGTTTCAACATCCGGAAACCATCTGACCTTTCTAGTGAAGGAGCGTGAAACAAAGGTGAGGTCCGGGCAGCTACAGTAGACAGTTCTATGCTGAAAGGTGGATATTCCATCATTTAACAAGCACAGTTCTTGTTCGGAGGCAAACGACACTAATCTTCTGCAGCGATACCTGGAAGAGCGGAACTGGTTCCCGGACTCCATGATAGGATTTCGCACAGGTTTATGTTGCCAGGACGCGTTCCTCCTACTAGAGACGAAATTCTAGCTAATATACCGTACGGCGACGAGAGACTAGTCCTAGCACTAGACCTCAAAGGAGCCTTCGACAACGTCTCTCACGCCAAAATATTGGAGGAACTTGAACTCGCGGGTTGTGGTGAGCGCACATACAATTACTTAAGAGCGTTTCTTTCCAACCGCGAGGCGAGCGTCAGTATTGGCCAAATCACTTCGGATTTATTTGAAATGCCTGACAAAGGAACACCTCAAGGAGCTATCTTATCTCCTCTTCTCTTCAACATGGCGATGTGCCGCCTCGCGCGCGATCTGGATCGGATACCCGACCTAGGTTACACGCTCTACGCGGACGACATCACGCTGTGGACGAGCAGAGGTTCACTAGGGGATACGGAATATACGCTCCAAAGCGCAGTATTAGCGGTGGAGAAATTTTCTACATGGAGTGGCCTGAAGTGCGCACGCGAAAAATCTGAGGTTATCCGGATATACGCGAAAGGCTACAAATCCAGAGGATCAATTAACATCGTGGTTGAGGGCCAATCAGTCCGAGAGGTACCCACGATGCGAGTCCTGGGTTTTTGGCTTCAGAGCGAAGGGAGAGCAGTACAGACACTCAAGACCCTCAAATCCACAGCCAACTACATAGCCCAAATGATACGTCGCGTGACGTATCGAAAAGTGGGAATGCTAGAAGACGATACCCTAAGGCTCGTACAGGCCTTTGTGGTTAGTCGAATAACGTATGGCTTACCGTACCAAATCCTGAACAGGGAGTAGGAAAAGCAGGCTAACACAATAATCCGAACCGCTTTCAAAGCTGCTGTGGGCCTGCCTAAATGTACTTCTACGGAGCGCATGTTAGCTTTAGGAGTGCACAATACTTTCGACGAACTGAGGCAAGCCACTCTGATGCGACAGAGGGAGCGCCTCAGCTTCACAAAAACTGGTAGGGCAATATTGGCTAGACTCAATATCCCAGCATACCCCATTTATCTCACAGAGCAGGCCGTATCTCTCCCTCCTTCGATGAGATACTAAGTTACAGTAGCCCCAATTCCAAAGAATATGCATGCCGAGTACAACAAATAAAGGCGCAAAGCACGCGCACAACACATTCAATCAGCGTACTCTAATAACCAAAGGTACAACACGTACTACACGCACGCAGCTGTGTATGCAGAGGCGACCGGGCAGCACTACCAAAGGAGGTACGCCCTGGCAGTCGTGAACGCTATGGGCCAACAGCAAATTACCGCGTCGGCCACGGCGGGATCCCCCACTTCGGCTGAAATATTAGCAGTGGCGATCGCAGGGACGCGGTCGTGGTCACGGACTCCCAGGAGACATGTCGCATGTTTCTCAAGGGGCACGTGACTGCGGCTAGCCTCGCGATAATTCCCAAATCCTTCAACCACCATCATCGTCTACTCTGCTGCCCGGGCCACGCGGGGGTACAGGGGAACGAAAAGGTTAACGCTTTAGCTCTGGGGTCCACTAACCGAGCGACGGAGTCCTCTTCTAACCCAAACCACACGCACTATCCCTCACAAAATTTCACCAATTTAAATGCCAAAGACAGCCTTGCTCATCAGCGCGGAGTCCGCAGAAAATATCCGCCGCCTCACCCACAACTTAACGGGGAAGAGGCCGCTGATTGGCGTAAAATACAGACCGGGGTATTCCCCCATTTAAGATTGCTAAACGCCATGTATCCCACTCGTTATAGGGCCAACTGTCCTTGGTGCAGTGGCATACCTACCCTAATACATATAACCTGGGAGTGCACTAAGCACCCTCATAGGCCAAATACCAGTAAGATAATGGAACAGTGGGAGGCACAGCTTGCCCGCTCAGACCTGGCAGGACAAAAGTCCTTATTTAGCCAGGTCAGGCAGGCGGCAGAGGCCAATGGGGCCCTGGACTGAGTGGCTCCGACCACCCCTCCTTCAAATCTTTTCCATTGCAATAAAGTTTCTCTCTCTCTCTCTCTCTCTGCCCCTCGAGTTTATCTTAGAACTTCCCCAGAGATAGTGGTGGGCATTAAAATCTCGTCATCACCAAAGGCTGCGAAGTCGCTGTCGTGATTCGCCGTAACCGCTCGCAGTCCAGCCGACTTGAGGGAGATATGTAGGCTCCAACTACTGTGAAAGTGCGCTTGCCTTTCTTTACTGCCAGACATACGTACTGGTTGTCTTGATCAGGTCGCACTGGACGATGGACATACGCAAGACCACGTAGTGTGAAAACGATTATCTTTCTGCGTTCTCTGTGGGTGGCGGACATGAAACACCCAAACCCGGACACTCTGATGTTAGCTGATAGGGGCTCGCAGACGACGATGATGGGTAAATTATTCATGAACACAAACTGTCGAAAGTCCGACATCTGTGACTTAAATCTTCTGGCGTTCCACTGAAATATCGACGCGTTCCAGACTTCGTTACGAAACGACGGCCTCTGGAGAGCCATGGTTTCAACCAAGAGGTGCAACTACTGGACTCGAAGTGTCCAGCACCTGTAGCCCGCTTTGGGCAGACGAGGATTTCATGTTAAGTGGAACGCGAATGGCACTCGTGAGCGACCGTAAAGTGTTGATGACCTGGAGATCATCAGCCAGCGTCGCTTCAACAGTTGCCGAAGACGTCGAGGTCGGTGCGTTTTGAGGTAACTTCGCAGGGCGTTGTGCCCTCGGTAGCTCAGGCCATTCTTCAGGACGGACGAGCGTTCCCGCTTTGTTTGCTTTCCTTGTATCTGCGTTGGTTGCACTATACGTTGATGCGGCAATCCTGACGGAAGATGACTTGTCACTATCTGCAGCTGCGGTATTTCGTGAACGTTTTCGGTGTCGATGCCAACGTTGCCGAAAAGCGGCAGCAGCCTTTCGATGCATTGAAATGTCCCGCACCATTCCTTTGAGGATCGCGAATTCCTCCCACACCCGTGGGCAATCGGTTCATGAGGCCTTGTGAGCACCGCTGCAGTTAGGGCACTTGAACATGTGTGCTGTAGGCGTCTTCTGAATGGGACTCACAGCACCGCGGACACGCGACGTCGTTCACGCAGGCATCCTTTACGTGGCCAATCTTGCAACAAGTGTTACAAAAACGTTACATATTTGACGACAGTAGAAACAGCATCAAAGAATTATCATAGCAGACGAAGTGCCAAAAAAAGAAAAAAAGGAACCGAGCATATGCTGTCTCTAGCGATGCTCTTTCACTTTCTGCAATTTACACTAACATCCGCAGTTTTCTTCAAAAACGTGAACGTATGTCTAGCATTGTATTGTCCACTAGCAGTAATCTGCTAATACTTACCGAGACGTGGCTCACTGACGACGTGAGCGATACTGAAGTGCTATCGGACCTACCGAACTTTCGTGTGTACCACAATGACCGTGCATCTACACGCGGTGGTGGTGTACTGATTGCATTCCACGAGCGATTGTCTTGTGCAGTCATCAATATTCAGCCACAGCTGGAAATATTATGGGTGACTTACAATCACGCCCACACACCGTACTACTAGGCGTTTGTTACAGACCTCCCCACACTACTTCCGAATTTTGCAGCCAGCTTAACCAAACCATGTGTCAGCTTATTGCTGCTCACCCAAATGCACACATACAAATATTTGGCGATTTTAACTTCCCGCAAGTAGACTGGCGCACTGATAATTTGTGTTCTTCGACAGGACTAACCGAAGCCAGGAACTTCCTCGATATCTGCCTCAATTTTAACATGACCCAGTGAGTTTCTGAAGCAACACGTGTTTCACAGGATACATCCAATATCTTACATCTAATATTAATCAACAACCCCGAAAGCCTATCATACATCCATTATCTCAATGAAATCAGCGACCACAAAGTAATTCATGCCGGCTTTTCTTTTCGACCAACACAGTGCGAAATGTACAAGAAAACGATACATCAGTATGACAAAGGTGATTATGAAGCGATAAATGAGGGCCTTAGCATATTTTTTCCCACATTTGAGACAACTTTCCACCACCATAATGTTGATGCCAATTGGACACGTTTTAAAGAAAAGCTGAAGGAATTAACCCTATAAATTTGTACCTAAAGTAAGTTTCAGAGCCAGTCGTCACAAACCATGGTTTACAAAAACATTAAAAAGGCTTGAAAATAAAGAGAAACGTCTATTCCGGGTTGCAAAGGTTAGAGATCAACCAAAAGCATGGGAGAAATATTATGAAGCAGATAAAAACTACCTTTCTACTCTACATCAAGCAAAGCACTCTTTTAACCACTTGGAATTGCCCAAACTACTAAAAACTAATCCCAAACAGTTTTCGAAAACACTGAAAGGCGACGAACCGCGAGAAATCGTACTCACCAGTGATCTGAATGAAAGGATTACGGACGTGTACTGTGCGAACTTGTTCAACACCACGTTCGCTACTGTCTTTCCTGATGAAGGGACCGCACCCCCATGTTTACCTTTGCTTGACTTTTATTGTGACATGCCAGCGATAAATTGTTGTGAAAATGGAATTTCATCCATAATAGAAAACATTAAATTGTCATCTTCAGCTGGAATGGACGAAATTAATACCAAAATCTTGAAAAACACCAAACACAACGTCTCACTTTATCTCATCCTAATTTTTTCACAGTCACTTTCTTTAGAAGTCATTCCAGACAACTGGAGGACAGGGAAGGTCGTTCCTGTTCCCAAGTAAGGTAGCAGAAATTCCCCACTTAATTACCGCCCTATCTCTTTACGAGCGTCCCCTGTAAAATCATGGAGCATGTGATCTACTCCCACATAATAAATTTCCTTGACAGTAATCTCTTTTTCCATCCTTCACAACATGGCTTCCGCAAGGGGTTTTCATGTGAAACACAGCTTGCAGTTTTTCTACATGACATCCGCACTAACCTGGATAGTAACATACTGACTGACGCGATCTTTCTTGATTATGCTAAAGCGTTTGATAAAGTGCCTCACCAACGATTACTTGCGAAACTCTCCCAGCTAAATTTTCATCCTACTGTCTTAACATGGATTACAGAATTTCTTACTAATCGATCGCAGTATGTTGTTATAAATAACCACCTATCCACTCCGGTTCCAGTAACGTCAGGCGTCCCCCAGGGATCGGTTCTTGGCCCGCTCCTATTCTTAATCTATATCAGTGACTTACCTATGCATGTAACCTGTAATATGCGCATGTTCCCGGATGACTGTGTTATCTACCGCACCGTACTTAACACTTCGGATCAGATAACCCTACAAAGTGACCTTACTAATATTTCAGAATGCTGTACCACTTGGTTAATGACATTAAACATTAACAAATGCAAAAGCATGTCGTTCACCCGCAGCCATAATCCTCGGATGTTTGCATACAGAATTAATAATTTCGCTCTTGAATCAACTGACACTTATATATACCTCGGTGTTACTGTATCAGACGACCTCAACTGGTGTCCGCATGTGCATACCATCATTTCCGCTTCTAACAAAACTTTAGGTTTCCTAAAACGTCATTTGCGGAAAGCTCCAAATCACGTGAAATTACTTGCCCACACATCACTTGTACGACCGAAACTAGAACACGCCTCAGCAGTCTGGAATCCGCATCAAGCATATCTCATCGACGCTCTTGAAGCGGTACAAAACCATGCCGCTCGATTCATCCATTCGTCGTACTCATATGACATAAGCGTCGCGTCACTGAAATCACTATCTGGGCTTCCGGACCTCGTTTTACGTCGGCGCATCGCTTCCCTCTGTCTTTACCACAAATTCTTATACATTCTTATCCTTCGTCAAGCACCCTATATCACGCCCGCAGCGCGCATATCATACCGGACCAGCCACTCTAAGCAGATTTCCCGACCACGCTCACGAACATCAACATTTTAGCCTCGTTTTTTCTTCGCATGGCGGCAGACTGGAACGGCCTCCCCCCTGCCATTGTCGACATAATCTGCCCACCCGTATTTTACAACAGGTTACTGACCATCTCCAACTACATTGTACATGATTTTTCCTTATATATGTTGTTTCTATTTACATACGTGTATATATGTCTACATATATAGGCTTTGATATGTGTGTATACATGTGTGAATATACTTGAATGTGTATACTATGTATGTGTATATATATGCGTGCTTGAACTTGAACGTTACTTGAACGAGTGTAAATTCCAATGTTGTACCCACACCTTATGTAATACCCCTGAAATCGGGGGTCTTCAAGGAAAATAAATTGAACTGAACTGAACACTTGAAACACTGGAGGGGCTTCGGTACGAATGGTTGTATTGGATGGCGCACGCGTCCTACGTTGACGTGGAATGAAAGGCTGTCTCCTCACACAGCGTGTTCCTCCCAGTCTGAAAATCCTCGTAATGAAAGTTTCTTGTCTTTGGTTTGATCAGTATTTACAGGTCTTAAGAAGGGATGTCTATGTCATAAATGACGCCCGCAGCACCATTGCCGCCTGTAGGGATCGTTGATCGCACCTTTACATTGTCGATCTCAGTTATATTACGTAGGCCTTGAACGGCGCTGCGATGTAACGCATCAACTGCCCGGACATATTTGCGCGAGTTTATTCTCACGTCTTTAGTCTCATTTGGTGCGATTCTCTTGAGAAACGAAGAGAGGACCTGCCTGTTTGGGAGCCGCAAATTGGTCACCAGGTCCACGAGCATGAAGAGCAGTGTACGGCAAGCGCTGTGGTGCACTCTTCATGGTAGAAGCACTTGGCGACGAAGATGTCTTCTTTTTGCTGATCTATTCATCACGACCTTGAAGTCATCGTCCGACGAGTCGTAGATGTCCGAGCATAACTCAGTGGCCTCGCTGTCTGTATCGCTTGACGCACTTCCACGTTTTCCGGACGTTATCCGACCTGACGGCTGCGCACCAGGAACATCCTCGGAGATCTCTTCATCCATTGCCGCAAGGAGGGAGCGACAGTTCCCAGAAATGCAGGGAAACAAAGCGTAAAAGCAGAGACAAAAGTCGAAAGTAGAAGCACGGAGAGCCCGTATGAGTTTTGGGGCGGCCGGCACACGGAATAGCCTGACTTTGGTTACAGAACGAAAAGGAACACACCTTCATTTTCTTAGTCGGCACGCACTTTTTTCATAATGCGTCCCTGGTAAACTTCCACCTGATTGTTGGTTGCCAAGCATTATCATGTTAGAACACATTTGAGCAGAATAACTTTAATGAGCGTGGACGACAAAATAGTTAACCGTCCATTCGCAATAGTTGACAGTCGCAAATACGCACGTTCCATTCATATTAACACGTGTACTTGTATATCTCTATCGGGTGACCACGTTTCACCGCCTAACAAATGTTATCGCACAGCGCAGGACGCGCCTCAGAAGTTTCTCGAAAGTTATCGATGGTTCTATCCACTGTCTCTTTTTACCGAACTCTGTGTTATCTGATCTCATCGTGTGACGCGAATGGCGTATAACTTTGTATAAGACACGCGGGTCCCAGCGATTAGTCTCGAACATTCGACGACTGATGTATAAAAGCCGATGCGCTTGACCCGCTGATCAGATTTTGGCGATCGCCGACTGTGTTCGCTGTTGTCGCCGTTCTTTAAGTGTAGCCTGTTTTTGTGGGCACGGGTTCGCCCAATAAAGTTAGTTTCGTCTTTCACAGTGTTAATAATATTTGGGGTTTTACGTGCCAAAACCACTTTCTGATTATGAGGCACGCCGTAGTGGAGGACTCCGGAAATTTAGACCACCTGGGGTTCTTTAACGTGCACCTAAATCTAAGCACACGGGTGTTTTCGCATTTCGCCCCCATCGAAATGCGGCCGCCGTGGCCGGGATTCGACCCGCGACCTCGTGCTCAGCAGCCCAACACCATAGCCACTGAGCAACCACGGCGGGTTTTCACAGTGTTGCTACTGTGTTCTTCATAGGTCACTACCACGTGACATCTGGCGGAGGTGATATTCGTTCATGTACCGGACTCCCCCGACAAGCTGTGATCCAAGCCCGGACCGCAATAGAACACCGACGCAGTCCCAGACCATCGAGCAAGCCGCCGTCTGCAACAGCTGCCCCCGGAGCATAGTCTTCTAACTGAGAACAAGAAGATTGTGGCCAAGACAACCACAATGGCAGCCCCAGTGTCACCCATCGTGTTTCAACAACCCAGAGAGCCCCTACCTTCCGTGCAGCTACGTTGGAGGATCTGGAAACCTGGCTCGAAACCTTCGAAAGGATCTCGAACTTCAACAACGTGACCTCTGAGGATAAGCTACGACATGTGCACTTCTCCTTGGAAGATGCCGCGAGGACTTGGTTCGAGAACCGGGAGTCCACCTTTACAACACGGGACCTGTTCCGCAGTAACTTCCTGCGGGCATTCACGAGCGTTGTCCGTAAACAAAGATCCGAAGTTCTGCTGGAAACTCGAGGCCAACTACCCGATGAGACCATCGCCACCTTCTCGGAAAAGATGACCTGTCTTTACCTGCACGCTCACCCGGAAATGTCGAAGAGAAAAAAAGTGCGTTTCTTGATGCGAGGCGTAAAACAAGAACTTTTCGCCGGACTAATCCGAAACCCACCGAAGACTGTAGCTCAGTTCTTAACAGAGGCAACGACGATTGGGAAAACTCTCGAAATGCGCAATAGGCAATATAACCGCCAAGTGCTCATGCCGCAGTGCGCCATCCAAGCACTGGGGTCCGGTGATCTCCAAAAGACCATCAGGGCCATTGTGCACGAAGAATTGCGCAAGATGTTTCCTTCGTCGTGACCTCAGGTCCTCAGTCACTGACATCGTCAAGCACGAACTACAACGGTCACTGGGCGTTACCGAAGTGCAGCCCGAATTGTCGCTTCCCGTGCCGGAAGCGATGACCTACGCCACCGTCGCCCGTCGTCAAGGTCCCCCTCCACTACTGCGCCAGGGCCCTGTAACGCTGCAATTCCGTCGTCCACCACCGTCGCCACCAGCACGCCCACCCGTCGCCCAGCGCAGCTACCCGAGGAAGACAGATGTCTGGTGCGCTTCTGACCACCGCCCGCTCTGCTATCACTGCGGGGAAGCCGGACATATCTACCACCGATGCCCATACCGCGAAATGGGACTCAGAGGGTTCGCCGTTAACGCGGCGCGACCACAGATTGGTGAACGACCTCGCGATATCGCCGACTACCTCGCCGCCACTCAGTGGAGCCCTCGACGACCGTCCCGTTCACCATCACCAGGCCTCTACCTGTCGCCGCAGCATCGTCCATACACTAGCCCCGACCATTGCCGCTCTGCGAGCCCATATCCGGCAAACTAAATGCAGTAGCTGATGGAGGTGCGGTTGCTGTTCGTCGAACTGACGAAGATCCTCTGCCGCCGACGAGGACGCCGAAGAGACTATCTCGACGACATAACAACGACACGCCGCCGTCCCGACGAAGTCTGGAAGTAAAGAATACGCCGACGAAAGACGACCTGACGACGCCACGTACCAGTCATAGGTCAACGCGACGCAGCCGTGATCAGACGCCAAGACCTAACTGTAACGCAAGAAAAAGAGCCACCGACCTCGACCTGCTTCTCGACGGCCACTCAGTCACCGCCTTAGCAGACACAGGAGCCGATTACTCCGTCATGAGTGCGCCCATCGCCGCCCAGTTGAAGAAAGTTATGACTGCATGGGAACGCCCGCGAATTCGGACCGATGGCGGACACCTCATAACGCCGACTGGAATGTGCACGGCAAGAATTGCCATTCATAACTCAACGTACCCTGCCACCTTCATTATCCTCCAAGAGTGTTCACGAGACGTCATTCTCGGCATGAACTTCCTGAACCAACATGGCGCAATCATCGATCTGAAGTCGAAATCAATAACGCTGTCGGAAGATCAGGCGATACCGCCGGAGAGCTCTCGTAGTCGCCACGCCTTGAGTGTGCTCGAAGATGAAGTGAGCATCCGGCCGCGCTCCAGCATTATTATTTCCCTCGGCACCGGAACACCCGCTGAAGTAGAAGGCGTCATCGATGGTGACCAACGTTTACTACTCGAGCGTGAAATTTGCGTCGCAAGAGGGATCGCTCTACTGCATGGAGGGAAAACGGTAGTGTTGCTGACAAACTTCAGCCAGGAGTTCAAGCACATCAACAAGGGCACGACGATCGCATTCATCGAGTAAATTCTGGAAACCAGCAATGCGTTTGTCCTCTCGGATTCTACCGCATCTACCCCGATGACCATAGTTACCGAACCAGGCTTCGACATATATCCAAGTCTCCCCATGATTAAGCAGTAACAGCTCAGAAATCTTCTCCGATGATACAAAGACTGCTTTTCGACATCATCGAGATTTGACAAACACCAGTCACAAAGCATCGCATAATGACCGAAGACTGCGCTCGGCCGCTCCGCCAGAGCCCTTACCGAGTTTCGACGTGAGAACGTGACGCTATTAGGCAACAAGTTATCGAAATGCTGCGCGACGACATCATCCGGCCGTGGAAAAGCCCGTGGGCATCTCCTGTAGTCTTGGTGAAGAAAAAGGACGGAACCCTACGTTTCTGCGTCGATTATCGTCGACTGAACCAGATCCCGAAGAAGGATGTATACCCCTTACCACGGATAGACGGCGCATTAGATCGGCTCTGCAACGCAAAATACTTCTCGTCGACGGATCTCAAGTCTGGCAACTGGCAAATAGAAGTCAACGATAGAGATCGCGAAAAGACCGCCTTCATCACGCCAGACGTCCTTTACGAGTTCAAGGTTATGGCGCTCGGACTGTGCTCGGCGTCCGCAGCGTTTCAGCGCGTCATGGACACGGTGTTAGCAGGGTTGAAGTGGCAGACGTGTCTTGTTTACTTGGATGACGTCGTTGTCTTCGCAGGAAATTTCGACGATCACCTTAGGCGGCTTGCGACAGTATTAGAGGCCATCAAGTCATCAGGGCTCACTCTGAAGCCGAAAAAGTGCCGCTTCACCTACGATGAGCTTCTGTTCTTGGGCCACGCATCAGGAAATTTGGAGTCCGCCCCGACCCGCAGAAGACAGCTGCCATCGCAAAGTTCCCGCAGCCCATCGACAAGAAGGCAGTGCGTAGATTTCTTGGCATGTGTGTCTACTACAGGCGATTTGTCAAGGACTTTTCACGCATCGCTGAGCCGCTGACAGACCTAACAAAATGTGACGTCGAGTTCAAATGGAAAACGCCGCAAGCCGACGCATTTGAAGAACTCAAACGACGCATGCAGTCGCCGCCGGTACTTGCGCACTTCGACTAGTACGCCGATACAGAAATCCATACTGACGCTAGTAGCCTAGGCCTCGGTGCCGTCCTAGTCCAATGGAAAGACGGACTTGAACGCGTGATATTTTATGCTAGCTGGTCGCTGTCAAAAGTGGAAGGCAATTATTCAACGACCGAAACGGAATGTCTCGCCATCGTTTGGGCTACAGCAAAATTTCGCCCTTACCTATATGGCAGGCCGTTCAAAGTCGTCAGCGATCATCACGGGTTGTGTTGGCTAGCGAATTTAAAGGATCATTCAGGATGGCTGGCGCGGTGAAGCCTCAGACTACAAGAATGCGACATCACTGTAACCTACAAGTGCGGACGAAAACACTCTGATGCCGGTTGTCTGTCACGCTCCCCCATTGACCCGCCGCCGCAAGATGACGAGGATGACGACGCCTTCCTTGGAATAATAAGTGCGGAAAACTTCGCTGAACAGCAACGAGCAGACCCGGAGCTAAAAAGCCTCGTCGAGTATTTGAAAGCGTACACCGACGGTTGTCCCAAGGGCATTTAAGCGAGGATTGTCTTCGTTCTCGCTTGTTGTTTGTTTCTGAGTTTTGAGTTTCTGCGGTTTTGTGACGTCGTGTTGAAAAAAAATGGTTGCAGCCCGAAATCTTTTGACCAATAGCCGAGGGCTAAGGGCGAAAAGACGTCGAGTCAGAAATAACTATTTTTCTTTTGTTCGGTCAAATTATGCATAATCAGCGTGTACACGTCATATCAGATGGGGAGCTATAGCCGTTTTTGTGACGTCGAGTGACAGGCAGGTGAGGTGGGGGTAGTCCAAAAAAGTTTTTCACCAATTGCGGAGGGTTGATTGCAGACTTGGAATAGAAAAGTTTGGAATAGTTTTACGTTATAGCGCCCCTGGGATGCCGTATTGCCGTACGTTACGTTCGCTTACAACATGGTGGTGGAACAAACAACACAGATGGACGCCGTTGAAACTGATTTACGGCATTAACCCGACGACGACTCTCGACGCCATGCTGCCGCACGTCACCGATGAAGAGACTCTTGACATCGCCACCTATCTCCAGCGGCCCGAAGAAGCCCGACAGCTAACCCGCCTACGGATCAAGAACCAGCAGCGTACCGACAGGTGACAGCCGACACTACAACCTCCGACGGCGCTACGCCAAGTACCATCCCGGCGACCGTGTTTGGGTTTGGACCAGGCACGTACCCAGGATTTTGTTGCGGGGGGGGGGGGGTACCTTTACTAGTACAAATGTGAATAAAACGCCCACCATTCGCCATAAAAACGCGTAAACCCACAAAAGAGAAATGAAATAACGTGTATTTTACACGTACGCCTGTGCGATAGACCTCTCTTTTACTTGGCAAACAAAGAACCGCGTCAAATGGACTCGCGCAGGAAAGAAGCGCAGAAAGAGCACTGCCAAGAACAGGTAAAGAAACAAAAGTGTAAAATAAAGATTAATTTAGTAGAATAGAACTTTAAAAAACTGCAGTTGGCAACAAAGGCACGCAGACCACGCGAAGTTAGGTTACTCCGCCAGCCAGTCACAGAAGCAAACAAAATCGTCGTCATGCGGCCTTTTTAAAATAGCGTCGTACTTGATACCTCCGGAGCGTCTGCTGCTCTTGAAGAGTCTTTTCATCGGCAGAAGCAATGAAGTGTGCAACACGCATGGACAAAATGTATGGAGTCTTCAAAAGTCTGCGGTGCAGCTCATTTCACTGCTGCACCCGTTTTACTCATGAAACTTCACTGCCAACTCAAGTGAAACTTCACAACAAATAGTTGTAGCGAAGCAAGCATGTAATTTCAGTTCGATAAAAAATTAGGCATTCACCATTCCACCATAATAGGCGAAGGAAAAGGTATCAAATTACGCGCTAATAATTTTATTTTTGTAGTTACCGCCTTATTTGGGTAAAAGAAAAAGTTTGAAGTACGCATTATTTGCAGCCTTGCGGAGGAACAGTGGCTGACGGTTATGAGGGTGTGAGCGGGGATTCATTGCAGACTTAACTTGTATAGCGTTTTTCTAATTAGCTCTGGAAGAATTATACAGAAATATGTATTTGCGGAACAGTCACAGGTTCTTTTGGATCCCTTGTTTACTGCTCTAACAAGTGCCACAACCGACTCGTATTGTTATTTGGGAAGTTACGTAACGATGCCTGGCCGCCAGTCGTGTACAACTGCATATGCCGCAGGAAGCTGCGATCCTAGACGTACTTCGCCCACCGCGGAAGGTTAGAAAAACACCTACATAAGCACAGCAGAGAAGTGGCTACGTTAGGCAGCTCGAATGATAACTGTAGGAGCGTCATTCAGAACAAGCGGAATTTTCCTCCACTTCCAGAGGCATTTTCTCTACTTCCTTTTTAAATAAAGAGATGTTGATCCATAAATATTTTCATAAAAATGACTAAATTTGTTAATTTTCGCTTTTCCTTCCTGTTTGGGTGTTGTCTCGGTCCTCTCCTTTAGTAGATCGCTTAATTCCTCAACTCCTTGAGACTCTTGTTTCCAGTTGCCAATTCTGCACGAGAAGTGCTGTACAACCCACGAAACTCGCAAGCAGCTATTTGATGTCTAAAAGATGTCTTGAACGGCTAATTCAAAAGCCTAGTAGCTGTCTTGATCAAGACATTTTGTAGCCATGGACGTCTAGAAGTACTTCATTAAGCCCTGATAACGTTACGCTAAAAGTTGGCTAATGGACAGCTTGACAAGAACAACTGAAGACTTTTATTAGACATTCCCTCAAATTCTTGCGGCAGCTGTTAAAGTAACACGACGTTTGCCCACAGTTACAATTTATTTTAAACGAGGCATGGACATCAGAAAAAGTTTTATATCGTCGGATGGAGTGATGCACAGGTAGTTTTTCCAGATGTGAACCATGGGAATAGTGTAGTACAGCCTCATTGGTCAATTAGTGCTTTTTAATTACACGAATAAATTGAATGCCGCCTGTCAGAATTATTTTGCAAATAAAACAAGATCTGTGTTGTATGCTGATATCATTCCAATGTTCGTTCATTGACCTGAACAAGAACATCTCTCCATGAAACACGTGATTATTGACAAAACTTCGCCCTGCTGGGTCTTCACCAAATTGAAATAGTTTCCAGCAAAGAAAAATTTTGTCAGTGATGCTGCAGTTCAGGCAAAAATTACATCCTGGTTTCAGCTACAGGGTGCACAATAGCCTTACACCAGTATACGAAACAGAACGCTGTGTTGCAATGAGTTAAGAAATAAAGGATAATACACATCTGGAAAAACATTCTGCGAACCACTCTAACTGGCAATACAAATATATTTTTTTCTGATGTCCATGCTTCATTCAAAAGTAAATAGTAACTTACTTTGTGGGTGTGCCTCTTTAAGGTAATGCCACATGCTTGCACAGCATCATGCAGAAATAATGGCCAGTTCTTCGGCATACCATCCATTAGTGAATTCCTTGTACGTTGCATGTTACCAGAACTGAAAGATAAATCATAATATGCTATTTTTTTTCATAAACTGTACGATGAGCTTTTCATGCATAAAAAGATTATTGCAAGCGAAAATGCAGCAAGACATCTACTTCACACCATGTCACATACTCATACTTTATTACCTAATAAATTATAAAAGATGCAGAAAGTGTAATGAACAAGAGTGACAAATAGCAGCAAAGGTGATCATGGATAAATCTTGAAGATGATTGCCGCCGCTACCAGAGCAGGCCAGCCTTCGTAGTACAGCACTTGCTGCCCAAAAAGGCTCGCTGCCACAGGCCATGCGTCAAGGTTCTTGTGTCTCGACACAACTGTTCTTGTAGACATAGGCAAGCAATACCTGCACAGAAGAGGGGGAAAAAAGGCAAGGGAGGAAATGGGAATATTGAAATTGGAACTTCAATTAGCAATATGTGCTAAGAAGTTTGGCTCACATTAAAAATAAATTTAAGCCCACTCCTTTCTCTTAAATTACGGGTATCTTAAAACATGTATGTGATGATGTTTAAAGCGACTAGTATATTTCCTGGCATATACTCATTAAATTGCACAGCAAAGTCAAAGTCAGATTTTAAATTAATATATGGTGCTTTGTGGCTAAAAAGTCACTTATCAACCTGTCAACAAGTCTGAGAAGCTTCCTGCAAAATATAATCAGTTTAAAACAGTAATCCACTCTGCAGGTAAATGATGCACTACTTTAATTAAAAAGTTAAATAGCGTTTTATATTGTTGAACTAAAAGCAACTTTGGCATTTTGCACTGCTTAGCTGTTGCCTTTCTTTCAAACTTAAATATGACACAGTACAGAGCAAGCAGGTAGCATGCAAAGGAGGACTGGTGATAAAGTAGTGTTCCAAAGCAACACTCCTAGCTGGATCAATCACTTTTGTTGATATATTTTCATGTGACCCTAATTGGCTCAGGGCAATACCACACACAAATGATGCAACACCTTGGATGATGCGTCATACAACATTGAATTATCTCATGATGTGATCAAACGATAACATTGCCCACTGTCTTGGAAGTGTTAACATGCTGTTTGCACGAGAAAGTGCAAAGTGATTCGTATAGTAGCAAATTCATCAGTGCATCTATAGCCTCAGGTAATTCTGAGCATCTATGTTGACTCGCAATTGAGAAGCCACTGTACACAAAAAGGTGTATTCAAGTAATGGTCCATGTTGAATAATTGCCCACCTAGTGAAAAGGCAAATGTGGCAGGCTAATGGGCCAGGATAAATAAATTGCTAAATTCTGATAACACCTCCAATGATATTATTGAAATAGGTGACAAAAACAGCATAGGTAAAATTATAGTTATGACAAAATTTTAAAAGCACCTCTGCAAACTGCTGGAACCCTCAGCATCATGCCTGTTCTACACGCACATATGTTGCAGCGCAATCTCTCTCAGACGCAGGCTCTTCCACACATCACTGTGTGATTTATTCCCAATAAGGTTAAAAAATAGTCCGGCACAAGCTACCTGATGTGATTCATTTTGCAAAAGAGCCAGCCAGGTGCTGACGGTGGTAGAGCGAAATTGAAGTTTTTCTTGTATGGAAGCCTCGGCCCATGTTTTATCAATTCTAGCGGCAAAGCAAACGTTTTACAGCACACACAAATCTTAGACTGTTTGCTGATGCTGTACAGTAAATTCCTGCAAAGAAACTAAATCACGCAGAAAACATTTAGAGTACCAAACTAATCAAATACTGGCTTGAATACATTTGTGCATTAGGGAAGCAAGGTGTAATGTACACTGTTGTAACAAATTTTTACTCATGTATGGAATACTTGCATGGCACAAGAGTTAATTTTTGAGTTCTTACATAGCAATGACTATCTACAGGTAAGTTTTGTAAGGCTTAGGGAAACTAATTAGTAGTAGAACTGTGTATGTACACTGGCACTGAGAAATTGGTTATAATAGTGGCAGCTTATAATGAACCAGTGCAAAAAAATGCCCGCTTGTGAAACACCAACTAGCTATTTTACCACGAAGCGCTCCCTGGCCTTAACCTACATAAAAAGCACAGGGAGAACCAGAGAGCGTACAGTACATTGGCTTACACTGATCATGATGAGGTACCGTCATCCAGCTAGCGCCAAGGTACAAGAAGGATGTCCAGCCGTCTATAGAGTGAAAGAAACAAAATAAGAGCATCAAGTCAGTTGAAAGGCAGATTTGCAATTACAAATACGGTGTCCCAGTCACAGTTATAAATGCCAAGCTGTCGTGATTTCACTCCCAGATGAAGCACCTACTAGGCTCAGTGGCGTAGCAACAGGGGGAGCCGGGGAGCCGTGGGCCCCGGGTGCAAGGGGCCAAAGGGGGGGGGGGAGGGGTTGTCGCACGCCTGAAGACAACCCTCTTTCCGCCGGCTCGACTGGGCGCAAATGGCAAAGACTGCTCCAGTATCCAGTAGCCCGAGCTCATGTACCCGATGCGCTGCGCCGCAGAATTGTCGGCTGCAACTCTATCCAACACCCCACGAAATAATTGCACGAATGTTCGGGCTAAAAGATTTAATTCGCAAAATGGTCGCTAAACTATTCGCCTTAGCAGAACGTTTCATGTGGGGTGCGCTCCTGCCGTGCGTTCATGCTGGGAGCAGGAGTCGCTAAACATACAGTGAGGCGTTGTAAGGCGTGAGGCTCTTGGGCAGTGAGGCTCTTGGGTCCCTCTTCCGTTCAGAACGCACAGCGAAGACGAACAAAGACAGCAGAAAGAGGGTGTTCAACCAGCGCGCCCGGCGCTCGCGTTTACGGCGAAACGTTCGTTGAGAGCGACGTTGCATAAGTGCGGCCGTCAAAAGTCGTGAATGGGATTCTCTTGATCGTCTTCAGCCTTGGGGCGGCCGAAGAGTTTGGCGGCGTATGACTCGACAGGCTGTATATTGTCGCGGGCGCCGCGATGTTCAGCTCGCTTTTAATTCCCCTCTCCCGCTCGCTCCGAGAAGCCGCTGCGAAACCTGCCGTTATGTTTCACGCTTTCCTTCTTACCCTCGAAAGTTCCAGAAAACTGTTGTTGTTGTATGACTTCGTGTCACAAGTACAGTGTCTGTGTCAGCTGCACAGAATTTTACCCCAAAAAAAACGTGAATTTTGTAAGGATACTTCCCAATATTCTATGAAGTTATGTGTCTTTGTGATTACTGGCAACTCGGTAGCGTGAAAAATATGGCAGATAAGTAATAACCATAACCTTCATAATCCCTTAATTAGTACTTATAGAGGAAGCACTTCAATTTCAAGAATTGAGGACAAAAAGTCATATTATTAATTCAACAAAAACTTCTTAAACAAAATCGTTTTGGGTGCTACAACTTACAGTACTTTGGCACTGCGGGCGGCGCCAAGTATGGCAGTAGCGAAAGAAATATGAAATAGTGGACCAGTGACGTTGATCCCTCAACGCTCTCCATTGCGAGTGCAGACCAACAGGTTTCGCTGGTACGGGCTTCATCGCGGTCTTCTTTTTAACGCGACAGCGTTAAGGAGCTCGTGTCGCAGAAAAGCCGGTGTCGTCGGCGTCGGCGTCGGCCGTGAGCGATAAATCCCAGCAGGCACTTCATGAATAAAAAACAACTTGCAAGATGGGCTGGGTGGGAATCGAACCAGGGTCTCCGGAGTGCGAGACGGAGACCTTACCACAGAGCCACGAGTTTTTTTTTTCTTTATTGCCGGCTTTGACATACACAAACAACACAGAAAAAGGAAAAACATATCAACAAGGATTTTGCTGGCACGACATATCAAAATTTCTTCAATGCTACAAGTTTATCTAGCATGTCAATCCATGTTGGTTGTTCAGGGAGTGCCCGATGGACATCCCTGAACCGCACTACAGATTCAATGAAGTGATCACGTGTAGGTCGCGAATTGACATCGGCATTGTTGAACTGCGTTCTAGCTTTCCACAAACTGTGGAGGCCCAGGAGCATTATAGCGTCATACGGAAAAGCCTCCGTTTCTACCGGTAAGAATCTTATTCCATGTGGATCTAAAGGTAACTCTTTCTTTAAAGTCCTTTGTAGCACATCCCAGAAAAATATGGGATCCCAGCAATCTAGAAACGCATGCTCTATCGTTTCAGGTTTCCTGCATAAGAAGCAGTTAATGGACCACGGGACAAAAATACCCCTGTTATGCATCCATGTTTTAACTGATAAGGTGTTAGTGTGTAGTTTAAATAAAAAAGTTTTTACCGAAGGGGGTACTGGCATTCTTTTAACCCTTTTGAGGAAATCTCCTGGGCCTCCACGGTTTGACATACGGTAAATCGGTACAGGGAGCATAGTGTCAATTAGGTCCTTATACAGTTTTTTCCTAGTAATATTGGCGAGCTACTGCACAGAGAACCGCACATGCAGCATTCTGTACGCAAGCACGACTTCTCGCAGGTAACCTTTAGCAGCACCATGCATTGCTTCACACGAGCATACAACAAATCCTGGAAGGTGACGACATAAAAGCACTTGGATGACTGTGCGAAGGAACACATCATTCTGATCGCGAAGGTACATAAAGCGCGACACAACTTGTCGCACAAATAAATGTGCCAACCCAAGGCCCCCTTTCTTTACTGGCAAGAACAAGTTTGTGCGGCTGGTCCTTTCCCAAGTCGATGCCCATATGAAAACGGCTAAGATACGGTGGATTTTTTGGATGTTTATCCGCGAAGCACATAGCACATTCATGACATACCATATCTTGGACGTGAGAAATAGGTTACAGACCGTGGCGCGCGAGAACATTGACAGCTGTCGCCCCTGCCACGCGTTAGTCTTTTCCTTTGCTCTCGCCACTTGTTCATTCCAGTACGGCTCAGGGTCGCGATAAGAGTCGAGAGGCACGCCTAGGTAGGTTGTTGCAGTGGTTGACCACCGAAGTCGAGCGAAGCAGTCTGGCGTTTCTTCCCATTCACCATGCCAAAACCCATAACTCTTCTCCCAGCCACGAGTTCGATGCTTCAAAGCGGTACAAAAGCGCCTCTAGTGAACGCGGTGTTGCCTTAGAAACGAGCTGTTTCTAAGGTTCAGGCTTGCGTCGCTTGCTCAGGCGCACATTTCGTTGTCGCGCCGAACGCTGCGTTGCTCGACGCCCACCGCGTCCGATGCGGGCCGCGTAGTCGCTGCGCCGTAGCCCATTGTCTTACACCCCTTGGCGGGTCGACGGGAACGCTGTCGCGTTCCACTCTTAAAGGCGAAGCTTAAGCGTCCTCCAATTTTTTTTTTAAGGTGACGCCAAGAATCGGCGCGAAGCGTGCTCTATTCTGTTCTCAATCTTTTGGTGGTACCGAAGCTCGGATAATCACGTTTATCCGTATAGCAGCAAATAAAACAAGGCTTTATTGATCAGAATGAAGAGAACTATTGGCGCCCGCGCAGCAGGGAGGCAGGTGGCGTTTTCCGTTTTTCCAATATAGTGGGGAGATCAGCGTCACTGAGACACAATTTAATTTTCGTTTTCTTTCAGGGCTGCCCGCAGCCAAAATACAGAGGGCCATAGTACCTACGACGATTTTTGTGAAGTTGTTGTTGGGCAAGATATGAATGTCGGCCTTCAATTTTGCAAATACATTGTTCCCGTTAAAATTGGTAATTAAAACTTTATAGAAATGTATTTTTTTACTTGTGACGTGAGCCGTATTTTCCACGATGCCGCATTTGTATTGGTTGCCAAGCCAGACAGACAGACAGACAGACAGACAGACAGTCTGTCAGACAGACAGTCTGACAGAAGATGTGCACATGCGCTTATCACAAGTTATCAGTGCAGCACCCTATGTTATTTGGCGCAAAAAAAAACAGCGCGTATTGGCTTCGAGCTCCACCACTGTAAAGCTGGCGCCACCGTCGGCGTGACGTGTATTAGGGATCACGTGAACATAGCGGCCGCGTCGGCTGCTTCGGGAGCGCCGAAGCCAGCTGGAAACGAGAGTTTGTTCCCTTGTACGCTGCGGTCTTCATTTAGTGGCGAGATTTTCCCGCTTCGAGTGTCTCCTTTACAACGATTGAAAGCATTACAATAGGTAGTGGCTGCCTTTGAAGGCGCGCAACATGGTAGGTTACTGCTCAGTGCCGCAGTGCCGGACGTACGCAACGGAACCCGGTGTCAGCCTTATCATACGTCGCCGCAGGACAAGAAGCTGCGTGAAGCTTGGCTCGTGAAACATAAAACCGCCAAACAGTCATCGTCTACAACTCGGGTATGCAGCAAGCGCAGACGCGAGGAAGATTTCTGCCACGGCGCCGGGTCTGCGATGTTCGAAAAAAATTGGAGGACGCTTAAGCTTCGCCTTCAAGAGTGAAACGCGACAGCGTTCCCGGCGACCCGCCAAGGGGTGCAAGACAATGGGCTACGGCGCAGCGATCACTTACGAGGCGCCCCGCATCGGACGCGGTGAGCGTCGAGCAACGCAGCGTTCGGCGCGGCAACGAAACGTGCGCCTGAGCAAGCGGAACGAACCAAAGAACTCGGTGTATCGGAGGTGGAAACGATGCACGCCAGCCAAACGTCGTGATCGGCACGGGCAGAGAGATAGACAGATAGTGATCTAGGGAAAGGAAGGACGCTTGATTCTGCAACCCGTGAGGGAGCAAGGCGAAGCGTCGTCAGGGGAGAGGGAGTCCGGGCCGCGACGCGCCTCGCACCGGTCCCGGCACAGCCCCAATGCGCGCGTGGCGCGCCACCTGTCGGGGCAGCGCCGTACATTGAGAGGAGGGGGTCTTCTGTGCTTGTCGCAATGGGGCTCTGCGTGTGCGGAAAACGCAGAAGAAATGTAGCGGAAACGCCCTTCGCTACTTGTCTAACTGCGACTTCTGTAAGTTACATGTTCATAATTACTGATATACACCGCAGTATAACTTTCTACGGCTCGTTTCTAAGGCAACACCGCATTCACTAGAGGCGCTTTTGTACCGCTTTCAAGCATCGAACTCGTGGCTGAGTGTTAGCGTCTCCGTCTCACACTCCGGAGACCCTGGTTCGGTTCCCACCCAGCCCATCTTGCAAGTTGATTTTTATTCATGAAGTGCCTGCCGGGATTTATCGCTCACGGCCAACGCCGCCGACGCCGACTTTTCTGCGACACGAGCTCCTTAACGCTGTCGCGTCAAAACGCGCACTAAGACGCTAGGCCGAGTCCGCTGCCCGACTAATGTCATGATGGTTTGGTTTATGAACTTGTCGATGCTATAGATACTGGCATGTTGACTGGAGTAGAAAGGGAGCGATAAGAAGCACATTAAAAGAAAGCATGGCATATGGTCATGTTTGTGTTATGAAATAATGCACTGGATTACAAAAAGAGAAGCAGCGGGAAATCACACGCTGAGAATACCGATAAACATATACTGCGACGCAACTCGAGAAATAAAATTGAAACGTCCAAGAATTTAGAAAAAAAAGATTGAATCGTCGCGACGGCACATCACAGTCCCCGTAGGCGTCGAAGTCTCTACAACGAAATTATTTTTGAACAGCTCTGATAGCGCACACGCAACAATGGTTGCTTGTATACTGTCAAATGCTCATATTCAGTGGCCTAAAGCTCATGGCACGGTGCGAAAACGCGCACGCGGCGAAAGCGAAACAACGCGCGGACAAGCATGCGGACGCGCTGTCGGTCGCTGCGAAGCTGTGCGATCGCTGCATTTAGGCTTCATTCCATTACGCTCCATTTAGTTATACAAACACTTTAAGAACATATTTCACATAGTTTGCTCTCAGCGTTTGCCTACCTTTCACGCAAGAAGCCGGTTCGGGAGACTCCATTGTTGCAATTGCGCACAGTGGCGTTCACTGTACGTATTCGGTAAAGAGATAGCGTCTGTAAACAATTCTGTGCTTTCGGTTTGCCCAATATTATTGTTTAGACAGTAAAAACCTTCTCTAGTTTCGAAAGTACTCACAGAAATGTCCGGGAGAGCTCCTGCGTGGTGTTTTCACTGAGCGCTGACAGCAAAACCTATGAGGAGCGCGCCGCGTGATCCCTCATACTGCGCCAGCGAGGCGCTTCCGATAGATGGCGACTCCGTAACTCCTCGCCGGCAATACCTGCTGCATTCGCGATCTCTGGGAAAGAAAGCGAAGGAGAAGGGGACCCGGGGGACGTGCGAGGTATCCAAGGCGGCTGTGCTGGCGGTGAAAGCCGGAAATTGTGGATATACTCGCCTTCCTCGACTACAACCGGTGGGGGGGGGGGGGCGAGGTGACAGAAGACCTATGGGCCCCGGGTGCCAGACAACCTAGCTACGCCACTGACTAGGCTAAAGGTTTTGCTGCTTATTTAGAACAAAACACAAGTAAAATCTGTACATCAGCAGACGATTTAATTGGGAATTGCATAGATGAAGTAAACATTACAGTTATATTTTTGTTTTGCTATAAAGTGGTAATGCTACAAACTGCATAGTCACCGACACACGCGCGCACACGCAAGAACAAAAGGACACAAAATAGGACCAGTTCAGTCTGGTTCAGCATTACAGCCAGCGCGTCGTCTTCGAATGCACTCCCTTCGGTTGGTTCGTGCTACGTTAACCACAAAGACTAACAAGCAGGGCAAAAGTTTTGACTGGTGTTGCGGAAGTCGTGGAGCGCGGTAGTGCTGAACGGCTGAACACAAGCAGAACCCTCGTATAAAAGTAAAGACGAAAACTCGCAGGGCAGAAGAGCCCATCCATCAAGAATTGTTGCGGGTAACACCTAAAAATATTTACATTGTTGACGAAAAACGAAGTGCAATGTATTTCACTTACCTGAAAAAGTGTTATCCGAACGTGCGACGTACAAAGACGCACCGAGACACGAAGGCGGCGAAGGCACATCCCGCCATTGTGGTAGTAAGCCGTCGGCGAAAACACGCAATACAGCCGATGTCACGAAGCACTGATGCAAAGCACACGGCAAACGGCATCATCAGAGCTAAATGACTCCAGTTAATATCCAGTATAGATGTACAAAACGGCTTAGAATGACGCAACGAACCCACGACCGTGAAATTGTGGGCGGCAATGGCCGTTTTTGCAAACTTCCTGCCTCCCAGTGTTTCCAGCACGGAATGAGATGTCAGACAAATTTGGAGCGTGTCGCCGAAGTGATCGCAGCGCGGTGGCTCTGTGACGCCGCTGTGCAACGCCAGCGTTTCGCTCCTGCTGCTGTCAGTATGCCTGCTACGTGAGCATATAAGGGTTTCCAGGCCTCGTGTGCGCGCCCCGTATGGAAAACTATAACACGCCCTTGATTGGTGAAGTTCTGGTGCGAAATTATTCAACATTAAAGCCGATTAACTTATGTTGCTTCCAACGAGTTCGATTTGTCTGTGGCTTCAAGGGGAGTCAGGTAGCGCGATTCAAAGATGGGAGAAGAGAAGACACAAAGGGACACACACAGCGCTTGATCTACAGAGCCCTTTGTGTCTTCTCTTGTCCCGTATTTGAATCGCGCTACCATACTCCCCTTGAAGATGCATTACCAACAACCCCACATTGCAACCCTCTTGTCTGTGGCGTCTTTTATTCGCTAACGCCGACGGCAACCGCACTTTTCACACGTTGTTTGTCATTTAGTGCACTTTTAGACAAAAAGATCTAGAAAAGTTCTTGAGTTAGACATTCTGAATGTGTTTACCAGAATAGACTCTAGTGACACCAGTAGTCGGTTTTGCCGCAGATAGAATATATACTAGCATATTCAGAGTGCTGAGGTTATGTTTAGAAGGAATTCTATTTTCAGTCTTATCATAGACCAAGACGTCTATAGCCGTTTGTAGCCGTTTCAAGAAGTTTTTAAGAGGTTCTGTGTTTCGTGGGAATTAGGGAAAAACCAGGTGAGTTAACGGGTGACAGTCATGTTGACTATGAGTTTAAGGGTTATTGCAGGGTTTGACGATGGACGCTGTCTCGCATTATTTGATTTTCCACCTTATCTAACCCATATCACGGTTATATGGTGCGAAGGATCTGTCAGCGTCGCGGCGAGCCGTCACTCGAGGAAGTAATGAAACAAAAAGAAAAGTTAAACGCAATTGGCATTTTCTCTGGCCGCAACTCGTTCCACGTGCATACAGAGCAGCTGACCACGAACTGAATCCCTTTCCTGGTCCCTGGATCAGTCTAGACAAAGGAGGTTGAACTAAGTCACTTCTTGTCCTGTATCGCATTTATATGAGCATTTCAGAGATATTTGAAGACAAATTAATTTGTTGTTTGTGACTGTTTTCTGAAGTAACTGTCGTCACACATCTCCGTTTGATATTAGCCTCTGTCAACGGCTCAATCATGTCTTATTCTTTCCTACAATGATTGCTTTGTTAATGATTCTATCGCTGCTTTTGTTGTTCTAGTGTACACTGTGGGTTGCGTAGTTTTTTATGGTTTGTAATGTTTTGTTTTTTCATTGCATTTCTGTTTGCTGGCATACTGTCTAAGCCAACTTGTCATTGTTTTTTGCTTATGTACTCTTTTGTCGGTTCTAAATCAGTGCCTGTGCCTTCTGCTGCTGCCCTAAGACCGGGTTTAAAGGGAAGCTGAAACACTTTTCGAAAAAAATGAGTTCCCTGCGGCTATGTACAGTTTTGATTATAAAATATGAAGACGCCAAATAAACAGACACACACAAGAGAAGAAAACGGGACAGGTTGCCCGTGTTCTTCTCTTGTGCGTGTCTGTTTATTTGGTGTCTTCATATGTTATAATGAATAGATACCAACTAGCCCAACAAGAAGTCCTTTTCAGTACAGTTTCGAGTCCACCCAACACGAATATCTCGTTTAAAAAGGGCGGAAACAAATGCAAGCGGCTGTTTTTTGCAAGAAAACGCGCACCAGCGCCTCAGGGCATCACGCGAACGCCGCTGTTGCTCGTGATTGGTCGGGACCACTGTGACGTCATTCACGGGGATCGCCGGTCGGCGCCGCCGTTTCAGAGCGTAGCACGCTGTTATGTACTGGTTTCACAGCTGAGTTGTAAGCATTATGGGACGCTCTCGCTATCTTGGACAGCGTGTATTTTCGCCGTACATGTTCGAACCGACAGCCGATACAGAAAACGGTGGTGGTAACGGCGGCAACGACGATGTTGAGTGTGCCAACAGCGAGAGCGATGTGTGCACCTTCTCGCGTGTTAGAAATCTTAGCTGGTACGCATGTTTTTTCATGTAGTTACACGTTCCAATGACGGGAGAAAAAACGCGCTAAAGTGGCACTGGGAACTTGCTGCTGGAAGAATGCCGAAACACTAACTTCTCATTAGATTGTAAACACGAGTATAATTCCGCGATGTCAAGCACCTTGCCGCTGCTTGTCTAAAGTTCCGTGGTTTTTTGCGTGTTGATACACGATCGCGAACATAAGTGCCGCGTTTCAAAGCGCGCACATGCAGTGCTGTGAGGTACAGTCATGGAAGTTGCTTATCATACACATCCAGAGATGGCCAGGGGAATTATGTGTGCAATATTCACACTATGGTTCGACGACATTACGATTGTGGCTCGATCAAGACTCTTTATGCGTGCTGCATGCTAGTGTTGACATACAGATATGCAGTTTTAGCGCCGTCGCCGTATGGTAAACATGGCAACTTTACGGTAACTGCAACCATACGTCGAAGGTCGCTAGGCAAGCCTATACTCCGTTTCATATCTCAGGTGCAACGCTGTGGAAGCTACGCAAGGAGTCCGGTCACCAAAATTTATTACTCTCTGCGTTTCCGTCTATGCTTCGCAGCTTGCGAGCGGCTTTTGCTCGCGCGAGTATGCACGTGAAGGTGCCGCGACGGGCTGCAATTAAAGAACAACGAAAAGCAAATTGGTTTAAAACAATGTTTTAGCAGCCGTAGAAGTACAAGGATTGTTTCTATGGGTAAATTTTCTTTTTTTTTTTTTTCATTCAGAACTGAGCGCCTCTTGGCGAAGGCCGCTCTTCGAGGTGGCGAGGTGTTTCTCTTGTGGGAGAATATAGACGGAACAACGCCGGGCTTCATTCGCGCCGATTTAATTGGAATGTGTGTGAGAAGTGGTGGCATGGGCGGGTAGGGGGATATGTGTCTTATTTTCGGGGGCGGGGGGGGGGGGGCCCGGGCCCCCTCTTGGGTACGTGCCTGGTTTGGACCACAATACACCGACGAGGACTCAGTGAAGAGCTATTGCGACGCTATTTCGGACTCTACGCATTCACAGCGGCGCCGCGCACGATCTGAAGTGGTCCACGTGGTGCGTCTTAAGCCCTTTTACGCACGCAGACGAACTTCCTTATTAACCGCCGTGGTTGCTCAGTGGCTATGGTGTTGGGCTGCTGAGCACGAGGTCGCGGGATCGAATCCCGGCCACGGCGGCCGCATTTCGATGGGGGCGAAATGCGAAAACACCCGTGTGCTTAGATTTAGGTGCACGTTAAAGAACCCCAGGTGGTCAAAATTTCCGGAGTCCTCCACTACGGCGTGCCTCATAATCAGAAAGTGGTTTTGGCACGTAAAACCCCAAATATTATTAAAACTTCCTTATTTTGTTGTTTCTCTGCTTGGGGTGTTTTCGTTTATTACTTTCCTTTGTTTGCAGCATCGGTCAATGCTTTTTAAGAGAAGGATATATTGACACGTGTACTTGTATATCTCTATCGGGCGACCACGTTTCACCGCCTAACAAATGTTATCGCACAATGCAAGACGCGCCTGCATGTACGGGAAGTTTCTCGAAAGTTATCGATGGTTCTATCCGCTGTCTCTTTTTACCGAACCTTAAGTTATCTGATTTCATCGCGTGACGCGAATGGTGTAGAACTTTGTGGAAGACACGCGGGTCACAACGATTAGTCTGGTACATTCGACGAATGATGTATAAAAGCCGACGCGCTTGACCTGCTGATCAGATCTTGACGATCGCCGACTGTGTTCGCCGTTGTCGCCGTTCTTTAAGTGCAAGCCTGTTTTTGTGGGCACGGGTTCGCTCAATAAAAGTTAGCTTCGTCTTTCACAGTGTTGCTACTGTGTTCTTCATACGTGACTACCACGTGGCAATATCGCAGGTTGATCATAGGTTAGAATCGCATTCAATTGCAGTGAACCGCTACCATTCCAAACTGCCGCTTGGAGAAATGGCGATCCGCACATACCAGCTGCGAGGAGGAGAAAGGCGTGACACGCTGGTTCGAGGATACCTTTCTCCTCGCCGATAGAAAGGTCTGTAGAGGCAAGATTATATTGTGATAGCAATTATATCGACACGCCAGGCGCGTTTTTGTCGTCGGCGTTGCCGTGATGTTCCGTATAAATTCCAAGGACGATAATATCGTCGCGTCGCGCCGTATGCTGATATACTAGTGAAAGCGCGTGAAGGAAGCCGATGATCGCAGCTCAATCAGGCGGGCACAAGGGCGGGAAAGCTCTGAGTCTCCGAGCTCCGAGTCTTCCGTCGCGCGAAAAGCCATGGACGGATGGCAGGATGGGAGGGTGAGGGTGACGTTGTTGTCCGTCAGCAACTGCGTATTTTGCAACCGCGCGCAAAGGGAACCGACGATCGCAGCTCAATCTCGCGTGCGCGAGGGAGGAAATCACGGAGGCAGCGCGGGAGGACGTGGGTGGGGGGTCGTTCTACTTCGGCAGCGTCTGCGTACTTTGCGCCCTATCTTGAAAGCGATCTGCAGAAGGCTCATACGTTTGTGCGTGCTGTGTTCTCGCCGCTCAGTTTGCGCTGAAGGCATAGACAGCACGAAGGTCACTTCACTTGCTGCTGCTGCCGCGCTTCCTCACGACAGCGTTCCGACAACGAGTGTCCGTGGTCATCGCGTGTTACGTGTTCATGTTTGCTTGTGCGCGCGCGACACCATGCTTATTAATTTAGTCAGTACGCGAATGTTTCCAATTCATCCGGCTGATAAAGCCTTGCAACGAAAACGACGCAACACACCAAGACAGGCGAAAGGAAAGGGCGTCGTCTTCATTGTAAGAAGCATGGACCAACTAGCCCAACAACAAGTGATATTGCGATAAAACCGTACTTCGTAAAGCTGTCTACTAATTAGCTATCGCAATCGACGCTTCGCCATTCGGCCGAAACTGCCACTTTTTTACAGCATCATAGCCTCGCGGCTATACTCTCGACACAAAAGCAGTGCACGGGCCATTTTAAGCACGAAATGCTTTTGGCTCCCGTTGTTGGCGACCTTCAATTAAGTGACCTTGAGCCAAAAACCAGGGTTGTTATCCGGGCACTCAAACGAGAACATCCGGGCAAGTTTCGAGAACAAAACTAGATCATCCGGGCAACCATACAAGACAGCATTACATACACTAGTTACTTCCCAAGCAAGTTTTAAAGAATAGTGCTTCCGAATTGTTCCCAACTGAGACGAGACTTGCAATGAGGTTCTGTCTGTGACAGGAAACTATTGCGTCCATATGGACCAAGGCACAGTTTGGCGTGGTGTGGTGTGTTGGGGGGTGCCGTTGCGAACATTCACTACACCCATTTTAATATTGTGTACCATCTCCAACCAGTCTCCTTTGCCGGAGGCCATTTCATGCTTACATCTACTCTGGATTACGGGAGAGCAAGGGCTTTTTCAGGGCCGGGTCCAGCCCGAGCCTTAAAGCTCTATGCGTAGGCCCGCCCGAGCCCGAGCCCGGTGATTTCAAACCTGGCCCGTACACGGTTCGATTCGACCCATTAGCGACAGAGACCATACGAAGCTCGAGTTCTTCGTTATTGTGAAGATACTGTCATGTATTGAGACCTGAATTGGGAAGAATTGGGGATAATAGTTAATGGAGAATACCTTATAGGCGATTCGCTGATGATATTGCCTTGCTTAGCAACTCAGGGGACCAATTGAAATGCATGCTCGCTGACCTTGACAGGCAAAGCAGAAGGGTGGGTCTAAAAATTAGTCTGCAGAAAACGAAAGTAATGTTTAACAGTCTCGGAAGGGTACAGCAGTTTATGATAGGTAGCGAGGCACTGGAATCGGTAAGGGAATAAATCTACTTAGGGCAGGTAGTGACCGCGGATCCGGATCATGAGACTGAAATAATCAGAATAAGAATCGGCTGGGGTGCGTTTTGCAGGCATTCTGAGATCATGAACAGCAGACTGCCATTATCCCTGAAGAGAAAAGTGCATAACAGCTGTGTCTTACCAGTACTCACCTACGGGGCAGAAACCTGGAGGCTTACGAAAAGGGTTCTACTTAAATTGAGGACCACCCAACGAGCTATGGAAAGAAGAATGATGGGTGTAACGTTAAGGGATAAGAAAACAGCAGATTGGGTGAGGGAACAAACGCGAGGTAATGACATCTTAGTTGAAATCGAGAAAAAGAAATGAGCATGGGCAGAACATGTAACGAGGAGGGAAGATAACCGATGGTCATTAAGGGTTACGGACTGGATTCCAAGAGAATGGAAGCGTAGTAGGGGGCAGTAGAAAGTTTACGTGGACGGATGAGATTAAGAAGTTTGCAGGGACAACATGGCCACAATTAGCACATGGCCAGGGTAGTTGGAGAAGTATAGGGGAGGCCTTTGCCCTGCAGTGGTCGTAGCCAGGCTGCTGCTGCTGCTGCTGCTGATGATGATGATATGAAAGAAGAAGTGCAAATGTGCACATGGAGCTATGTGGCCAATGGGAAAAAGAGACACATAGCCGAAGACAGCGGTCCAGCTGCGCTCTGGAACGATGAGGGAAGGAGCTGGAGGCCAGACAGGGTGGGTGGAGCGCGGAGACGGCGACAATCCAGTGGAAGCTGCTCTTCAGTTGCTGTGGCCACGACTTGAGAGCTGTATGGGAGCTTCACCGGAGATCGCATGGCTACAGGCCGACGGAGCTGTTTCCCGGACTACCTGTGGCTACGATCTGCAGGCTAAGAGGAGTCGGCCGGACGATTTAGGCGCCTTGGTCAACTGCGGGCCAAACATCGGACGCAGCGATGTCGAGTCCACAACGCATTGGCGGGCCCAACGACGTGTCGTCGGAAACAGTGACAACTAGGCGTGGCAGCTACGTCGATGGACTTGATGTAAATATTTTGAACTTCATAACACATTGTGTGTAAGGACTTTAGACAACATTTTCAATTAATTCGCTTTGTGGATAGTCTGTCATGTGTTAGGTTTTTGCTATTGGGTTATGTAACGCGTACTTACTTGACATATGTATTTTTCTTATGCTCATGCCCCATAAAGGCTTTTCCTAACTCAAACGTTTTTTGCATCGTATTTACCACCATGCGACATTGACAAAATATTGGCGAGACTGCCAGGATTTATTTCCTGAATACTTGGTCTCACACTTCGCAGAACATGGATTATGAGAAGCTGTTGAGAGTAGTAAGTTCTCTGGGACTGAGCCGCGAAAAATCGCTTAGCCGTTTTGATCGAGCGCAGAAAGAAGCTTGAGAAGCACGCGAAGCGGAAAAAGAAATTTTGTTCTTAAAGTTGCGTTTGGCCGATGTGTCTATCGGATGAGATGAGGCGGACAGATCGTCTGTTTCTTCGGAAATGGAGCCACAAAGAAAAAAGGACAATTTGTCCACGAAGGCTAATGGCTCCATTTTACGATAAGAGAGATGACCTTGATGCTTACCTGCATCGTTTTGAAAGAATTGCTTTGGGACAAGGTTGGGAGCGATCTGAGTGGACGACAGCGCTTAGTTTGTGTTTAGTTCGAGAAGCATTGAACGTGTTTGGAAAAGTGCCAGCATCTGAGTCAATGGGCTACGACAAAGTCAAGACAGCATTACTGCAGAGATTCAGGCTAACTGCAGACGCATTCCGTGAGAAATTCCGGAATAGTAAATCAGAACGATCAGAGACTGGTAAACAGTTTGCTTGCCGTTTGACAAATTATTTTGATAGATGGATGGAAATGGCAAACACAGAGAAGACGTATGAAGGAGTCAGGGAGCGCACTGTGATTGAGCAGTTCTTTACTTGTTCTAGTCGAAAACTCAATGTTTTTCTTAAAGAACGTTCACTAAGACGTCTAGATTACTTTGCAGAATCTGCTGACCAATTTCTGGAATTGCAAGGCTTCAGGAATTTAGGTAAAAACGAAGAAGAAACGCATAAAATAGGCGATGATGGAATCCAAGTTAGGCAAGGTACGGTACTTAAGGTACTTAGATGTTTCTTGTGCAACCGCGTCGGTCATCGTGCAGTAGATTGTCATGTAGAAGGGAACCGACCGCAGGCGCATATCATTTGTCAGCACTGCAAGAGACGAGGACACCGCACAGAAGACTGCATACTACAGAACCGAGAAAAGGCAGCAGGCGTGGTTTCCCTGAATGGTGGAAAGGCAGCATCAACGCAAGAATCGACCAAGGATATCCAGGATACACATGATGTGTCGAAAACCATGGTTTCGGACAAGGACGCGTTCGAGAAGACAAGACTATCACTGGGCTTCCTGTAGTTGATGGAGAGATCAACAGAATACAAGTCTCGGTTCTACGATATAGTTGGCACCAACACGGCCTTGGTGAGACGGAGTTTGGTTCAGGAGCAAGAACTAACAGGAGAAACAGCGGCGGTTATCATGGTCGACAGCACGGTTAGGCATTACCTGAGGCCAGAATTCAAGTTTCTACTCCCTATTACTCCGGATGGCTGATAGTGAAGTGCGTAGATAAGCCACCATATGATTTAATATTGGGCAATCTACCAGGTGTAAGAAGCGTGGAGGACCCTGATATCAAGTGGAAGAGCAAATGCACCGACACCGGAAAAGCGAGAGAAAAACAGCAAGAGCACGATCCTAACATGGCGACACAAAAATTAAGACTACGGAAGAAAGTCCAGCAGTTTCGTCGGCTGTAGCTACAAGATCAGGTCCGCAGCGAACTTTGAAGGCACAGAAGGTACGTACGACCGAAGTACTTGCAGTAATGCCAACAGAATTTGCGGAAATGCAAAGAAAGGATGATTCGCTACAAGCCTGCTTTGAGCAGCAAGGAGAGTCAACGACAAATAAAAGAGGAAGAACCATTTTTGAATTCCAGAAGAAAAATGGATTGTTGTACAGGAAATGCAAGTTTACCTCGGGCAGAGAAGTGATGCAGTTGGTGGTCCCTAAATCACTACGACAGACAGTCTTGAATTTTGGGCATGACAGCATCATGGCTGGACACTAAGGTTCAAAAAGAATGGTGGCTGGGATCGCAGAAGAATTTTTCTGGCCAGGACTACAAAGCGAAGTAAAGAGATATGTGAAATCCTGCTACATTTGTCAGTGGACGATACCAAAAGGGCGAATGAATCGAGTTCCACTGGGAAATATGCGAACCATTGATATGTCATTTCAAGAGTAGTCATAGATATCGTAGGACCTATAAAACTGATATCAGCAAAAGGAAACCACTAAGCTCTCATGATGGTCAACATGGTGACAAGATATACAGAAGCCAGTACCTTAAAAGGCATAGATTCAATTCAGGTTGCCAAGGCCCTGATAGAGGTGTTCTCTCGGTATGGTCTTCCACGAGAAATTCTTAATGACCAGGGATCCAACTTCACATCTGACCTAATGAAGGAGTTCAACAGGTTGCTCTCGATAAAGCAGTTGCTCACAACACCATATCATCCTATGGCGAACGGCCTTGTGGAAAGATTTAATGGCACATTGAAGAACATGATAAAGAAGATGTGTCAAGAAAGACCTATGGATTGGGACCGTTACCTAGCAGCATTATTGTTTGCAAACAGAGAAGTGCAACAAGCAAGCCTCAGTTTTTCACCATTCGAGATGCTGTATGGACGCATGGTTAGAGGTCTGTTAAATATACTCAAGGAGGTATGGGCAAATGAAGGACTCGACAATGAAGTCAAAATGACATACACGCACATGTTGGAACTTCGAGAGAAGCTGGAAGAAACATGCAAGTTAGCACATCGGAGTTTGGAGGAAGCCAAAAAGTGCTATAAAACCTATTATAACAAGAAGGCAGTGACACGACGCCTCAATCCAAGAGACAAAGCACTTATCTTTCTGCCCAGTGATGGAAATAAACTGTTGATGCAGTGGAAGGGACCACTTGTGGTAACCCAGAAAAGGAATGAGATGGATTACAAGTTCCTGGTGAACAATTCTAAAAAAGTACTTCACTTAACATGTTAAAGAAATATGAAGAGAGACATAATTTGCAAGAATCCAACGTTGTGAACATGGTAGTCACAGAAGAGAAAGACGACTTGGAAGTACACACCTATAAGTACAAGAAAATCATGGGGCTAGACAAAGCAGTCATTAATCCATGTCTGGATGGAGAAGAAGCAGCGGAGTTAAAAGCATTATTACAAAAGTATGACAAATTATACTCCAACCTACCAGGAAGAACAAATGTTATTGAGTGCAAGTTAGAATGCACCACGGACGCACCAGTGAACGTCAAACAACACCCATTGCCACTCGCAGTTCAAGAGCCCATTGAGAAGGAAGTTGACGAGATGTTATGTCAAGGCATCGTTGAGAGGTCTACATCAGCTTACAACACACCCTGGTCATGGTAAGGAAACCAGATGTCTCTAATAGGTTTCATGTAGACTTCAGGAGGTTAAACAGCATATTAGTGTCTCATTCTGAGCCAATACCAAGAGTGGACATTGTTTTTATAAAGGTGGCAAGAAAAAAGTTCCTTTCAAAGCTTTACTTAGCGAAGGGGCACTGGCAAATACCCATGGAGCAGACATCCAAAGAAGAGACGTCATTTTCTAGTACAAATGGGCTATTTCAATTCAAGCACATGCCATTTGGACTAAAGACAGCCGCTGTAGTATTTATGAAACTCATGAGAAGAGTACTTCACGGTCTGGGAAATGTGGAACTGGGAATGTGGGAATGAAATGTGGTCTGGGAATGTGGAAATGTTGAGGAAATTTTGGTGGCGCAGACACTTGGGAAGAGCACCTGGAAGCATTAGAAGAATTATATTATAGATTACAGGAAGCCAAACTGACCATCAAGCCAACGAAGTGTGAATTTGGTTTTCACACGGTGTCATTTTTGGGACATAATTAAGGCATGGGATGCATATCGACAAAAGAGGAAATACTAGAGAAGATTCAAGAAGCAAACCCACCAAAGAACAAGAAAGGAGTACAGTCTTTTCTGGGAGTGAGAGGGTTCTACAGGGACTTCATTCCACATTATCCAGAGATAGCCGATCCTCTGGTGGAATTAACAAAGAAAGGTGCAAGCGATACAGTGAAATGAACAAAAGCCCAAGAGGACACATCTGAAACACTCAAGCAGCACATGGACAATCCTCCCATTCTGTTGGCACTCAACTTAGAAAGAGAGTTTGTTTTGTGCACAGATGCATCAGAGAAAGTGCTTGGGGCAGTGTTGCTACAAGAAAGAGAATGTGTTACATCTGGTATTCTATGCAAGCAAATGATTGCTTGAAAGGGAAAGGCACTACTCAACCGCGGAAAAAGAATGTTTAGCTCTTGTATGGGCCGTCAGATGGTTTCACATATAGCTGTATGGAAAATATTTTAGGGCACAGACAGATCACCAACCCCTTGATTCTTAAACAAAGCAAAGTTGACTAATTTCAGAGTGATGAGATGGAGCCTTATGCTGCAAGAATATAGCTTCCATGTAGAAAACATCAAGGGAAGAGAAAATATTGGAGCAGATTTTATGAGTAGAACTTCATAGTACATGGCGTGACAAGTGTTATACCAGTTTATTCTAGCAGCGTTGTGGTATAGGAGTGTTCGACAATGCCTTTTTTATGAGGAATAGTGAACTCGATGATGAGTACAGTGCAGTGAATAAGTGAAATGAAGTGAGGTGTGGGGAAGGTACCCAGTGGTGTAAATGACAAAAAATGGTGAAAGACAGCAAGTGTTACTGTTGGACCGACATATGAAGACAGTGGAAACATCCAAGTCAAGGAAAAAGTAGTAGTTTTTCACAAGGAAAAATTCTTGAATGTGGGCATATGTCATGAGCCAATAAAATTGGAGGCTTATCAAGGTTAAGCCCAGTGGATGCTTCGCATCCACTGGGCTTAACCTTAGCGTATCCTTAGCGTTTGGAGGCATCTTGACCGCATACACGCCCGGCGCAAAGACGCTGGCGCGGTTGCGGGCACAGAGACTGACGCGACGGCGGGCGCGCGCCACTTCATCCCTGGCGTGACGTCACATATCACGTGATGCAGCGATGGTGGCGCCGCCGCCACGTCGCGCGCGAGGGCGCGAACCGAAGCGTGGAGGCCTCCGCCGAGCGACGTCCGACGGCGCGATATGAGGCCCCATCTGCAGCCGGTGTGACGTCATCACGTGACGTCACATCATGTGATCTCACTTCAGGGTCAATGGTGGCCACCGCCGGGAGGCGACCGACGGCGCGATATGAGGCCCCATCTGCAGCCGGTGTGACGTCATCACGTGACGTCATGTCACGTGGCCTACTTGAAGGTCACTTGAAGGTCAATGGTGGCCACCACCGGGAGGCGACCGATGGCGCGATATGAGGCCCCATCTGCAGCCTGTGTGACGTCATCACGTGACGTCATGTCACGTGACCCCACTTCAGGGTCAATGGTAGCCACCGCCGGGCGTCGTGCGAAGGCCCGAAACCTACGTTAATATGCTTCGCATAAAAGAAAGAAAAAGCAGCAGATAAGAAGAGGACCAGAAAGCACGAGGAGTCAGTGGAAAAAAAAAAGACGTTAGAAAATAAGAGCGTCCGAATAAAAAGAACACAATATATGAAAGAAGAAGTGCAAAAGTGCTTGTGGAGCTACGTGGCCATTGGGAAAAAGAGACATGTAGCCAAAGACAGCGGCCCAGCTATGCTCTGGAATGGCGAGGGAAGAGGGAGCTGGAGGCCAGACAGGGCGGGTGGAACGCGGAGATGGCGAAAACTCGGCGGAAGCTGCTCTTCAGCTGCTGCGGCCGCGACTCGCGAGCTGAGCGGGTGCTGCACCGGAGATCGCATGGCTGCAGGCTGACGGGGCTGTTTCCCAGACAACCTGCGGCTACGATCTGCAGGCTAAGAGGAGTCGACCGGATGATCTACGTGCCTCGGTCACCCCACTGCCCTGACTCCCTGACCCGGTCAACCGCGGGCCAAACGTCGGACGCAGCGATGTCGACTCCACGACGCATTGGTGGGCCCAACAACGTGTCGTCGGAAGCAGCGACAACTAGGCGATGCGGCTACGTTGATGGACGTCGTGTGTAAGGACCTTATACAACATTCTCAATTAACTCGCTCTGTGGATAGTTCGTTGTGTGTTAGGTTTCTGCTACTGGATTTGCAATGTGTGCTTTCTTGATATATGTATTTTTCTTATGCTCATGCCCACAAAGGCTTTTCCTAACTCAAACGTTCCTTGGGTTGTGTTTACCACCATGAGACTTTGATAATGATAACTCGAAACTGGCGTCATTATGAAAATTTGTTTCAAGTAGATACACTTGGAAACTCGCAGGCTACAACTAGAAGGTTGCAATATGTGCTGTGACATAATAATCGAAAAGTTATTTTGTCAACTTTTGTTCATATGTTGATTACGCATTTCATTTCTCATGCAAGTAGTATCTGTCTAGTAATCCAGCTCAACGACTAGAATTATGCTATATGCCAAAGTCGATTCTTAATAATTCTGCATGGCAAAAAAAAAGAAGAAAAAAAAAACGGTACAATATTATTTCAAAGCGTGCCTACAAAGCTTCAGCTATGTAGCATAGGAAGAAATTCACTTGTAAGAAAGTTGTTTTCCTCTTCATTCATTTATTGTCGATGATAATCACTGCTTTTTATGTGTCTTCTTGGCAGATCAAAATACACCCATTTCTGAGGAGTATCAAACATTACAAACATCTCCTGACACCTCAAAGTAATGAAAGTGAACACCGCAAGATTGGAAACATACCAAACTGTGCCCATGCCCAGACAGAATGTCTGCAATTTGGCACAAACAGCTACGTGTGTTTGTAACAGTGTCAGCAGAGATCTGGCTCATAAAACAAGCAGTGAAAAAAGTGGTTTTAAATCACAACTGCCACACTGTCATGACATTACTGCCTCAGCATGAGCTGTATTATTATACTACTTTCTTGCATATTCACATATGTGGGAACCATAAAATGCCCCGAAATGAGTACCGTGACACAATAAAGTTTAAAAAAAAAAAGCCACAGCAAAGTCACAAGACCACTGCATTGTCATGTACACTGCTCATTACCACAATACAAAAACCACTGTCACTACTCCCCACAGAGAATTGGATTTAAGTCACTTTTGTACAAAACAACGCATATTGCATGTTTGATTTAACACACACAAGAGCCACACTTGTAACCTTGGTAACATTTAGTTAATTTCTTCAACCTTTGTGATACTGCATCTACCAATTTTAGTACAGTCGTTTTAGGTGTAGCTAAAGCAAGTCGCAGTAGTGTAATCAACAACTACGGGATAGTTGGCATCACGCAACATTGTGATGGCTTTGCCATGCAGCACTAGTAGAGATTACTATCACAAAAAATTTTCAGCAGGAATAAAGGACTGCAACTACCACTATTGCTGCCAAAAAGGCATTTTTGTAACCACTATGTCTCTGTAATCTGTACACTTTCAAATATGGTTGCAAAAAAAAGGTATACTTCTGGAGTATTAAAATTTTGTCATTTCTGTCTACCATAGACATAGGTGAATATGCTTTTATCAAATATTGTTTCTCTCTAGGATAAAAACATTAGGCTAGAAAGATATCTTCTACAGAAAGAAGGAGGCTAAAGGTGGCTCACAGTAGCTGCAATACAGAGTATATGCAGTTGAACCACAATTTAATTATTTGCGTTCACAGCAAAATTTTGTTCGTTGTATCAGAACTTCGTTGTAAAAGAACAAACAAAAATTGCTGCTAACAAATCCGTGGTTGGAGCTGCAGAACTATGCAAACCAAACCAGGCCAAGCCAAAGCTTTCGTCTGAGATGGACTCTGCTTTTTGTTAATAGCACCAGTGACCAAAGCACTTTTTTCAGTATAATGGTTTAGCTGCACAAAGGAGAGCATTCGAAGCTGCAAGGGTTGCAGCTTTTAGCTGCTGGTGTGTATAGCACTTGAAGCCATGTGCAAACAAAAATTTGCTTCGCTATATTCTATGCTGCAGTGGATACCGAATTTTGTTATAGCAGTAAAACACTAATCGAAGTAAGTAATTGCCAACAAAATTTTGTACCTACTTTGTTATATCTGATGATTCATTACATTGAGGTATATTGGAATGCAGTCAGTATGAATACACGGACTCTCAACCCCCTGAGTAAATGTGCAGGTAGCAAAAATGAGGCCCTGCTGCAAATGCATATTGAGTTTGATCATTTTCATGCAACGAAAAAATAGTTGTTATGCACAGTTGCCGAAATTAGTGCAACTCTACGACAGATACATTCAGAAGAGCATGACAGGCATGCAAAAGCAGTGACATTTGATTCCAAACTCTTAATGCCCTAGTTTAAAGCTGCACCATCCATAAACTCTGTCTCAAAAGGCTGATTGTATGGATTCTTTAGCCACAATTTTCTTTTTTTTTTTTCCATACTGCACTGTTTTTTAATCTACTCCAAAAGCCCCTACCACAATGCCATGCTGTGCAACTATAAAGAAAGATATCGTGCAAAAGCGCTTTCCCACAAGATGTTTCAACACCAACTAACCCAATCAGTTAGGCTATAAATGAAAATAAGGTTAACAAGGCAGTGCTGACTTGACGCTTCCAGAGGAGCATAAAACAAGTCGCAACAGTTGAAAGTTGTTCTCACCTGCACGTCAATGCATCAGCATTCAAACCTTGAAAAAGTAGCATTTGGTGTTTCAAAATGACATCATTAAAGACCATCCTTCTATACTTGCGGACAACTTTTCTTGCCGAGGAAGAGAAAGCTATGGGGGCGGTGCTTCTGCAAAGAAGTACATTTGTATGTAGTCCAGACGAGCTTGGCACCAGTTTGGGTTTCCTCAACTTTGCACAAGTTCTTTACTTTAGTGAACGAAGAGACAATTAACTTGATGTGAATCAATCAATGTTTAAATAATATGATATGTACCGAGTTCTGAACAGTTCTGAACAGCAAGCAACACAGCCTGAACCGGAAACCCAAAGCGGCCGTTTGATCTCGGCATCGGTTGGGACTTGGAACGCGCAACCGACGCTGGCGTTGGAAGTGCCAACGCCGCCGTCAGCTAGCTTACTCGCTCGTTTGTACATGCCGATGGTTGCGATTTCTAGAGGCAGTTCGCATAGTAACAGCTCAGAAGCTGCAAGCATTTGTTTTGTGTACCTTGGCAGTATTTCGTTGCTGAACTTCTTCAACAGCCCTCAGGAGAGTTGATTGGCAGGACAGGAAGCGACGAACACTCACCAGAAGATGCGTGCGCCATTTTGCCTTTGAGGAATGTGTAAAAAATGCGACGGTCTCGGATGCACAGAAGTTCGAAAGGGTAAACTAAAAATACAATAAAATACCAGTAGCTGACTGGTGAATGTTATGGATCATTTCAAATTTGGCAGTTAAAAAGCAAAAACGAAATATTATTCTCTATTTCCCACTAAGAAAATGTGGACAAAACTGCGGGACTACTTCCAGCAGCAGTAAAACAGGCCCCGCTTTGTTTCCGCAGCCTTCACTTCATAGCCAAGAAAAGCTGTCGAGAATTTCGAGTTTTCGTTCAATACTTAATGAGCCCCCCCTCTCAGCTCCCCCATCATTCTGCCGACTCATCTCAAAACACTTCTGAATGAAGTTCTTTTTCTAACAAAAAATTCTGGCTAAACACCACCTAGTGGATGCCCATCAGTTCTTACTGCATGCTTAGGGAACAGATAAGAAAAGAAGAAACAAGATCAGTGATATCATTGTCTGCAACACAATGACATGACCACACATTAATTAACTCAATGGTATAAGGGTTAAAAACAACTGACTTAAAAGCTGTCCACCACCACAGGAGCTACTGTGTCTGTCTGCTCAATACCGATGGATCGGTGCACATGAAAAAAAGAAAGTTTGCACAATCACAGAATTATAAATAATATGCGCCCCCAGTGTGACATGATTCACACCACATGCACATGCTTTACTACATGCATGGTGCACAGAGCACAATTCTCGTGATTATTCCAAGAACTAATTTGACAGAAGTCAGCCAACAATAGCAGCACTAGTTTACGTTCTCACATGCCTCCCCACATGTTTGTGGCAGCAAAGCACTACACTCTGTGAAGCTTAACAACAAGAAGAAGCTTCACTGAGACCTACGGAAGAAGGCGAACTGAGCCATCAAAAGACTGTACACATCTCAAACACGACACCGCCCAACTCGGCTGTGCATGATGGCCTACAACCCATGCAGTACTGCGACAAGTACGACCCATTTTCATTGATATGGTCCAAACTATCCACAATTGCACCTCTATTTAAAGACACCCTTGCAAATGGCAGAGTGGCTTGGCTTGAGTTGAGTCAGAGCTGGACATTTGCATTTCCACGTTCATGCACACACAACAATAGCGTTCGGGAGTCTCACGAGTCCTGGAACTCTTGTTTCACTAGAAAAGCACAGCTGTTTTTCCAGTCAAGCACTCGCATGTAAATGTTCATGGGCGCTGTCCAGGCGCTAGCAGAGGGCCTCGGTGCTCTTGAAGAATTGCCGGATGAGGTCGTTCACCCGCTCGTCCCGCTCCCTGTGCACCCAATGTCCCGCGTCGGCCAGGTACTCAACACGACCAAAGGCCTGCAGAATGCTGAGCTGTGCGAGTTTGAGTGTCAGGTAGCGGTCACGCTGGCCCCACACGATGAGCGTGGGCGTGTTGAGGTAGCGGAAGCGCAGGTCTCGGAGGCGCTCGTCTCTCCGCCACAGGGCGCGGTAGTGATTCAATGCCGTCGTGAGAGCTCCTGGGCCAGAGTAAGAGTATGCGATTTGAGGCAGTACATGACAACGCCCACTTTAGTTGCCCTGCCCAATGAGGAATTGATGTTTTTGAATGAGTACTGACATGATATTGACTCCTGGCTAACATGCCCCCACCCTGATCACATTTTCTTTGTTACGACTTTGTTATGAAACCTTACCAAGATGACCACTGTAGTGCTACAAGAGCTTCCGAAGTCAGGTGTATTTTTCCTTGTCTGTGAATATCTACATAAAACGTTTACAGCAGTATAGAATACCAACTCACCCATTTGTGGACAGAGAGGAGATGTTACCACTCAGAATGCAGAGACATGAGCCTTGCGAATCTAGCTTTTGTGACAGTCATACAAGTGGCTAAGTTGTAATCAATTCCTGCAAATCTCTGTTTAAGCAACGTCCATCAAGACCACAGAAATCAGCAGATCAAGCACTGAGCCCAAGCAAGGAGGGGAGAAATTCTCAGAAATATGGTGTTGTTAAACTAGTATACGGACACGGCATTTTAGGCAAACTTTCAAATTGATAAAAATCCCACAGGCATGACAAGGGTAGGGGGTGATGTAATAGCATACATATTAAAGATGACTGACCTTTAGATGCTGCACACAAGCAGCAGCTAACTTGGATCAGCAAAGACCGACAAGCAACACATTACTTTAAGGCCACAGTGACTCATTTAGAAACTTTGCTGTCACCGATGTCACCTCCGTCAGGAACTTCTCCTAATAAACTGGCTCAAAGTGAGCACCCGTCTGAGACATGGCATCCAGTGGTGGCCCAAAAAGGAACCACACGTAGCATCACAATTTTTTCCATGTATGCATCTTTTGCAACCTTACGCCAACACATCCTTCAACACCTCGAGAATTCAGCAAACAGAACCTATTTTTCCTAACGATGCAAAACTTGTGAAATCGCACAATAAGCTCAAATTCGCAAACCTTTAGAAGAGTTCTGTATGAAGGTCTGATCATACAGAACTGTACGTTTGGACCTTACAAGGTCTGTGCTAAGGTCTGTTCCCATCTCAACCCCCCCCCCCCCCCCCCCCCGCAAAAAAAAATATTAGAAAAAGTCAATGTCCTGAATAGTTCTACTTTTTCTAGGAACCAATTTTGGTTTCAGCACCCTGGAGCTAGATGCATCGTGACATTATGATCCACTGGCTTGGCTTGCTCTCTTCCTGCGATCCATCCTTGTAGCTACCGCCCGTGAGCATGGCCAGAAGAAAGGAGCACAGCACACTGATATTTACAGTGGTATGTTATCTTAGTTCGTCGCCCAGTTCTGGGCCGCCTGCCGCAGAAGAGGTGAAAGAAAGGAGGGAGGCACCAGAATGTGCTTCTAGGGATGGAACTGTGAGTGGCGTCACGCATGGTTCCACCAAAGACAGAAGAGCGTTCGGTGATGTGACCGAAGGCACGGTTCCCTTCAACACCACTGGACAGTAGTGTCCTCCGCACATAACAAACATCAAAAATCACCATTATGCCTGCCCTATTGTGGAAGTTTTGCCATATTGCAGTCATTCCTTGCCTTTCGCTTTGCGTATAGATGACAGTTTGCGGCGGCATAGCGTCAACCAGAAGGCGTTTAAGATCACGGCATCGGGAGCACTGGCAGCAAGGCTTTGCTCGGCGTGCTGCTGCATGCCCACTGCGCCTTGTGATGCTTAGAAGGCCAGGAAACACTCAAGCATTGCAGAAGAGTCTACCGGTCTAAATGAGAATGCTACAAAATATCCCTAACACCCAAATGTCATGCAGGAAGCAGGACCTTCAGCCCTTCAAGCAATTTAGTGAGCTTGAGACTGGGAAAGAAATCGCTTAGTCTGCACTACAACCTAGCACTTAAACATTTACGTTACATACTCATAGCCATCCTGCGAACTTCTTTAGGATCCACATCATCATATATACGCCTTATTGTTACACAACGTCAACAAATTTTGCTCTACGTCAAGACATCATGATAATGTCAATAATGCGTAGTCCAGCATTTTGAGACGAAATTTAGTTACCAAATTGATATAGCGCCTTATGTTTCTCAACCTTCATATTTGCTAAGCGTCACATGCAAACCATGTATGAAGCGCATAAATTTCAAGGACAATAAGATCATAATGCACCATATGTGCTGCGGGTGCGAATAAAACATGCAAGGCTGAGCTGAGAAGGATGGTGGCTTGATTAGAGGTAACGTGTTGTCTTCCTGTGCACTTAGTGCTGGAAGTCACGAAATCTAGAGTTTTGGAGACGTGTGGAAGCAAGAGGTCAACAAAGCATTTGTTCCTCTTTGCCTGCACTCTTCATCACGCTGGCATTGCGACGGGGAGTGCTCGCGATCATCGAGCGAGACCTGTTTGTGTTTGCCTGTGCATATGTTGAATTGCAAAATATACCACTTTGGATGGACTTTAGTGCGCTCCAATTTCATTCCGGTTCAGAGAACTAACAAATTCACCGATAATTACGATACTCCTTAATGGGAAATTTGAGCGGTGCTCTATACATGTTTTAATTTTGCAATAGAGTGGACTCTTTTTAAACAGAACTTCTGTTTCTGTTTAACAGGAGTTCCATTTACTAAGAGACATTGCAGAGAGCATTGTATAAATACAAAACCAACCAACCATGAGGATAGTGTTCCATTTAAGCGGCAGTTTAGTTTAAGCGAATTCTATTTATCGAGATTCCACTGTATATTGGCTGGTATAGACCATCTGCCTTGTGTGGCACATTGCAAACGGACCGAAGTGTGAAGTGACTGCCACGCTGCCATGCGGAGCAGCAGGTGGGCGCAATTCGCAGCAGCCGGTGACCTCTGCTCAAGCAGCACTTTGTTTCCATACAGACAATGCACCCTATTATGGTGCCACCTTGCAGCCATAATCGCCATTAAGCCAGTCTTGTGCAGCACTACGCCTTTCTTCTTACACTTTCACCATACCCTCACTTTCCTCCTCGTGCTTTTCGCTATCGTTGTCTTTCATCACCCACTGTGCTCCGCATTTGCTTTCATCTTTCGTTGTGCTCGTTCGCTCAGTTATGAGGGACACCGAGGGACGCCGCCGCCACCACTCGCCGCAGGAATGGATGCCTAAGAACTGCGCTCTAAAATTTATAATGGTTTGCGAATCGGTTCACAACACTGAACAATTTTGCAAACCGGTTTGGCAGAGTAAGCTTTATTCTGCCCGTTGGTGACATGCTGCAGAGTGTTAATGTCTTGTATGCATGGTGCACGCGCAGGCTTTGTCAGGAGGTGGAATAAATGGGCTCCCTAACCCATGAGAGACAGAAATCAATGTTTATTTTTTTATGTGAATATCAATTAACTTTATTGCTGCACACCTAAAGCAAGCATACGCAAAAGTACGGTCATCTTAAACAGTGTCGTTGCAAGAGTATATGTTACATGCTGTGGTGCCTCGATGTATCGTTGCTCTTGTCTGTGTTTCCTTTTATTGTTATCTATAATGAGTATAGCAAAAACAGAAGATGTCACGATCTGCCTGGATTCATGAACAAGGGAGGGCTCGAGACACCCTCCATTAGACAGATGCTCCACAGCGTAGTGGTGATGAACGATGACTGACCCCGAGCAGCTGTGCTCGTCGGTGTTTATTGCGGTGCGGTGACCAATGTTGCTTACCGAGCTTGGCGGGCCAACGAAGATTATGCCCAAGGGGGTGTCACATGCTTGTTACACCCCCTTACCCTCAGTTTGTTTGTCGACAACAAACGTCCAAGTTCAAAGTGCAAGGCACTGCCTCTGCCCTAGCCGGGTCGACGGTGCCTGCTACCCAGGCGAGTAATGGTCCGGTGGCCTCCACTGTCGAGTACTCCGCCTGGGCACCAGTGTCGATGGGTCGGGTGTGGCAACGCTGGGTGCTGCCTGAGCCAGCCTCGCTCCATCCGGAGGGTCCACAGTGGTCGGCCTTGTGAGTGGTGACGCGCTTGACACCGGCCCAACAGGCACCGCACCACTGGCAACGCTTGCCGCCTCCGAGGTGGGTGGTGCTCGGCTGGAAGCGACTGACTGGTGCTGCCGCTAGTCCTCCTGCGGGCTGGAACTCGGAAGTGGAAGTCAAGGTGCTGGCCAGGTCCCGAGGCGAGGCCTGACATGGTCGGTGTGTCTGTGCCACGTGGCCCCGTCTAGCATGCAGACAAGCAGCGATGACACCACCTGTCCGGCAGACCAGGGTGGGCCAGAACGGAAGTTCCTGGTGAAAACTGGTGCTTCTGACTCCGGCAAAGCCCCGGGATGGCACCCTTGGTCAGCAGCCAGCTTCTGCTTCAGCTGCTTCAGGAGCACTATGGATCGGAGGTCCGGATGCAAGACGTCCAAGGGTGTCCGACTATCCGACCCAGCAGGAGCTCACAGGGGGCATGGCCAGTGACATCGTGGGGTGTGGTTTGGTGCTGAAACAGTATCCGGGCAATCTGCGTCCGGAAATCCCCAGTCTGGCTCTTCTTGATCTTGTCCTTAATGGTTTGCACCACCCGCTCGGCTGCACCATTCGAAGCAGGGTGGTACGGCGAAACCATCATCCAGCGGATTCCGTTCTTCGTCAGCCAGGCCAGGTACTCTTGTGCTAGCGAAAGCAGGACCATTGTCGGACACAATAACGTCCGGCAACCCTGTCGGCCTGTCGTAACGCTGCAATGGTCGCAGCTGCTGATGGAGTGGTGACAGGTAGAAACTCCACCCATTTTGAAAAGGCGTCCACCACCACCAAGGAAGTAATGGTCCTTGATGAGTCCCCCAAAATCCACATGCAGGTGGGCGTCACAATCTTGGTATCATTAGAAAGCTGAAAGTTTCACTGTTCCGCTTCTGAATTCTTCGGCTGTTGCTATCTTGTAACAAACGAACAAACACAAAAGAAGTGCGGGTCAAATGGATGTGGTCACACGGGCCCTCCGATAAAAGCAGGTCTCTGATTGGCTGCCATGCTAAAAGGAGTCTCCCCATTGGCTGCTGTGGAGGCAGCAGGTAGCCACAGTTGTCTTCTTCACAAACAAGGCAATGACGTGCCCGGCGTGGTTTGAAACCACGCCGGGCACGTCGGTGTTTTTATTTGACATGCAGGATTTGGATTTCTAAGAGCACTCAGGTTAGTGATTGATCGTCGTTCGTTCGAGAATAAATTTTGGATGAAGCTAGCCTTCAGAAAACAGAAGCGCTTGCCTGTTACAGCGAAAAAGAGGTGGCGATTAGCAGGAGAAGCACAGCACCCGAGTGAACATGTTGATAACATGCCACACTGTCTTGCACCGTTTGGCTCCAGCAGCGAAGCCGACAATCACCCTGTGCCGTCGACAGCGCTAGCGCGGTCGACGGAAGACGCGCCGACGGAGGCTTCTGCATCTTGGCGTACGGCCGCATGCATCAGTAGCCAAGATGGCATTGTTGGAGGTGACGCGGGTTGCAGGTCATCATCGCTGTACTCAATTTCTGTTTTATCATGTGACACAGGCATGGAGCCAGAAAGCAAGCCCCAACCGTCGACGAGTTACAGTGTGAAAATCAGATTCACCGGACGAACGGTCGCCTGAACGTCGCACCATTCAGACGCACCTTGAGCCATGTTTCATGTCGGCGGTGACGACAGAAGCATGTGCACGCAGCGTTTGTGACTCCCTTCGCGGGTTGTCGAAACTGAATGTAAATTGAATTTGATGGACCAGCAAGGCCAAGAAAAATTTCCAAAGCCCAACAAATGAAGAGGCAAAGGTGCAAGAAGATGCCTGACAGCAATGATGCCAAATATTACAGCACTGGTGAATTCTAATAAATCTGCAGGCTTGCAAAACTTTGCAGCCCGTTTTCTCAAATCTGTTCCTTCTTTGTCATTCAGCTCGCTCGTGGAAAGCATAGCACAACAATGGCTGGACCTATTTTGATCCTGTCTGTTTTGCTGTGATCCATAAACTGCGCTGCACACCCAGTGAGTCTCAAAATGATTCTTTATCTTTCCATTATTTTATTATTTCACAGTAGCTACGTGGCTCCAGGTAGTGAAGCACAGTCACATGTACCTCATGTTGAGCAAAAAATTATTAGGGCACTAAAAAAAAGAAAGTTGTACCTGTCTTGAAGTAGATTAGGCATTTGGGCAAACAAGCAATGTATTCCTGGCTCCGTACTATGTTTTGGTACTGTGCCAGGCTTTCCGCATGCAAGGAACTTAGAATATTTTATAAAATTCTTATATAAGAAAAACAAATCAAGATATCTTAATGAAATTTTAGATTTGTCTTTTTATTGCAATGTGCTGTGTATGCGCCAAATCTTAGCCCTTTTGCCAAGAAACAAGAAAGTTAGTTCTGATTCCCTCCTCGCCCATTAATTTAATTAATAAGCGAATGTTTACACCAATTTACACAGTCAATAAAACTACTACAAATATTCTGTAGTTGTCTAATACTTTGCTATTGTTATTAATGCTACGACTTTCAAGCAAAACAGACATTTAAGCGATAGCCTTAAGTGGCGCATACCTCTAACGACCTTGAAAAAAACGCATTGTCCAGTCCAATGGTACAAAAAACTATCATCGTCAACAACGGCTCATACCTCCCTAAGCAAGCAAAAAATGCAATGGCTCATCTCTCTCATAATGCAAAAGCAACAAGCACTCATCAAAGTTAAGCGTACAGTGTATACATTCATTGGAATAGTGCATACAACGTACATAAATGTGGCGTCTAGTTGAATCGTGCAAAAAAAACCCCCCAAAAAATGTGATCTTCTCAATGGCTCATACCCCTGTAAGCAAACAAAAATTGCAATGGCTCATACCCCCATGAGGCTAAGGCTACAAGCGCTCGGCACGCTGAAGCGAACGGTGCTTACATTAACTGAAATCACCTATACAGCACACAGACCAGCATCTGTTTCAATCCCCTGCTGAGAGGATCCAATGTAAAGTCAAAGAGAAATGTCGTGGGCATGAGTGTGGTCTGCTATACGATGCGATGCCGCAGCTAAACGTTGATAACGAGCCGAAGAAGCCGGACTGCGAAAGCAGGAACGCGATGATGCGAGATGGCGCATTACAAGTGTGCAGCAAGCTTATGCCTTCATGTGTTACAGGCGTGCATTTGCCTCCACGTGTTACAGGCGTGTAACATGCTGCTGAATTTTTTACTCATGGAACGAACACTATAAACAATGCGTACCAGCTACCATAATTTCGAACACCAAGCCAGATCTTCCTTGATTTCTCAGATATGACACACATGCAGAATGTTGCAAATTTAGAACGAAACAGGGGTCAGGAGCAACAAATTGTCACTCGCCTAGCCGGTTTTGATGATACATTCGTCAGACTATGTGGAGATCAGTCGGTTGATAGCGTCGTCCCGCTATGGGCAACACTACAAGCCTTGGTGACAGAGTGGACATGAAAGCTTTGCAGGCTTTGCTTGGTACCGCCAATGTGTAAATATCGTCGACATGGCATGAAACCGTACCTTTTGTTTCCAACTTACAAATTCAACAAAATGATTTTTTTTTGTCACTGAAATTTCCTTTTCCTGACTGCCCAATTATCCACAAATTTTTTTTGGCACCTTCCTCTATCTATCAGCAAATGTATTTATCTGCATAAAGAAATAAATTTCAATTTAAAGAAATTTTAGTATAATAAGGCAAAGTGCTCATTTTACCAACTTTGTTATATCTAGGTTTAACAGTATGTATGAAATTAGCAAGAGGCAACTGGCCAATGAACGACTGCATGCTACTTGAAGGCACAAAACCAGCTGGAGTAGAGAACCTCACTATGAAATGAACAAGAGGAAGGTGAACCTAGGTGCCTCATTTTCATTAGTCACAACCATATATAAAGCCAACAGATAATAAAGGCAAGGAAAGTATATGAAAAATTACCTTAGGTTTTAATTGAATTGTAGAAATGATTAGATAAAGAGTAATGAAACTCGGCAGGATATTCTCGAATCATTGAAACATTGCAGTTACATTTTTTCACTGTGCTGCAAAGTCTTAGTTGAGAAAGGAAAATATCAACGGTGACTGAGCGTGCTGTACCTGGCCGTGAGAGGGAATGCTTCGCAACCTCCTTGACGTCCACCTGCGATGGCCCAAGAGCTTTGTCGATGAGCTCAAAGTCGTTTGCCTTGAGCATGGCTTCGGGTAGTTTGGGGCTCTGGAAAGTCACCATGTACCTGAAAGAAAGAACAGAGCAGGTGGGCCAAAGGTTGGGCGTTTCCCTGGAGGACCAACATCAGTGCCTCTCCCAGAGATGGATGCTGGTCATGAATGGGCTAATAAGTGATTGAAGAGCTCACCATACATTCACTGTGTAGTATGAAATGACACTCTCGACTTTTAAATGGACACTGGCCGTTGTACAAGGTATATTACTGTAATGTAAATTATGCCCCCGCAATAGCAAAACAACTCTCATTGTGCGAGCAAGCTTGACAAGGCAGAAAAGTCAAAAACGAAAGATAGCTGGCAAGTTCCCAAACCAGCTTGCAGTGACATCATTGATTTTCATGACACCTGCTCGGGCCCAGTTCATTTTTTTACCGGTAAAGACTGCATTTTACAGAAGTCAAAGACTGGACATGGCAAGTTTTTAGAACATTTACTGATCTACAACAGTGCAAATACAAAAGAGCACCTCAAAGTTCGTGACATAGCACTGATGCACCAGCAATGGAGTTCTGGTGCGAAATAAATATTCTAACCTTGACTGCCATTTTCTTTTACATTAATCAACAAAATTAACAAAAACAGAGTTCTCACTCTGTGTAACAGCCTTTAGATAGCTCAAACCTCATTATAACTAGGTTCAAGGGGAGCCTTCATTACTTCGTTATATGCATTATTGCCATTTACTGCAATATATCCCCATTGGGGTGCACCATTGAATTGAATTCTGGAGTTTTACATGCCAAAACCATGATTTGATTATGAGGCATGCCGTAGTGGGGGACTCCGGATTAATTTTGACCACCAGGGAATCTTTAATGTGCCCTCAATGCACAGGGCACAGGCATTTTTGCATTTTGCACCCATCGAAATGTGACCACCGTGGCCAGCATTCGATCCCACAACCTCATGCTTAGCAGCACAACACCATAGCCACTAAGTCAGCGCAGGGGATGGGTAAACAATTGTAAATATGGAAATGAGGAGACGGCTTTTGTGGCTCGTGGAACCGCTACACAGCCACGCATACCATGAAATTTGACTAAAACAACAAAAGAATATTCAGTGTGTGCAACGCGCGACTCAGCGCCTAATGTAACAGCCTTTAGATAGCTGCCTTCTGCTCCATTGTGATGGTTCTTCCCTTCCGCTTTTTCCTTCGCTCATCGCAGTCGAGCAGCGCATGGTACACCACACGGCGTTCTGCTGCGTGATCGAGGAGGCAAGCGAATATCGCTGTGCCAGCTTGGCTCAGCTGGCTTGTGGGCTCCGAGATCGCACTGGTGCCAATGCGATCTTGGAGCCCAGGCCCAGCTGCCACGCCACGTGGCGCGGCGCAAGGAGAGGGAAAATGAATGCACTAATCTTGCACACTGCCACACACAGCCGCACGGGAAGGTGCAGGCACGGCCTGTGTGTGATCCCCGAGATTCCTCCGGGAAGATCTTGGAGGCCAGGGCCAACTGCGACAGCCTCCACGACGAGCCAGAGTGAAAGAGAGAAGTGAATTCACTAAGGCCCATTTGATTTGCCTGCACCATTCTGAACGAGTTCACGGTGGTGCAAGAAATGCAACACTCGAAATGAATGCCAAGGTGCAGGTGCAGTGCAGCTGTTAGGTTTTGGACAACTAACGTGCACCGAGTGCACAGGTGTGACAGTCTCGAACTGCAGGCATTATCAGCATCTGAGGCGTAAATACAGCCTACACTCGCACAGGCACATCAGATGTGCATAAGTGGGGAGTCAACGGCGCTTGCACCTGCGTGCTGCCTCGTCTGCTGCGCTACACCTTTACGCCCGCAACAGGTCTGCACCGACAACAGAAGTGGTGCAGCAAAATCGTGAACCCACCCTGCACCTTTCGTGCACCTTTTGAAATTAATGGCATCGTTCAACGGGTGCCACCGCTGAAGTAATGGTAGGGTGCAGCACCTCGCAAAGGCATTGAGCACGAAGGGCACAACATGTGGCACTGTATGGGTCTCTACACCGAATATATAGAATAGGTATTATAAAAAAAAATGTAGACATTTGATTTGCAAAACGAATTATTTAAAAGTTCACTGTTCAATTCGATGACATTCAATATTCGCACACCCCTATTTCCTAAAGAATAACTGCTTCATGTATTACAACTGCAACTTGTAGACGTTTATATCGAATCCCACATAGTGCAGCCTTGTCCTTCCAGTAGTATGTGACGTACCACGCTTTTGGCAGGAGTGCAAGCAGTGCACTGTGGCCACCTGTTGTAGAAATGAGTCACTCAGCCCGTTCGGTGGCAAACAGGTTTATATCTGCAATGCCTTCCAAGTAACAAGCACGTCCTTACATCATACTTTGTCATAAATGTACGAGACTTAATGTCAAGTAGAAAAGCACGACACAAACCTATATCTTCTTTTCTTAAGTGACATACTATTTCTTTGGTGGCAATGACAGCAGTAGAAAGCGTTCTCTCTAGCTTTCATAATATTGCCTGCTATGTGTCAAATGGCGAGTTACAACTTGAAAGCAGCTTTACCTTATATGGAAATTCCGCCATGGGAATTTCTTGCAAAATTAATTTGCTCCTTTAATTAGTAGGGGTGCGTGAATATCGAATAGTAGATTTCGAATTGAATCAAGAAAAAAAGCCAAATATCAAATCAAATATCAGAAAATTTAATGCTTACAAACTTTCGTTAAGAAAATACTGTGCTGCACATGCTCGTAAGTCCCCTGGCATTGCATAACAAGAATCTAGCAAGGTATCAGTAACTTTGTTACATAGTGTTGCGCTTACACACACCGCAATGCAGGGATGTTAAGGTCGGTGTTCTCAGCTGGCATCTTGGTGCCAGATGGGAAAGAGGAGAAAATTAAAGTTGGGCGGCACGTGCAGTTTGGTTCTAGAAGCCTGCTACGTTGGTCTTTGTTCTGGCGTTCCGTTGTGACCCCTCAGTTCCCAAAGGTGGTGACCCGGACATAATAATCAGAGCACTAAGAAAGACCGGTTCAGCAGCGCCAGCTACAAAGCCCTGCCTGTAGCCCTGAACCAGCTGGAAGAAGAGTTGGCGCCTACCAAAGCTCAACGGCCCTTGGCGTTTGCAACTGTGGCCCTACCGTCCGCACAGCCCTATCGTGTGGTTCGCACAGGTAGATGCACAGCTGTACGTAAATGGCGTGTTATCGCAGCTCTGGCAGTACAGTACCTGCTCCTCAAGCGAAAAATTCACACCAATGTCTTCTCTCGTCTTGACCTTCCACCACCAGACCAGAACATGTATGAAAGTCTTAAGATCACTTTCTTTAGACACTTTGGCAAGCCACTTCCCTGGCAACTACACAGCATGTTAGAGTCTTCTTCAACAACTGATGCTTCTGAAGGAGCGGTTCAAACTGTGTCGTCCGCTTTGCCACTGGCGCGTGGTGAGAGCGGCACCACTGCTTGCAAATCTTCCACCCACAGGGGCCACTGTGGGGAGACAATATGGCAACTGCACCTCCCGCGTCTTGTTCGTTCCAGGATGACTACCAACCTCCCGCCTCGCTGTCTGCCCCATCAACTACACAACCATGGAGCCCACTACTTCCCAGCAACGACCACCTTGTATCCACGCCCGAACGTACTAAAGCGTCCGCAAGCACTGCACCCAAGTTACTAGAGGTCTCCAGTCCAAGCCGTGAAGATGACACAGCCACGAGCTGTGCCTTGGTGGCTGGCGAGACGCAGCCTATTCCGCCAGGTATCACGTGCACTGCACTTCCTAGATGCACCAGTGTGCTTTCCGTAGCACCCTCTGCTTCTGGCCCCACTCGCAGTGCACATGCAGTGTCTCAGCTTGCATGTCCAAAAGCCAGTGCCTTGACGTTTGCTTGCAAAGATGCCTCCTTGACTTACGGTACTCAGCATCGGAAAATTCGTGCCCAGTGCAGCCAACAGCACCACTGCTTCCCTACCTTTCGTTGCTACAGCCATCCCATTTTCCACAGGTTCCAGGCCCCCAGATGCTGCTATCACGTACTTCAAAAGTGCGCAACATCAACACCGAACTTTTGCTCACAAGTTTGACTAACCTTTAGACGACAGCAACCCGCTAACCACAATCGAGCAAGTCCAGTCCCATGGTCATGAGCTTGTCACCTCATTTGCAACATCAGCAGGTGCCCGATTCAATGCTGCTGTCAGGTGCCTCGGAAGCTCCAAAGTCCCCACCGCAACCTCCATCCCTTGACCAGCCCAAATTAAGGCGATGTCATTGTGGCCGCCGCATTCCTCGCACCACTCTGAAGTCGACCATCCGTGCACACCGATCGTGCAGCATCTGCAGCTTAGAGCACGAATGGCATCACCAATGTGCCCTCCGCAGTGTAGCAATAATCGGGGCCACGTTTCTCAAGCTACCACCACTAAAACCTTGTCCACTGCTGCACTCCCAAGCCAGACCACCGCAGTGAGTCATGTACATTTCGCCGTTCGATCTGGGTGGGAGTCCCCGTAGCGCCCACCGATGCTGCAACGCGGCAACATGAAGGTTGGTGCTCTCGGCCAGCATCCTGTTGCCAGCTGAGAAAGAAGAGAAAAATAAAGCTGGGTGGCGCATACTCGATGCGCAAGCACGGCACGCACAGTTCAGTTATAGAAGCCTGCTACGCTGGCTCTTTCGTCCTGGTGCTCCGCTGCAACTCATAGGTTCCTGACAATAGAAATTAAGATATAAAGTATGCTCTACTCTTGTTAAAGGGAATGCCAAACTAGTATGCCAGCACCGATTACAGCACAGTCCTAGTACAGTGCAGTTCACTTATAATGATATCAAGAACAACAAATTTATTGTTATAACCAATCATCGCTATATCGAGACTACCGTAAAAAATTGCTGCCGAACATAACTTCGTAGTTCTGAAACCAAATTTGCCACTTGCAATAAAAAAACCATGTTGTAGGAAGTAGGCTGTGAAAAATAAAAGACTCGTTTATTTCTCTAAACAGCACGTCAAGCTTTAGGCACGCCGAAATAGAAATCTGCACTCGCTTTCGCGGGAGTTTCAGGTTCACAACCGGAGTGTGCGTCACGTCCAGCTGCTGCGTGACCACTGGTGGCAATAATTTAGCGTGCATCAAATCAATTATCAACTCTATCAGCGACAGTGCACTCTATCGGTGTCAATCTGGCCATCACTGCCATTGCTGTCGTCACGACAATGATCACCCCATTGGAGATCTCTTCACAGAATGAGGCAGCACTATCTGCACTGAGAAACTCCTCCATCGAAGCATGATCTATTTCATCATCAGTAGCGACATGCTCCCAGAGTTTGGTAATGTCGGCGGCTTCCACATTGTTGGTTTCACCCACAGGAATTTTCGCCCTGGTGCACAAAGCCTACCTTTTCCACTGATCGGCAATACCCCTATTTCTAGCCTTCATGATCGCGGCACTCCGGTTTTGAGAATCGTCTATATCATCTACTGCATGAGCTCGTACACTTCTTTGAGTCTTGCAAAATTTGCAGCTTAGTCTCAAGCAACACAGTTGCAGAAAGAGAGTGCAGGCACCACTCACTTCTCACTTTTTTTTTTCTCTCTCTCTCTCTGTACCTCTTAAACAGCTGGCGCCATCTTGTGGCACACTGCACCAACTTGCAATGCTCTCTGTGGCTTTCGCAAATGGTGCACAAGCGTGACACGCTGCGTGGTAATGGCGGCAGATATGAACACGCGTAGGCGACCTTTTCACCTCATCTTGGTTAAGGGGAAGTTGGCAACACAAGTTTCACGATTATTTTGCACTGAAAACGCCATCTACAAGGCAAAATTTCAATCGTTATATCCAATATGCAAAGAATAACATATCATAATAACATATCATAATAAGCTATCATAATAAGCTATCAAGCTGCATGTTACATCAGCCTCGTGAATGCAATTGTCGTGATGAGAAGAACACCCCGCAATGAAAAAGGCGCCCTGCGACTTCTGCAGCACTACTGCGCCCGTCCACGGAGAATATGCAACGCCAACGAGGAATATGCCATGCATGTGTTTGCCGAGAAGAGGGGGCTCGCTGAAAAGCTGGCTCGCAGCTTCAGTAAGTTTGAGGCTGCGCTCGTCTCTGTTAGGCCGCCGCAGCATCAAACGAAAATAACACTTTTGTCACCCGAAGTGAACAAATACTGTATGTTTTTTTTTTCCCTTTCATCGCACTCGCTCTGAGTTGTGTTTTTGACAGGTAAGTGGGCGATCTCATGCTATTTTGGTTAAGCAGTACTACCATTTAGCACGTATTTCTTTCAAGCTTCGGCCGACTACGGTTTAACGAGGTTTCACTGTATTTACCTTTTCATACCCTCTTGTCCATACACCATGTATTTAGAACCTCAATATAACAAATTGTGCTTGTATGCGATTTCAATACAATGAAATTTCGCTTCCGCAGCAAAGGAATGCCGAGACAATAAATGGAAACTTCTGACGCAAATGGTCAAATGATTGAATTAAAAGCGGCTGCTTGTAAACGCACCTCTCAAATCAAGCGGGTGGAGTGACAAAAGCGACCGTCGAAGCAAAGCCGCATCATGTTCCGTATAAAGTCCAAGTGCGATAAGATCCTATTGCGCTCCGCACACTGTGTACTTAGGTGCGAGTGAAACTATGCGAGGGCACGACAAGAAAGATGGTGGCTTCATGAGTGCCGCCTTAGCATGCGAGCAAAGATAAAGAGGGGAAGGGAAACAAGCTCGCGATAACGCAACAAAGCGCGGGCAATGGGCGGGAGGCGGGGCATTGTGATTTATGGTGTGCGTCTCGGCCGTGGTTGCGTATGGCTGTAAGCGTGGCTGTGTGCATACACAGTGGCGCACCCTGCTTTAGAGGTAATCTGTAGCGCACGCAAGGACTGGGTGTACTACTACAACGTGGCATCATGTTAGCTGTCTTCCCATGTGTTTAGCATTCAAGGTTGCATACGTAATCTTGACTTTCGGTGACCCGTTGGAGCAAGAGGCAGACGAAACATTCACTCCCTCTGCTGGCGCTTTTCATGACAGAGTCGTCTCAGTGCGGGCAACGCTATCAGCCGCGGAGGCAAAGCGCACGCGAAAGCGTGATTGGCTTCGCTCAATTCGTACCGCCGATGTGAAGACATCGTCGACGTGGCATGAAACCATATCATTCGTTGCCGACCCCGAAATTCATCAAAGGAATTGTTTTCCCATTCAAATTTGCTTTTTTCGAGTGCCCGATACTTCTGAAAATTCTGCGGCCCCTTTCAGTTTTAGAAGAATCGATCGGCGACTGTGCTTATTTGTACAAAATATCAGATTTCAATACGATGAAGTTTACATAAAATGAAGCAAATTGCCTATTTTACTTGCTTCGTTATATAGAGGTTTAATTGTCCTTATAACAGCATAAAGTGGGAATGGAGTTCCAATTACTAATAGGAGCGCTTGTCAACTTTATTATGTGCCGTGACTTTGCCACTGCAGTCGATAATTACTTGTGCCAATCTCTTTTGACGTTGACTTTTATCTCCTACAGCTTTGGGATGAAGTTCACTGACGCAGCCGAGTTGAGCCAGTTCACAAATGACGTTCACAACTGGTTGACCAGGCCGCACAGTCGGGCAGCCAGAATACTAAATGCACGTGCAGCTGAGCATTGCTTAAGGAAATTCCATGCTCTCAATGAGAGGACTGCGAGCAAGCCACCACTGACCACGACTTGAGCATCTGTGCAAAGCTGTTTTCAAGCTGGTAGCGGAAAGCCAACGGGTGGGGGCCGTTGACAACCACCAGGCGGTTGACCATGTCCTCGTGCTTGGTGGCCAGAACCCAGGCCACCATGCCACCCAGGCCGTGGCCCACCAGAATCGCCTTCCTCCGGCCTGCAACACGACACGGCTAATGTGGCCAACTGCACTGAAGGCACAAATATACACAGTGTGTTTCACGTGACTTGAGCCCAACTTTAAAAATACGCAACTGCTATGTAGCTGGACAGAACCAAGGTAATGTCGTTTGCCGTTGCTTGTAGATACTCATATTTTTTGAATTTCACCTAATTACATCAGTCTTAATAATTCAACTTCTCAATTATTATAATTAGATGAAAAGTGTCGATGAGAAAATTGCAGAGCAACACGAAGAACTCCCGATACAGCTTTCTATTGCTCAATACATGCTACATAAAAGTGTTTTTCCGAGCATGAAAGAAGCCCACGAATATACGCAAAATTGCCGGGTGACTGGTCGCTCGAGGCACTTTACAGGTATTCAAAAAATGATCAATGCAAGAAAATAATCAGAGTATCTCCAAGCGACGGCAAACAAAATTACCTTGGTTCTGTCCAGCTATGTAGCATTTCCATATTTTTAAGGTTTGGCTCAAGTTAAGTGAAACACCCTGTATAGTCGTGGCCCCTCTGGCACCTTGCTTAAAGGAGTTGCAAGGTGTTTGAGAATGGCAGGATGGCAACAATGTACCGTATTTACTCGAATGTAAGGCGACTGCGATTGAAACACAAGGGTTAACATTTCAGTGTGCGAAAATATAAAAAATAAAACAGAAGATGTAACGTGAGATGAATAGGAAGAAAAATACTACCTTTATTCAACAAATCAATTCAGAAACAAGTTCTCTTCCCTTATCGTCGTCTGATAAGTAGATAGTACTAGGCGGTATTCGCGGGAGATCACTAAGGGAGACAGTTTCACTTTCGCGAAATTTTTCACGATTCAGCCCAGTAAACATCCCCGACAAGTGTTTCTGGCACTGTGCCAAATTTCTTATCAGTGCCAAGAGCGTTGTCGGCCGTATACATTGAGAGGTTCGGTGTCGAAACATGTCAAGTCTTGCGAAAGTGAAACTATTTCCGAAAGTGATTGCCCAAGAATTGTCATCCGTGCCATCGAGCTTGTTTGAGGTTAGGTATTTTTTTAAAGACTGCACAATCATTTCATTCAGGCACAGTACCAGGCCATTATGAGGTCCTTCTGATCAGCCCCACGTTTACAAAAGCCCTCCCATTGGTGCTACCCTCAGTGGATCGTCGACTCATTAATGTCGAGCCACCAAGCCACAGCGAAGTTTCCCAGCTGTTCGGCCATCAAGATTACTCGTCTTTCAAGGTAATCATAAATTTTGCCGTTATTTGAACGCAACGCGAGGGTCGAGTTCAAGCAATGAAAATCACACACAAAAAAAACTTGCATAACAATCGATTACCAGTAATGCCTGCGTGGTGTTTGACCAGAGCCTCCTAAATAATTTCTGTGCCTGTCAAGCGTTGTTTGAGCAGCCGTCGCTTCTCCTACTCGCCTACTAGTGGTTTACACTGAGATGGCGCCACCGATGTAGACTACCGCCTGCCATGCAACACACTTCCGCCAGTTTTCAGTCATCCCAGCAGTCGTGATGGTGACCATCTGTACCATTTTGTGCATTCTTTCCAAGTATTTTAAATCCCCTCGGTGCTGCCAACTTGTGCTTAATGTTGAGCTGTGCTGACTGTCATTCAACCATGCTTCAGACAAGCATCCTCCAGAAAGTGTAAGAGTAACAAAACCTTCCTTTTTTTTTTTTGCTGCTTAAATATATGTTTTTTCTTTTTTCTGGTCCTCAAGCCACACAGAAAACAAACAAGTTGCAAAAGCTTCTGGGTATGAACATTTACGTCAGTCAGAGCACTTGCATGATGAAAAAAAGAATTGCGAGGAACTCCTCTTCAAGTTGTCAAATTAGTAGTTTGGATTTAGCTTATGCAGAGGTACAAGCTTGCCTCACTAAGGATACTGCAACATTAAACATAATATCCTCATGAGCAATTTTTGGCAAGTAAAATGCTCACTTCTGTAAAAAGAGAACACCTCCCGGCTTTCACATTTGCCACACCTTGTTATGGTAACCAAAGGCGAATTAACCACACATTACAACAGCAGTACTAGCCTGAACACACCTGTGCAAATTTTTTTAACTGCTACGTACAAAACACAATCCGTTTTGACCCTCCAGTTGCTGCAAACACACTTGAACTATTACATACTGCATTTGAGGCACCACTATGGTAAACTATGATGTCAAAAATGAGGCCCCGGCCGTACCGTTGATCACTGTTTCACAATCACAGCACCTGAGACAACCAGCATTGCGGCCACAGCGTGGAAATTTCTGACGGCAGCCCTCTATGTCAGCGACATATTCCCCGAAATGAGCAGCAGCTGCACGCAACTTTGCCGACTGTGCCTGTTTATTGTTGTCTAGATGACTATCTTTTGACAAACTGTGCATGTGTGTTTGCATGTGTGAACATACAAAGTATGTGTATGTGTGAAATATATATGTGTATGTGTGAATACACACATACACATAATATATGTTTCACACATATGCATACTATATATGTATTCACAGATACACATACATACATATGTGTATGTGTGAACAACCAGCTTTTGCTCAAGCAATTGCTCCTGTGTGTCACATGGCCTTCATATCTAATGGCGAACCTAACCCATTGCGATACTTATCCCCTTGACAGACGGAAAGCCTGCTTGCACAAAGGCCAGTTGCTCATACAGACACACACATACACACAAAACGCCTTCTTGTTAAACCTCACACAGCCTCTACCAACACACCGCTGGCAAGTTGCTATCCTTGAAAAGTACCGCATTTACTTGAGTTAAGGTTGAACATGAATATAGGTCGACCCCTATATATTGTTAAGGGCTAAATGGGAAACTGCGCTACGAAGAGGCTGTGCACGAATAGGGGACAATGAGGGAGACAAAGTGCAAGAAGAAAGAACGTCTGTAATAATAAAGTAGTCTTCACCTGTGTGACGCGTTCGCTACATTTTCATCTACATTGCACTCATCTAAGCTGTCCAGAAGTTTTGCCCATATTTGTATGGACTTCATGGTAGTTACCGTCAACAATGCATTTGTCTCGCTCCATTCAAAACAACACTTGACTTAAAAATTGGCATGCTGGTCCCTTCAGCTCCAGAATGTGACATTACAGTTGTCCCATCGAAGTGGCAGAAATTGTCATTTCCCACACGAACGCTTCCCACACCCACATCAACACTTCCCACACCAACTGGGACTGTTTCCTGCCAGGTGTAGTCCGCGCAGTCAACAAGGCCAAGCAAGAGATGATGCAGGCCACCGAGATTTTTTTGGTTTACAGGCGCACTTGACCAATTCCCCTAGACTCGGAACTTCGAATCGCCTGGAACTGTTCAGTTGACTCCCCCGAAAAGCTCTCCCGGTGCCGTCTCAAAGCCAGACAACACCTTCTTAATGCTTGCACTCGAGTTCAATCAGCGAACGCCAACAACACACAGCCTGTGCAGACATATCAATCCTGAGTCCTCATTTTGGTTCCACAGTTGGTTCACCAACCACGAAACTCACCCAATGACAAAATGAGTCTCCTGATATCGTCCACTGTACGTGACATGAGGTAGTCCTCCACTTGCTGTGCCTTGCTGGACAGGCCACAACCGCGCATGTCCACAGCGACCACCCTGCAATGCAGAGAAGGATAGAAGCCAGGCAGGACACGAGAAGATGAGACATCACATTTCTATCATTCACTTTTTCTCATTATTTCTTTTGTGTTGGTCAGTGGTGCAAGAGCAAGGTGTAGAGTGCCAGCATAATGTTCTTAAAATGCTTCGTCCTAATATGACATGAATTGGGAAGGATGTCAGTGACATAACGTGGCTTTATGCAGGCCTAAATACTACAGGCTGTATAGATGCCTAAAATGTATATACAGTTGAACTTTGTTCATACGTATTTAAAAAAAGAAGAAAAAGAAAAAAAGAACGTTGAGAAAAATGCACATTCTGAAGTTAGTAAATTATCGGCAGACTCAACTATAGTTGACATCTACAAAACGGAGAAGTGTTACACGAGTCATTGCGGCACCAGATGTTGACATGTGCCAGTGCTGGATCCTAAACGGCCTTGGGACACATGTGGCGATTTTCCTATTGCAGTGTTTTAAGACTGCGACAGAAAACTGAAGCGCAATCGAAGCGAAGGGCATTGCTTGAATACAACGCCGCCAAGGTGAAACATGACCCTCACTTTGCACCGCCTGCAGCAGGGAATGGTGGCGCATTTGGGTTACATCTACTATAAGACGAAAAGGGCTGACACGTAAAAGATTTGGCAGACGAAATCAAGCAAATGAGAGCAGAAACGAAGGAACTCACAATAAAGAACATGGAATTAAAGGAAGAAAGTAGACAGTTCTCGCAACAATGTGAAGATATGGAGCAATACATGCACCTAAATAACTTGGAAGAGGAGCACCTTCTGGAGTCGACCCAGTAATGGTCATACAGAAGATAGGTGAAAGTGTTGGCCGGAAGTTTGACACTACAGACATCAACATATGTCATTGGATTCGCACCCTGAAGCCTGGCATCCAAAATATTATCCTTCATTTTGTAAGAAGAGACATGTGCAATGCCTTCCCAAAATGCAGGAAAAAAAGGCTGGACACCACTGTCCTTGGTCAGTGGGAAGGAAAGCCAATCTATGTAAACGAACACCTTACACAGCGCAATAAGGCATTGCTCACAGCCACAATAAAAAAAAAAAGAAGGAAGCTAGGTGTAAGTATGTTTGCACTTCCAGTGGACGGGTGTTGGCACGCAGAAATGAGAAGTCGCGTGTGGTCCGCGTTACAGATAAGAGAGATCTTAACTATGTCACAGTAGAATCGTGAGAGATAAAGCTTTATTGAGAATGGATCACGTTTCAAATAACAGTACCGATTACTTTACCACCACTGACTTCAATTCAAAATTTTCTACTGCTGATAAAACATTTGCTGCATTGCACATGAACACAAGAAGCACAAAAAGCAAGGTAGATGACATAACTACTTTTGTTGAGTCATTATCTGTTAGCTTTGATGTGTTGTTGTTCTTTGAGACAAGGATCACCAAAAATAATGAACTGCCTCATCTATAAGGCTACAATTCAAAAGATTTATATTGGGTCAATAAGAAAGGAAGCAGAGTTGCAATTTATTTCAAAGAAACATTTTCTCACAAGATACTAGAAGATTACTGCGTTAATAATGATGATGTTGAATTCCTAGCACTGCGAATTGAAAAAGCAATTACTGTAGTCATTTACAGACTGCCTGTGGGAAGAAAAAGTCATTTTATATGTTTATTGGAGAATCTACTCGAAAGTTTTTCGCCGAGCTATACGATTTTAATTATGGACGACATCAACATAGACATGATGTCCAGTGATTCATGTGCCAGAGAAATGGTGATGTTATTGTCTGCCTATGGTGGCACAAATTACCCCTCCCCATCAACTAGCCCACTAGAATAACTACAACTACCACTACACAGCTCGACATCTGCATTTCAAATCAAAACAAAAAGGATTTAAAGAGTGGGATTTTCCCACACAATATAAGCGACCAATAACCAATATTTTACCAATATACCAGTATTACCAATACTGTATTACCATTTACCAATATCCAGGGAAAACATGGGGAATGCGGAAGATGGAAATTCAAGACGATGACCAAAACGAGAACAAGGTGAAAGCAGGAGCCAACGTTTCGACAAGTGGACTTGTCTTCTTCAAGGCGACGTATGCTTTCCTCACCACAGTATATATAGGTGGGGTTCTTCTAAAGGGGGGTGGGTGTAAGGTGGGTGGGTGGGGCAATGAGGGAAGGTGTGTTAGCGTGTCCAATTGAGAATAAAGGAATGCTGTGCACAAGGCCCAAGGCCAGGGCCAACCCCCCCCCCCGTCTGTCAACCACATGTCAATGCACGCATGTTAGCCAGCGTGTCAATGGCGTCTGACACGCCGGCTGAAAAAAAAAAAGGAGGGAAGGAAAGGAAAAAAAGGGATACACAAAGGAACCAAACTAAGTGTTGTTGCCTATAGCTTGAAATTTAGCCGTAGTGAGGGACTCCAAAAATTTTGACCACTTGGGGTTCTTTAAGGTGCACCTAAATCTAAGTACACGGGTGTTTTCGCATTTCACCCCCACCAAAATGCGGCCGCCGTGGCTTCGTGCTAACCTAACATCACAGCCACTAAGCAACCGCGGCGGGTAACGTTTCGACAAGGGCACTTGTCTTAGTCGGGGCAGTCAAACAAGCAAAATTGCTCATTGTTATTTATGCCCATTAATTAACCCTTTGACAGTCAATGACGTAAATATATGGCGCTGCGAACAAGTCCGAAAATAGTCGATGCCGTATATTTACGGCATCGTCTGTACGTTTAAAAAGCGTGCCAATTTCCTAACTTTTTCTCTTCTGTCATGTGCTGCCACTATGTGGGGATACATGGAATTTTTTTCGCACGCCTCCCTCTCTCGGTTTTCGTTGCATGGTTTGTTTTAGCGCTAGTTTACTCCCGCGCATCTATATACTACCGCTTGCGCATTACTGCGGCGCGTGCGGCGGCCGTTTGGATTTTGTTTCGCGGGCAGTTTCAGCTTCTTGCAATTGGAAAAGTGATGACTATCTCGTTACTAATCGCTCAAAGGGCGACTGCTAGTTTCTAGCTCGTTTAGTGCTCACAGGGGTGCGCGTAGGAAGGATGCCGCCGTGCATGCGTTTCCATTTCTTTTCTTTTTTAAGACTCGCGAAAACTAATTGCCCTAGCTGGTTGGCGATAAGATGAAGATTAGCGGAAGTTTGTCACACATGTTGCTTTTTTGATGGGCACACAACCAAACAATTTTCTTGAGTGCGCACCTACGCAGTTCGATTACGCTATGGACGTACGTATTAGTGTAAGAGCAGGAACATTTGAGACTTGCGAAATATTCTCGTGTGCGGATTTTCAAAGCCTTGAACTATGTGCATAAAAATGCATCAAATTTTTTAATTCTGATAACTTTATTTCCTTTTTTATTGTTGTTATTCATGAATATAGAAAGCACACATACCCACACAAAAGATTTTTTTCTCACTTTATGGTCACCCTAGAAAAATTACAGTAAATTTTTTTCGAAATAAGTCCCTAAGAAGAATTGGAATCCGCAATAAAAAAAATCGACCCTGAGCGGTCGCATATGGCGAAAAAAATCGACCCTCAAAGGGTTAAGTTGATATAGTAGGTAAAAATAAAGGCTGTAAGGTTTGACATTAACAAGTTGGTTTAAAAAGTATGTCTGCAGAAATATAAACACAATTGTCTCAGCTTTGTTTATTTTGGCAAAGGAGTGACCAGATTAAATTCAACTGACATACATATACGCCACCTGATGCTGGCGCTCTGCAATGTCAGTCCATTTCCAATGCAGGAACGAGATTGTGGGTATTCGTGTTTGCTGCGAACAATCATAACCTGGAATGATCTGCAGGCACATGTGGTAACAGAGGATGGCATCGAAAGGTTTCAAGCTATCCTAGAACATGATTACGTTGCACTGAGTTTTATACTGGCAAAAATATGACGAAGAAGAAAAGAAGGGTACAGATGGGTAAAGCACAAACTAGCAAGTCTTTATTTTCGTTAGAGAACATATTAATAAACAAATGAAAAAAGGCGGGATGAGGGGGGGGGGGGGAGAGAGGGCGCACTCATATGCCATGTGACAACGCAACAGCCAGAACCACAGAATTCAACTGCACTGATTCCATCCCAAGAACTCGATTTTGGCTTCTGTAAGTGCGACAGAGGGAGTGCTGACGCACTGGTCTCTTTCATTCCACATGACATATCGTTCTACTCATTTCACCATTAAAGGAATTCAATGAACAACAGGTGCTTGAAGAGTTACATTAATCTAGAATACAGCACAGATGATGCCTAGAGTTTTTTTTGAAGCCACCACGAAGAACAACCTACCTCCCGAGCATAAGTTTAAAGGGGCCTGAACTACTTTTTATCAAAGTGCCGAAAGCCAGTGGAAGATAAAATAGGCTATTTCAGAAATACTTTGCTGCAAAAAGTACTTCAATGCATTCAGCAGAAGCAGAGTTATTGGCAAACCCGCCCTTCACAGTGCTCCCACTCCTTCTTCAATGCCTTGCACTGCGAAGGCTACAGCAGAGCGGGGCGTGACAACGCTTGGCCTACTGAACGTCAGAGTGGCGTGCCATTCAAATTTGACTTTGGATATTACCATAGATGTAACTACTTCTGATTTTGGTGCCTATGGCATGCCAAATGTAAGCCAAATGCGACTGTCCTCAGCGAGCAGCCAGTTGACTCGTTGCGACACCCCGCGGCGGCTGTGGCATCTGCGCTACGTAGCAGACTGCAGCTACATGCCACTGTGGTGAGCATGCGCAGCGTTTGCTTTATGCACGACCGGGCACTCATGCTCATATTCTCCCGTGTTGATCGTGTTACGTGGCGTGGACCGGCTTCGTCCTTCACCAACTTGACTGACGGATGGTAGCCACATCCAACTTAAGCATTTTTGAAACGCTATCAATAGCTCGATACAAAGTGAAGTCTGCCAAGGCGTCTAAACAGGAGCGGCCAAGACTGAGCACGTGCTGGCATGTATGTGTGGTCTGACCTTAAGTTTCGCATGGTTCGAGGCTAGTTGAATGTTCAAGACTAGTCGGAATTAATGAGACCCAACGACTACGGCATCGACAAGCAGGGTGGCCAAAGTCTCATTCATACGAGGGCGGGCACGGCCAAGCATGAGCAGACGAGAGTCAGCTTCTTCTGGAAGTGCGTAATTATTATCGAAATTTGAAAGCAGGTTTTCACTTACTTCAGAATGTTTAGTAAACTTCGTCAATAAACATACACAGTTGCAGTAGGAAGAAGCGCACTTATCCAACCACCCTTCTCTATTGATGTCAGCTACTGACCAAGCATGGGAATCTGCACATACTGTTATGAAATAAAGCATCCAGGAAAGAGTGAGGAGCAAGCTTCTGTTGGAAAAGAGAGCGTTTAAGAGAAAGGTGACAAAGGTGACTTCGTGCTCCGCTTGCGAGTCGCACGTGCTGCGCACGAGTGCAGCACTTGGCTGACAGAGAGAGAAATGCTGCACAGAAAGGCAGGGGGGTTAACCAGAGGCAGTTCCGGTCGGTTGGCCGAGATGTACACAGCAGGGTATGTTATCTGCGGACCATGTTTCTCCACCAAGCCCGATGGGTGGTTGAAGGCCACTTTAAGCTTCCTGCATCTCTCCACCGATCCACAATGCCAGTTTACTGTCGTTTTCAAGACATGCTGCAGTGCGCTTGTGTGGCAATGCACAAGTGGATATACATACAAGTAGCATATATCCTACTGAAACAATCTTTGCAACATAATTGCATAATTTTCTTAATAATAGCCTTTGAATAGCACCTAAGCAGGCAATGTGTGCTAATGGTGTTTAGTGGATTTGACATAAATCCTAGCACATGCCCCCTGCATTTTCATTGCACCACGGTTACTACATAGCAAGTTTCACACCATTTTCAGCAAGAAATATTGACCTTGTTTTTTAGAGTTTCAGTTCCAAAAACATACGCTAGCTTTTCATAATGCATTCACTCATACATCAAATGTAAAATTCGTAACCTAGTATACTTCCCCAAAGATAACCTACAAACTTGCATAACGAACCCACTTACATAATAACTCCCTCTTGCCCCCACTTTAGCATCCTTGAGATATGTTTTTATTTTTATAAAAAACATGCACCTCACTTCCGGGGTCAGAGGTCAACATCAGTCTGCTTTATGTAGAAGTGACTGGATGGTGCCATTGGCTGTCCTTCCTTTTTTCTTGTGACTATGCACATATGTGGTAGGGAGCACAGGTCCAGTGAAGCTATTTTTGTTCAGTTGTTTTGTCTATGCTCCTGACGTGCACCAACCATGTCAAACGAAGATGTGATTTGATCCCAAAATTGTCAGATAGTGTCATGGTACAGCAAACATCTCTTGCAGTGAAGAATGCTTAAGAGTCGCAACACGAGTGTTCGCAACATATTGACCGTGCACTTTTGCTGACGCCATTCAGGCGTTTCCCATTTCTTCACTACTTTTGCGGTGTTACTTGGGTGCTGTGCTCTGACTCTTACAGCTTAACCCTTTCAGGGTCAATGACATAAATCTACGGCGCTGCGAATAAGTCCAAAATGGTCAATGCCATATATTTACGGCGCCGTCGGTATGTTTAAAAAGAGCACCAATTTCCTAATTTTTTCTTTCCTGGCATGTGCTGCGACTATGTAAGAATACAGGGAATTTTTTTTCTCGCGCCTCCCTCTCTCGGTTTTCATTGCATGGTTTGTTTTAGAGCTAGTTTGCTCTGGCGAGTCTATATGCTACCGCTCATGCAATGGCGTGTGCGGATGGGCACCGGTTTTGGTTTTGTTCGACGGGCAGTTTCAGCTTCTTGCACTCGCAAAACTGATGGCTATCTCGTTACTAATCACTAAACGGGAGGCCACCTGTTTCTCGCTTGTTTAGTGCTCACAGGGGTGAGCATAGGAAGGATGCCGCCGTGCATGCGTCTCCTTTCCATTTTTGGGGGGAGACTCGTGATATCTAATTGCCTCTGGTTGGCGGTAAGATGAAGGTTAGCGGAAGTCCGTCACCTTTTGCTTTTTTGATGGGCACACAACCACTCAGTTTTCTTGGGTGCGCTCACCTACCCAGTTCGATTAGGCTATGTATGTAAATATTAGTGTAAGAGCAAGAACATTTGAGACTTGCGAAATACTCTTGTATGCGCATATTCTAAGCCTTGAACTATAGCAATGCATCAAATTTTTAATTCTTATAAGTTTATTTCCTTTTTTATTGTTGTTATTCATGAATGAAGAGTACATATGTACCAACGTAAAATGTTTTTTTCTCACTTTTAGGTCACCCTAGAAAAATTACGGTAAATTTTTTCCAAGTGGAAGTCCCTAAGAAGAATTGGAATCTGCAATAACAAAAATCGACCCTGGGTGGTCGCATATGGCAAAAAAATCTATCCTGAAACGGTTAACTGCTACAAGAAAAATTTGGTGGAACATTTTCCTTGCATAATGGATGCTCCCCACATATTAACATCAACTTCTCGGGAAAAAAGTGGGTTTGTTATGCAAGTACAAAAGGGAGGTGCCCCATAACGCCCATTCCCCTTCCAATGCCAAACAGTTTCACTCACCAGTGGTCCTTCTGGAAGTGCCGTATCTGCTTCTCCCAGGTGTACCACGTGTCCAGGAAACCATGCACGAACACCATCAGCGGGTTGTCGTGACTTCCAGCTGACACGTAGTGCAGAGTCACATCCTGCAGCAAGACAAGGGAGGCAGCAGAAGCGGTGGCTTCAGCTGGGTGGCGCACGACAACACTCTGGTGCCACTCAGCTGTGGCTCGCATAAACAAAAGGCACACATGCCAGACTTCAAACAGAATCCAGGCTGACAGGCTGGCCATGCTACCGCAGATAATTCCACTGGACATTTCGTACGATTCCACGGTAGGAGGCAGTGTGAAATTGAAAAGGACACAGGATCAACAATATGTGAGTGCAGAATTCAACTGATTTTAGTGAAATAACACACTTACATATATCCTGTGATGACAAGAGACAATGAAACCAAGGAAAGTATAGGGGTGAATTGTTTTTTTGTTGCTGTTGTTTTTTATTGTACAAGAAAAATGAAAGTGGACAAAAATACAAAAAGAAAGCAGCTGGCCACTGGTGTGAACCAAACCTACATCCTCGGCATTACATGTGTGACACTCTTATAGCGGCACCATTTTCCCACCTACTTTCTTGGATATTTAAGTATGCCTGCTAGCTCCAGGCATGGTAGCGGATGTAGAATGCCCTGTCCATCGCAGGCATCACCTTGTAAAGGAACTTGCAAGAAAATAACTGTCCAATAAAACCTCGTACACTAACCTGTGGTGTCGAAGCTTGTGTTGCACTGCTGTTTCATTAGCTTGTGTGTCTGTCAATTTCATTTCATGCATGAGGTGTTGGAGAAGAAATGAGGTGAAGCACAACATGATGACACAAATTGCCCATATACCCCAACAAACACTCAAAAAATAAATCTACTCACAAAGTGTCGCTTAGGCCTGTTGACTCGCAAGAACGAAAAGCACCTTCTGCACACGCGACACATGCTAGGTGCTTCTCTAGGGGGCCTAGAATGCTCCCACTGCCAGGCTCTAGTCGGAGTGAAAGCTAGCACAGTTGTTAGAAGTACTCTATGTTGACCACTACAGTCACACACAACACGTTACAAGTCCTCGGGGAACAATGCAAACAGAGCACACTGGCAAGTTCGAGTCTGAACACTGAGCCTTTGTGCTTAAACTAGTTTGTGTGGGTCATGTTGAACCTGATACTGCAGTGGAGGCACACTTGATCTGTTCTACCAAGGCCTCAAAGTATGTAGCAGTAAAGAAATTGTATGCGGGGGCCTGTACTGAAGGCTCACATGGCATCAGAGAGAGACCACCGTGAATGCCACTTTTACAGATGAAAACAACAGCACACGAAATGTATCAGGTGCCATTTTTTTAACAGTAGTAATGAGGTTAGTGAAGAATGACTGCCTTACGCAGGATAGATTTGCACTGGAAAAGTTGTATTGGATGGCTGCAAAGATGAAAGAAAAATTATGTATGCTGTTTCCACACAAGCTGTAACAGAAAAAAAATAAGAAAAAAAGACCAGAAAGATTAAGAGACAAGGAAAGAACAGTTTGGAGGTACAGCTTCAAAGCAATGCATTATTTCATTGCACATAATTGTGGTATCAAAAGCGATTGGCAACTCTCCCAACTCACATTTTAATGTTACCACCGCTCACAGTAAAATCACCAACTTCCTTGCCTCTCGATGGCTCCTCATTAAAAAACTGCATTAATGGTGCTGTCTCTTCTAAAATGACAGCAAGGTTGCATGCATCTGCAAATGAAAGAGCATGCTCGAAGTACTTTTGACGATAAGCAAAATGTGGAGTGGTATTTAGCTCCAGAATCAGCAATGCCTCGTCACATTGTTGGAATTCAAGTGTTTCTGGCAGTATGTCTGCTATGGGACAATGACACAGCTAGTGCAGTTGCAGTGCAGTTGCAGTGCAGTATGAGCGTGTGCACTCGCTGTAGTTACAGGAGAGATGCTGATGGTTAAAGAAGACTCTATTCCCATCCTGTTAGACCTCTGAATGTACCATAAAAAGAGAACAAAAGAGGGTACCTATGGAGTGAAAAAAGAAAAAAAAAAGAATTATATGGGAATTACTTGAATTATTATAGTATTTGATTATATTAATGGTATTTAGTACACTCCGCCTGGTGCCACTCCACAACCACAAGAGCTGGAAAGGTTCTTTCTTTTTTTTTGGGGGGGGGGGGGCACTAATTGTTGCAGACATTGCTTGCTTCCAAAAAACAACAGACAAATGAAATTGCATGCTTGATAATTCAGTGTTAGTTTTGATTCCGAGTACATATACCAGTTTTTTTTTTTCGTGCACCAAATTTTATATATAATCTGTGGCAGATAGCAGAGTTCTGACCCTTGAACTAATTTACTTGATGAGGTGAAGATTACTTCTACGAGAAATCAAACTGGCTAGCTGAATAATTAGCATACCTGCAGAAATTACCTTTTGATTGAATACAGTACATAATGCAATTTATTAACTGTATCCGGTGGTTCACAAGGCACATTCACTTGGAATGAATTCACAGGGTGACAACAGTTTCGAGATATGCGAGGTGTCCAACGAAATATACTTCTTCCTATTTCTTGGAGGTTAGCGATGCAACGGTGGCGGATAGACTAATATTTTTTTTTTGTCCTCAGGAAACACTGTGCATCGCAAAGGGCCAGCAACACAGGCAGTCCTCGTGTATCAAGGGTCCGTGAACTTGATCACACAGATTCATTCCATTTCTCAATATGCCAGTCACTATTTTGGAGTCAACAACTGCACACGTCTTCCCTGCACTGTTCCACATTCTGCAGCATGAATGGAGCGCAGTGTGTTTGCGCACACCCAGTTGCATTTCTGACAGCTGATTGCACAGAAGCGGGGCAGAAATTGTAATGGTTTCTTATTACTGGGCTTTTGCTGAAGCAATGTACAGCATGCCACCAAGAGTGCCATCTTGTTCCTCCGAAGCAAACTGCTCCATGAAAAGGGTCAAAGCATGTTCGGCGCTACAATGTGTCATAGGGAAGAACGAATGAAAGAAAAGAAAGAAAGCAACACACAAAGAACACCTGTGTTCAAGCTATCGTGTCACATGGCGGTTGTCAGCAGACAATAGCAACAAATGGCAGGGCACACAGCTGTCCTCCGATTAAAATAAACTGCCAAGGTCAGCAGAGTGGACTCTTCATTTCTTCTTTCTTTTTAAACAATTGAAGGCTTCATTATTAGTGTGTAAGCATTCTTTGGCGAGCTCCCCAGCCCTGTGACACGAAAAGTGTAATGCCTTATTTCTGCACAAAAATACGTAATTTGCAAAGTTAAGACATTTAATGGTAGACTTTAAGCGATAAGGAAAAGCAAAAAATAGAAGAACGAAAATACCCATAAATATACATAGGATTCCTGAGAAAATGAATGGGGAAGTTTATAGTAGGGGTGGGCCTACTGAAATTTGGAGGTGTGCCAACTGAAATTTGGGGGTGGGCCAACACGGAAGTTGAGAGTGGCCCAACTTTAATTTGAGAGTGGGCGAACTTAAGTTTTGGGATGGGCCAACTTGAAATCTGGGGGACGACCAACTGAAGTTTGGGGGAGGGCCAAATTGAAATTTAGAGGTGGGCTAACTTAAATTAGGGGGTGAGTCAACTTAAATGGTGGGCCAACTTGAAATTTTGGGGTGGCCCAATTTGCTGAGTGGCCTTCGAGTTAGGGACACCTTGCTGGCAAGCGGGCAAGCCGAGACGCTTGGTGCGTTTCCATTGGGCCTTAAAGGCGCAGTCAGAACGCAGGCGAGAGCTTGCACGGACAGGAAAGGACGCGTAACACAGGCTTACGAGAGCGACAGCGAGGGTGACATGTTATCATGGCGGTGCACTCTCTCCTCACACTATGCTTCATGCGCTAATATGGTAGCTGGTGCTCCCTTTCGACCGGTCTGCTCCATCGAGGCATGCTCGTGCCTGCCATTCCGGCTGAATTGGCACGATCACATTGAAGGGGTTGGTTGCGGCAATAAAACCTGACAATTCTAAAGCGTAAGCATTCAATTGCCACCGCAAAGGCCATCGGTAGGCAAGCGCATAAGCTAGGAAAAGCAAGTAATCAAAACTACGCAATAACGAAGTCACAGCCGAACCAAACAATGCTTACGCATTAGTAGACAATCCTCAGAATTTCTGTAAGTTTTTCTTGCGACAGGAGGTAACTGTTTCCATTTATATAAAATGGGGTCTTTTATTCTCTAACACACACATATGCGCCTACAACCTGCTCCACTGTTTATACAACATGGCCCGAATTGAAGTTAGCCGGGAAGACGAAATGGGTGCAGTTACGTAAATTACGCGCCCCGTTTTCGTTTAATTGCCTTCCAGTGGTCCCGAAAGCGGTCAGACGCCACGGAGCGAGGATTCGCGCGAACCTCCTCGCACACGCCTGCACGCCCGAGTTCAAATTTCCCGCGAGCGCACACGTACTCGCTCAAACGCATCCGCCATCTCCGGTCGCGCGGCGGGTACGCAGAGGAAGCAAAATACGCGCCCGACGGGAGGCGTCGATGCCGAATGAATGAAGCACGGCGTGACAGGTCGCGAGTGGCGCGCTCAAACGCGCACGTCGACGCCTCGAAAGCGGGCAGACGCATGCAGGCGGACAACAAACAGCCGAGAGAAAAGAAAATAAAGCAACAGCTCCGCAAAAAGCAGTGGATCCAGTTTGCGGTAGCAGTTTCATTTTTGTAGCTGAAAGCTCAGTTTGTGGTTGCTTGAATTCGCCTGTAGCCGCGCGCTGCCCGTCAAGTTCGGGGAGGGCTTGCCGGTCCCACCGGAGCGAATGCGATCGCAACAAGAAACAAAACCGTGACAGGCGGCTGACGGGGAACAGGAGGTCCGCTGGCTCCCAACTGGCAGCGCGTCAATAACTTCATCGGACATGCCTCGTCAGTGCGGTGACAGCTGCAGGGCGGTCGAATTACTGGGGGCGTCGGCTCGCATCACTGAAAAACAACTGCGCCGTCAGGGGGGACACGCACACCGCCAATCAGCAGGGGACGTCCGGGCGCACAGAAGTTGCCCAGACTGCGGCGATAGAGGAGCTTTGCGATAACCGCCGTGCACCCCTGAAAAATACCGCCTCGCTCGAGAGCCTTCTAGGCCGCCCGCCTACGTGAAGGGCGACGCGTTCTCCTACGGCGTTACGTAATGAAACAAACGTCAGAAGCGGCGGCCGAGCGCGTCGCTTTCGATAACGATACCACGCTCCGGCATGAGCAGCTTGCAAATCGAAACAAACCTCAAACTAAGTGCCCACAAGTGATTGACAAGGCAAGGTGGGAGCAGTTTTCAGATTGACTCGCATGCACGGTGATGCGAGACAAGCCCCGGAATAATTAGGCTGACACAAGCAATACAGCGGCCCATTAATAACAAGACCACTACACAAGTTGATGCAAAACGCGCTTAGGTCATTCATACGCGAATGAGTCGAAGCGAGGCAGCCGGAGCAAAGCGATCGTAGATGACATCACACACCTGCAAAGTGACGAATTCGTGGGATCCCAGAGCCGGGTCGCGGAGACACGCCGGCTCTTCGGGACGCTGCTTGGGCGTCAGTATGGACTTCCCTTTAAACAGCACCTGTAAGCCGATCCTGAGACACACCCAGAGTCCCAAGCAGGTGCCGATCGTCACCAGCAAGATCTGACTTAACGCCCGTCGCAACGTCTTGAACGCCATCGCTGCGCTCGATGCGCCCTGTCTTGGGATGGGTCGCCTGCGATGCCTGGTTGCGCTTCGCCGCAACACTCGCGTCACCCGTTGGAAATGCACCGGTGCGCAGCTCGGCGACTCACGTGGAGCGCAGAACGCGGTCTGCGCGTGCGCTAAAGAAATTGCTGCGCCAACAAATGTTATTTGTTCTCACCACATGAAAACATTGTTTCACACGGCGTAGAACACTTAGCGTGCCTCGATGTCGGCGAAAGAAATGAGAAATGTTGAGCAAAATGCCACTTCCGCTCATATTAAAAATGGCTGCGCCCATGGATTTTTTTCTACGCGCCATCCACGCTAACTGTGCGTTGAGCAGCCAATATAAAAGATGTTTAGGGACGCAGCGACCTTAAAGCGAGTTTAAGTTGCAGATTTTGTTAGCACATAGTTAAAAATAAAGTGTGGAAGAAGCAAGTCTAAATACGTTTGACAACGAAAAGCGCCGAGATGCGAGACTGGTTGTCGAAATGCTAGTTTGTTTGGTTTGGGGCTTTCGAGTTATGCGCGCCAATCTTGCGACAACGTTTGGCAAATGCTTCGCACAGCGCAAAATGTGTATGTTGCTTCGATCTTCCGTACGGCAGACGGCTTGACAGCTACTTGTGCTTGGAGGATATTTACTACGTGGAAACAGCAGCGCCTATGGCGACGCCGTGTTCATTCGCATTGCTTTCTTGGCTTGCGTGGATCACAGCTTCGAAGAAATAAAATATGTCAATAGCTTAGCCTTAGTGAAAGACAGTCGCTAAGTAATCTTTATACCGACTGCTGTAAAACTAGCACAGGAGGTGGGTAGTGGACGCCCCAGTAGAGATGCCAAGAGTCCAAAAATTTTGAAGACGTGGAAAATACTATGCAAAACATTTTTTTTTGCATAGTATCATTGCCAAGTGAGACAAGCGTAATGCTAATGATACATAACGGGTTTTAGTTAGGGATCGAATAACATCTTTGTCGGTGCATTGTTACAGTGGAAGCTCTATTTCCGTTGCTGTTCTTTTTGCTATATTCGAAGTTTATCCAGTAGCGCCATATATTGTGTCCTATTGTGTCAAAGTCTACTGGTTCCAATTAAAGTCGTTCTATTGAAAACAATATCACATGTAGTATTACGGTACATGAACCTTTATAACAGCGAATTCTCGGAACTAAGAAACTATGTCTAATTGATTATCTCATGTTTATGATGACATAGGAGTTAAGTATGGCTGTGGTAGTTTGAGAGCTTGTTGCACAGGGAGACTGCTGCAGGTTGCTGCAAGGCAGCTAGTGACAAGTGCAACATAAAGCACGCATAAAAATGTTCCATATAATAGTGGCGTTAATAAAGACCGCGCAGCGAGCGATGGAGCTAAAAATTTTAGGCGTAATGTTAAGAGATGGGAAGATTGCGGTGATGGTAAGAGAGCAAATGGGGCTAGCCGGCATTCTAGTTGACATCAAGAGGGAAAAAAGTTGAGCTGGACAGGCCATACAATACGTGGGGCAGGTAACCAGTGGTGCATCAGAGTCGTAGAATGGGCGCCAAGGGAAGAGAAGCATAGTTGAAGCTGGCAGAGAATTAGGTGGTGTGACGAAACTAGGAAACTTGCAGGCACGAGGCCTTTTTCCTCTGCAGTGGGCATAAAAGTGGGTTAATTATGATGACAGTGATGTGTGTGAGATTCCCTCGTCCTGTTGTATAACTTCACATAGGACAAGGCAAGAACAGTGGTAGAAACAGGTATGTCACTTCAGCCCACGTTTCAACAAGGGGACTTGTCTTCTTCGGGGCAGCAACTGCTTTCCTTGGCAGCATTTTGTGTAGCTCACTTTCCTGAATAAGCTGGTGCGCAGAGTATGGCGAGGAAAGTCAAAGTGTTGAAGCAAAAGGGTAGGGGTATATTGGCAGTGTTTAGTAAGGAGGGAACAGCTAGGAGTGCTGCTGTTGGTTCCTCCGAGAAGCCAGGGTAACAAAAACAAGTCCACACGTGCAACCAGGACTTGTCGATATGGCAGGCCCAGTCATCCCAGAAAACAGGAACTAATAATATATATATATATATATATATATATATATATATATATATATATATATATATATATATATATATATATATATATATATATATATATACTACTTGGACATATGAAAAAAGAGCAGCATTACCCCTACCTCTATAGCACTGTGTTGCCGCTGTTCTTTTGAACACTTTGATTTCACTCACCATTCTATACGCACCAGCTTATCCTCCCACCCACCCCCCCAACCAATGAGTGGGGAGTCTGAGCTGCATGACCACTGCTAAGCAAACCAGTTGGTGCCCCAACTCTAAACGGCGGCACTCCCTGCTCAATCACTCTCCATTGCCTCTAGCCTCCATCTTCCCATGAACTTGTTTGAAGTAGGATAAACTGGACGATAGGTTGACTTGGTGCTAAGAGAGCACAGCACAATCACCAGAAGTCTCGCCTTGCATAATGTAGCCTTGCATTGGAAAACGTGCAGTTTGCTCTCCTCTCTTCATGAGCACTAACATAGTATGCAGTCATAAATATCATATCTTATAGTTGCATTGTCTGTATATATATGACATGCAGACAATACAACCATATTTACCTCTGATAAGCCTCTGGAGTCGTTAATCACTAAACTAAATACTTACCTAATAAACATAACCAACTGGTGCTGTAAAGACAGGCTATAGATTAATCCTTCGAGAACCAAGTTCGTACTCTCTTAGTCCTTGCCAAAAACAGCAATCGCCTTTCTAGAATAAAAGAAGAGCATAGCATATGGTATCCAGATTATCAAAAACTTGTCCCTTTTTTAACCATGCCACATTTATCTCTATTACTTATTTATTCATTCATATATTAATTACAGTATATCATGCTGGGAAAGCGCATTCACTTCACCACTGATCAAATGTTGCAAAATTAGGCTATAAGGTTGCTTACATCAAGGTCCATTCCATATTAATCACAACACTCCTTCATGACAATAACATTTTCACAGTCAATATGCGACTTAGTTACAGCCTTGGTATGATTTTGTTCTCAAGAATGGAACTCCAATAGTGTGAATCCCAGCAGCACATCTTGTCAGCAATAACAATACTATGTTTGCTTCAGCAAACAGCTTCTTTCCTCTGAAAATATGAACTAACCAAGGTATGCTAACCAGTGTGTTTGCGTGCCATTTCAATATGACAAAATTTTACTGCCGCTGCAAAGGAATGCCGAGACAATAGATGGAAACTTCCTTGGATGCAGATGGTCAAATGGTTTAATTAAAAACGGTTGCTTGCAAATGCACTCAGCACGACAAGAGCGACCGCCAAAGTGGAGCCGCATTGTGTACCGTATAAAATCCAAGTGCAATGAGATCCTATCGCACCCCACGCACTTTGAGCTGAAGGTGTGCAAGAGTGAGAAAAGAAAGATGGTCGCTTCATGAGTGCTACCTTCCTGCGCGGGCAAAGGAAAAGAGGGGGAGGGAAGCGAACTCGCAGCAACGCGCTCAAGCGCGCCTTGGCCGTGGTTGTGCATGGCTGTAAGCACGACCGAGCGCATATGCAGCCGCGCACCCTCTTTTAGGGGTAATCCGCCGCGTATGCAAGGAGTTGTCGTGGTGAGATGGCATGGCATCATGTAAGCATTGCAGGTTGCGTACATAATCTCGAGTTTCGGTGACCTGTTGGAGAGAGAGGCAGACGCTTCGCTCCGCACTGCTGGCACTTTTCTTGATAGCGTTGTCCCAGTGCGGGCGACACTGTCAGCCATGGGGGCAGAGTGCACACGAAAGCATGGCTGGCTTCGCTTAATTCGTACTGCCGATGTGAAGATACTGTTGACATGGCATGAAACCGTATCATTCGTCGGCGACTCCCAAATTCGTCAAAATAAATTGTTTTCTCATTCAAATTTGCATCTTCAATTGCCCGATAATTCGGAAAATTCTGCAGCCCCTTTCCATGTAAGAAAAATAGATTGGCGACTATACTTATCTGTATAAATGGTCAAATTTCAATAGAATGAAATTTCGATATAACGAAGCGAATTGCTGATTTTATTTTTTTTAAATTTTATTTTACATCATACTGCAGGTCCTGTGGCCCAAGCAGGAGGTACAAGGTAACAAAATAAAAAATATGCATACAAAAGTCAGACTTGCAAAAATACGAAATTTAAGAAATGAAACAATATAGCACGAAACAGCAATGTTACTTAGGAAATGCTAATAATATGAGTTTGAATTGATTCAGGGGAGTTCTGATGATGGAAAGGGATGAGGTTCCATTCTTCTATAGTTTGAGGAAAGAAAGAAAATTTAAAGAGGTTTGTCCTGGCAACATAAGGGGAGAGAGCGAGGGGGTGGGAATGAGGGGTTTTCCTGGATGCAGAAAGAGGTATGGACTACGATCTAATGAAAATTTACAGTTTATGAAGGAGTAAAGGAAATTCAGGCATATTATTTTTCGCCTCGTTTGAAGGGTGTGAAAACCATTTGTCCTCAGTAATTCAGTTATAGACTCTTCTCGGCTGTATTTGGAAAAAATAAAACGTATGGCTCTTCTCTGTATCCTTTCAAGAGCGTTAATGTTGGTTTTGGTAAACGGGTTCCAAATAACGCACGAGTATTCCAATTTGGGTCGAACAAATGTGGTATAGGCTAATGATTTCACTTCATGGGATGCATGTTTAAGCTTATGGCGAAGTAGACATAGCTTTCTGAAAGCAGAAGAGGTGGTAGCAGCAATGTGGCTATTCCAATTTAGGTTGTTAGTAATTGCAATTCCAAGATACTTGTACTCGCTCACTTCGGCCGAGGGATCTTGGCCAATAGAATAAGAAAATTTCAGGGGTAGTTTTTTGTTTGTTATACGCAGAAGCACAGATTTATCTGCGTTAAGTTCCATTCCCCACTTGTTGCTCCACTCAAGAATGTTGTTTAAGGCTAAATGAAGAGATAGTTGATCATGAAGTGCATTATTATCGTTAAAAATGATACAGTCGTTGACAGGGGCCTCTATTACATCAACTATGTCGTTACAATAAATAAGAAATAGTAGGGGGTCAAGGACGCTGCCTTGAGGCACGCCAGAGGTTACTGAAAGAGAATCGGACTGCTGCCCATCAATCACTACGTACTGTTTTCGACGCGTCAAGTAAGCAGAAACCCAGAACAGGATAAAGGCAGGAAGACCAAGGAATTCTAATTTACAAATTAATTTGTCATGAGGAACTAAATCAAATGCTTTCTGAAAATCCAAGAATATCACATCCACTTGGCCAGCCTTGTCAAGGACAGAAGCAAATGAGTGAATGACTGTGCTTAATTGGGTGACTGTCGGGAGCCCCTTCCTGAAGCCATGTTGGAAAGGAGATAAAATATTACGCTCGTTTAAGAAATCAATAATTTAGTCAGCAACAATGTGTTCAATTAATTTACAAGAAGAGGATAATATGGAAATCGGTCAGTAATTCAAGACTGAGCTTGGGTCACCTTTTCTTCATATAGTTTAAATATTTTTTTAATAGGGACAACACATGCAACTTTCCAATCGAGCAGAAGTACCGCGGAAAGTAGAGATGCCTGAAAAATTACTACAAGGAATTTACTTAAATGTTCCGCATAACGCCGAAGGAAGGTGTTGGGAATGCCGTCTAGACCAACAGATTATTTTACTTGTAACCGGAGGAGCATGTTAAGTAGACCTTCATGAGAAATGTTAATGTCAGAATAGCAGGACGGTGAAGTTTGGAAAGAGGGTTCAGTTGGTGGGGAGAAGTCACTGTGGAAGTGGTCATTTAAAAGGTTAGCAACAGCCTTGGGATCAGTTATTGGAATGCTATCGTGGATAATGTTTGTTATGGATTTATTCCGTTCCTTAATAATGTTCCAGGACTTCTGGGGATCTTCCTTAATAAAATTTATTAAAGTGTTACTGAAATAAAAAATTTTTGCTTCTGCAATGGCATCTGAAAGGGCGACACGAACACTGGTTAAATTGTCAGTAGCTGGGCCTTTCTTTCTTAGGCGTTTGGCTTTATGTTTTAATTGAATAGTGCGTCTATTTATCCATGGTGTATGTTTAGCTGGCTTTTTAAGTTTGTTTGGTGTAAATTGATCAATGCAGAATAAACACATTGCTTTAAACTTTTCCCAAAGCTGCAGAATGTCATTCTGGCAAAATTCAGAAAGACAAGAATCCAGATAATCTGTTATTCGCACATCATCAGCCTGCGCAAAATTTTTCACAATCGTAGGCGCATACCGCCTTATACCCCTGTTACATGGCACATGTAATGTCATTCGCAGTGAATGAGATTATGTCTTAATGCCATTTTTGTTGCTTTTACACGGGCATAGCGAATGACATTCACAACTAATGGCATTTGCCCATTGAATGAGTTTCCCAAACTCATGCAAGTGTGACTTGTGTAATCTTGACGACAGGGGCTTGTCAAAAAATTACAAAATCGATAAGTTACAATGAAATGTAATCAGAGTAAAGTTGTCATAATTGCTGTTATGAAATTTTTGATCATTTTATGATGTACAGCACAGTAGTTGAAGTAGTTTGTTCAGTTACATTCTTGTTCTCAGTCTCCGGCTCTTGTTGGTCATGTTTACAAACGCTCGTCTGTTTTTTTTACATTTCTGCATATTGTTTTCAAGATGGTGCCGCACTAATGCCTATCTGGCAACCACGGGAGCCAACTCTGTGGCTTCGTCAGAGGAGAATGGGAAGCGTAGAGCACATTGAACCGACGAGACACACACACTGCTGAAAGTGTGGGAAGACCACCTCACCGATTTGCGCAGGGTGAAGCGCAACCTGAAAGTATACACGTTGATTGCTGAGTGCTTGCATGCACAAGGTGCCGATAAACATCGCCATGAATTGCGAATGCCATTTTGTATACCCATGTAGACAGGAAACGCAAGACTGCAATGACATTCGGTATGAATGTAATTTACTGTGAATGACATTACACATGTGTTGTTACGGAGGCATTAGTTATATCGAGGTTTAACTGTATATTTTGTTGCAATTTCTTCTACTAAGTTTCACATCGTAGGGGGCCCTGTACCGTCTCCGACTATGGGACCTCCTCCTGTATATGACGCCCATCTAGATGTGTGTAACTCTACTGCACCGCTGAAATCTGATTTTGGAAATCTGGATCTCCTGACAAGTTGTCAAAGCAAATCACATTTGTAAAGAAGAGGAGCAATGTTAGCTGAATGTAAATTGGTTTGCATCACAACAAAGCACAGTCTCTGCGTTCTCGAGTCTGGCTGCACTGAATGACCAAATGCAGCTCCTGTCACATGTACAGTCAAGAGGAATTAAGGGGCTAAATTTTTTTTTCATTCAAACTATATGAAGCAAGGACAGATTGTGGCCCCTATCTGCTGCAAGTTATCTTTTCATCTACTTTAGTTTACATTTTCATTATTATTTCTACAGTAGTTAGTTTCTCCAGTACTCTCCCTGGCTTCATTGTCCCTCTTTGCTAGATATCATTATGTGAAGTCCATTTCGTCTCCATTTCTATATCTCACTGCATCAGTAAACACTTCATCTGAGAGTTGAGCACTTGTTACTCTGCCGTTCTGTCCAGCACAATTTTACTTGCACAAAACATCAAATGGTGCATAATTGACAAATTAACAAAATTTAATTATTTTATAGTACATATTCCAACTCACAAACTGTAGCAGATGAATTCTCAAGCCTTATCCATTTGGAATTAATTATCAATATGACACCAGTTTTGTGAAATTCACCTAAAAGGTGTGCATCAAATTTATTGTCGTTCATTACTTTTGTGGCACTTTGCTAAAAACAAAGTGGAACAACAGTGCATCTTCGCCACAATTTTAATAGCACATAACCCGAAACCAGTGCCATCCTCAGAATTTGTTCCAAGTAGATATGTCTTGTAATTTCACTAGCTACAATCCTAAAATAGCAATATGTGCCATAAGGTAATTAGGTGTACAGTTAACAAAAACTTGTTGGTCAATTTTGCTATTTCATTTCTCGTTCAAGCAACACTCGCCTCTTACATCAATCCAGCCAAGGATTACAATTGTGCTGCAATAGGCAATTTTAAAAACCTTGCATGGGCTAGGAAAAGAAAAACCTGGTACTATATGGCCACTGCAGTAAAAGTTTGCTTGGCGCTACAAATACCTGAAGATCATGTACAGTCAAATCTCTCAGATAAACTAATTATCACATATGAAGCAATTCTATGACGACCTGCAAGTAGAAGTTCAAGCAAGACAAGGGGCAGGGGGAGAGAAGAGAATAAAGAAGAAGTGCGATAGAATAAAATGGAGTCTGTGTTGTAAAGCTGCAAAGTGCAGTTTTATTACATATTTTGATGCAGTCGGCTTTACACAATCCATGTGGGTAATCTTCGTTCAGCCAGCCAAAGACAGCCTCATGAAATATGCGCTCCCTGGAGACCTGCCAGTCGATCTTCCCGTCGATGTGATGACAGGTGAGCTCGTCCCTATTGTTCTGCAGAAGGCATCTATGTCTTTGGATGAACTCTTAGAAAAAGGGTCTGTGAAGATAAATCTTCGTCTCCCTTTTCAACTGTCTTGCGCTATCGCAAGTAGAGAAGTCAGTCGCATTGGAGCCAACTTACCATTCAGATCTCTCTGCTATGCTTCAGGCGATTCAACTTCAACAAAAGCAAGTTTCACAGCAAAATGAAATGATTTAGACTCTTGTCTCGGCTCTGAGTCTCGATGAAAGCGTTTTCACAGAGTTTGCGGAACCTGAACCCTTTGATGCTTTGTTGGGGAATCCAGAAGCTTGGATTGTGTTCTTTGAATACACCTGTCGACAAAATGGCTGAGACGCAGATGAAAGAGTGAAGCATATGCTAACTTTTCTAAATGTCACGGCAAGAAAATGGTACAAGCTGCGTATCACGGGACATCAATGTGAAGTATGGAGCACGTGGAAGGAGAGCTTCATCTCGTCATTCCACAGCAGCCTGCTTGAGCGATGGGAACAAGCTATATTTTATCGCTACAAGTCTGGAGCAGTGCTCGAGCATTTCTTCGAAAATCGTCGACTACGTCAACTTCCATAGCCAGAACTTCCACTAAGATCTCTTATAACGCTCATAATACATGGCCTACCTTGGGAAGTTCAATGATAAGTTCAAGCTGCAGCACCAGAAACTATGGAGGCTTTGCTGGGGTCACTTCAAGAGATTGCCCACCATTGGATGGAGAGAACGACAAGGCCGCGTTGGGAAGTCCAAGGAGAGTTTCATAAATGGTTACCAAAGAACGGTTACCAAAATGGAAGTCACCATAGGTCGTTGCATACCGCGGAAAGACAGTCATTGCCTGAGGAATGCAGTTTGCCAAGAGTGGAAAAAAACTAATAAATGAGGGTTCTCAGTCTGACCCTATGACAAACAAGACTGTTTGTTTGATTTCTGCGAGTTTGTTACATATATAAATTGAGGTTAATGGATAACGTATAAGAGCACTTATAGATAACGGAGTTTCTGTATCCATTCTTAAGAAAACCAACGCAAACCCACAAGATATATTCCGAGGGAGATCAGTGCTTGTGCGTGGGTATGATGGAAGCAAGATAGAGTATTGTGAGTCGGCACGCCTGAAAGTAAAGTACCAATCTTAAAGAGGCAGAAGAGGTTGCATTAGTTTTCGACACTGTGGAGTACGACTTTCTACTATCTCGTCCGGGCATGAAGTTGTTGAGACTGAATATTTATTGGGACAATAGGGTGTCTTGATCAAGAGGCTGACCAAACGGAGTCGGGACAAAAAGAAGACCACCTATGGATGCTGAAGAAAGACAGCTCTACCTCGAACTGGTATGCCTGGGAGGATATGCACCAGCGACAACAAAGTTCGAAGTTTCATTTCACGTGCGCAACAAAACAGTTGTGAGAAATACGCCATATAACTTGACGAGAGAAAAGAAGGCATGGCTAAAAGAAGAGCTACAAAAGATGTTAGATGCTAATGTAATTCGCCCGTTGGTGTCTCCCTTCGCTTCACCTATCGCCACTGCTTCGAAGCAGGACGGCAGCTAGCGGCTATGTATGAATTCAAGAGCAGTAAATAACCAAACCCTGTTGATTGCTTTTCCCACGCCAAGGATTGACACTATCATCGATGAAACCAGAGGCTGCACTTGTTCTTCTTGCATAGACTTGTGCAAGGGCTTCTGGCAGGTGCCCCACTGCAAGAAGACACCAAGCAAAACACCGCATTTAAAGGGATAGTGAACAAAAAAATTGTAGCCGAGATTTCTGTCTCCAGTGGTAGCTGTCGCACCGAGAGCGACCAAAACAACACTTTTTCTGAGGAGAAGTGAGCGAAAAGTAATTATTTGAGTGAATATTTCTCAAATCACAGCACCTACCAGCCTCCTCCGAAAGCTCCAGCAAAACTGGATATCGTGTCACGCTTACCCACCTCGAGGCCCATTGCAAGCGATCGTCCACGCTGAGCGCACAAAGGGGCGAGTTGACGTTTGCAGCGACGCGCTTTCTTCGTTCGACCGTCCTATTCGCACCGCTTCCTCGTGTGAGCTGTTTGGAAACCTCGTCTTTCATCTTGTGATTTTGTGGATTGATGTGTGGAGCAGCCGTGTCAATGCCGCAGAATGCCGAGGGTCTGCTGCGTGCAAGGGTGCCGAAATAGTATTGTCGGGCGAGACACGCTGTGCCACTTTTTTCCGAAAGATGAGAAGCTGCGCAGAACCTTAATTTGTTGTTTGTACGACGTTCTGAGCCAGATGTTTGGCCAATTCTGCTAGAATGAATCGAAATCCGCATCGTCTGAAGCGACGGCTGACGAAAAAAACTAAATTCGCCGACATGAGACTGGTGGTGCCATCTCGTTTGCACCAAGGAAAAGAGTGCTCGGTTGCGATGAAACAACGGGAGCAGGCGCGTTAGCCAGCGCAAGTGTGCTGAGGTGCATGTTACCTGCTTACCACTTGGGTTCCTTGTTGGTGGCAATACTGCAGGCTGTGCCTAAAAAATCGGCCTGCGATTATGCTTCTTGGTAATGCAATTTTTGAGGACAGCTGCTGTCTTATTTGAATCGTAGGCGACCGCATACACAACACGCAGTGCCGAATGAAGGCGGCTGTGCGTTTAGCGATCCTAGCCGGCACTTCGGCAATCGAACACCATGCTCGAGGTCGCCGCCATGGAGGAATGGGAGGGGGGGGGTGTAAGGGGTGCACACAGTGGATAACGGAGATGGCTCTGTGTTTCGGCTTGGCGGAACGGGTGTTCTGGCTACTGCCGCGGATGGGTGGCACTGGAGCATGAGCGAAGTGGAGAGCAAGATTCGCGCCCGAGATTGAGCCGGGAGCGCACGCAGCTGGAGCAGCACTGTCTGCGGAGCTGGGTTACGGGGAGAGACAAAGGCGACGCTGACGCGAAGTTCAGGAACGGTGCTCAAGAGTTGCGCTCTGAAACCTTATTGCTCTGTGTTTAGATCATTGATCAAATTCTCGGTGAAAGTACGGAGGAACCAGACCATGCACACCCACTGCGCAACGCGAGGAAAACAAAACTGCGCAGCCAGTAAGTTCGCCCCGCAGCTGCTGACGGTAGGTGCGACGTCAGATCACCGGCTTGTTGTTGGGAGCGCTTTGCGAGTGACGCATTGGTCGCTCATAGAGAGTAAAAAATAAAGCCATCCGCTCAAAAGTAACCCGAATAATGACTACATACTATAGCGATTGTGCCTTAGGAATGCAATTGTGGGGCTTTCTCTATATTCTTGGATTTTTATTCTGTATCCCTTTAAGACTTCATTTGGCATATACGAATATAACCTCCTTCCATTTGGACAGAAAAACTCACCTAGATGGTTTCAAAAGACGATGAACATGAACACAGTTTTGAATCCCTATGTTGGATGCTTCTGCAAAGTCTACGTGGACGACATTATCATATACTCTAAAAGTGAAAATTTGCATGAAGAACACCTAGGTCATATTCTGGCAGTGTTACCTGAAGCTAAGCTAAAAGTTAATTTCAAGAAGAGTGAGTTCTTCAAAACTAATGTGACATTTCTTGGCAGAGTTTTGGATAGAACAACGAAGAATGCCAAAGCAGGATTGGTAGCTCGCATAACAAAACTAATAAAGCCATACGATGTACACTCACTTTGCGTGTTTCTAGGCTTGGCGGGCCATTTCAGAGCATTCATTCAAGATTATGCTCACAAAGGTAGCTGTCTCACAAGGATGTTCCCTTTTGTTGGACAGAAGAATGTGATGGCACCTACAGAATAATTCCGAATAATTTTTTTCTGATCCTGTGTTGTGCTTACCAGACTTCGCGCTGCCCTTTGAATTGAATACCAATACATCTCACTATGGCACGGGAGCAGTCTTGTATCAGAGAGACTCATCATGAACACCAAACCAACAGCTTCATGTAGTTGGAAACAATGAAACCTTGATATATTGAATTAATGCCTATATTGAACACTTTTTATATCACCTGGAAAGTTGCATGCATTTAAATTTTTTTATTTCGGACGGGGTCGGACGTAAAATGTATATGTATTGAACTCTGCCACCCCAGACCATGTGCGCTCTGTTGACGAGTGGTGAGCTTTCCCGCAACACCCTCAAGCATAGTGGTAGCACGATGGGCATTCCCAACTGCTGCGATCGTGCCGAGGGTGCCATTTGAACGTAGCAGCGTGTGCACGCGGCAGCTTGGCTAATTCGACAACACAACGCTTCTTCTGGACAACATCAACGACGCATTACATTCGCCACACTGACTCCTCCTCGGTGTCGTACTTTGCGCCTGCCGCACCTCGTGAGGACTGGTGGTTTGCATCCACAAAGATGCGCGACAATGCACGCTCACTGGGCTCACTCATAGACGCCCTGGCAGATGCCACTTAATACTTTGTTATTGACAGTGTTTCAAAATGCTTCCATTGACGGGCTTGGCGATCGCAGCAGAAGTAGCGGCCAAACAAAGACACTGCCAAGGTTGATCCCACAAGTGCTGATGTTAGCCCACTCCCGATTTCAACTGGTGCTGTAGCTGCTTTGGCCCTTCTATGCCGCTACTGTGGCACTTGCCTATCACTTGTGGATTGTTTAGATTATGTAGAGGACTCCGTGTTTAAGCACGCGGCTGCCAATAAGAAGCAGACTACACTGCTGCAGTACTTTCAGCCAAATAAATAAATACTTTGTGTGAAGATTCCAGTGCATATTACCTGCACCACGATTGGAGCACGATCGGGGATAGTTGTTCGGAGCGTGCATTTGGCTGAGGCTGCCCCGACTTTGCGCAGCTGATGAAGTCGGCGCTGCCTAGGCTAATTGTGTGCTTCGCAATCGACCGCGAGCTCACGGCTGACGAAGTCGGCGATGCTTAGACCAACTGTGTGCAGCGCAACCCAACGCGCACTCCCAGCAACAATCCCCTATCGCGCCCTTGGTTCATTGATTGATTTGCACAAGTTTCTTACGCATGTTTTATGCATTTTTTTAACGTGATTTTATATGTCGAACTATTTAGTGATCACCGCGCTGTCCGATATATCGAGGTTCGACTGTACTACAGCTGCACATTCAACAAAACTGAATTGAACTCTACCACGACGGAAAAAGAAGCTCTCGCCATTTTAAAAGCCGCCCGCTACTTCCGTTCACATTTGGAAGGTGCAAAGTTCAAGCTATACACAGACCATGAAGCACTAACGTACATATTGAAGATGGCCGAACTGAAAGGAAAGATAGCTCATTGGGTATGTGAACTTCAGCAATTTGATTTTGAAGTAGCGCATTGCCCAGGAGGTTCTATGAAGGACGGGGATGCAATGTCGTGATTAGCCATTATGCTTCCAGACAATTATGAAGAGGCAAATGTTGCAAGGATATGGGAAGGAATCGAGGTTTTGCAACATATTAAAGATGGACGAGTTGCCGTTCCTACTTGGTCCCAAAAATATTGGAACTGTATCATGATAGCCCCGAATCAGGAGGCCATGATGACTTTTGGAGAACCTACATGAAATTGACAAGAAGGTTCTTATGGCCTTGTATAAAGCAAGAAACAAAAGAATATGTATTATCATGTCATAAATGCCAGATTAACAAAAATTTAAACAACCCGCACAAAAAATGGTTATACCACAATATTCTAAAACACCATTTGAGGTTATTCATCTAGGCTTCGTGGAACTACGAAAAAAGTCTGAAGGAGTTAAGAAGACGCAAGCCTTCCTGTTGTGTATTGATGAGTGCAACAGGATGACAGCAGCAAGACCAGGTAAAGAAGATGCTAACAGCGCAATTTCCCTTTTGAACAGGAAAATGTTTGACAATACAAAAGTAATTGTCTCCGACAATGGACCTGCTTTCCGAAGTCGTCGGCTACAGGAATAGGCAGAAAAGCATATCAAGTTACGGTTCACAGCGTCCTATCATGCCGTGACAAATGGGTTAGCTGAAAGGGCTACCAGGGACATCAAGCAATACATTAGCGGTACCCAGCATACCCAGGTGGTTGGAAATGTTGTCTGGAAGTGGCAGTAGCTCACCACAACCGCTCGTATACAACTGGCCTGAGATGCACTCCTCTATTCACTGCAACTGGGAGAGCACCTTATCTGCCTTCGGATATAGGGCTCCGCATTGACAAGAACATAAAGCTCCCAAAATCAGCAAGAACTAGCTCCGAGAATCAGCAAGATAGTAGATCAAGGTATCGTGAAAGAATGAAGATAAATTTCGGCAAGAGGCAAAATACAATGTTACCAACACTCGACATCGATGACTTCGTATTGCTAAAAAGAGGGCCAGGCCTGAACGCGGCCTATAACGGACCATTTCGTGTGATCAAGACTGCAAGCCAAGAAGGACACTTAAAGACCATATGGTACGTTGGTCCCAATTACACCATGGAATCCGCTGCTATGGGGATACATATATTCAAGTATCATCCCAGGAGGGATGCAAACAATGCTGGGGGGAATGAAGCAATCCTACGACGACCTGCAAATAGAAGAAGTTGAAACAAGACAAGGGGCAGGGGGAGAGAAGAGAAAGAAGTGCGAAAGAACAAAATGGAGTCTGTGTTGTGAAGCTGCTTAGTGCAGTTTTATTACAAGATATAACAAAGTAAATCTAAAATGTATTTTGCAAACACCAGCATTAAACAAATATATGCTTTTAACACATATTGAAGTTTTTTTTGTGTGTGTGTGTCGAATAAGTCATAATGCCCAGAACATGCCCTAAAACATGCCCAGATTTCCACCATATAACCTTGCAGCAATTGTCGAATTTTTTTTCTGTGAGGCATCCAATTGTGCAAGAACAGTGTAGTATTAGCGACATCCTGCAATGATGTTATATTGGGCATGGCTTGAGTCAAGGAAGGCTTCAGAAAAAGAAACTTGCTTACCCTGGTAATGATAAATCATCCTCTGAACTCATTTGGGTTTGGAATGGAAATAATGCAAAGAGGCAAACTTAAATAATGATAGTGTACTTCACAAGTGCAGCATGTATCGACCGATCTACAAGAACAAAATATGCCTGCAAGACTGCCAACAAAGTACTTTTTATAATCACAGTATATCTGGATACTGCACAGAACTGACACAAAACTGCTAAACATGGAAGGAAATGATGTGATGCAAAGCATTACGCTACCCTTCAGTACATGGAAAGATGGAAGACCTAAATACCAAGATGCAGTCTTTCATCTTTGGAACCAATAAGTGGAATATATGATGAGCAGATGCAGGTTACCGCTAATTGTCAATTAAGGAAGAAGAGCCATGGAAGGATGGCTTGCTCATCATCATCATCAGCCTATTTTATGTCCACAGCAGGATGAAGGCCTCTCCCTGCGATCACCAATTACCCCCGTCTTGCTACAACTGATTCCAACTAGGGCCCGCGAATTTCTTAATTTCATCACCCCACCTAGTCTCCTGCTGTCCTCGACTGTGCTTCCCTTCTCTTAGCACCCATTCTGTAACCCTAATGGTCCACTGGTTATCTAACCTACGCACTACATGACCTGCCCAGCTAAATTTTTTTTCTCTTAATGTCCATTAGAAGATCGCCTATCTTCGTTTGCTCTCCGATCCACATCGCTCTATTCCTGTCTCTTAACGTTAAACCTAAAATTTTTCGTTCCATCGCTCTTTGCGCAGTCCTTAACTTGTTCTCGAGCTTCTTTGTCAGTCTCCAAGTTTGTGTCCCATATGTTAGCACCTGTAGAATGCATTAATTATACACCTTTCTTTTCAATGATAGTCGTAAGCTTCCAGTCAGGATCTGGCAATTTTGCTGTATGTGCTCCAACCCATTTTTATTCTTCTGTAAATTTCCTTCTCACAATCAGGGTCCCTTGTGAGTAAATGACCTAGATAAACATATTCCTTCACAGACTCTAGACAAGGTAAATATACTTGGTAGCAAAGCTTCCATAGAAACCCATACATTCAAAACATGGCGGTTGATCGGCAGTTTATGGGGCTTAGCATCATCTGTGTGATGAGAGAACACTTCCGGCGGAAAGAAAAAATAATGCGATGCCATATCTGTTAAAAACAGGAGTGACATCATTTTGTTCTTGAAGGCACGAAATTTGTTTTGGCGGCCTGCCCTTAGAGCTGTACATTCAAATGCCCCACCATTCAACTTGATGGGCATTTCGAGCATTCAGTGTGGAAAGTTGACAGGAAGAAGTCAGCTGTACGAGTTTCGAAATTGCACTCCTGCACAGAACATACTTCCTTTGGAGGCCAACGAAAGCTTTAAGTGTAGAGTGCTGGTCATATCACGGGACACCAAGCCCATCGGTCAGCGAAGTTGCACGAAACAACTAAAGTAAACAACTATCTGGCAGTCGCAACTCGCAACTTTTGACAGAACAGGCTAAGCAACGACAAAGCTACCCGCGCCACTGAATTAAAAGGAACATTGACTAGAAAAACAGCACAACATTTTAAGGGAGCGTATTGTAACAGGTGAACTTTACGAGCGCACCTTTCTGCACAGTTCAAGAGCTGCATTGCATTGCAAGTGATAGCGGCACAATGGCGTCAAAGCCCCTCTTATAGCAGTGAAAAAGGTACTTATTGATAATAATAAAATAAAATAGAGTTGCCTTTCTTTACTAGTCACGCATATATAAAATTGATTAGGAATTTTATTTTCGTTGAATGACTCTGTGTCTCGCTTTAATTAAAAAACGCCATTTTCTTTCCCAACGTTTGTTGCGTCCAGACATAGTCGCACTTCGATCGCTACTCCCATAACCACTCTTGCTGATGTTGGTGACAATTTGTTCTGAACTGCTTTTCGCCTGAAGCTCCGTGACCTATTTGGATCAATCTTGCTGTAGAGGCTGACTGGCGATCCTGAACTCTTGTTACCTTGCCCGGCTATTGATCATTATCTTTATTTTCTGCATAATAATCTTAAACCCCACTCTTGCACTCTCTCTGTTAGGGTCCTCAATCATTTGTTGTAACTCGTCCCCAGTGTTGCTGAACAGGACAATGCCACCTGCAAATTGAAGGCGACTGAGATAATCGCCGCTGATCCTCTCGTAAGCCCTACAAGTTGAATAGTTTGAATACTTCTTCCAAGCACGCAGTGAATAGCATTGGAGATTGTGTCTCCTTGTCTGACCCTTTTCTTTATACGAACCTTCCTACTTTTCTTGTGGAGAATTAAGGTAGCTGTGGAATCTCTGTAGATATTTTTCAAGGTGTTTACATTAGTCTCATGTACTCAACTATAATGCCTCTATGACTGCTGGTATTTCTACTGAATCAAACACCTTTTCGTAATCTATGAACGCTATATAGAGAGGCTGATTGTACTTTGCAGATTTCTCAATTACCTGATTAATGACATGGATGTGATCCATTGTAAAGTATCCCTTCCTGAAGACTGTCTGTTCTCTTAGCTGACTGAATTCCAGGGTTTCCCTTATTCTATAGGAAATTAGCTTGGTGAATATTTTATGCAAAACTAGAAGTAAGCTAAAGGGCCTATAGTTGTTCAATTCTTTGCCTCCCTTTTTGTCTGGAAAAAAGCTGGCAGTCTTTTCACAAACTGACAAGACAGTTTGTTAAAAGGCTGCCAGCTTTTCAAGCATGTCTCTTGAATTTTTGATTAATCTGACTGTTATTCCATTTGCTCCTGCCGCTTTTCCCCATTTAATGTCTTGTAAACCCTTTTTAACTTCATCGCTAGTTATAGAAGGAGCCCCTGTAACCTGTTCATTACTGCTTCGAGCGGAGGTATCATGACTGCTCTGGGTATTGTACAGGTCATTATAAAATTCTTGCACTGTTTTTACAATATCTACATAATTGATATGAACCTGCTTATCTTTTAGTGAATACATCTTGGCTTGTCCTATGCCATGTTTTCTTTTCACTGATTTCGTGCTGCGCCCATTTTTTTACTGCTTCCTCAGTCTTTCTTATGTTATAATTTCAGATATCCCTCATTTTCTCCTTGTGGATCAGTTTTTACAGTTCCGCACATTCTATCTGATTTCTTGAGTTGGACACTTTTCATTCTTTGTCGTTTCTGTATTAGGTCCTTCGACGCTTGGGAGGGCTTACCTATTGGTTGCCTTGGTGCATTGCCTCTCACTTCAAGTGCTGCTTCTGAGAATTCAAATCCAAGCCTTGTTCGACACATACGCTTACATTAAAAATAAAACAATGTAAGAACCTAGAATTTAATTAAATTCTAGGTTCTTGTGTGCCAAAACCACAATTTGATTATGAAGCACACAATAGTGGGGTCTACAGATTAATTTTGGCCACCTGGAATGCACGTCCTCTATGCACACGAGCATCTTTTGCTCCCCATCGAAATGGTGCTGCTGTGGCGAGGATTGTACCCTTGACCTCAAGCTCAGCAGCGACCAATCAACTTTGGTGGGTACGCTTGGATTGAATTCCCAAGAGTCCTTTCCCCCCCCTTCAGCGAAACATTGTTGTAGGAACACAGTGCCGAAGTTTATATTCATTCAAACAAATCATTTACAATATATGGTACAAGTTAAATAATAAAAATCATTTAACAAGTCAAAATTAAAGCTTCAGTGCTACAAGCTCTCTAAAAAACTGACTTGTGCTGTGACAGCCTCGCATGCCCAGTTGATTGGTGTCACACTTAGTCTTTGTAGTGCTTGTTTGCCCTGTGTCGTTTGTAGTGATGTTTCAAGGTGAACCCCAGGCCACAGATGTCGCACACAAACATGACCACGCGGTCGTGTGACTTCAAATGGGTCTTCAAGTTGCTGTTTTGCTTGAAGGCCTTGCCACAGATGTGGCATACAAACTGGAACGTCAACCACGAGAGAACCAGCTCGTGTTCAAGCGTTGCATGGGTCTTCAAGACATCCCACTTGAGAAATCGTTCATCACAATTTGGGCACCGATAGACTGGGCTGCTTCTCTTATAGACGTTGTCTGTAGCCTCGCCAGTGCCCACGCTCACCTCGTCTGTGCCTCGTTCCCTGGTGGTGTGCTTGAGTAGTGGCGAAGGAGAATCCCGCGCATCACTCGGTCGCGGCTGTTGTGAAGGTGACGTGCCATTCTTGCAGCTATGCCGGCGGGGCCTCCCATGACTGTCGGAGGCATTCTTATTTCCACGCGATCGCATGCGAACACACCAGTCAGTCCTCGTTCTTTTTGGGGCAGTGCTGGGCAGGGCAGTTGAATCGGTGCTTTCACCTTCGCTGCTCGACCAGTCATCCACCCGTACCTTCTCGGGTGACCACTCGGACACATGGGCCACGGTATCCCGGTTTTCTTCCGACAGCTCAGGCGCTGAGCCATCGTGTTGGCTGGCGACATGTGCCGCCAGCTGGGCCTCCTCTCGAAATCCCTTCCCGCAAACACTGCACCTGCAGAAGTCGCCGCAGCTCTTGGTGTGCACGTCCAGGCGCTCCTTGTTGTAAAACAGGCGTTTGCACGTGGGACAGCAGTGGAGCTCGTTGCTGTCGTGCAGCCTCAGATGGCGTTGCAAGTTGTACTTCTGCGGAAAGGTTCGTTCGCATGTCTCGCATCGGTACACGCAGTCGGTGCAGTGCGTTCGCTCGTGTGCACTGCGTGTGGCGACGCGCCGGAAAGTTGCAGGGCACGCGGGGCTCGCGCGGCAGCGGTACGTCACCGAGTCTGCCGTGCGATGTGTGGCGGCATGATTGCGCAGCGTGGCCGCCGTCCCAAATGTGCACGGGCACAAGCGGCACTTGTAGGGCTGCTCCAGCGTGTGTGAGCGGGCGTGCTGGTCCAGCTCGAATGGCGTGCAGAAGGCCTTGCCGCAATCCTTGCAGGCGTACGGCTTGCACTGCTCGTGACGGCGCACGTGGATGCCCAGGTCTCTGGCTGTGCCCAATGCCTTGGGGCACAGGGGGCACCTGCAATGGAGGTTTTCTTCAGGAGGCTGCGTCTCTGGCAAATAAGTTTGGCAGAAAAAAAGCTTTACGTGACGAGACCAAGGTTAAAGAAGACAACAGAAAGGGAACAAAAGCTCCCCACAAAGACAAGTGATCGATAGACAAAGGTTTAGCTTGTCCGTATACACTGTACCGAAAGCACTGGGCATGGTGCTGGTAAAAGAAGAGAATGAGAAGCGCTTCCTTGCCCGCTTCGCGATAGCACCGACCGACTTGTTTCAGTCTACTGCTGCAAAACAACAGCAAATGCTGCTAGGCAAACGCCCCCATTGTAACACAATTACCGTGCATGGAATACTGCATTACCGAGCACATAAATGTGAGCAACTGGGTTGGTGGCACAGACTTTAACGAAACAAGACACGCATCTATTATTGCAGTGGCTATGACAATATTCTACTTATCGCCTGGTGTAACGAGTCTGCAGTAATACAAATGACGACATGCCAGTGCCTTTTGTTCTATGTGCAGGGTGTTTCAGCGAACACTTTAAAAAATGTTTGAAGGTTGCCTTCGGCAGATAGCCCCATTCCAGTTCATGTGCTGGTCTACTCGAAGAGCGGGACATTCCTTGCAGAAAAAAATTGAACTCTGTAATCGACTAATTAACAAAAAAAATCGATAAGTTTATAACTAATTACCCCATGGCCCCATATTGAATTAACAAATTCTAGCCCTGGAGTTCGCAGGGCAGATCCACTTGGAACGAATTCTCAGGAGGACACCTGTTTCGAGATATTAATTCGTGAACTTTGTGGAGAAATGCATTGGTGTTCCAGTTACTTTCTTAACAAAACATTGTTTTATGCATTGACCCACAAAAGTAACTGGAACATTTTATGCAGTGGAATTTACAATGATGAAATAGCATCTATAGCATAGAGGCTAAACCAAAATGAAGTTGCAGAAGCGTGGCACTTCTTTCTTGTAAATATGTCTTGCACGCTTGCTGCCATCATTCGCTTTTCAGATGCCCCATCATCACACTTGCAGTGCCTGTGCGGGTCAGGGATCTAGATGGTGACAGGGCTCGAGATTAAGTAGTACGCTCACTTGAAATGCGGGTGCGAGATAGTAAAGTAATTCTGGCCTATATAATTTGCAAGTACACTTGAAATTTCGTCAAATTGTGACTGTGCCACACCAAGACATTAAAATTTGTATTTAGCAAAAAACCCACTAAGATGGCAACAGAACATCCACAAACACTTACTTGTACTTGTGCTTCTTTGGAGAACTGCTTTTTGTTGCCTCCAGATCTGAGCCGGAACTGACACTCTCCTGGTCATCACTGTAGCTGTAGTCAGCACCTATATTTTTTTTGTTTATAAAACTTTATTGGTAACACTAAGTCTTAAAAAGAGAGAGAGAAAAAAAAGAGGCATTGGACTAGCTAGCAGGCACATAACAATTCACAATTTGCAGGACTGGATGGTAAGACCTTGACACAAATAAGCTTTTTTCAAAAGTTGAGAATGCTTCTTTCCAATAATTTGTGGGGAGCCCTTAAGGCAAAAATGTTCTCTAATCTGTCCTTTACACATATAAGAAAAGCGAGCAAACAGCAGCTGATGTCGAAGAAATTCCTGCTTGGGCGCAGTAGTGTGCCATGTGCCTTGTTTCTTAGACCGCGTTTGCTCTGGGATCAGCCCATGTGTTTCACTGAGTAGAGCCACACTTCCGGTTTTAGGTGTGTGCAGTTTGAGCGAATGCATCTGGGTTCCTTTTCGACCATTTTACACCAATTACTGCCCCGTACATAGCTAGCTTGCTGCGTCTTTTTCATTCTGAGCGCCATTTTAAAGCCTTTTTCGTTGTGCTACATGCGCTTCAAAGCCTCAAATCGCCTTAGTTTCATGAAAGTGGTCAGAGAGTAGTGGCCAGATCCCACAAAACCTTAATCAATCTGACGCTGCCGAATAAGAACTTGTTTTCAGAAGCATATGTCGTAAAAGGACTTGCAGCTGGGCTAGTTGGCAATCAATGGTGGCAAGAGCTTCAAAGCACAAGAAAACATACCAACATGCATGCATCTGCTCACACAGACACCTAAGGAAGGGCCCCCTTTTCTTCACACAAGTGCACTTGTGAAAGAGGGCACCCTTCCTTGGGTGTTTGTGGGGGATATGTAAGTATGTGCGTATATGTTTGTTCTTTTTTTGGCTATGAACCTTTTACAAAGATAAAAAAGCAGCCGTGAACAGAATGAAAGTTCCGAACTGTCCTTGTTAGGGTGCAGCATTATTAGATTTCGCAAAGCACCGATCAACAGGTGCCAAAAGGTTGTGGAAATATGGACCGGCGAGTAAGACAGTTATTGCTGGCTGCTCGGGCAAGTGGCCGAAATAAGTCGAAGGCATGTTTAGAGATTATTGTCTTTTTGTAGTCGGTGCGACTGTGGCACCCCGACAGGTTTTTGTACGAATCCATGTGTCATCGGCACGACCGTGATGGCCCGACAGTTTTTTGTAGGAGCCCCTGTGTATTCTCTGCCTCGCCCATGCATTGAGAGGCTTACTAAAAAGGCAAGGGTGTGAATACTCCAAAATATGTTGTGTCTCTGTGCAGTCCTGTGTCCACAAATTGCTGACAGTGTATGTGTGTCAACAGGTTCTTTAATGTGCACCCAATCCACAGTGCACAAGCGCTTTTGGATTTTTCCCCATTAAAATATGCCTACTGTGGCCTGGATTTCATCCTGCCCCCTTCGACGTGGCATCATAACACCAAATCCATTAGGCCACCATAGTGGGAGACTACAGCACACAAGTGGAAAAGGTTACAAAAGAGTAAAATAAATATAAACACAAACTTCCAACTATAGCTTTTTTGTAGTTAATTAGCCTCAAGTAATACCGCTATGTAATTACCCTTTCAGGGCATTGCATAGGGATGAATAAAACACCATCTAAGAGCACCGCTACAAAGGTGTCATAGTCTGCAATATGCCCTGGAAATCTGTTCCATTCGCTGGCTATTGAATGAAGAAATGAGAACGGCAGACAGTTTCAGCAGAAAGCTCTTCAACTTTGTTGCCATGATCAATGCAGGCAAATACATGTTTTTCAGAAGTACTTAGATCAGCTGTGCAGTTGGTTGGATTATAAAAGAGTTTGTGGAAAAATGTGAGGCGGAAAATTTTTCCTGCCCTTAGTGAGAGTAGCCCAAGGCTCTTTTATAACGAAAATACTTGAACGAAATCAATAATATTTTGCAATGAAATGAGCCACCTTGTTTTAGAGAGAGATTAACCTATTAATCAAGTGGGATAGGTGGGGACTCCAAATGCATGAGGCATACTCAAGTTTTGAGCGTGTAGTGCAAGTATAGGCGAGAAGCTTTGTGTTTTGGTCAGCGTGGCGTAACGTGCGACAAATAAAACAGCGTTTCGTATAACAGCATTTTGTATGTTTCAGTGAAGATGCTGCCAATATGAAATCACCAGGAAAGCTGTGGATGCCCTTGCTATTTAAAATTGTCTACATGTTCAACAGTATCATTGTTTATGGCGTACAAATACAACAATATGCCAATGCAAGTGCTAACTCATTGAATCTCGATATAACTTTCGAGATTTTTCTTCTAGGCCCCGTAGCTTATTTTTACACATTTTGCTGATATATACATATGTTTTGCAATTGAGGTGCCTTTGAATTGGAATACATTTACGAGTTTTTTTTCTGTTATGCTTGTCATTTGCATGTAGTATGTTCATCTGTACATACTTGCACACTTGTTCTTTATTTTAGGTGTTTTTTATCATCTTCGTGTATTTCTGCTGAACTTGTTCTCTTATATTTGTTACACTTTTTGAATGTATGTCAATGTCATGATACTGGTTTATTTTGCTGCCATATCGTAATTCCTCTCACCACTAAACCTTGAACGGAGGCCCCAATATAATGTTTAACTAAGCCATTCCCTTTTGTATTTCATAGCTATCAAAACTTGTAACCACTTTTAAGCAATAAGCTTATTAAGGGTCCCAGTAGTCTCATTGAGTTACGGGACACTCGTCCGTTTGTTATTGCGCTACCTTGTTGTAACTTTTCAATGAACCTAATAAATATTACGATTCTGTAAATGAAGCTGGTAATATCCACATTTTACATCATTGGATCAAAATTTTGTTAAACTAAAATTGCACCTTTTATGCAAATAAGTACAGCTGCTGACAGATTTTTCTTGCACGAAAGGAGCCGTGAAATGCTTGAAGTTATTGCTCAATCAGAAAAAATGAATTCCAATGAGAAAAAAAGACAATATTCTTGAATTTTAGAGTCTGCAACCAAAGATACCATTTTATACTGTGTCGCTATCTTTACATTAGCAGTACAAAGCAAAGCCATGCCATCCACTCCACTGCCATGGCTGATAGCATTGCCCACAGTGAGATTACACTATGAGCCACCTTGGCTCACCAAACCCTTGTGCCTGCCGCAGGTTATCTCTAAGATGCCTGCATCCTTTGACACAAAATGAATATTTTTACTATTAAAATGTTTCTTGAATTAACTTCTAAACTGATTACTTTATGGCACATACTGCAACTCCCTCTCCATTGCAATACATTGCAATGGAGAGAGAGTTGCTGATGTACATGAGTACATTGCTGATGATGATCATCATGACATATTGCAAATTGCCATTTGTGGCAGGTGGCTTCAAAAGTCATATCCACTTGGAACAAAGGCTGAGGACGACACTAGTTTCGAGATATGCATTCCAAAAGTTTGTGAAGTGCATTGGTATTTCAGTAAATTTTTATCTTCCATGCATACAAACACATCTTGTTAAAAAAGTAAGTGGAACAGCACTGCATTTTTACTACAATTGACCGAGCTTACCTACAAAGTGGTGCTACTTTGAAAATTTGTTTCAAGTGGATGTGCCTCGTGAAATTACTGGCTTCAATTTGTGTACTGCAATACATGCACTAAAGTAATACTAGTTAAAAGATTTATTACTGAAGTTTTGCTAGCCAGTTAAGCATTTGGATTTTCAGTGTAATTAATGTACGCCTTTTCGAGTAATCCAGCTCAATGAGTACATTTGTACTACATTTATAAGCCACAAAACCTTTTTAAAAATTCAGTTAACGTTAAAAATGATGATGATGATTGAAGTTTATTGGTGCAAGGGCACCTAAGGCACAAAGAGCACCACGACATGTGTTTTGGATTTATCAAGATTGTAAGTGTAGACTGTGACCTAAAAGAAAGGCTGCACAGAGGCCTACACGTAAGCTATATCTATAAATACTAGTGCATCAATTCTAAGATGATTACTAAAATAGATATAAGGCCTTAAATGAATTTGCTACAGGCACACATGTTAAATTATTCTGGGTTGTCTGAGTCCCTTGCCTTGCAATTCTTGCTTACGCAAGAAGTGTGAGAGCTCAGACATACTTTTGTGCATCAGATTGTACCTTACCTGTGATGCACAATCTGATGGTCAGGATGGAATGAGATGATGTCTAGAAAATTAACTTGAGCAAGATAATTAAGCACTCTTTTCAAGTTAAAAAGTGCATGCTCTGATAGGAACATAGAGGGATGGGGGGTATATGGTGTGAGTAGAGTTCCCTAAAATGAGCCACTTGCTCTCGGTAAAGTTCGGGACATTGAATGAGGACATGTAGGACGGTTAGGTTCTCACCGCAGCGTGTGCATGTAGGTGCGTCAGTTGCAGTCAAGAGGTGTTTGTGTGTGCCATAAGTGTGTCCTATTCTGAGTCGTGCCAGGGTGACTTCGGTGTGTCTATCAAGCTTCAGTGGGAAACGTTTGGCTAATTGCGGTTTAAGCAGGTGCAGCTTTTTTTCGACTTCCTTGTCCCACTCAGCTTGCCAGTGATTATGGAGCGCCTTTCGTACCACAGGTTTTATATCTACACCAGGTACCCAGCTTACATCAATTGTATCCCGATGAGCCGCATGTCCAGCATTTTTGTCCGCCATTTCATTGCCTGCGATGCCAGAGTGGCTTGGCACCCAGCATACAACAAGGGCAAGATTTTGTTTATACGCTAAGTGAATGCGTTTAAGGAGCTGGTTTAACACAGGGTCTCGGCTTGCTTTGCCATATGACAGGGCTATGACAACGCTTAAGGAATCTGTGTATACTATTACAGACTTTTCTACCTTGTGCTGTACTATGTACTCAACACTGATCAGAACACTGTACGCTTCTGCTGTAAAGATGCTGCTATAGTTACTATGGTAACCAACCTGCTTATGTTTCAGTGCATATATCTTGGTTTGTCCTATGCCAAGTTTCCTTCTCTTTGATTTACATCTGCATCCATTTTTTGTGGCTTCTTCAGTCTTTCTCATGTTATAAGTTCGAATATCGCTGATTTTCGCTTTGTTGATTAGTTTTGACAGTTCCAGAATTCTATCTGATCTCTTGAGTTGGACACTTTCATTCTTTGTAATTTCTTTATTAGGTCCTTTGTTACTTGGGAGAGCTTACCTACTGGTTTCCTTGGTGCCTTGCCTTCCACTTCAATTGCTGCTTCTGAAGCCAGCCTAGTTAGGGTTTCATTCATTGCCTCCATGTCATATTCATCTCTCTGTTCTAAGGCTGTTCTCTCTGTTCTAAGGCATATTTGTTTGCAAGTGCCAACCTGAATTGGTCTGCTTTTACCCTTGCTGCATGTAGGTTGGCCTGTTTCTTCACCAATTTTACTCTCTCTCTTCAAATTGAGGTGAATCCTAGCCTTCACTAACCTATGATCGCTGCACTTTACCCTGCCGAAAGCTTCTACATCTTGCACTATGCTGAGCTCGGCAGAAAGTATGAAATCAATTTCATTTCTTGTTTCATCATTAGGGCTTTTCCAGGTCCACTCGGGACGAGTTACAACAAATGATTGAGGCCCTTAACAGAGAGTATAAGAATGGGGTTGAAGATTAATATGCAGAAGAAAAAGATAATGATGATTAGCTGGGCAAAGGAACAAGAGTTCAGGATCGCCGGTCAGCCTCTAGAGTCTGTGAAGGAGTACGTTTACCTAGGTCAATTACTCACAGGGGACCCTGATCATGAGAAGGAAATTTAAAGAACAATAATAATGGGTTGGAGCGCATTTGGCAGACATTGTCAGATCGTGACTGGATGCTTACCAATATCACTAAAAAGAAAGGCGTACAATCAATGCATTGTGCGGGTGCTGACATATGGGGCGGAAACTTGGAGACTGACAAAGAAGCTCGAGAACAGTTTAGGGACCACGCAAGGAATGATGGAACAAAGTATGTTAGGTATAACATTAAGAGACAAGAAGAGAGCGGTATGGATCAGAAAGCGAACGGGGATAGTCAATATTCTAATTGACATTAAGAGGTAGCTTTAGCTTGGGCCCAACTCCGATGCGGCCTATTCAAATACACGTAAAACGCAATAATGTTTCTCTGAAACATCCCTGGACCAATTTTAATGAAATCTGTTGTGTTTGAGAGAGAAAGTTAAATTCTAGTGAGTGTTGGAAGTGGATTTTCGATGTAGGGCTTGAATTTTGTTAAAAAGATTTTGAAAAATTCGAATGTTTGAAAAAAATAGCAGCACGAAGTTTACAAGTTCACAGCTCTGCATCAAGAACAGATATCGTGGTTCTGTAAATGGCATCTATTAGATCATTCAAAGCGGACAAATACAATACGTCAATTTATACCTTACACGAATTTGTTACATTGTGTACAAGGGTCCTGAATTTGCATTTCCGTATTGCTAAATTTTTTAGATTGATGTGTAACATATCAATTTTGTCAGCTTTAGATGTACTGTTAGATGCAATGAACATAATTGTGATATCACTTTTCATTGATGAGTTGTTAACTTGATAGTTTCGGTTGCTAAAAACTTTTGATTTTCGCGAATTTTTTATATAAAATTGACAACCTAAATTAAAAATTCGAAATTAACATCACTAGATTTCCCCAAGTTTTTCATCTAAATCCAACAAACCTCGCAAAATTTGGTGCAGTGGTTGCCGAGCAAAACGAATTATCCTTTCACATGTATTTAGATAGGAGCACCTGACCTATATGAGAAAGAAATGGAGCTGGGCAGGTGATGTAATGCAACCGGTGGACCATTAGGGTTAGAGAATGGGTGTTAAGAGAAGGGAAGCGTAGTCGAGGACGGCAGAAGACTGGGTGGGGTGATGAAATTAAGAAATTCGCAGGCGCTAGCTGGAATCGGTTGGCGTAGGACAGGACAGGCGTGATTGGAGATCGCAGGGAGGGGCCCTCGTCCTGCAGTGGATATGAATTAGGCTGATGATCGATGTTTACATGTTAGAGCAGCTTCCGGTGAAGCGAAACCAGTTTATATCGGTGTTCTGTGGCGAAACGTTAGGCTTCGCCTTGGCGAAAAAAACCGATTGGGCTCGCCGCGTGGTTTGCCGCCTCGGCCGGCGGTTCTTTTTTAAAGGTTTTTGCCACATTCGCCTCCTTCGAGACGTGTGAACGTAGCCTTACGCTGGTGCGTAAAAGAAGAAGAAAAACGCGAAGACATTGATGATCAATATAACCGAATTGAACCACGGCCACTCGGGACAATAACAACAACATCCACACAACTTGTCAAATGAAACAACGAGAAGCATCGATCATGTTCGTGAACGACAACACTTACTCGCCATGGCTTGCACACCCCGCTCGAGCCCGTGCGCCTCAGGAAATGCCAACAGCACGAACTCAGCAGAACTGTGTAGAAGCGCAGCACAGAACTGTCGCCTCAGTGGCCCCACGCTCTATGCCTTTGTAACGGTTTAAATGCGGGCGCGCAGATGCACACATGGTTATCGCGCCATTAGATGGGGCGACGCTACACGGAGTTCTACCATTGGTTCTACCACAGACTTATGCCACCGGAAGTCTAGTAACGTTGACCAGAACTTACAGCATAAATGCTTTTTTCCACATGACATTAGTATTTTTTCAATAAATGCAGAGAAATATTCCAATAATTCATTTTCTTTTATTTTCTTCGTTAACACTCGAAACTACCTAAACTTCAGTTCTTATTCAGTCGTCTGCCCGCGGCCATCCGTGCCCGCAGTCGCCCGCGGCGATGGCATAGTGCTACAGCATCGAGAAGTTTCCCGGAGTTGTTGCGATGTCGCGGACAGCGGCATTTGGAGTGTGCGTCGGTACAGTAGTTAGCCTTTTCCTCGTATACAGCTCTAGCTCATGCAAATTACCCGCTGCTGTTTCGGCTAGTAGCAAAACTAGTTTTCCTGCTGTCGCTTAGTACGCCGGGTGTTTCCAACTTACGTTAGTTCGTCGCTCTGTCGGCGTGGTGCGAATTCCGAAACTTGGACACGAGTGATGGAGTGTCAGCTGCATCCCCTGGGATCAGCCGAGGAGCGCTAAGTACGTGTCGCCGAAGCCGCGTTGTTGGTTGCTGAACTCTCCTGCTTGGTGGATAACAAGGACTCGCTCGTCGGATTTTTTTTCTGTAAGTGTGCTTGCATTCCTCGAGCCTGTGAGATATACAGCAGTCGACAAGCGCGCTGTTTTGATTATATACGACTGAGAAAGCAGAAAACCGCGTGATCGGCTCTCACGTTGCGCGAATCGCTACTGCATGTGAGTTCGGTGTTTCATAGGAACCTTTCGTTCAGCGGCTGAAAAGCATTTAATACATACGTTTCATTTAGTGTATATCTAAATTAATTTACCCGAGTGACATCACTTGTCGCGCCGGGCCTTTCTGCACAATTTCTCGCTCTTTGCACCCAGTCGGCAAAGCAAACAGCGTAATTCCAGGATCCAGAGGAACACCACAGTCGCTATTCATTAGTTACTTAACATCCATATTGCAGTGCACACAATTAAATGGTTTTTCTTCACATTTCAAATCTGCCTACGTTGGTGTATGGCAGGGCTCAATCTTGGGGCCCGCACTGTTTCTTTTGTACACAAACGATGTAATGAACATTCCGAATACGCCAGAATTGTATTATACGCAGACGAAGCCAACGTATTTTTTAGCGGGTACAGTGCGAATCTTATAACAAAAAGGGAATGCATGGTTAAATGAATTGGAAATGTGGCTCGGTGCAAATAGGCTGCAACCAAGTGTTAGGAAGACAAAGTATATGTTCTTCATGCCTAAAAACAAAAACACGTTAGCAATAATCTCGACGTCACATTCTTGGGCAACGTAATTGAACGTGTCTCTTGGCTGAATTCCTTGGTGTCACTATCCGTGAACAACTTTCATGGACAGAACGCGTTAGAAATAGCCAGTCAAAAATTTCTCGACCTGTCGCAATAATAAAAAAATTAAGTGTCTCCTTCCTCTATGGCTAAAGAAACAACTTTACGCTCATTTAATCTCGTTTACATTGCTCTTTGTTGGCCTGGGCTCATACGAGTGACACAAACTTGAATTCACATTTTATCCTTCAAAGGAGGGCAATAAGCGCTGTCACCAACATACAGTATTGCAAGAGCACTGCCACACATTTTAATTCTCTATGTATAATGAATATAACACTAATAGCCTTTAATATCCTTTGGACATGCAATAGAGTCATGTCATGCAGCTATAATAAAGGTAAAATTGTTCCATCCTTAATATCACACACACAAACCAATTAAGAGTTGAGGTGTGTCTCTCGAGGAACACCACAGATAAGAACAAACTAAGGAGCGCAAGCATTTGAATTTCAACTTATACATTTTCTTAACACTAGCAAACATTGAAGGTCATATCTACCAGAGCACTTCCTTTAGGCATTGCAAAGAGAGTGGTTGCTACGTAGTAAAAACTAGTATACGTATTCAGTGCAAGTGTCATGTAAGTGTAAGTGTTACACGATGTTATTCAGTGCTTGTTTTCCCAATGTGAAACTGACCTTGCTTGATGTTAGCTGTGTTGTGGGGTGACCTTGCTGCTTTCTGTCAAATGCTACGACTGATTTCTGTTAAATGCTACGACTCGGGCATTTTGCCTTTCTCCTAAAGTGTACTGTAAAACTGCTACTCTTTGAATAAAACTTCACATCTGCAGGTACGAGCAGACTCATTTCAAGAAGCATATTTTCTTGGGGTGACAGTGCGTCAAACCAACATTAACATGCATTGAATGAGACCAGACATGTTTAAAAAAAAAGGAAGCGACCCGTTAAATTGGACATAGCACAAAAAGAAAGAAACGGCAGCACTGTAATTTTCTGTCTCTTTCATGTACTTAATCTGACGTTGCCCTACAATTTTTTCACTGTCGATGGAAAAAAAAAGTAAGGGTATGTCAAGGCTGCAAATTGCGCTGTCTTTTATTCTAAGCTCTCAACTGAATCAGATAGTGCATTATACTGGTGATGATAAATTTGGCTTGACTGACATGTTATCATGGCATGTTCGAAACATTTGGTGTGTTTCCAACAGTGGTTTCCTGTGAGAGCAGACTATGCTAAGCATTGGTTCCACGTTGTAGTGAGCTAGACCATTGCAGGCTGTGCACCGTTGGCTTCTGCTCCCTCTTAGGCTGTCAATTTTTGTTTTCAATGGAGTACAACAAACAGCTGGCAAGTTTACGTTTCAGATAGCAGTTTAAGTGAAGGTTTTTGTCTTTAACCTATGCTGAGCTCGTGCCCTCACCTGCCTGTGCCAGAACCCAGCTTGGAGATACACAGTGATGGCTATTTTGCCTGAAAGGAACTGACTCTTCTGGCCTACATAAGGCTTTGTAGCTTAGTGTAAATTTAGTTCATCTTTCCCGTCGCAATCCAACCAAGCTGTCAACGTGGTTAGAACTACACTGTGTTGGTGAAAGTGAGCAACTCAACTGAAAATTTATTCTGAAGTTTAGTTCAATATGAACATTTTACTGTGCATGCGCCTGCAAGCCACTGAAGTGAACGTGGCAGCGGAACTTGAATCATTGGAAAGGAAAGCATGAGAATTGGCGCGTTTCTTTTTCTTCATGGTAACTGATCTAACAGTGTTCTGTTGCCATCTTCACTTTGTTGTCTTGCAGGCATATGTGCGGCAAGATTTGTATTCTGGAGCAGGGGTTCTTAAATCATGATGGTTTTAAACAGATGAGGTCCATATTATCAGTGCATGCAGTCGCAAACACCCCAATGTTCATTTCGCAATCTCGGATGCCATGTCGAAGAGCCATGCATTCAGTTTCGGTACCGCATGAGCGTTTGTATATATGTGTGTTTCATGAAAATAAACTTTAGTTAGAAGTCAATGCTTGTGGGGGGGGTGGGGGGGGGTGTCTCCACCATGCCCATCTCTCTGTGCACAACCTCAGTATCAAAAATGGTTGCGTTTGCTAACTTTTTGTTATGCATTCATTTGTATTTCAAATGTAAAATTTTACGTGGAGGCTGCTCTATTTGGGCACTACATGAAACTGGGCTTTTCACAAAGTCTAAACATTTCGTTGCATTTGGCCTTTAATCCTTTGGCTACCAAAAAATGTATGTGCCGTGTGGCCCTCCATTTCGATTTTATTTGCCGCATACAGGTGCTATGCAAACTTCTACACATTCATTATATAATGCTCTACAGTAATAAATGCGAAAAAAATGTGAACATGCAAGTTTCATTTACAAGTAAGACTTCACACATTTTTTGTGTGGAAAAGCTTGTAACACTTGGGCATTTTGAGAGCAGCAGAGCACTTTTCGCACCAGCACCCTCACCTGCTGTCATTTCTTTCTATAAAAAATTTTTTTGCACTGCATATTTTGCATTGCTGTGACATCTTATTTTCATAGGTTCGGTGCAGCTGACGTTGCAAATGCACCTACAACACTGCCTCAAGGCACATAAGTGTCAGAATGCGTGCACTAACGTTCTACAAATATCAACTAAACATTAAAAAATCAAACCTTCTCTGAAGTCAACACATAGTGCAGTATATTGATGATACATTGCTATGTGTTCTACTCATGGTAACAACAAGCTTCTGGACCATGCTCTAACATCGTGCTAACTCCAAGCTCTGGTGTCATACTCGGATCACAGACCGTTTTCCAATACTATTCGTCCTTCTCAGGCCGAAATACCTCCGTCTGAGCCTTGCTACCTTCCCACCAATTTTGACCGAGATAGTTAACACTATAACAAATACTTATTAGTCAGTAATTAACTCCCTGCATGATCCTGTTCAAGCTCTTAAAAATTTTTTTTCCATTTTTCTAGAAACCGTTTGTGCTAACAAAACTACCGTTAGATGCAGGAAGCATTTTGTTTTCTGGTAATCCTTGGGCGACGAAAGGTTTGCTGTCTAGTATGAGAAAACAGGAAAACCTATTCAAAAAGACTTAAAGGAAACCTTTTAATGTACACTTAGTGGCACATTATAAAAATTATTGTAACATTCTGAATAACTTGCTGAAGAAGTCTAAATGACATACTATTATGAAAATGAATTTGCAAAACACAACAGCAATACCAAAAAACAATGACAACTTCTTAACACATTCATGAACTTACCTAAGTCTGGTAATACTGCTGACGAAATAAATACCAAAACTAAAACTCTTACTGATTCTGCTAGCATTGCAAATAGTTTCAGTGATTACTTCTATTGCATATACAGCAGTCATCAGATGACCACTACTTATCCCATGTATTGCTGCAATCATTATTTTTTTCTCCTTCCCGTAACAGCAGCTGAGGTTAGCTCTGTGGTATTAGCGCTAAAGAATACTAGCCCTGGCGCAGGTAACATTTCTGTATTTCCTCTAAAACTTGTTGCACCACTTATTTCTGACATACTTTGCATTATAATATTTTTAAATGTGGTATTTTTCCCACATTGCTTAAAAGGGCTAAGATTATTCCTGTACCTAAGAAAGGTGATAAAACAGAGGTGTTTAACTATCCTTCTATTTCTATTCTCTCGTCGATTAGTAAAGTTGTTGTGATGTTATTTTGTATGCGCCTAAATATTTACTTTAAAAAATTTGCTTTGTTACAATCTTCTCCATTTGGTTTTCATGCTGGTAGTTTGACTAACTCAGATATACTATCCCTAACCGACTACGTTCGTCACTCGATTGATATGGGTGACTCTGTTGGTTTGGTATTTTTGGACTTCATTAAAGCTTTTGATACGATTAATCATAACATACAATTGTTACTAAGCTAGAGGCCCTGGGAATTACCGATCCAGTACTGAAACTCCTAAAGAGTTACCTGCATGATGGAGAACTGTTTTTTTCTGGAAGTACTTATTCCGATACTAAAGTTATTAAGCAAGGTGTACCACAAGGTTCCATACTGGGTCCCTTACTATTCTCCATTTATATTAATGATTTACCCACGTGTCATAAATCTGCACATTGTGTACTTATGCAGACAATACTACTATCTCCTTGTGTGACAAATCTTTAACAATCTTAATCCTTAAACTAAACAATGAGCTTGAACATATTGTTGCATGGTGTTCTTCCAATCATTTAATTATCAATCGTACCAAAACTCAATTCGTGATTTTTCATTCTAGCCAAAGAATGCTAACTGGCATGCCTGCGATAACTCTAGATAGTTATCACATTCCCGCCTCCGACTGTGTATCATTTTTCGGCATCAAATTAGATTCTAACCTAAAGTTTTATGAACCATTGCCTTCATTAAGCAAAAGTGTACCATAGGTATTAAAGCATTAATCAAATCAAGAGCGTATTTTTCCAAAGATGCGTTATAAACATTATACTCTGCTTTCATTCACAGTCACATTAATTACGGCATTGTTTCCTGGGGAAATGCATATTACTGTCATATCTCATCTATTGAGCACTTACAAAAACAAGCAGTACGCATTATCACTAACAGTAGGTTTTTCATGAGTGCTGCTCTATTACTTCGTGAGAATAACATTCTTGTTGTAACGAACCTGTTCAACTATCATCTAATAATTATGTTTTATAAATTACCTACTTACTGAACAGCTTTCATACGAATTAATTGATTACAGGTACCTCATCAATAATAATACTACCAGGTTTGCACATAACTCCAATTTTCTACTGCTCATGGTTCCAGCTATGGAAAAATGGGATCATCATTCGCTGCTGTAAAACTGTAGAATGGTTTCCCCAACACCATTAAATCTTCATCCTTTGATGCATTCAATCATGCCCTTAAGCTTTTTTACATGTATATAAGTTTACATCATTACACTACATTTGCCATTTGTATGTATTGACAAAGGCGTGGCAGTTTGGGCGAGTTGGTATGTCATAACTGTTTGAGGCTATTAGCGCAGCTCAGGACGAGCAAAAAAGGAAAGAGGTAGGGGTAATCAAAGGGAGCGGAAAACAGGGTGAGCGCTACCTGTTTTCCGCTCCCTTTGATTACGCCTACCTCTTTCCTTTTTTGCTCGTCCTGAGCTGCGCTAATAGCCTCAAACAGTTATGTATTGACAGTTTTCTTATGTGCTATAGGCTTGCATATTGACAATTGTTTTCGTTTATTTAATTTTTTGATGTTCTATTTTTCATGATTGTGTTCTTTTTTACCTAGCTTGATCACCTTTCATATGTCTCTCTATTGTTATTATTAACCGAGGGTCCCTTTGCAGTCCTTGACTTTGGGACCTTCGTCTGTATGTTGTCTCTTACCCATTCATTGTATTTAAATAATAATAAACTGAAACTGAATATTGATACGGAACAGCCACCACAGTGTGGCTGGATTGAAGAGGAGGAAGACGACCTGGTCTCATTTGGTATAGGGTGGCCACCTTGGCCACTGTTGGCCTACGTGTAAATATATTCTAAATAGCCTTGTGCATTATAGCTTCATGCCAATTACTAACCGACCGTGGCCGTAGCTTTCTCTGAGCAGTTGTTGAAGACATCCTCCACTCCTGCTCGACAAAGCATAAATTCAGCACGTCCTACCACCCACAGACCAACGGCCTCACGGAGTGCCTCAACAGGGCCATCACCGACATGCTTTCGAAGTACGTTGTGGCTGACCAGCACGACTGGGATTTTTATTTACCATACGTGATGTTTGCATATAATTCATCGCGTCACGACACCGCCAGCTATTCACCATTCTAGCTCCTATACAGCAGAGAGCCTGCATTGCCCTTGGACACCTTGCTGCCCCCACCCGCACATTCTGCACACTGAATATGCCTGCGACGCGATCGTATGCACCAACCACACGCGACAGCTAACCCGCACCCATCTAGAGGCCTCACAGGCACATCAGAGACACCTCTGATTGCCACCATCCTGACGTACACTTTTCTCCGGGTTCTCTGGTGCTTCTGTGGTCACCCATTCACCGTGTGGGTCTTGCTGACAAGCTGCTGTCGTGTTACACTGGTCCATACCATGGGGTGCGACAAGTGAGCGATGTCGCATATGAAATCATCCTCGCCGACCCCTCATCATTGTCAGCAACAAGTGACGTCGTTCACATAGCGAGACTAAAGCTCTATCACACATCTTTCAACACGGATGTGTAGCTTAAGTACTGGGAAGGTGCTTCTGCTGCCGGGGGTGATGATACAGAACAGCCACCACAGTGTGGCTGGACTGAAGGGGAGGAAGACTACATGGTCCCAATTGATATAGGGTCACCATCTTGGCCACTGTTGTTAGCCTACGTGTGAATATATTGTAAATAGCCTTGTGCATCAGCTACACGTAACGTTATTGCTAACCTTGTCCAGCGTATATTGACTTCCTCTGCATCCTTGAATGGCTTTTTAAACCAACAATACCTCCCACACTGAGAATCGCTGGCTTTGGCAATGCTGCTCCAATGTGGCCCAAGTTCACTGCATGAGTATGTTCACGCTAGTGCTCAGTCGTCTTGAATGGCCTCTTGCCAGCTATTTTCGCCTGCAAACCAGAAATTATTAATTGACCAAATCAGCTGTCAAAGCATTGTCTGCACTGGGTGGCTTGAAGATGCATTGAAAATGTGTCCAGCCAACCAAACTTTCATGGTTTCCTTGGATGAACTGGAACTCGTAGTCATCCCAGTTTGGAATCGCTGAAAGCTGAATGTCCATTCTTCGTTTGCTCTTAGTGGTTGGGTGGGCCCAGCAAAACCTTTTGTGAATTGTGTGCAAGATGTCTTTTACTTAAGGAATTGTGGCACATATTTTCCAAGTTGTAACAACAATACTACACGTTTCTTGTACATGGACGCAGGACACTTAAAGGAAAGTTTCAGGGCTAACTCCAATTTTCCCATTCAAACAAGCATGTGTAAATGCAGAAATCTTTAATGAGATGACCGCTGAACTGATTTGAATTAAATTTGTTGCATTTGAGAGAGGAAGCTAGCTATTAGCAAATCTAGGAAGCAGAACTTAGACTTAAAACCTCAATTGTTATATGAAAATGCCTGAAAATTGATGTTGAGAAAAAAAATAGAAGCACAATGTTTACAAATCTGTAACTCTGAGCAAAAAAGGGCTTTCGCCATTCTGCATCTATTAGAGCATGCAAAGTGCACTAATGTGATATGTTGATTGACAGCTTGCATGATATAGTTCCAATGTTTACAAGGGTTTCGCAAAAGTATGACAAATTAGAGGTATACCTTGAATAGGTCTATAATGCATGGATTTCATCTGCCTTTATGTACAGTTAGGTGGAGATTACAGAATTCTGATGTCGGTTTTTATTGTTGAGTTTCAGATTTGTAAACTTGATACTTGAGTTTCCTTAAAGTTTTGCAATTTTCAAGAACTTTTCTATGAAGAATATATGCCACAAATTGAAAATGAAATTTCTACAGTTACTAGAGTATAACTTTTCCTTTTGAATGCAGCAAACCCCATTATAGGTGCAGTGGTTGTCAAGAAAATAAATTTTTTTGTTTCCCTCTCACTTAGATAGGAGCTTACGAGCTACAGTTTTTTCTTTGTGTGAGTGTTGGGAAACGTGAGATGCTTTAGGCTGGTGCATACTAAATTTTATCTTGTAACGTCATACCTGACATCGACATTATTGTGACATCATGACACAGAGCGAAATTGGCTTTCATTGTCTTGCACTAAGGCTAGATAGGATCACGTTGCTCATTTAAAAAAAAATGAAAAAGAAGACTGCTGGGCACGCTTGTTCAGGGCTGTGCACACATGTGGCTGCTGCAGCGATCACAGTGGCACATGCACCAGCTGGGTATGGAAGATGAAGTGGGTCCAGTTCGGTTTGCAGAAAGGAGTCTTCCCTTCATTCGCACAGTTCGCGGAAGGCGGCCCTCCCTCCTGTCATGCACACACACAAAGGGGCCCGTATTCACTGTGGGGCGCCTGCCAGACTGGCAACCACTCGAGACACCCATAGCAAATTAGGGATCCATGCTCCCTTTCAATTAGGCATGGTCTTTCGATCATCCTTTTTTATAGGGTGTTACTCGACAATCGCAACAGCAGCTCTGGCGGGGGACGAAGACCCCGACGCGTAGGGGCCAGCAGCCACTGGGCGAGAGATCGGCGTTTCAGCAGCAGAATTTCCCTCCGTGGTGACGAACCCTTGGTTCGTAGTCTGTAGATTCCCTGAAGTCGTTCATCAGTCCTCGTGTCACTCTTGTATACCTTTTCTCCCTGGTCCGGTCCAGTGAAACGGGACTTGCAAACCGGTCTCGCAACTTTTCGTCTCCTGTTTGGGCAAGCAATCACTCCAGAAAAGTGCTGCACCCACAACCACAAAGCAAGCAAGCACAAGGCCACCCTCCCCCAAAACACACCAGGCTTTACAAAAAAAAAAAAAAAAAAAGAAAAGAGAAGAAAACCCGCTACTGCTCTCCCATCCCTTTCGCGCGTCCTTCTCCCCTAAACACTAAAAACAGCCATTTCTTGAAAGGGTTAAGACATCGTTATCAAAATTAGCTAACAAACAACTACAACTTCGCAATAATAAAAAAATATGTATGAAAAAAAATACTAACGTAAAAATGATACGGAAACCAGAGTGAGCATGAGGCTTTCGCCACTCTAGGGGCAACGACTCGGACCATCGGCATTGCCATTAAGTTTATCCTTCTTATAGCGAATATCGAAGGTGTACTGTTGAAGAGCCAAACTCCAGCGCAAAAGACGGCCGTTTTTTGTAGACGTGGACTGCAGCCATGGGAGGGGACAGTGGTCAATCTCTATGGTGAAGCTTGAACCAGCGATATAGCAAGCTAGCTTCTGCAGTGTATGCTTCCTCACGAACTGAAAGCTTTCTACTGGCATACGGTACGGGGTGTTCATTTTCGTCCTCTCTTTTTTGACAAAACACCACCCCCATACCCCGGTCGCTGGCATCACGTTGAAGAATGAATGGCTTAGAGTAGTCAGGTGCGTTCAACACTGACTGCCTCATTAGTGCTTTCTTCGGCATACTAAGAGCCTTTTCTTTTGCGTCATCCCACTTTACTGTTTGTGGTTTTGTTTTTCTGAGAGCATCTGTTAAAGAACTTGCAATCTCAGAATGATGCAGGATATATCTTTGGTAATAACCTGCCAAACCAAGAAAGGACCTGATGTCCCGCTTGGTGCGTGGTTGCGGGAAGTTGTCTATTGCAGCCAGTTTCACCTCTGAAGGCCAACAATAGCCTTGCCCTATTACATCAGATTCAGATTCAGATTTATTCGTTCCAAAAAAAAAGAAGAAATTACATGAGAAATATACAGACGAGGGTCCCAAAGTGAAAGAACTGTAGTGGGACCCTCGGTTAATAATAAGAACATTGATGGTGATATCAATAGTCAGCAAATTAGCGTATTATAAACATCTACAGACCAAATACATCATTATACATGTCATTTACAATCAAACACGAAAAAGCACGTTATAACAGAAAGTCGGAAAAAAGCATGGATGAAACACAACAAATGACGTGAGATAAATGTCAAAGGTACACCGCTAGATCGTAGTTATCGCAGTAAATGTTGCTTAAGGTGATTTTTAAAAATTGCAAGAGAAGTACAGGATTTTATGGTTGATGGTAATTCATTCCAAAGAGAAATTGCCGCGAAGGAAGATGTTTTTTTGCCGTAATTGGTATGAACCATGGGTAACAAGAAATTGTTGTTAGCCGCAAATCTGGTCATATTTTTATTCTGCAAAAGGTCAGTTGCAATGAACGGATACATAAGGTTATTATGAAGCAACTTGTGGAATAAGACGAGTATGTTAAACTGGAACAAATTATTAATTGACAAGATATTATACGCGCAAAGTAACAAAGAGGCATTGGATTGCATGGAGCTAGAAGTGATAATGCGTATTGACTGATTTTGGATATGTTGAATTGATGATAAGTGACAAGCGTATGTGTTGCCCCATGAAACAATGCCGTAATTAATGTGACTATGAATGAACGCATAATACAACGCTAGCAGAGCCTCACGAGAAAAAACAGGGCGAGCTTTAATTAATGCACGTATACCAAACGCAGTCTTGTGCTTGAGATGTTGGAAGTGAGAGCGAAATGTAAGGTTAGGGTCCAGATGTATGCCAAGAAAAGTGACATCGGTGCTAACGGGAATTGAATGACTTCCAAGCTTTACTTCAGGAATAGAAGTTAAGGCCCTTTGAGCACTTTTGAATAACATAAATTTAGTTTTAAGAATTAGTTTTAAGGATTAAGAACTAAGTAATTGTTGCTACACCATTTTATAATGTTACTTAATGCAATATTTAACTTAGAAGTAAGAGTAGTAACAGATTTGTCAGATGAAGCTATGGTTGTGTCATCTGCGTATAAAATACAATGAACGCAGTTGGTGGAGTTAAGAGAATCCGGAAGATCAATAATATATAAAAGAAAAAGCAAAGGGCCCAGAACTGATCCCTGTGGTACACCTTGGTTAATACATTTTGTTACTGAGAAAGTATTTGCTGCATGTACTGTGTATGGTCGGTCACGTAAATAATTTTTTAAGAATGTTAGCGCAGGACCGGTTATACCATAAGAGTCAAGTTCATTAAACAGGGCTTGATGGTTAACCGTGTCATAAGCTTTACTGAAGTCTAAAAATACAGATCCGACTAAGTTTCCCGAGTCAATACATTTTTTTATGTAGTCAGTTAGAGATAGAACAGCTAGATTCGTGGAACTTCCTGGGCGGAAACCAAATTGATTGTTCTTTAGCAATTTAAACTTTGTTAAGTAGTTATTAAGACGTTTAACAAATAATTTCCCAATGAGTTTACTAAGGCAGGAAAGAATTGCAATTGGTCGGTAATTATTAACTGTATGTTTGTCGCCTTTTTTAAAAACAGGAATAATCTTGGCATTTTTTTAAAAATGAAGGGAATGCACCTTCTTTGAACATAAGGTTGATAATATTACAGAGCGTGTCGCAAACTAAATGCGCAACCAGTTTTAAATGCCTGACACAAATATTGTCTAAGCCAGGCCCTGTATTTTTAAGGTTAGCAATCGTGGAGCACACTTCATTTGGTGTAGCTGGTAACAAGAAGAATGATTTTGTCGTACGGCTCAAAGTATTATGAAACTGCGCATGTACGTTGTTATTAGTGTAAACAGAAGAAAAGTAGTCAGAAAACGCGTTAGCAATTTCGTTGGGCTCAGAAAGAGTGAGACCATTGTAATTTATTTTGGTTATAGAGGCATCAATAGACGATTTGTTTAGAAAAGAGTTCAATAACTGCCATTGCTTTTTGGGGTTGTCCTTATTCTGATCAAATTTATTTTCATAGTACTTTTTTTTTGCCTGTTTAAGTAAAACATTCAGCAATTTACAGTACCTAATATAGCGTCTAGCTAGTCTAGTATTAAAGGGCTGACGTTTAGTTTTCTTGTACATGTTTTCCTTCTTTCTTAAACTTTCCAGAAGACCGTCCGTCATCCATGGGTTGCGCGGATATTTATACTTTTTCCCACATTTAACAGTGCGTGTGTTAGTTGAAACGGCCAATAAAAATGAAGTGCAGAATTTGTTTAGTGCTTCTTCGGGATCAGACATAGAATTAATTGGCGACCAATCAGTTTTACCGATGGCTTCAATAAATGTATCTGCACTAAATACGGAAGTATAGTAGCTATTATCGTTCTCATGTATTTCATTGTTAAATGTGAGAAAAACAGGAAAATGATCGGTTATGTCAGTATTAATAACCCCGGAGCAAGGCGGTGGTGATATGTTAGATAACACGTGATCAATAAGCATACTGCTCCCACGAGAGGCTACCCTAGTTGGGCAGTCAATGAGTGATTCAAAACCGAATCCAGCAAAACAATCTGTGTAAGTTGTGTACGAGGTAGCTTCAGTGTCAAGTAAGTTAATATTAATATCACCTACAATCACCACATCCTTATTTTCAAACGCTAACTTGGACAATACTGCATCAAGAGAAAGCAAGAAATCGTTAAGCGAAGATGACGGTGAGCGATAAATGCAACCAAGGATCAAGTTCTTATTGTTATTAAGGAATGACCGATCGACTTCAATCCACACAGACTCGCAATGATTCACGTTAACTGCCAGATCAAATCTGCGAGCGTAGGTGACAGCTTGTGAAACAAAAATGGCGGCGCCACCATGACTGTTAGATTGACGATGACAATACTCCGGTTGATAAGATGGAAAACCGCTCATGACCTAGATAAGCTACTTCCGCACGCCCTAATTGGCATTTGGGAGCCTTAACAGTTAAGTTGGCCTCTCGTAGACGACACAACATGGTTCGCAGGTGTTGCATATGGTCCACCCATGATGAAGAAAAGATTGCTATGTCATCGAGTTACAGAAGTGCAAAGTCCTCCATTCCCCGTAGCACCTGGTCCATAAGGCTAGAGAAACAATAGGGAGCATTCTTGAATCCAAAGCTCGAGACTTTTGGCCGAAAGGTTCCCATTGGGGAAATAAACGCGGCAAGCCTGCTTGCCCTCTCGGTCAACGGAACCTGTCAGTACCCTCTGTGTAAATCGAGTGTAGAGATGAAATTAGCACTGCTCACTCTCTCAAGCCTTTCCTGGATATGCAGTATTGGGTAGGTCTGGTTCTTTGTAATTAAGTTGAGCCTGCGGTAGTCGATACACAGTCGTGGCTCCTTTCTGGGGACCTCAACCAAGAGGTGAGGTATAATCACTCTCTCCTGGCTTGATTACACCTAGCTCTAACATCTTGTTTATTTCAGCGGTCATGACTTGACATTGAAAAGGTGAAACGCGATAAGCTTTTGAACGAACTGGGTCCAATGAGGTTAACTCGATATCATGAACGATCGCAGTAGTCCTGCCTGGTGTGTCCGAAAATACGTCTTTAAATCCAAACACGACTTCCCTCAGTTCGGCCCTTTGATTGGGATTCAACTCCACCTGCTCTACTAGCTTGTCAATGTTCTCGTGAATGTCTTTTGCCCCCGTTATTGATGTTAACTCCGGAAAGTCGACAGGCATCTCCTCAGGTTGGTTAAGCGATATTTTCACAATGGCCTCCCTCTGCTGGTAGGGTTTAACCAGATTGCTGTGGTACACTTGTGGTGTCCTTCGTTTTCCCGGTACAATGAGTAGGTACTTTGTATAAGATAATTTCTGAATTATGTCAACCGGTCCTTCCCATTGAACCTGTAGTTTGTTTTTCAATTAAGGTTTCAGAATCATTACCTTTTCCCCAACTTCAAAGCGTCGCATTCGAGCCGTCCTGTAATAATGCTTAGCATAGCATTGGGCCCTGCACCTTTTCTGCCCTGCTAATTCTTGATATGTGTGCAGTCGGTCTAACAGCTCTAGCATGTATGCCACAATTGAAGGTTTTGCTCGCCCGGCCTTCCCAGGCTTCTCGAACAATGTGAAGAGAGGACCGAAGGCAGCGACCGTAAACGTGCTCTGAAGGTGAAAAACCTGTTGGCTCGTGCGGTGCAGTTCAAAGCGAGAACATTGCTGCAGGGAAGCAAACCTCCCAATCGGGTTTGTGCTCATAACAAAGGGCTCACAAAAGCCGTTTCATGACTGAGTGGACTTTCTCTACCATGTTTGACTGCAGGTGGTACACTGAGCTATGAATGATTTAATAGCACACGTTTCCAGAAACGTTGAGGTCAGTGCACTCGTAGAGACGGATCCTTCATCTCACTGGATTTCTGCGGGAAACCCCACTCACGCAAAGATAGGCAGAAGCGCATTAATGATCTCCACCGAGCTTAGTTCTTTGAGCTCTGGGAATTTCCTTGCGGGGCATAATACAATGAAAATATGCCGATAGCCGGGCTGCGTTGCAGGAAGTGGTGCTACTGTGTTTATTATGAGCCTGCGAAATGGCTCCGTAATAATGGGAACAAGTTTCATTGGCGCTTTAGCCATATCTCCGGGCTTGCCTATGCGCTGACATGTGTCACAGCTTCTCACGAATGCTTCCACTTCCCGAAAGCTGCCGGGCCAGTAAAATTCCTGCAGTAAGCGGTCCTTTGTTTTCCAGTTTGTGCGCTCAAACTGTACCAGAAAAAGACCTATGTCCTACTGCGTAGGGTGCCATCAAGTCTGTCATTCTGCACTCGCTTTCATGTGCCTCCGTGCTAGGACTTTTAGAATTTTGAGCTTTCAAGAGCTCAATCTCTAGGCGCTTCATTTCGAGTGCATCATGTGCAACACGGTTGCGCTCTTTGGCCTCACGTGCTGCCCGCTCGCGCTCCTCTTTTTCCTCTAGGCGCTTACACTCTTCTTTTTCCTCTTTCTCTAGGCACTTACGCTCCTACCTTTCTCTGTGATGCTCTCTAGGCATTCCTTCAGTTCATCGTCGACTGCCCTGATCGCTTTGATCGCCTCGATGATCTCCGGCTTTCTCTTCGGTTTGGCAATTTGAAGGCCAAACTCTGGCCAAATTAAATAACTCCGGCTTCTTTAGTGCCTTCATGGCTGTCTTAGTGCTGCCAACTCTTCACTCTATAACAACCTCAACGTACTCCACAGGGTGTTACACGCCAATCGTAACAGAATGCAGAGTGTGTTGACGCTGGAGTCGGGAGGGGGGGAGCAGGGAGGGCCAGATACAACACGAATAGTGTTGCAGAGACAGAGGAAGCGAAGGATTCAGAAGCGCTTGGCCAGCGTGAAGAATCCCAAGCAATGGTGGTGCCTTCTCTCCATCTAACCTTGGAAGTGTGCAAGGGCAGGCCTCGATGCAGCACTGTCAAGGGCAATAAAATAGCGTGAAAGCTGGGAACATTCCCAGTGTATGCGTTTATTCTCAAGTCTCTTCTGCCTTTCTTTTGCGCTATATTGTACCTGACTTTTTGTAACACTGTCGACCCAGTAACTACACTAGGGCATCTCAATTCCTTGAGAGTGCAACCATTAATTATGCCACCTTTCAGTATGGCCAGTCCAAATGGACACTAAGTGCAGTCTGGCTTCGTGGTGTGAAAGAAGGAGACTATTCACATCACCGAAATTGCCACTGCCACTGATGCTTATATACACATGCACACACACTGTGACCTTGCTGCTAAAGATCAATGCCATTCAACGCTCCACAGGACAAGAGGGGAAAGCAGGCTCCCCTGCATTTCTGACAAGCGCACAATTGGAAGGGGGCAGCTTTTGGCAATGCAGTCACTGTCTGAGCTTCAGCCATTACACCGGGCTGACAGGCAAGCTCAAGAGTTGTTTGTGTTACCACGTGACAGCCACCTCCATTTTTCATTGATGTGAATAGTCTTTTTCACATCTGAAGCCATGCTGCACTTTGTGCATGTTTTGATTGAGTTTCACAAAGGCGCTGTAATTATTTCTAGCCCTCTTAAGGATTTGAGGCTTCATACCATGATTATGGAGTTGACAACTGCATCAAAAGCAAACAAAAAAGAAAACGGAACATAACATTTTTGTGTCAGTACCTCTTTAACGATGTGCCTATCACATTCCACTACTTGCTGTGTTGCCGTAGGCTGTCACAATGTTTTGCAAAAGTTTACCCTGACACTTAATTCTTACCTTTTTCTTTTGTGGCTGCTTCTTGGGGTCCAGCTGCGTACAGCCATGTTGCGTCGGTTCATTCAAGTGGGTGCCCTGGCTGGCACCACTGGTGCCACCTATCTGGCACTGCGCAACAACCAATGGGATGTCTCCAACATTGGCATCGTGCGCTTTGGACGCGCTGCAGCCACGGTGAGTGGACTTGCCATGGGCCAGGAAGCTTGCATAGCTTTGCAGGTATAGTGCTATTGTAAGCTGGTCATGTGATGCGTGCGGCAGATAACCAGCGTTTTGTTGGAGCTGCAGAATGTGGGCTACTGAAAGGGAGTCGCAGTCGAGGAAGGCAGAGGAATTGGCGGTGTGAGGAAATACATAAATTTAAATAAATTTACTTAAAGTCTGGGATTTTATGTGCCGAAACGATGATCTGGTTATGAGGCAAACTGTAGTGGGGACTTGAAGCCCATTTTGACCTCTTGGAGTTCTTTAATGGGCAACTAAGTCTTAGTGTTTAAGTATTTTTGCATTTTGACGCCATTTAAATGCAGCCACTGCGGCTAGGGTCGAACCCGCAACCTCGAGCTCAGTGGTGCAACACCGTGGCCGCTGGGTTACTGTGGTGGGACAAGTTTACACGCACAGGAGGGTGTTGGCTGGCGTATGGCAGGGGCCACTGGAAGATCGCTGGGTGAGGTCGTCGTGCCGCATTGGACGTAAAAATAGGCTCCTGTTTGGTGAAGCTGGTGAGAGTTTATCTTAAATGATGACAGTACAAGGTGGGACAAAATAGAGTGAAGGGAGTGTTAATACTTGTGCAGTTGTATGTCATTCCTGTTGTTCTTTCCTCCGACATTCTGTATTCTTCCAAGATGGTTGTTGACACTCTGTTCAGCATGAATTGTTTGAACATCAGAAATGTGCTGTCACCATCAAAAAAGACATGGGTGCTGCCATAGAGTTTCTGATCATTACCTAGGGGATAAAACCGGCACTGTTCGGTGGTTCTGTTTAGAAAAAAATAAAATGCTGAGAAATGGTGGAATGCCAAGAAGTAGTATAGTTTCAAATTTGCATGTTTCTTGGAGTGCCAGCACACCTTAAAGGTTTGTCTGGTGAACAGTGTTCTGTCACACAAAGATTGAATCTGTTCTAAAACCACATGTACAATATTCTTTTTTTTTTTTCTTTTTTGTGAAATATGTAAGAAAAGGTCCTAGTAGAACCAGCATACTTCTGCTTGGTTGTACAGTTTTATCAGACATGAACGGTAACAGTGGGCCGCCATAGTGTGAAGGAAGATGACAAGGTCTGCACTCACAGCCTGTCAGTTGTAATTGTGTGTTTTGTTTTCTTGCTTGTAGTAAATGGGAGTGAACTGCACTGAAAGATCTGGTATGGGTGAGCCAAAAACATTTATGGAAATTTCATTTCGAGAGAGCCTTCTTTATGCAGGCATGAGCTTCTTTTGAGCCAAGCCATGTTCCATAAAATGCGTGGCACACCCACAACCCAGTAGTCCCATGTAGGCACATTGTCAGTTGGGAAACTCGCATACACGGCGGGGCCAGATTTCCCTCCAGGTAATACTTTATGAATTTCAGTGGGCTCTGTAAAATAAGCTTGGGGAGTTCTGTGCAACTTCCTGCAGCTACATATCATAGACAGTGAACATCTGGTGGCATTGCTCAACCTGTTTCACCACCCTTCTGGTTTATGGGCCTCTTAGGTGCAGTGACATGATGCAGTGAAGGTTGGGGGCTGTACTGCACTTCCTCTTTCAAAGGGACACTCAAGAGAAATACTGAATCAATTTAGACTTATAGAGTATTTTTTCAAAACTCTATTCTAGTTAATGTCTTGGTTACGGGTTTATTATTAAAAGTAAAAACTGAGTTCAGAGTTCAATTTTCAAGCTTTGCACCACAACCCCAGAGCCACTACGTCAGTGAGATGTCAGGGATGACAGTGTTTTTTTAAATATTTGGCTCATTTTGGGCCGCTAGAAGTTCTTGAAGCTTGCTAAGAGCAGTCTTAATCTTATTTAGAATGAAATGCAGTCTATTTTTAATGATAAAAAATTTGCTGGGTCTGAGAATGCTGCGTTAGAAACCATGGTGTTGCGTCAAGGTAGTGCTGCAACTTCAAGGTGGCGTCACCATAAGCCTTTTGTTCTTGCATCTTTTGTCTCCCACCGAGCCGCCTTTCACGGTAGGAGTGGCGTTACTGGTGTTGCACATAGGTGTGAAGGAGGGGGGCCTCCCGAGGTGCGCACTGGCAGTGGACAGGACTGATGTGCTAGGCATTGCAGCAACTGTTGCTCGCTGCAAAAGCAGGATTTCAGCGCAGTTAGTGTATGTGGGCTGTAAAAGACTGGACTGATACAGTGCTTGCATAGGTGATATTGTGGACTGCAGACCCCATGCCATGTGCTCTGCTTTCCTGGCAATTAAGGATTTTCTCCTGCATCCTGCAATGCGTGAATTTTTATCATTTATAGTAAACACGAGCTAGTCAGGGAAAGCATAGGGGAAAATTAAATGTTATGTTTTCTTGATATGTTGAAATGACGAGGAGAAGGGAAATGAATGTGGATGAAAAGTCAGCTTCCTGCAGGGAGGACTGAACCGAAATCTTCCACATTATGCATTCAGAACACTACCTGTTAAGCTACAGAAGCGACAGTCCTGCTGTACGCATTCTTGGGCATTTGTGCATGCATGGAATATTAACCCTAGGAGTGTTGACCAGCACTGTTCACAGCCAAGGTGGCAGATGTGGCTTGACCATTCAACCACAGGTATCACACACACGCCATGTCCTGTTGCCTACAATGCACGTGTGATATTTAGCTGTCACATTTGTCTAAGGTATGGGAGTAGCGTTGTGTTAACCCTTTGAGGGTCAATGACGTAAATATACAGTGTCGCGAACAAGTCCAAGAATGGTCGATGCCATATATTTAGGTGCCATGTGTACAATTAAAAAGCGCGCCAATTTCCTAACTTTTTCTTTTCTGTCATGTGCTGCCACTATGTGGGAATACAGGGAATTTTTTTCGTGCGCCTCCCTCTCTCGGTTTTCGTTGCATGGTTTGTTTTAGCGCTAGTTTGCTCCCACGCATCTATAAACTACCGCTCGCGCATTGGCGTGGGCGGCCAGCAGTTCGGGTTTGGTTCCACATGCGGTTTTGGCTTCTTTTGCTTGCAGAACTGATGGCTATCTCATTACTAATTGCTCAAAGGGCAACCGCCTCTTTCTTGCTTGTTTATTGCTCACAGGGGTGAGCATAAGAAGGATGCTACCGTGCATGCGTTTCTGTTGCTTCTCTCTCTTTCCTTTTTTTTTTTTTTGACACTCGCAGAAACTAATTGCCTCTGGTTGGCGATAAGATGAAGATTGGTGGAAGTTTGTCACACGTGCTTTTTTAATGCGCACGCAACCACACAGTTTTCATGAGTGCGTGCACCTTCACAGCTTGATTAGGCTATGGATGCACATATTAGTGTAAGAGCAGGAACATTTGAGACTTGCGAAATATTCTCGTGTTCGCATTTTCAAGGCCTTGAACTCATCATCTTCATTATCAGCCTGGTTACGCCCACTGCAGGGCAAAGGCCTCTCCCATACTTCTCCAACAACCCCGGTCATGTACTGATTGTGGCCATGCCGTCCCTGCAAACTTCTTAATCTCATCCGCCCACCTAACTTTCTGCCGCCCCCTGCTACGCTTCCCTTCCCTTGGGATCCAGTCCGTAACCCTTAATGACCATCGGTTATCTTCCCTCCTCATTACATGTCCTGCCCATGCCCATTTCTTTTTCTTGATTTCAACTAAGATGTCATTAAACTCGCGTTTGTTCCCTCACCCAATCTGCTCTTTTCTTATCCCTTAACGTTACACCTATCATTCTTCTTTCCATAGCTCGTTGAGCTATGAACGCCTTGAACGCCTTGAACTATGTGTATAAATATGCATCAAATTTTTCATTCTTATAAGTTTATTTCCTTTTTTATTGTTGTTATTCATGAATGAAGAGTACATATATACCAATGTAATATATTTTTTTCTCACTTCACGGTCACCCTACAAAAATTGCGGATTATTTTTTCGAAATAAGTCCCTAAGAAGAATTGGAATCTGCAATAAAAAAGATCAACCCTGGGCGGTCGCATATGGTGAAAAAAATTGACCCTCAAATGGTTAATAATTGAGTCTTTGCAGTCGATTGCAGACTAAATGAGTCAGCCAATGACTGTTTTTTGCTGGATTATTGCTGCTATAGAGTTATCGCTTAGCGCAAGATGTGCCTACTGCATCTGAAATCTTTGCAATGTCGCTGGTGGTTCTTGTTGTGAGAGCGCCCTTTCTAGTCGTGTGGTGTGCACATGTACACTGCTGTTCATTCTTTCATGCACTTGAGCACAGTCGATTTGATACCAAGGTTGGTTGTATTTCTGGGGACATCTTCACCCGATAAAGAGTTACATTGTTATCTCTCAGTTTTGGCCGTATTTGAGTGCTGCCACTACAACGTGGCAGCAATATGCAGAACAACTTTTAACGCGTAATGACTAATGTATGTGACATTTCGCTGCTACATATCCACTTGCCAAGGATGATGTAGGCTCAAAATTTAAAGCACCATTGACGAGTCATTTTAGACCCTCCTGGCAGAGTTTTGAAGGTGGTGCAGGACAGCAACAAAGTGTTACTATAAGCATGAGTAGGCTCTAACGGTGATAATGGAGCTATATAACCACTATTTTAGCCTGTTTCTGCTTGTAATACATCTTGAACAATATTTTACAGGAGCTTTTAATATGCCAGACTGCTCCCAAACAACTAATTGAAAGTTGCATAAGTATACCAAGATGCAATTGTCCCAATGTCACCAAAGATTGATTGCCTTGATTGCCTCATGCATTGATTCACTGTGGAATGTGGGAGGACACAAAGTACTCTGTGCATTCTAACATCAGCTCAGGTCATGCTCTGGTTGGCTGTGGCTGTGGAAGCAGTTGGGGCAAGGGATAATTGGTGTTGCTGATTGTGATGGATGAAATGTGTTCGACACAGGCAGCTCTGCCGCATATTTTTCAGTGCTGCTGACAGAGTTGAACGCATCATCATACCGAGTAGGCCTTTCCTCTGCAGCTGTTAGTAGTTGCGGTGTAGACGTGGCTCTAAAGCAGGTGGTGGCAAAACACAAACTATACAACCCTCTTTACTGTATATCATCATCATCATCAGCCTGTTTTATGTCCACTGCAGGACGAAGGCCTCTCCCTGCGATCTCTAATTAACCCTATCCTGCGCCAACTGATTCCGACTAGCACTCGCGAATTTCCTAATTTCATCACTCCACCTAGTCTTCTGCTGTCCTCGACTGCATTTCCCTTCTCTTGGTACCCATTTTGTAACCCTAATGGTCCAGTTATCTATCTGGTGCATTACATCACCTGCCCAGTTCCATTTTTTTCTCTTGATGTCAATTAGAATATCGTCTATACCCAGTTGCTCTCTGATCTAAACTGCTCTCTCTCTCTCTCTTAACGTTATGCCTAGCGATCTTTGTTCCATTGCTCTTTACATGGTCCTTAATTTGTTCTCAAGCTTCTTTGTCAGTTTCCAAGTCTCTGCCTCATATATATATATATATATATATATATGTGTGTGTGTGTGTGTGTGTGTGTGTGTGGTGTGTGTGTGTGTGTGTGTGTGTGTTAACAGACACACACGTTAACTAAGCATCCTCCTGAATTTTCACTAGATTTGATCTCTGTTTCTTTCCCAGTTCTCCCAGAGCAGTGACATAAATTCTGCTTTGTTCATAAAACACATTGATAAAATTCCAGAGTGCTCGCATGCGTAATTTACTGCAATGTCATCATTTGTCCACTCACTTTGCACTTAGCCTACATGTTACGCACACCCCGTCCCTTATTTTTGCCAATTATGACCAAGGTGTGTTGACAAATTCACCAAGGACCTTGCAGAAATAAACTATGAGCGTGTTTCGATGCATGGAAATAGGAAGAATGAAACGAGGGTTCAGTAATTATTTCCAGCTGGACCAGGAACATAAAAATTTTGTCAGGCATGGCACTTACCGCCACCACCCCTCCCATTACCACGAAATATAAACATGCAACCTACAGCTATGTCGGGACAATGGGAAGCATAGCCGATAGCGGCCATATCACACGTTCTAGAACTTGAATAAGGTATTTTATTTTTTTAACTAGCTGTGTTTGAACCCACTCATGTAACTCCTGCTCATAGATATTTTATAGCATTCCACTAATTTTCACTAAAGTTTCATCTTGGTGGCATTTGTAGTTCTGCTAGAGCAATGGGCTACATTCTGTCCCGTTCATTAGACGCACTCATGACGCTGTAGTGCACACACATACGTGATTTATTACCACCAGCCTCAATTACCCACCCACTTTGAACTGCCTAGACATCACCGATTACCCTATCCTTACTATTGCCAAACATAAAAAAGCTGCCTCATTTAATTCGCTGAGGACACCAGGCGAACCCAATATACGTATTGCGAATTAAAAACCTCCAAAAAATGAGACAGCAGTAATTATTTGTAACATTCTAGTAATCCATAAACATTAAAAATTCGCAACACATTCCATTTATGTTCTGCTCATTCCTTCTACATATAAAGTTTCTGGAATGCAGAGTACTCTTGGGAACTTGGGAAACGAACCTGATAATGGTAGCTTAATGCTTTCGAACGCTTGCTTAAAATTTTTTTAATTTAAGAAAATTTTTTTTACAACAGCTGTATTTGATCAACATGCATTTAACATCGCATATGAACTTTGACGTGGCTTTACCCCTATGTTCACAACATCTGACCTCAGTTGTAATTATGTCAACGCAAACATTTCTTTAAGTGTGCAATCTGACAACCACAGAGAGAGCATGAAACAAGGACTTCTCTCTGTGGTTGTCAGTTCATACAGTTAAAAAGTGTTTGCTAAAGTACACCATCAACTTGCCCAACAAGTTCTTCTAAACTACATATACCAAGGCAGCAGTATGAGTTTGCTCGTAAAACACCATATAATAATTGTCTGGTCCACCTGCATACGTAGCCTATTGTAAGAAGGTGGACTTAACCCACCTATTTGGAAAGTTGCCTACACATTACATATACCGGGCCTCTAACTTTCCCCAAATATGAACAAGGTGCCCTGTTTAGTTCAGTAATGTTCAGTAATTATTTCACTCTCCCTGTTCAGTAACTTACACTCTCCCTACCCGCCGTGGTTGCTCAGTGGCTATGGTGTTGGGCTGCTGAGCACGAGGTCACGGGATCGAATCCCGGCCACGGCGGCCGCATTTCGATGGGGGCGGCATGCGAAAACACTTGTGTACTTAAATTTAGGTGCACGTTAAAGAACCCCAGGTGGTCAAAATTTCCGGAGTCCTCCACTATGACGTGCCTCATAATCAGAAAGTTGTTTTGGCACGTAAAACCCCATAATTTAATTTTTTTTACACTCTCCCTGTTCAGTAACAGGGACAGTGTAAGAGTGGGGTTAAAGATTAATATGCAGAAGACAAAAATATTGATAAATAACCGAGTAAGGGAACAATAGTTCAAGATCACAATCCAGCCTCTAGAGTCTGTGAAGGAGTACGTTTACCTAGGTCAACTAATCACAGGGAACCCTGGCCGTAAGAAGGAAACTTACAGAGGAACAAAAATGGATTGGAACGCATTCGGCAGACATTGTCAGCTCCTGACTGGAAGCTTACCATTATCGTTGAAAAGGAAGGTGCACAATCAGTGCATTTTACTGGTGCTCACATATGAGGCCGAGACTTGGAGACTGACAAAGAAGCTTGAGACCAAATCAAGGACTGTGCAAAGAGCGATGGAATGAAGATTGCTAGGCATAACGTTAAGAGACAGAAAGAGAGCGGTTTGGATCAGAGAGCAAATGGGTATAGACAATATTCTAATTGACATCAAGGGAAAGAAATGGAGCTGGGCAGGTCATGTAATGTGCCGGTTAGATAACTGTTGGACTGTTAGGGTCACAGAATGGACATCAAGAGAAGGGAAACACAGTTGAGGACGGCAGAAGACTAGGTGGAGCGATGAAATTAGGAAATTTGCGGGCGCTAGCTGGTATCGGTTGGCGCAGGACAGGGATAATTAGAGATCACAGGGAGAGGCCTTCGTCCTGCAGTGGACATAAAGCAGGCTGACGATGATGATGATGATGAGTAGCTTTTTTTTGGTGCCAGGGTGGCGCTGCGAGTGCAAAGTGCTATCCACAAATGCAAAGCCCTATGCTAAATCTCTTCACTCATGCGTGGCCTAACGCTAATACCTGCAAAGGTCTTTGGGGCCCCAAACTTTTCGGACCACTATTCTAAAACTATCTATTAAGTCTCTCCTTTTTGCTCCTGCTAGGGGGCATGAGCTAGTGTAACTAGTTACATTGAAAGAGCCTAAATATAAGATGAACAGACAACATCAGAAGTGATACATGCCGATAGAAAACATTTAAGGCAGTGTTGTGATGGTATTGTAATGGCCCTCTATGTTCGATAGTATTGTTTTCAATGCCTGAAGCGCAAAACAAAATTGCAACACAAAAAATTACAGGGTCTCTTAAGATCTCTCTTAAGAGGTGAACGTCGAAAGCCTACTCTTCCTCCTCTTATCATTTGCCTCATTCTCTTTGCCTCTTTTTCTCTTCTTTCTTTTAGTCATTACTGCTCACTACTAAGCATATTTAGTCATTTGTAATCAACTGGGGTCAGTACAAGTCGTTAGACATGTTGGTCGTCATGGTCATTAGTAGTTATTACAAGTCATTTCAGTCATTACTGGTCATTACTAAGCATTTTTAATAATTTATAATGAATTGTCGTTACAAGTTGTTGTTAGACATATTGGTCATTTTGTAGTCATTACTAGTCATTACTGCTCACTACTAAGCATATTTAGTCATTTGTAATCGATTGTGGTCATTACAAGCAATCGTTAAACATGTTGGTCATATCGTGGTCATCAGCAGTCATTGCAAGTCATTTCAGTCATTAGTAAGCTTTTTTAGTCATTTCTAAGCAATTGTAAGCATTACAATTTGGCATTAGACATATTGGTCAACTTGCAGTCATTAGTAGTCATTACAAGTCATTTCAGTCATTAGTCATTACTGGTCATTACTAAGCATTTTTAGTCATTTCTAATCAGTTGTAGTCATTAAAAGTTGTCGTTAGGCATATTGGTCATTTCGTAGTCATTACTAGTAATTACAAGTCATTTCAGTCATTATTAGTCATTACTGCTCACTAGTAATCATTTTTAGTCATTTGTAATCAATTGTGGTCATTACAAACTGCCGTTAGACATATTGGTCATTTTGTAGTCATTAGTAGTTATTTTTGTGATTACTATACGTTTCTAGTCATTTCTAATCAATTGTAATCATTACAAGCCATCATTAGACATATTGGTCATTTTGGAGTCATTAGTAGTCATTACGACTTTTAGTTGTCATTATTACTTATTACTAGTCATTATTAACCTCCACCAATCTCTATTATAACATTATCATTCACTAACTGTCACTATCAATAATTTTGATTCTTTAATCTGTCTTCATATGGCGTGATGACGCTTTGGCGGACACTCTGGTCATCAGGTCTGCTGGCACAAACTTCACACACAGAAAGGCTTTCGCCTTAAAAGCAGAATGGCCGCTCCGGACAACCACTACCAAAATGAGTGGTCACCAACTCAGCCAACTGTTGACATTCCTGAAGGTTGTTTGCACCAGCGTATATAGGATAAATGTTGACTGCACGATAAAATTTGACAGCTTCTGGACATGTACCGTGTGTTCCCGCTAACATTAACCAAGCTTGGAGGAAGAAAATAAGATTTATAAAACACGGTGCAAGATCCAATTTTAAAACCGACTGTGTTCGGCTGTCAGAGTTCTGAAGACTGAATGTTGTAACTCTTAAGATCGTATGCTGCACTGTGCCTTTTTTAATAACTTTTTCCTTGCATAGCTTGCCTAATGTTAGCTGCGCCATCCTATAATAGGCAGTCATTTTTTAGTTTTTCAGAATTTTAACAAATTCTCTGTGGCACATAACAGAACTCTAGTCCTTTAGCTGGATTATTCAAAACGGTGGAAATCACTTAAAATTAAATTAGAAAGAAATCAACACATATTTAACCAGTTAACAAAAAGTCACAAATTTTTAATTAATTGCTTTACGGCACATATTGCAATTTAAGAATTGTAGCCAGTGAGCTTGCAAGGTGTATCCATGTGGAATGAATTTCCAGGATTACACCAGTTTGGAGATATGTATCCTCAAACTGGCCATAAATGTGCACTGTTGTTCGACTTGCTCTTTTTTTAACAAAACGCTCTTTCATGCGATGGAGCACAAAAGCAACTGAAATGCCTATGTATTTCGTCTCGCACTTTGCGAAAAAATATCTCAGAAACTGGAAATTCATTTCAAGTGGATACGTCTCACTGGCTACAATTTGTAAATTGCATTATGTGCTGTAAAGTAATTAATTATTATGTTCATTAGTGAAGTTCTGTTAGATATGTTTCAATTTCTCGTGCTAGTAACGTCTGCCTCTTAAATTAATACAGCTCAAGAACAAAAATTATACTATCTGCTGCAGGTGATCTTTATTAATCCCATAAAACTTAAAAATGATACCATCATATATATTGTTATGGGAAGCAATATATTCTATAGTTCCAGTATTTCATAATCCAACAATTTCATGCTGTAAGGCATACCATTGTTGGGCACGGTTGATTACAGTGCTTTAGAATCCCTCACCCTTAGGTTAAATAAAGGAAGCTAATTTTGTGTTTTCAAGTATGATTATGCGGTCCCAATGAACTGGGCATGATCCAAGCACAATGTAAAGTTTGGTATGGTGGGAACTGCCCAGCGCCAGCCTTCTCTGCAATGCCAGCGTGTATCACGTACCCCATTTATCATCTGCTACCATTTTTTCCGGCGAAGCATGAAAGACAATCCTCACTGCGCAAATAGGGAATGCATAATAAAGAAAAGCATTACTTATGTGACTAATGCATTCACAAAGAAAAATTTGGTCTCTGCTGTTGTCATGTTGGATTTTTCAGCATGCAGCCAACAGCGCCCGCTTTCAAAAGTGTAAAAATGAGAGGGAGTGCAGCAGCAATGCTAGATTATTTCACCAAAGCTCTGATGGGGACAAGAGGTGCCAGGAGACCTTCTCAAATATCTATAGGGCCCACTTTCGAGATGAGAACCCATATAAACAACCGAGCACCAGGTCGTAGTATACATCTCTATCCACTAGAAAAGAAAAAAAACTGGTGGGTTTCTGGTGGCACTAGAAATTAAACCTAGTGCCGCCCGCATATGAAGCGGTTGCTCTACTATTTCACCACCACAGCTGTTTTGCGCCAGTTGCAAATTGTATCACTTTGTTGCATTATCTAACTTTCACCCTTCCCTTGGCACCTATGCTGTAACTAATATACCGTTCACTATCTGCCTTGCACATTAAATATGTGGCCTGCCCAACTCCATTTTTTCCTTGTCATCTCGGCTAGAATGTCGGCTGTCATGAGTGTGAGTAGCATCATTAAAATAGTTGGTCAAGAATTTGCTTCTTTAATGTGAGTTTAATTTATTAGGACTTTGCAGTATTGTAGTATTTACCTGCTTATGGTCACAAGATTTGTGTCACCATCTAGTATTCCACATTTACTTTGTATTCTTTGCCGAGTGCTCTATTGTCTGAGCTCAGCTTGGTGCTTAGGTTTCAAACACTGTCATGACACCTCGTCCCTTTTACGCAGGTGTCCAGGATAGCGTACGACTACAAGATGGCCACCCTGGGAATGGACCAGGACTCTGAGGAATACGCCAAGGCACGCTCTGAGGTGAGCATTCTTATCCCCTGGCATCTTGGATTGTGATAACCTGTCAATAAATCTGTCAAAGTTGCAAAATTTTATTGCACAAAGTTGTTTGAGACACCATCGAAGACAAGTCAAAGTGGTAATATGATGCTTTCTGGTTTTTCGGATGGACGCGCATTTAGTCATTAAATATCAGCTGATTGTAAATTCAGCTGTGTTGTGTCTTTTCATAAAGAGAATCATTGATTTGAAGCAGATGCACAAGTTAATTATTGGCTGCAAGCATTTTGAGGAAGAAAAAAACTTTTATTGCACCATTACAAACAGAATGTGTCATACTGAATGTGTTAGTGCCTTCATTAAAGTGGTTGCATGTGGCATGGCTGTGCACATTAAAGGGAAACGAAGCTACCTTGAGTATGGCACGGGTTCAATTTATCCGATACTTTATATCCATGCGTCTTCCCTTACCAGCACTTAAAAGCACTGACTGTGTACACAAATATGTACGCTATGGCTGGAGTGTTTAGTGTATGCTTGGTGACAAGCTAAGTATTCTGTACAATAACTTTTACGTTTTTAGCGCAGGAAAAGGGACGAGAGACAAACTACAGTTACACCACCAACTACAGTTACATGGCTGAATTCTCACAGGGGCGTGACACACCTGCTAGACAAGTACTTTCCTCGACGGCCCGATGTCCAACAAGGAGATTACACCGACGATACAAATGCAACGCTCGATGAAGAATTCCACGAGTCAGAGATCTGCGCAGATCTCCACGACCTTAATGGCAAATCACCACCTGGTCCCGACAAGATTACGAACAAGACTCTACGAAACCTCGATGATGCCTCGATCACTGCTCTTACGGCATATGTCAACAAATGCTGGCGAGTGGTCGCATCCCAAAGGTGTGGAGACGCTCTAAGGCAGTGTCACAGCTGGAATGTCACTGAAAGGGAGAAACTGAACACCCTTATATGCAAGACTTACAACATCCCCCTTGGCTTACTGGAGTCCACGAGCACTCGTCTGCTGCAGCTGGGGGTATACAACACGCGTGAGGAAATCGTGGATGTGCAAAGAGTCTCGCAACTCGAACGCATGTCCCTGACAGCCACGGGCCGGTACATCCTACCACATCCATTACCATCCAATACATACATTACCACATCCAACGCGGTCATTCCACCCAACCTCAGCGACATGCTCATCGTCGCCTCTATCCCTCGAAACATGCAACCCGGACATAACGGGGGCCAACACCAGGCCTGTGCCAAGGCACTGCTGTGCTTCTTTGGTGGGAAGAGGACTACATGCTTCATAGACGTGGCAGAATACACACAAGAACACCGGTTCACAGCGGTAGTCGTAGACGTTGAATCTCGGCTTGCACACGCATGTAATGTTAGCACGTAATAGTTAGAAATAGTGAAAGAGGTTGCGATTGCGCTTGCGCTTGCCGACCCCTATTGCGAGGTAGTTCTTAGTGGCTCACAGTCCGCAGTTCGTAACTACACACAGAGGCGCATTTCCTCCGAAGCTCTCCAGATCCTAAGAAAAGCTGGTTGACAGCACTTCAATAGCACTGCGACCATGTGGTTCCCAGTGCACGTCACCACCCCCACCGACAAAAGCCCCCCTAACTTAACAAGGTAGCACACAGCTCTGCATGAGGAATGATCTGCTGCACATAGTCGGAGACCCTCTCTTCAAGTTCGGACGTCCTGGTACGAAACACGCGGGAACGCTGTCAGATGCATCACCAAGCACTACCACTTAGGCAGGCGAATATTGCCCCCACCTCAACCCAAACTGAAACGTTGTCAGGCAGTCGTCTTACAACAACTGCAGACACACACTTTCTCTAGTCCGGTGCAAATGCGGCACATTTTCCCAGCGCAATACCCGAGTGCTCTTTGCAAGTGTTGTCAGGCAACTAGAGTGATGCTCTCGTACTTGTGGGAGTACCCTGTAATAACAGCTAAAGTGGAAGTAGCTCTGGAGGCTCTTGCGTAGAAGTGGGCTGCCGCTCTGCGCAGCTCCAAGCTCAAGACACAGGAATGGGCAGTCCAGCGAGCCTGAGAAGTGGCGACGAGGCAAGGCCTCGAAGTCCTCTCATTGGAGACCTGAGCCCGGGTCGTTAAACTTCGCCGGGTTCTCTATAAAGTTGTTTCCATCCATCACAGGGTCGGCTGCATCAGCAGGCGTTAGGTGCCAGCAAAGCCGTGAGCAGAACCGGGAACGAGCTCGCCTAGGCCGTACCAATGCTGCAGCCCGAGCACAAGAACAGGCTCGTGCAACTGAGTGCAATCAGCAACTGCATACCGAAATTAGCAGCCTACCAAGCCGTCGTTTAGGGAACCGTCAGGATTAACCCAGTGATAAACACTGGGGTCACACGTTTCAGCTTTACTGGTTAACCATCTGTACGGAGTGCTTGGGCAGTGATTCTTTTTTTTTTTTTCATCCTCTGCAATCTTCATCTCTCTCTCGCACTTTCAGTCCTCCTCTTTCCAGTCTTCTCCTCTTCTACTAGCTTCCGATCTTCTAGGCATCAAGGATTAACCCTGTGTGCTATAACCAACCTTGGTTGCACATATTGGGTTGTAGTGGCTGTGTACAGCTGGTGATGGAAGGCTTTGTTTATACAGAAATCTTGTCACGTCCCCTTTTTTGGGCTTTGTGGTGGGCGGCTGGCATCGCTGCCAAAATCAGTACACTTGATGCCTACATCATTCCCCTGACTCAAAGATAGCCCTCTTTTGAAAAGAGGGTGCACCAAAGAAAACTTCAAATTTTTTTTCAAATACAAGGAATCCCATGTTTTTCATTGTGGTATCTCGCATGTGCTCTTACGACAAAGGAACGACAACACTGTAGTGCAAACAATTATGAGGGCATTTATTGTGCACCTTTCTACACTAATGCCTGCTAACCAAATTACTATCCACAGAACATGCTAATGTGCTTTTAACAAATCGAGCAAGTTCGACTCGTAGCGACTACAGCAAGCGAATATGTTTGCCCACATGCTGGACACGAATGTCTAATCGTACGTGTGTACGTTCATGCAAACAATGGCGCGTTCGAATGATTGTGTTCGTCCATTCTGGTGTCGTGCTCCTAAGCTTTTCTCGGGACGGTCCCGCGAAGCGTAGGTGGGCGCAGGCGCGGAACGTCCACGCCACTCACTGACCGCAAGCCCAAGAGGAAGAACCTACTCCCTGTCGCGCCCGACGAACTTCACCGTTAGGTCGCGTTAGCAGTGCAACACTCATGCCATCTCTCATAATATGCTGTAACCACACCATTGTCGCCGGAACTTCGCTACAGGGAGAAGCCAGATTACAGGAGACATGAGAGCCATGTGGGGAAAACAACATAAGGGGATGCATGACAGTCGAACAACCCCACAACGTGATTTAGAGTCTGAACCCTGAAACGACTGTTAGGACAATTTTGACTTTCGGCATTTCTAAATGTCTCAACAACACATGGGGTCCAGGTTACAAAGTGACTGAATGGCCAGTGGCTCCTTGAGGTTTGCAACAAGGACCAACATGAGCTCTCAGATCTGGTGGCATTCGGCAATCACTGTGACACTCTCTTAGGTCAGTGAACACAAGCAAAGGCGTGACCTCTGATAGTGACCTATTGAATCTCAGTGAAGGAGAGCTCCTAGAGGGCTGGAAAGAACAGAATGTCACTGAAGCACATAGGAATAAAGATTAAGCACGACAATAAAGAAATCCCTACAAAATGGTTTATCTTCACCTTTGCGATGAGCAAGCAGTCACAATCCCTTTAAACAGGATACACAAAGATGAGAGTAAGGCTGTACATCCTGTATCCTCGGAGATGTTTCAAGTGCCTAAGATTTGTTCATGGTTCTCAAAGCGGCCATGGCTGACTGATGTGTGCAAAATGCGATCACCGTGAACACGCTTCTAATTAATGTAGTACAGTGAAACCTCGTTAAACCGTAGTTGGCCGGAGCTTGGAAAAAGTACGTACTAAACGGTAGTACTGTTTAACCGAAATAGCATGAGATCGCCCACTTACTTGTTGAAAACGGAAATCAGAGAGAGTGCAATGAAAGGGGAAAAAACATGCAGTATTTATTCACTTCGCGCGACAAAAGTGTTATTTTCCTTTGATGCCGTGGCGGCCTTGCACGATGACAGCGGCCTCAAACTTACTGAAGCTGCGTGCCAACTTTTCAGCCAGCCCCCTCTTCTTGGCAAACACTTGCATGTCAGATTCCTCGTTGGCGTTACGTATTCTCCGTGCACGCGCGCAGTAGTGCTGCAGAAGTCCCGGGGCGTCTTTTTCATTGCCGGGTGCTGGAGTTTGGAATAGAGTTACGTTATCGTGCACCTGTTCTCGTTACGACGATTGCTTTCATGAGGCTGACGTAACGCGCAGCTTATGCCACTGTCGGGCCTGAATCGCCTGTGTTGTCGCATTTCATGTTGTCCTCATCACTGTTGCTAGTCGACACTTCGGCAACAACAGAGGCAACGATGGCGAAAAGTCAAACCTCGTAGCAGACATGTCTTCATGGTCGCAGCAGCGCTGCCGAGCAACTTCTTCGCATTCCAAATGCCACACACCGTAGTCAACAGCAGATCCCTGTCGCGTGCCAGCGCCGTCTTCTTCGCATCACGTTCGATAGCACGGACGATGTCTAATTTTTCTTCTATGCTGAGAACCTGGCATCGTTTTTATCCGAGCTTCGACATGACGCGAGTCCTTGCTTGCGCGATGCCACAACGCTCTCTGGCACGGTGTCGAAATGATGTTGATGTTGATGTGGCTTCACGTGCACATGTACAGGGTGCTTGGAGGCCGTTGTTCAGATCTCTGAGGCTTGTTGTTCTGCCGAACCGCCCGATGGAGACGACGCACCGCCGTGTTTTTGCGATGAAAAGTTTCAACGCTACGTTTTGACCGATGCGTACGCAATAAGCTGGTACAGTTTATGCGGACACAAAACACATTATGTTCAATGGCCGCTGAGTCGGGGATTTGACTTTACTACTTTTAAAATGAAACTACTGTTTAAGCAGGTACGGTTTAACGAGGTTTTACTGTAGTGTGCTACACTGTACAGACTGCAACAGTGGCCATGCAGCATATTCACGATCCTGTCCTACGTCGAAGAAAAAGAAAGATATTATTAATATCAAAATAAAAGAAAATATTTCTTTTCAAGAAGCGTGCAAGCGCATATCCTTTCTCCGTACCGCAGGGAATGCTGATGTGACGCGTAAGGGGGCAGTGCTACAGCAGACTCCGGCATCTGCTTGGCCCACAAAGAGTGTGATCACGGCAGTGCCACCAGCTCCCAGGCGACAGCAGCCAGCTCTGCTTCGCGTCTCTGAAGGAGGGCCCATCGACCTCTGAGTTGGTGGCCTCCAAGGCCCTGCTTTTTGAAGGCCTACACCGAAAACACCCTGCTCGAATGAGCGGAAGTCCAGCGGCTCTCAGTAGTCGATAGACACAACTCCAAGCCAGACGGCGCAGACAGTGCTTCGGGAGCGGCGCGATTCTCGATACCGCTGCAAGACAAATAAACCACGGATTACGGGACTTAGAAAGGCTTTGTGAGCCAACGTGACTCCTCCTTGACACACAGCACAGAAACACTAATGATATAGATACACAAGTTTTGCGTTAGCATTTGAGAGGTCTTATCCACAACCTCAATTACATTAAAGCACTTATGCACATATACAATCCAAAGGTGTAATGTGTTCAGGAGAGACACCTAAAACCAACACAAAGAAATTTCTTCAGGTAATACGCCATTTTATGGAAAGACCGTGACAATGCACTTGCCTTGTCAGGTGGTGTTGCAATCACAGTGGACAAAGGTGTTGCTTGTCAGCGGTTACTTCTTTGAACTCCCCCGGACTCCCCTTGAGGCAGCCGCAGCCTGAGCGGTGATTTTCGAGAACTTGGTCACCATATGCCCTCCATACATTTCCGAAATTATCAACCTTCCAGAACAGGCTTTCTAAGCTTTATCATTGAACTTCCTGAACTGTATATTGTTTTGAAAATCTAGATGCACATAGCACTCAGTGGGGGGACTCTCATGACATAAGAGAGGGCCTAATTAAAAACTTGCTCTTCTCCACAGGTGCGTAATTGCTAAACAGAAGAAAAGTGCCAAGATTCTACAGTGTGGCACACAAAACATTCTCATCTATAGATTTAAGTATCGCACCAAATTCACTCATGCCCTCTCTGGAGTGCAACATCATCAAAAACCCTTCAGGGAGTGACCACTTCCTGATCGTTTTAACATTAACAAAATGTGGTAAAACCTCTCCCCAAATTCCCCAGTGGAAAATTGATTCTTCCGACTGGAAACGATACAGAGAGCTCTCGCACTTAACCTGGAATGACAACTGTACACCCAACATCACCGACGCAGTGGCATACTTCGCAGCATTTGTTGTGAATGTAGTGCATCCCAGGAACACAAGGATCGCATTCAAAATGGCGTGTTCCCTGGTGGAATGATGATTGTAGGGAAGTGCAAAAAACGCAAAATAAGGCTTGAGGGTCACCTTCATGACTCCAACCGCAAAAAATCTAATAACTTCAAGGAAACCGACACTGAGGGTAGAAGAACGCGCCACTGTGCCAAAAGGGAAAGCTGACAAAAATACATATTAGGCATACGCTCTTATACAAATGAAAGAAAATCCTGAAACAGAGTTAACAAATTAAGTGGCCAGTAAACCCATCCTCTACCATTAGTAAACATTCATGGAAATACTCTTGAAGACCACAATGCTTTTCTAGGTGCTCACTTTTAGGATATTTCCAGTTCACCTCAATATACACATGCATTTCTAGGATACCAGTGGCAAGCAGAGCAATTGTCCCTGGATCAGAAAATAACAAAGAATGGATCACACATCCCTCCTTTCAACATGGCTGAGTTTCAGGCCCCACTGAGTTGTAACAAATCGGTGCCAAGAAGAGACGGAATAGCTTACGACATGATCAGACACTTAAAATATGAAACCTATAAAGCACTACTATTCCTTTTTAACTCCATTTTCTGTGGTGGCTGCATCCCAGCTACGTGGAAAGGGACAGTAATAATTCCCAATCTCAAAGACCCGACTTGAGCCAGCAGTTATAGGCCTATAGCCCTAATAATTTGCCTATGAAAACTGTGAGAAAATGACTAACCGATGCCTGGCCCATTTTCTTGAAAGCAGCAAAACACTATATCCCCGACAGTCCGGTTTCAGGGAAGGTAGATCCATAACAGATCGCCTTGTCCACATCAATATCCTGATGCCTTTGTGTATAAAGAGTTTTTCTCTTGTCTGTATTTTTAGACATGGAGAAAGCTTATGAAACCACTTGGCATTTTGGGGTCCTTCGTGATCAGGCAGAAATTGGTGTGCGAGGTAACTTGCTGAGGCAATTCATAGTTATCTGTCTTATCACACATTCCGTGTTAGAGTTGGCAATGTTCTTTCTCATCCATTTATGCAGGAGACTGGTGTACTACAAGGTGGTGTGCGGTGCTGTGCTCTATTTGTTATAAAAATAAGCTCTCTCCATACTGTCATACTGTGCATAATGTTTTATTCTGTGTATGTGGATGATGTGCAAATCAGTTTCAAATCTTGTAATCTTGCTATCTGCGAGCGACAGGGGTAGCTTGGCCTCAACCTGATTTCTAAATGGAGGGACGAGAATGGATTTAGACTAAACCCACAAAAAAGCATGTGTGCTCTCTGTGATAGATCTCGAGGAAGAATGAATAAATGTGAGCCATGAACATAAATTTTTAGTTATCATTTTAGACTGCAAGTTAAATTTTGTCCCACACCTGGAGTATCTGAAAACGAAGTGCCTGAAGGCTATGAATTTGCTGAAGCTCTTGTCAAGCACATAATGGGGAAGCGTGACAGGAGATGCCTCCTTAGCTTAAACAAAACCCTTATACACAGGGTGTCAGAATGAAATGTTTTTTGTTATCGTTTAAAGAGACACAAAAGGGAAAGAGAAGGTCCATGTGTACTGTTTAAATACCATTACAGATACCTCGCAACTCTTGTTTTGAGCCAAGAAAAGACTTTGTTTATGAGAAAATTGCATCTGAAGAGCCCCAATACCTTTATCGCAATTAAAATATCCCGCCACCCAACCAGGGAGTGGTGACGTTGCATACGCCACCATTGCCCTTTGCTGCCACCGGTGAGTAAAATGGCGCACGACAGACAGTGGTACGGTTTTGTGCACAAAACACTGATGCATGGCCATGGTGATACCAAGCCAAGACAGAGCGGTGGATTCGCCACTGAAGCTGCTTTTGCTCAAGTGGGCCTGGACCGTTCAGGCATCCTGCAACATCACTTGGAAGTGGAATTATCTGCTACTTGCAGTTTGTGCGAGTTTCGTGAGCCAGCAAAACAGGCAGCATTACACAATGACGAAACTACTGAAACACGAAAGCGTGGACAGCACAGAGTCGAGCGAAAACAAAACCTTTCGACCGCCTGCGTCGTTGCCAAGGGTAAAGCCAATGAGTTCTTTTTTCTAAAGATGGAATAGAACTGGACAAGTAACATTTTCTTTCGCCTTATAATTCAATACAACAATGTTTTTATAACAAGTGGTTGAGCACTAGTGATAGAATATAAAGTAGGAGTGCCTTCGTTATCAGGCAAGTACTTGAAAGTCCTGGGGGAGACTCTAACCAGGACCTGCATTAACCTCAATTTCTTTATTACTGAGGCTCCGTTTGCAATAATATTGATGCCTTAGGAATTCTCTAGCACTAATCTATCACTTTAACTTTTAGCTTGACTTACTATACCCGCCGTGGTTGCTCAGTGGCTAGGGTGTTGGGCTGCTGAGCACGAGGTCGCGGGATCAAATCTCGGCCACGGCGGCTGCATTTCGATGGGGACGAAATGCAAAAACACCCGTGTACTTAGATTTAGGTGCACATTAAAGAACCCCAGGTGGTCGAAATTTCCGGAGTCCTCCACTACGGCGTGCCTCATAATCAGAAAGTGGTTTTGGCACATTAAACCACATAATTTGATTAAGCTTGACTTACTATTTGCTTTTAGTGTCCCTTTAAGCTTTGTTCCATTGAAAAATCATCCGTAACATGTTATAACAGTTTTGGTTTGCATGTCAAAATTTTCGAAGCAAAGTAACTATAAAAACAGTATTTATTTTTTTCACTCAGTGAAATATCAGTTCTGAGCGTGATCTTAGAAGCAGCACGTCATCAAATGTACTCGCTTAAATGCGAGACCACTGTTCTGATAAAAGAAACTTGAGGGGGGACATGGCTTTGACAGTCAATTTCCTTATTTCTTCATGGATCTTGATGAAAATTGGCACAAGTGTTTAGAATGTCTCCCTGATGCTTCTATAGAAGTTTCAGAGCAATATCTTGAGAACATTTTATTGAATTTTATTAAGCAGAATGTTTTTTCCGTCTAACTTTCTGGAGAGCCTGGGGAACTTAAAGAATGTGATAGAGGGCTTGTTAAGTATCGATTGCATAGCTAAATGCGTGCTGAAGGTCGTGACATTCTTGCTTTCTTTTTTTTCGCAACACAAATTTTTTGGAGTGCCATTTCTTATGTTACCTTCGCATCAACCACACTTTCGGGGTAGTTGAATATCCATATCGTAAACTTACGAAGGGTCAAGATAAGAAAGTGAGAATGTCACGACCTGCACTGTAGCCCAAGGAACGTGAAAAAAAAAAAAAAAAAAACGGAATGAAAATATGTCAATAAGTGAATTATGAATTCTGAACGTGATCTCAGAAGCAGCACATCATCAAGTGTACTCACTGAAATGCGAGACCACTGTTCCGATAAAAGAAACTTAAACGAACCATAAAACTTCAGTAGCCAAGAATTGTACCTGTAGAAGATGAAACAATTGGATTTTTAGTGCGCAAGCCCTGGGTTATCCTACAACGCCGACCTCCTAGTGCACCAAGCGGCAGGCTTACTACAGTCGAACGCTCGACCAGTCGCACTATCCCTGCCCGACATATGTGCGCCAATTCTGACGTTGCCTGAAGCCGGTTGTTTTGGGTTGCCAACTTTCTCCTTGAATCGAAAACCGATCAAAGATGTTTCAGTTTCACTCCGCAACAAAATAATAAATAATTTTTTGGTTGCATTCACGTTCTGGACAAAAATATCCTTTTTTTTTTCAGTTTTCATATTGGTTTTCGTTCTGTTCCGACACTGCTTTTATGCCTTGACTACAGAGTCATAGTTTAGAACTCTGCAACACCTAGTGCTTTAAAGATGTTAGACCCATTTCACCATCTGGGTATCTTGCTTGGTACAGGTGCCTTCAAGACTAGCCCGGTAGAAAGCCTGTATGTTGAGTCAGATTAATGGTCCCCGCATCTCCAAAGAACATATTCAAGTTTATCTTACTCCTTGAAACTAAAAGCTGACATAGGACACGTATGCCATTCCGCTATGAGCAGCATATTGGCTGCCAGGCTTTATTGAATTCTTTGTCCCTGCATTTAGAAGCACCGGCTGAAGAAACGGGCATGCTACCTCAAGAGTAGTGGCTCCCAGTCGGCTTCCACCGCCTTGGGAGGGGCAGTCTGTTGAGTGCGATGTCTCTTTTATTGAGATTTCCAAGCATGCACCTGAGACTTGTATACGTTTGTGCTTCCTCGAACTTCAGGCGAAGTACTCCTGTGCAGAATTTTATATGGACGCTTCTAGATCTCTTACTGGTGTTGCTTACGCAGCTTTGGGACCCCCTTTTCAGTATCCAGTGCACTAAATCCGCGTACAAGTATTTTCACAGCCGAAGCATACGCAATCCTCTTGGCAGTTAAGCACATACAGCTAATGAATCTAGCAAAAGCAGTTGTGTTCAGAGACTCATTGAGCATCGTTAGAGCCCTAATGAATCTACGAAAACACAAGAATCTAGTTTTCAACAAACTGTACGACTTGTTATGCTCAGCTTATATGGGCTAGCAAGTCATCATAGTATGCTGGGCACCCGGACAAAGAGACATAAAAAGCAATGTAGCTGCAGACGAAAGTGCCACATCAGTAATTTTTGGATATACAGACACAAACGTAGATACCTATCCTTCCCACAGACCTAAAGCTTTTCCTGCACCTGGAGTTGCGGAAATATTGGCAACGGCAGCAGGATACTGAAGTGTCAAATAAACTACATATAATCAAACCAAGAATAGGGAAATGGATCTCTGAGAAAACAACAATACACAAGGAAGTGCATCTGTGCAGGTTGAGGATAGGATATACCTATGGAGCACCCTCCTAGCTCCTTACTCGAAGTGATCCTCCGACATGTGATAGATGCGGTGACATTCTTACTGTCCTCAATGTTCTTGGCCAGTGTCCTGAAATAGAAGCCCAGTATAAAAAGTACTTTTATCCTGCATGTCATGAGTACATCCCTCTTCACCAGCCATTCTTTCTGAGCAATTAGCCGCTTTTTCATTTTAAAACAGTCTTAAAGTTTTTAGCTGACGTAAACACTGTACTAATCATGTGGCTATGTTATCTGAGCAACAGAAGTAAAGGCTGCCAGCTTCGCCTGTGTGATATACCTGCCTCCACAATTGAAAGTCATGCATTCTGGTTTGCTGTTAGATTTAGTTTTTCTTGAAGAAAAGGTCTTTCTTAGGAAAAGCAATTTTTTGCTTAAGCTGATGCAATAAATAAATAAATAGAAAAAAAAAGCACTACTTGGTTATCGTCATCGTCAGTTGTCCCTGCAAGAAATTGCTGCAGTTCAACAGTAGTTGCAGTGCTTCTGGCTTCCGTTCGTCATTTCACCTTTGTATCTGTGTGTTCAGGCGTGACGTGATCGTTTGTGTGCTCTCCCCGAGCATGCCACACTGCAGAGGCAATGCCAGCAATGAGGTTGCTTAAAACGTTGTCTAAGAGTTATTCAGAGGCCCAGTGGCTTCCGGTCGAAGTTGCTTAACTTTTTGCATGAAGTGGTTACACGCTTTGCACTGTTGCAAGTACACGTTGGAAATTGTAGTTAATTTTACCACAGCTCTGCAGGTGACCCCAACTTGCTTTTGGGTACATTTTGCTAGTCATTTAAAGGGGTCCTGAACTATCCCTTCGGCTTGGTGAAATAACATAATCTGCTGGTAGCGTATGCTGCTGTGAACATCTCAGTCAAGTTTTGCTGTCATACACAGTGTGTGGAACTCGCAAGCAGAGTGCGAAGTCACCTTTCTCAGAAACGCTCTCTTTTCAACCAGAAGCCTGCTCCTCACTCTCTTCTGGACACTTTATTTCGTAATAAAGCGGATTCCCATATGCAGTTGCTATCGGTGGCTGTGATCTGCTACGGAGCGTAGATACTGTGGCGGCCGCGGGGTGCCACCACGAGCTCACTAGCTAAGCGCACTGGGACTTGCTGGGGACAAATGCGTTTGGCTTACACTTAGCGCATCATAGGCACCAAAATCAGAAGTCGTGGAGTCTACATTAACATCCAAAGTGAAACTTGAACTGCGCACCACGGTGACATTTAGAAGGCGGAGTGTTGTGGGCACGCCCCACTCTACCATAGCCTTCACAGTGCAAGACATTAAAGAAGGAATGGGAGGCACAGCGGAGGCCGTGTTTGATTGGCAATAACTCCACTTCTGCTGAACGCATTAAAATAATTTTTTCGGCGAAGTGTTTCTGATGTGGCCTATTTTCACTTCAGATGCCTTTCTTCACTACAATAAAAAGTGGTTGAGGGCCCCTTTAAGGCTATGTTGTTTGGGTAAAACACAAATGCAAGGCGCAGGATAGAGACAGACAGGATGAGGACAACTGCTGACTGCTAACTGGTGTAGTTTACTAAGGGCACATTTGCAGCTCTCAACTTATTGCACTGTGTGTACCCTTGAATAGGCAACAAGAGGATAATGAGATTAAAAAAGATGCTCATAGGCTACAATATTGCAATTTGTCTTACAAGCACATATTTGGTTGCAGCAAAGTGGTTAACGTATGTCCTGGGCACACCCTCTTTCCATAGGAAGTCGCAGTTAGTGCTCGTCTGTTTGTCCTTTCCTTGGTTGCATGGAAGCTTCATGAAGTTCCACTGACTTCCATCGGGTTGCTAAGGATTTCGATATTTTCTGGCTCTCACTGGATTGTGAATGTCCGAAATTGTTCATGACGTTTCCGGTGTCTCTTCTCCCGAAACCACTGAACAATGTGGGAAACCTCCTGTGGGCTTCACAGTGTGGGAACCCCTTAGACCACCCATCTCTGGTTCGCGTGCGACTTGGGCCATTCGCTCGTGCGATCCCTGGGGACGTGTCATTGCAGCCTTATTTTGGAGTGTGTACCTTCCCTCCGGCATCACTGTCCAATGCTGAATAGCTGACCGTGCATGTGTTCACGTTTGCTATCCTGTCTCCCCATGTGCCACACAGAGTGAACTGAGCAATCATAGCCTCTTACCTTGCTACGATAGTTTTGATACAGTGGAATCATAATTGTGCTTCTTGGACGAGAAGCCATTCGAGGCAATGACAGACTACACACCATCGCTTGCGTTGAGCACGCCTCTTTGCACTTTGTCCCCCTAGTGATATTGTGTAAGGCTCGTCACGCCGACATGGAGAGGTCCGGTCTCTGGTTATCTAACAGCTAGCCTGCGGACTCCGACGACGACTCCACCGTGGTGGAGGAGGGCAAGCGACTGAAGAGGAGATACTGCAGGACAACTAAAGACACGATTGAGCAGGGCCCTGACGGACCGCCTGCTCGAACTTACAGGATTGCTTTTGTGCCTCTTGACATCTTTAAGAATTTAAATTCCATACACAGGCAGATTCTCTAACACCTACCTTGTTAATGTGGTTCCAAAAGGAATTAACAAAGTGCGCTTCAACACCAAGAAAAACGTCATAGTGGAAGTAGCAACACAGGCCGTCCTAAAAAAACTGAAGACTGTGCACACACTAGGACACGTAGAAGTCCGGTTGTTCATTGTGCCCGGTGGTGCACTGGGACATCACAACTGATGTAGTGATTGACATCAGTGGTGGAGGGTTCCAACGGCTTCAGTCTTCAACAGTGACAGTCATCGACTTTTATCACTTAGGTCGCTCGACGATCGTCAGGGTTCTTTTCGAGGGTGGCACGCTACCTGATCATGTCAAGGTGGGCTACGTGAGACACTTGGTATGTCCTTATATGCCTCGATTACTGTAGTGTTGCAAGTGTATAAAGCCAGGACATGTCAGCACTGTCTACACAGGCCAGATGACATGCCTCCACTGTGCAGGCAGTCGTCACATATCTTTATGCACACTAAAAGGAATGAAGTGCTTGAATTGCAATGGCCCACATGAGGCGAATTCCAGGGATTGTCCCAAACAGAAAATGGAGGCGAAAATACTCAACCAAATGGGCAAGACAAGTGTCACACAAAGAGGTGGCAGCGTCCAACAGACGGTAGTTGAATTGGCATAGATGGATCTCTCCGAGCCATTGTTTCAAGCCAGCAGTGCAAGCCCAGAATTGAGTGTATGGCCAGACTTGCCACCACGCACACGGGCCTTTAACTATCAATGCAATCAATTACACTGTACCGAGAAATCACCATCTTACTCTGTCGTCAAAGCTATGCTGCAACGAATAATCGATGCCCTGCAACTGCTACTGTCTGGTTTAAGTACGCCAGTGGCGCAACAGTTCCAAAAGTTACGCAAGCTATACACAGTCTCCTAGCTACTCTGAAGTAACCTACCTCTGTTTGCGAAGATGACTGTACTGTGCTGTGAAGTGTGCATGTACATTATGCACAGAAACAATATGCTGTGCAGTTCTGATCATTGTCTTTGCCATGCCACCACCCTCCTTGCTCTTCACATTTTATCTCCTTCCCCAGCGTGGAGTAGCAGGCTAGAGGCACTTCACTCGGTCCAGCCTCTCTTCTACCTTTCTGCAATTAAAAATTTGCTTTCTCTCTAACAGATAGGGGTACAGAAGTGGCGTTAATAATAATAATAATAATAATAATAATAATAATAATAATAATAATAATAATAAAGTAATGAAGAAAGGAAGATAATGACATCCTGATCATCATCAAGAGCGGAGGGCACGAGATCGGCGCTCGAACACCACCATCTTGTTCTCCCGACCTACTGTTCAGAGCTACCGCCTGTTTGTTGGACTCGTCCAATAAACGTCCTTACATTTGGTGGATCGTGCTGGGTACGCACATCATCGGCACCTTGGAACTCCGATCCCGTACGTTGCACTCGACCATGCAAGCTGACGCTGCCCAACCGCTGCCATCTCTCCCAGCCGCCGTTTGCCCCGGCCCGGTTTGCCAGTGAGACCCCTCGGTATTTTCGGGTACGGAAGACCAGGACGTTGAGGACTGGCTGTCGGCCTACGAAAAAGTTAGTGGACCCAACAAGTGGGATGACGCTGCTAAGCTGAGTACCGCGAACTTTTACCAGGCTGGCGTGGCGAAGCTGTGGTATACGAACCATGAATCGGAATTTGAGAACTGGCCCGCTTTTAAGGAGGCAATATCTGCCGTTTTCGGTCGCCCTGCCATGCGGAAGTTACGCGTCGAGCAACAGCTGCGCACACGGGCACAAGAACCAAACGAAACTTTTACAGCCTATATTGAGGACATAATCAATCTCTGCAGGGGCGCCGATGCATCAATGAGCGAAAGTGCTAAAATTCAGCATATTATGAAGGGCGTCGACGACGAAGTCTTTCAAATGCTTCTTGCGAAGTCTCCTGGCACAGTGTCTGAAGTGTTAACTCTGTCCCACAGCTATGATGAATTGAGAAGGCAGCGGGCTCTCACCTGCATTCATCTCACACGTACAGTCAACCACTCGCTGCACTGGACATCGTGCCTGACCAGTCATACCTTCTCGCACAAATGAAAGAATTTGTGCGTGAGGAGGTGGCCCATCAGTTGTCTCTCCTGCCGTTTGCTCAGCGTCAGGAGCTCCCACAGCAGCAGCAACTGCAGCGACCAATCCCATTAGCTCCCGTGCTTCGACACGTCATCCAAGAACAGATTTCCGAGGCCATGAGGGTGCCCATTCAGCAGCAACCTGTCGCCACACCTCTTAGTTACACAGAGGTAGTAAAGCGGCAGCAGCTTCAACAGCCCTCACCGTCCCATGGTGTGTCATATGCTGCAGCCCCGATTCAGCCGTTCGTGACATGGGCTGCTCCCAACACTGCAAATCCCTGGCGAACGCGAGACAACCGGCCGATCTGTTTCGCATGTGGTGGCCCTGGTCATTTCGCCCGATTCTGCCACCGTTGCGCGCCAGGATACTCAGACGCCCGTTCGCAAAACTACATGGATCGTCCCCGCTCTCGTTATGAAGGTCGGGGTCCCCAAACAAGCACTTCTTCACGTGACTATCCGCAACCCACGTCTCGTCGCTCACCTTCACCCCGTCGCCGATCCTTGTCACCCATGTGTCGTCGACCAGCCCCTGAAAATGAGGGAAACTACCCCCTGCAGTTCGTGAGGCAAGAAATGCGCTGTCGAAATGCTCAAGGCCTCGAACTTTGCCGTCGAATATTGTCGAAGTTTTTGTAGAAGCCACCCGTGCATATGCTCTTGTCGATACTGGTGCTGCCGTTTCTGTTATAGATGCCACACTTTGCCGCAAACTTCGGAAGGTGACCACGCCTCTTGAGATGATGCCCTTACGTACAGCGAATGGAGACCCTGTTTGGCCTATAGCTGCCTGCACTGCTCGACTTATTATCGCTAAAGAGCACTACAGTGTTGAGTTTATCGTCCTTTCATCCTGCTCGCACGACATTATACTTGGCTGGGACTTTTTATCGTATAATCACGCCGTTATTGATTGTACCAGATCTGAACTTGAGCTCTTCCCGTTGTGTGACCAGTCCTACAACCCCGCTCATCAAGCCGCACACAAACTAGTCGTAACAGAAGATACAGAAATTCCGCCGACAGCAGCTGTTTTGATCCCCGTGTTCTGCAACAGCATATGTGATGAAGCTGCATTCTTTGAACCATCACACCTCCTTCTAAGTCAGAAGCCACTTCTTCTGCCTTATTCGACCCTCTCTATTTCGAATGGAACAAGTGCTCTCTGCCTCACAAATCATCTTCCATATCCCATCAGACTGCTTAAATGTGAATCCCTTGGATGCGTGCCACCCATTGATATCGGCCAAATTTTTTCCGTGCAGCAAGATTCAGCTCGACGTGACCTCGACGTCATCAGTGCTCTTACTCCATCTGATGTACCAGCTGCCGACCTATTCGATTCGCCGATCGCAAACGGCCTGTCACCATTTGAACGCTCTGCTCTTCTCCAGCTGCTCTACCAGTTCCGTGACTCTTTCGAAGTTGTCCAACGTGCCCTTGGCCGAACTTCTACCATTGTTCATTACATTGACACCGGCTCCAACTCGCCAGTGTGACAACGCCCTTACCGCGTCTCCACCGCGGAACGTCAAGTTATTACCGACCAGGTTGACGATATGCTTAAACGTGACGTTATTCGCCCTCCACAAAGTCCGTGGGCATCCCCTGTGGTTCTCGTTAAAAAAAAGGATAGATCGATTCGCTTCTGCGTGGATTACCGGCGACTAAACAAGGTCACTCGAAAAGACGTGTACCCTTTACCCAGAATTGACGATGCCCTTGATTGCCTACAAGGTGCCGAGTTTTTTCGTCATTAGATTTGCGTTCCGGGTATGGGCAGGTGCCTTTAGCAGAGGCCAACCATTCAAAGACGGCCTTCGTCACGCCTGACGGTCTATATGAATTCAATATCATGCCCTTCGGCCTCTGCAATGCGCCTGCCACCTTCGAGCGCATGATGGACTCGGTTCTGCAGGGTTTGAAGTGGCACATGTGTCTCTGCTACCTTGACGACATTGTTGTCTTTGCGCCAGATTTCGCAACCCATCTGGAACGCCTCAACCATGTCCTGACGTGTCTGAAGACCGCTCAGCTGCAACTAAATCTCAAGAAGTGCCGCTTTGCTGCGCGAAAACTTACAATTCTTGGTCACGTCGTGTCAAAGGACGGCGTGCTTCCGGACCCGGCTAAACTGCGTGCCATGACCGACTTCTCCAAACCGACGACTCTAAAGCAGTTACGAAGCTTCATAGGGTTATGCTTCTACTTTCGTCGGTTTGTGCGCAACTTCGCCTCTATAATTGCACCTTTGACCCAACTTTAAGCAACGCCTCCAATCTTTCGTCATGGTCTTCTGAGTGTGACCAAGCCTTCTCCACCCTTCGCCGTCTCCTGACGTCACCACCTATACTGCACCACTACGATCCCACGGCCGCAACTGAGGTGCACACAGACGCCAGTGGTGTCGGCCTCAGTGCTGTTCTCGCACAACAAAAGCCTGGGTTCGCAGAGTATGTCGTCGCATACGCCAGCAGAACGCTCACCAAGGCTGAGTCAAACTATAGTGTCACCGAGAAAGAATGCTTGGCAATAGTCTGGGCGCTTGCCAAATTCCGCCCTTACTTATATGGCCGCACGTTTGATGTAGTTACGGACCATCATGCATTATGTTGGTTGTCTTAGTTGAAGGATCCGTCAGGTCGCCTTGCCCGCTGGGCTCTTCGACTTCAAGAGTTTGACATCCGCGTTATATATCGTTCCGGATGCAAGCATGCCGATGCTGATGCACTGTCGCGGTCACCACTATCCACTGAAACTGCGTCCATATCCATTATAGACCACCCATTGTCAGCTCTTGACATCGCCACCATCTCCTCTGAACAGCGCCACGATCCTTGGATCGCTTCTCTTCTTGACGTTTTATCCGAGGCACCCACCCTTTCGACCACTTGAACACTGCGACGCCAAGCTTCGCACTTCAGCATCCGTGATGGCCTCTTGTACCGGCGCAACTACTCACCAGATAGTAGGAAGTGGCTCCTAGTTATCCCCAGAACGCTGCGCTCTACAATCTGCGCGTCCTTTCACTCGGACCCACAGTGTGTTCACGGCGGTGTCTTCAAGACCTATGAACGCTTACGCAAAAGGTACTACTGGCGCAGAATGTTTCGCTTTGTCCGCGAGTTCATTCGCGGCTGCCACGAGTGTCAGTGACGAAAGAAACCACCGCATCCTGCCGCAGGTTCATTACAGCCCCTTCCGTGCCCAGACCGCCCATTCGACCGCGTTGGAATTGACCTTTATAGACCTTTACCTTTGACCGCGGTGGGAAACCGATAGGCTATCATTGCTGTCGACCACCTTACATGATATGCCGAAACCGCTGCTCTTCCCACGGCGACAGCACAGAATGTTGCCTCTTTCATCCTCCAGCATTTTGATCTTCAACACGGTCCTCCTCGCGAACTCCTCAGTGACCGTGGCCGCGTATTTCTCTCTGATGTAATCCAAGCACTTCTCCACCAGTGCAACATTGTACATCGGATGTGTACTGCCTACCACCCTCAGACGAACGGTCTCACTGAGCGGTTTAATCGGACACTGGGCGACATGCTTGCGACACATGTTGCATCTGATCAGTCAAACTGGGACCTGGTTCTTCCATTTGCGACATAAGCGTACAACACCGCTACGCAAGTCACAACCGGGTATTCACCCTTCTTCCTTCTGTATGGTCACCAGCCGACGCACACTATCAACACGTTGCTGCCATACGCATCAGATGCCTCAGAGTGTACGCCCGTGTCGGAAGCCGCCCGTTACGCTGAAGATTGCCAACAACTAGCCAAGCGCTTTACTACAGCCGACCAACAACGTCAGAAAAACGCCCGCGATGATGACCACTCTCCTGCCACAACATTCGCTCCTGGAGCACTTGTGTGGCTGCTTGTACCACCCTGCGCCCCTGGCTTGTCGTCCAAACTTCTCCCAAATTATCATGGTCCCTACCGCGTCGTCGAGCGTACTTCGCCCGTAAACTACGTCATTGAACCTCTCACGCTGCATGGCGACCGTCGTCGACGTGGACATGATGTTGTTCACGTAGACTGCCTCAAGCCGTACTTCGACCCTCTTGTCCCCACCTGTTAGATCACCAGGATGGCTCCACCTTTCTCGACAGGGGCAATTGTAATGAAGAAAGGAAGATAATGACATCCCGATCATCATCAAGAGCGGAGGGCACGAGATCAGTGCTCGAACACCACCATCTTGTTCTCCCGACCTACTGTTCAGAGCTACCGCCTGTCTGTTGGACTCGTCCAATAAACCTCCTTACAATAATAATAATAATAATAATAATAATAATAATAATAATAATAATAATAATAATAATAATTAGCATGTTCTATGTCCACTGTAGGACGAAGAAACCCTGCTATTTCCAATTATCCCACCTGCGCCAACTGATTCCAACTAGTGCCCGCGAATTTCCTAATTTCATAGCTCCACCTAGTCTTCTGCCATTCTCGACTGCGTTTCCCTTCTCTTGGTATCCATTCCATAACCCTAATGGTCCAACAGTTATCTAACCGGCGCATTACATGACCTGCCCAGCTCCATTTTTTTCTCTTGATGTCAATTAGAATATCCTCCATACCCGTTTGATCTCTGATCCAAACCGCTCTCTTTTTGTCCCTTAACATTATGCCTAGCAATCTTCATTCCATCGCTCTTTGCACGGTCCTTAACTTGTTCTCATGCTTCTTTATCTGTCTCCAAGTCTCTGCCCCATATGTCAGCACTGGTAAAATGCACCGATTGTACACCTTACTTTTCAGTGCTAATGGTAAGCTTCCAGTCAGGAGCTGACAATGTCTGCCGTATACGATCCCACCCATTTTTATTCTTCTATGAATTTCCTTCTCATGATCAGGGTTCCCTGTGATTAGTTGACCTAGGTGAACGTACTCCTTCACAGACTCTAGAGGCTGACTGGTGATCCTGAACTCTTGTTCCTTTGCCCGGCTACTCATCATTATCTTTGTCTTCTGCATATTAATCTTCAACCCCACTCTTACACTCTCTTTGTTAAGGTCCTCAATCATTTGTTGTAACTCGTGTGCATTGCTGCTGAATAGAACAATCTCATCGGCAAACCGAAGGTTGCTGAGATATTCGCTGTGAATCCTTACTCCTAAGCCTTCCCAGTTTGATTAGCTTGAATACTTCTTCCAAGCCTGCAGGGAATAGCATTGAACAGATTGTGTCTCCCTGTCTGACCGCTTTCTTTATAGGTATCTTCCTGCTTGTGTAGAATTAAGGTAGCTGCAGAAATGAAACTCTGTAGATATTTTCCAAAGTATTTATGTAAGCGTTCTGTGCTCTTTGATTACATAATGCCTCTATGAGTGCTGGTATCTCTGCTGAATCAAATGCCTTTTCGTAATCTATGAAAGCCACATAGAGAGGCTTATTGTACTCTGCGGATTTCTCGATTACCTGATTGATGACATGGATGTAATCCATTGTAGAGTATCCCTTCCTGAATCCAACCTGTTCCCTTGGTTGACTAAAGTCCATTGTTGCCCTCATTCTATTGGAGATAATTTTGGTAAATATTTTATATAATACTGGGAGTAAGCTAATGGGCCTATAATTTTTCAATTCTTTAATAACGTCTCCCTTTTTGTGGATTAGTATAATGTTTCTTCAGTCTTTCTCACATTATAGTTTCAAATATCACTTATTTTCACCTTGTTGATCAGTTTTGGAGAGCTCAGCAAATTCTATCTTATCTCTTGAGCTGGACCCTTTCAGTCTTTGTCGGTTCTTTATTAGGTCCTTTGTTACTTGGGAGAGCTTGCCTACTGTTTGCCTTGGTGCCTTGCCTCCCACTTCAACTGCTGTCTCTGAAGCCAGCTTTGTTACAGTTTCATTCATTACCTCTATGTCATCATCATCATCTCTCTGTTCTAAGGCTGCATATTTATTTGCAAGTACCAGCCTAAATTTGTCTGCTTTTACCCTTACTGCTTCTAAGTTGGCCTGTTTTTTCTTGAACAATTTTATTCTTTCCCTGTTCAAATTGAGGTTAATCCTAGCCCTCACTAACCTATGATCACTGCACTTTACCCTACCTATCACTTCTACAACCTGCACTATGCTGGGATCGGCCAAAAGTATGAAATCAATTTTGTTTCTTGTTTCACCATAAGAGTTTTTCCAGAATACGCTTATTGTTCCAACGCTTCCTGAAGCAGGTGTTCATTATTTGCAGCTTGTTCCTTTCCACAAATTCTACCGACAACTCTCCTCGAGTGTTCCTAGAATCCACGCCGTGGTTCCCGATTGATTGTTCACCAGCCTGCTTTTCCCCCGACTTTTGCATTGAAGTCACCCATGACTACAGTATACAGTCGCCGACCGTTTATTCGGACCTCACGGGGACTGCGGAAATGTCCGAATAAACAGGTGTCCAAAAAAGCAGATAAAGAAAAAAAAAAGAAAAAAATGCTTTATTTCCGCACACTTATTTGGGCTCGGCAGTAGGCTTGAAGAAATCGTGAACGTGCCGTTGCACGCTGTTCTGTTTACGCGCAATCAGATGAGCTTGAATCTCAAAGAGGGTCGTACGGTCACTATAGGTGGCTGAAAGCACAGTCACTGCTTGTACACACTCCGCATGCGACGGCAGTGTAGCACGTGGTGCGTCATCTTCCAACTCGGGAGTCATCGTCCGGCGGTGCAGCAGAAACCTGACAAATGATCTTGCCGTCGTGGAGTTCTGTGCATGTCAGTACAGCGGTGTCAGCACCTGTGAAACTGTCAAATGAGACGGTGTCCGGAATCGCAATGCAACCACTGCGCAGGTCTCCGCAGAACATTTTCGGCATCAGTAGGGAGCACATCGGAAGGCGACAAATCCTAGGCCTCCCGGCGCCCACTTGCCGGCATGCCCCAGCGCAGTCTTCGCGGCCACTGTCGGCGCCATTAGACACTTGACGCGATGTTCACGTGTGCCACGTTGGATCACCGCAACCTCGACACAGCACACAAAGCAAACGCCACCACGCCATCACCAGTCACACAAACTAATAACATGGCCTACTCGCAGTGTCGGGCACGAAGAAACAGACAAATCAGCTGCTGCATTATCTTGACATGGCTTACTAAGTTGAGACCAGAACTGCTGTAGCAACTCTATCGAACCAGGTAGAAACAATGACGATGAGTGGGGATTTCCAGTAGCGCCACTTCGTGGGGCAGCAAGGAGGCTCCGGTCAAAACAAAAATGGCGTTCAGCATGTTGAACCATGCACTGGTCAGAGTCGGTGCATGGTGCTCTCGATCGAGTTGGCTCAAAGAGTGTCCGAAAAATCAGTTGGCGACTGTACTGAGACTGCACTTTTCTCATCGCTAACTCAGCATTTTCATAAAACTGATCTACTTCTTTATCATCATGACTGGATGTTGGAGCATAGGCTTGTACTACCTTTAATCTATACCTCTTATTAAGTTGGTTTATGACTACAGCTACCCTCTCAATAATGCTGTAGAATTCGGCAATGTTGGCCGCTATGTCCTTATGAATTAGAAATCCTACCACTTATCGCTTCTTATCTGGGAGACCTTTATAGCAGAGGACACGTCCCTTTTATTCAGAAATGTATAAGCCTCACCAATTCTTCTAATCTCACTAAGGCCGATGATATCCCAATGTCTGATAGTTCCTCAAAGAGTCCTTCAAAGCTAGCCTCCATCGAGAGGGTTTGGGTGTTAAACGTTGCAAGGGTCAGTTTCCATTGGCGGCCTGTCCATACCCAGAGATTCTTAGCACCCTCTGCTGCGTTCTGCCGCCGTGGTCAGGTGCTCCGCAGCTGCTGGGGACTGAGGGCCATTGGGTAATTGAGTGGGTCATTTGGGAGGGAGTGGCCGAATACTGCACCAGGGAGGCCAATTCCGTTTCTGGTTAGGGAGTGTCTTGTTGAAGCTTAGTGGGCCTTCCTAATTTGGTTGCACCTGGATTAGTATAGCCCCACTCGCTCTTGGCATCTTTTGCCGGTGACAGGCATCACTCCAATCCTGCAGATGTTGTGCACTGGAGTAGGTGAATTTCAAGCTCACCATCGTCAAAAAAAAAAAAAAAAAACCTTAAAGAGGGATTTGAACTTCCGACTATGGCAACCGAGCATTTGACATAGCGTAGTTATATAATTACATAGGCGGTCAGGTTACCTTATCGCCAACAAGTACAGAACAGAGGGGCTAAACTTCTTACATGCCTAAAAACTTCTTTGATTTATCTGCGATGGAAGTGTGATGGGTAACTCAATATAGAATGATTTCTAAACGGTTCTGGCCTTGTAGCAACTGTTGACGTTACATTATTTATTTCTTATTGTTTGCATGCTACTGCATACCTTCTCATCACTTTTTCTCTTCCTTTAGCACTGCAATTTTTTTCCCTGGGTGGGGGGGGGAGGAAGCTCTCCTTGGAAAGGCAGCGCGAGGCATATGGGTAGAGTCAGTTGAAGTCCATTTAGTATATCTCAAATGCCTGAAAACATACTTGAATTATCCGCGGTATACAAATTTTGATGGTCGCGGCAGGCGCCACGGCATAGTATTTCTCAATGGTTCTAACATCGTGGTATCGGAGTCTCCCGCATGCAAGTGGCCATGAACGCGGCTAGCTAAATGATATATTTTTGGCGGAATTGAACAGCACTCAAAAGTAGTGTGAAAAAAGAAAAGGAAAATTAGAAAATGAAAAAGCTTTCTGCGCTTACCGCGAATTCACTAGTCGCGCCTGGAGAGAGGTACATCAAAGATTTCACAGTCTCGGCTCCCTGTCTCATGCATCGGAGAAGTCTTTCCGAACGAGACGGAACTTGTACTGGTGCACCACGCAAGGCTGAGACGTCAGGTGTGAGGAGGGTGCATTTACTGAGACTTTCTTTCAAAGGCAAATTCTCAGTGGCGAGGCAGGCCGCCAGACATTAGTGCTGAGCCACGTGTAAATAGATGATCTTGGAAGCGACCTTGCTTTATGGTTGGAAAATGCTTATACGACGCCTCCTTTAAGCTACCATGTAAGCTTCTGCTGGGGTCAGTTAGACATTGTTTGTACACTTTGCGCGGGAAACCTATTGATGTCCCGTTTGCCGCCGAACTTGCAATACATGCAATTTAGCAGTACAGGATACATGCTCGTGACCTACAGAAGTACACAAAAAGGGGGGCATCTCAGTAGGCACATATCGCCAGCGCATTTCGGAGATTTCTGCAACCCATTTCGTAAATCTTACGTGCCTAAAAGCTTCTTTAATGTCTCTGTGATAGATGTGTTTTACTGAACGCGATGTACTCTATATAGAACGATTTCTAAACAATTCTGGCCTCGTAGTTCCGTAATCGCACATGCGCAGATGGTCGTGAACTCGGCTAGGCAAACCCTGCAGGCGTACCGATGACCATTCACAGTTGCGAATACATGCTTTTCATCTACAGGAGTACAAACGGAAATCCGCAAAAACGAATATAAGTGCAAATGTAGAAGAAATAACGACGCAAACTACGGCGTTCTTTTTTTCGATGACAATCTGCATATGAACTTTGCAACTGTTGACGTTACATTATTTACTTATTATTGTTTGTGTGCTATTGCAAACCTTATCATCACTTTTTATCTTCCGTTCGCGCTGCAAAGTAGCATTATGTGCCAGATCTTATGGAAAAGTTTTCAAAAGATCAATTCCTGTCATTCACTAAACAGGGTACCAGTGACTTCAATATGATTCAAGGAATCCAATTAGAATAAAGTCTTTTCTCTGCCCACCCTAGGAACAGAGTTGTGAAGCTTTGAAGAAGGTTTCAAGAAAAGTGCTCTTCCAAATGTAAACTATGAAGCCTTGCAACTTTTGTTCTAGGGTAGACAGAGCAAAGAGATCAGTGGATTGCTTGAATCATTCCGAAGCCACCGATACTCTGCTTAACAAAATTTGAAAAACTGATCTTTCGATCTGTGCCTCAGATAACACGCATGCCACATTTATTTCCATGTAACAGGACTGATGGCACTCGCTTCATGAATGCAGATGGGCTTGCATAAATAGTTATAATAAGGATATAAAAGTAGATACACTGGAAAGGATATGTATTCCAATCCAGCGCTTAGGCAGTAGTCTGCATCGAAGGAATTGTCGCTTGACTCGCTTGTAGAAGAGCAACCAATGCTCAGGACCATAGCATAATCGAGTTGTGTGAGTGCATGCAAGAAAACCCAATAGTTGTACACCCGTCAGAAAAACCAAACTAGTTAGAAGCTTGTAGTCACCATTCGTTCTGTCGCCATCGATGGGCGATCAGTTCTTGCGAGTCTTAAGTAAAGAAACAAAGGCATGGCAGCATCGTTCGTGTATGGTGGCATCGTTTGTAATACCAGCCCCTGCCTGTAAACAGATTTAATCGCACCCCAGGAGCAATAAATTAGCGAGCATATAACGGGGACCCTTTGTGAGATTAGAAACCAGACATCAGTTCTTGCGAGCACAACACACAGAAACTGCCTGCGAGATGAAACCAAGGCTAACTGCCGCACGCCTGCGCACGTGCAGATGCACGAGCGCTTGCCAATGCACCGGTGTAAACAAGCTGTGGAATTAAATCTAAGAGACTGCGGAGCAAAAAAAAAAAAAAATTCTTCTATCCGCACAGGGGGGCGCAGCACTTGCTGGGCAACAGAGAGTTGAAAAATTGTTGCATTCTTTAAACATACAGATGGCGTTGTAAATATACAGCGTCAACCACGGACTTGTTTGCAGTGCTGCATATTTACGTCTTTAACACTCAGAGGGTTAAACGATGACAATGACGGAGAGGCCGTGTTGCCGAGGAACACTGATTGTTCACATTCATTGCAAGTCTTAGTGTTGTTTGAAACTTCAAATTAAAATCTTTGTAAGTTGTCAGGCACACATCCCCATTTGAATTTCAAGCCTGCTAATGTGTTACTTAGACAGAAATTGAATTTGTTGCACTTTGGAAAAAAAAAAAAAACCTCCAGCTCGCAATTGTTTGGAAACGGCCGAAACTCCCGGTGCTTTAGTCGGGGAGCCGAGTACTCCCTTGGTCCGTGCCTCAACTGACACATTGGTTGCAGGTGCACCAGCGTTCGGCGGAGCGGCTTCTGCAGCTTTGCTGCATCAACGGCGGTGCCTTTGTCAAGGTAGGCCAGCACGTGGGCGCCCTGGACTACCTACTGCCGGAGGAGTACGTCCGCACCCTGAGGGTGCTGCACAGCAAGGCACCAGCCTCTCCACTCCACAGCATCCTCCAGGTGCTCCGCGAGGACCTCGGGCAAGACGTGAGGGCACCGTCTTCTCACTCGTGCACATTTCGTGCAAGGGGGTTGGGCAGGTCATGTAATGCGGCAAGCAGGTAATGGGTGGTATACTAGAGTGGCTAATGCCATTAGTCAAGTTGTGGCCAGCTGATAGAGTGGTGAAACGTGTTACCAGGGCAATAGGACAAGAAGTAAAGAGTTCGGCACAGATCTGGAGGCTGGGTCGCAGGGAAGACCGTCCCTCTGTAGAAGACACCCAACTCTTTTTCTAAGATAAGTCGGAAATTATTGTAATTTGCCATTAAGCTGTGAGATATTGCTGTTTAGTTCAACTTGTTAATAACAAAATTACATCTGCGACGAAAACTATTTCGTTATATTTGATAATGAATATACGCAGTCATTATAACAACCTAAAAGCAACCAAAGAGGTGAATAAGGGTGCTCGAACAGTCTCTCAACAGTTTCAGAGAAGGGTTATCATTCAGGTTGCTTAAATATATTGGCTTGGCAAAGCACTGCCAGAACAGATCTTATGACAGAATGGAAACTGGGAACCCCCCTATGATAATGCCGTGCAGGCGATGTAGGTGTACCGAATAAATACAAGCTCTGTCCCAATAGTTGGTGCAGTATGTTTAAAAAAAAAATAATAATTTTGCAACCTTTAAGATACATCAATGTGGTCACCTTCAAATTACTCCCGGTTAGACACAATACACTGGTTCCACCTCTTCTATTGCTAGAGGCACCCTTGTAAATCCTCTTCTGTTAACTGCTTCAGCATCAATGTCACTTCCTTTTGAGTGGTCATCATATCCCTGATGTGCCGTTCCCAGAGCACCAGTTTGCATTTGGGAAACAAAAATAAAAAGTCCCAGGACGCTAAATCTGGTGAGTAGGGAGGGCTCTCGAGCACAGTGATGGAATTGCATGCCAAGAACTCATGCACTATCAATGCAGAGTTTGCAGGGGCATTATTGTTGTGCGGAACCCAGTGCTCTTCTTTAGGGATATTTGGTCTCACGTGGCACGTATGATCTTTCAGTACTTCAGGACCTCCATGTAGAAAGCTGCATTGACACTTTGACCATCGGGTACAAATTTATGGTGCACAATTTCATGGCAGTCAACAAACACAATCAACAGGACTGCTTTTTGCTTTGTTCATCTGCAATTTTTTTGGCCTCAGCTCATCTTTCTTTTTTCCACACCTTGGTCTGCAACTTCAGCTTGATGTTGCTGGTGACAACCCGTTATAAGAATTTATCACTGTAATCTGAAGTTTTCCAATTACAGTGGAACCCAGCTGTATTGAATTCGCAAAAAGACGCCTATCAGTTCGATATAGAGCATAAGCCGGCGAAAGAATTGGATATCATTAAAGCACGACGTACCATTTATAAAATCACTTTATTGATGAAACTAGCTTAGTTTCCCATGAAATAGTCCTGTATTTTCTTTTGCCTGGGCAATTTCGCTTCCTGCAATGCACGCACTTCTCCACATTGTCTACGGGGTCGGAGCGGCTGAGGCCACAACCTTCCGCATTCACGCAGAAGCACTGGACTAGTGCGAGTATACCAATCACCTCAGAGGATATGGTCAAAGGACCGTCGTTGCTTTCCTCATTGTGCCCACTTTCACTTGTGCTCGGTACGCTGTCGGCAATGTAGTCTTTGTTTTGGGCCCTCCCGTGGTCTCGACACCATCATCTGTGCTCACAAACTCGTCGACCATTGATTCATCAACAGCTTTCGAAAATTCTGACAGCTCGCTCCAAACTTCGGCAACACAGGCAACGGCTTCGTTGCATTCATCAGAATTAACAGTCATCACCGAGCACGCGGAAGCCAGCATGTCTGAAGCAATTTCGGATGAACCACTTGTACACGGCCATGTGTACGCGTTGGGCGCCATGGGCACTGGGTTGCGAGTTTGGCCACTTTAGCCGTAATCTCCGCCTTATTCTTCAAGAATGTGCTGAGAGTGCTCCTCGGAATCATGCACACTGAGAGGACATACGACTTCTCACCATGTTCGACCCGATTTGTGATTTCAAGCTTCACGACAAAAGGCGAATTCTGACGCATCCTCATGGCAACATTGCGGGAGAAGGCCTACAAGGCGCAAACACAATGAACCAGAAAAGCAGCGAGCCAACTCGCACTTGCGCCATCTTGCACGACAAGGGCACAAAAGCCTCGGATTGGCTGTCTTAGCAAGCGCTGCCGGCGGGCCAGGATCATTTTTTGCAGGGAAGTGTTGATGGCTCACATGAGGCAGCGCTGTCATGCTAGGGAAAGTGGTTGGATGGAGCCGTGCCACTGGGTTTACCCGCCACCGTGAGGGAAAGTCAACTTCTGGGGGCACTTTTCCGCCGCTTGAAGTTCGATATATCGAGAGTCGCTGCTATTTTTGTTCGATGTAAGCGTAACTTTTGCTGTGTATAGTCATTGAAACTATACTGTGTTCCGAAATTGTTCGATATGTAGAATAATTCGATGTAAACGGGTTCGATATAGTCGGGTGCGACTGTAGTGCAACATTTTTTTCGTCACACTTTTGCTCCGGAGTTGGTTGTTTTGGCACCACCGTGATGCAAACCTTCTTTATTTCTACATTTTCAGTCAAAATCCAGTGAACGAAATACATTCCCAAACCAAGTGCATCAATACCATTTTAGCAGTCATTCGGTGGTCACATAGCACAACACAGCACATGAAATCAAGGCTTTCATTTTTCGCACGCAGTAAAGGGGTGTTCTGATCTTGCAGTCCTTGAGGTCTTTACGATCTTCTCAAAAAGCGATGGACCCACTTGAGCCCACATTTTTCCTTTAGGGTATCCTTTACATGCAACATTTGATGAACTTGTACATCATCCTTGCTCACTGTCATGAAAAATATTGATATTTTCTTTCATTTCGTTGTGAACCTCTATTTCAACAGACTACAAATGGGTCGCTCAAGAAGCTGATGCTTGAAATACTGCCTTGTCAAACAGTAGTCAACTGTGTCCTTCCGAGTGGAGAGAGAGAGAAAGTGGTGCAGCTACACCCTCTTCTACTTTTTTTCCGACTTTTCGCATAACTTTTGCAAGATACCTGGCTGACAGGGAGGGGCTTACCTCAACATCGGCATAAATTATTGGTAGTAGTAGAGCCAGTTGCAACTGGCTGACTTCCTCGACCATTGATCCATCACGAGGTGACTGAAGCAATTGAAAGAACCTGGGTGAGCTGTTTGGTGATTTGCTTGCGACATGGCAAGAGTAAGAAAAGATTACATGTTACCCGGTGGATTATCCCCACTTGGAGTTCTCAAAGTAGGTCTTGTGTGCTATGCTATTGTGGCTTGGGGCATATTCGTAGTCACAGTTGAAAAAGCTAGCCAATGTGTGAGATGATCATGTGGCGGTGTTCTGGATGCTCAATGGAGACATGCTTTGCCAGTGAGGCTTGCATGCTGGGAGGAGGTGTGAAGATTTGCAACGTGTCAGAGGACTCCTTGGAACGCTCACAAAGTGCAGTGGTGTTAAGCTGTACAAGCTCTCTGAACTTATGCATTTTTGGAGTGGACTCTGTATGCATTTGGCATAGTTAATTTTCAGTGCCTTGTTGAAGATGGGTGAGGGTTCTTCAACAAGCAAGTGCTCTCACAGCCATGTTAGAGGACTGTACAATGAGCATATGCTTAAGGGGGGACACGGGTCTTTGCGGCGAAAAAATCGCGAAAAAATCGATTTTTTGAAAATGAAATTTTCGAATTCTACAGCTAATATTCCTTTAATTCACCAAGTTTCAAATCTCAGGGAAGAGTATTTCCTCCGCAATATCAAGTTATAACATCACTGTGAGCTGAATTCCGCGCAAAAACAGCCCTTTTTATCGCGGCGCGTAGCTCTTTTTCTATGCGCGCGATCGCGGCCATCTTGGTCTCGTTGGAAAGAGGAGCCTTCCTTCTTTAATTTCCCGCCAAAAGTGACTCCGTCGGTACGCCAGTGACGTTGAAATCCGGGGAAGAAAAAAAGCCGGAACGCGCGATCCGATTCTTTGACTAGCGCACGTGACCAAAAACGCGTGCTGTGGTTGGCTACGCGAGGTTCCCATCGTCTGCTCCACTCCGCAGGCGACGCGACGGCGCGTCTCGTAGGTTTGTTGGCACACGCCCAACGATGTCCAGTCCACCGGGGAAGTTCACCACGAGGCACAAGTTCGGCAAAAGGAAGCGATCAGCTTATAACTTTCAAAAGCGCTCCATTGCTTCTCAAAGCATCGAGAGTAGCTCGCCGCCAACCGCAAATGATGCCGAAGCCGCGGACGATGCCGAAGTAGGCCTAGCCAGCTCACAAATGAGTGAAATCGTTACGGATAGCGGCCGCGTTCGGCGTGACACTGCAATGTTGCAGCGTGCGGATTTTTCGCAGAGGGAAATGAATGCTCAAAAAGTTCTTGCGTCAACGCCAGCAACAAAGCGGGTGTTGGATTTGCTCACTCGCGCCGACGGCGCTGCAGCCGCGCCAGTCGACGCCGAGGCAGGCTTCGCTATCCTCAGTAGGACTCCTTGAAGGCACTGATGTCGTTTGTCAAGTGCAAGGTGTGCGGCGGCAGCGTCGCAGGAGGCAAAAGCGAACGGTAATCTGGCCTCGCCATAAAGATCGTTATCACATGCGCGTGTTGGGGCGATATCGCGTCGGCGTGAAACTCGACCCGCTTGAACGACAACCTTGCCGCGCGCGCGATGCAAGCCACCGGGAATCGGCGAAAGGTGCCAAACGATGTTTTTGGCGCATTTGGGTGGCCGTGGTCAGGGCAACTACTTTCCTGGTGGCTTTTAGCCACTTTCACTACAAAATAATGCAAAATTATTTCTGTACTTTTGATTAAAAGTGAATGTATTCCTTTTTTCTCGTTTTCTCGAAACACCGACTTTTGACTTGTTGCTGATTTGCCGCGGCGATATCTCTGCCTTCAAAGCAGATAGAGCCATAATTTTTGTTGTGGCTTGTAGCTGAGGGTGCAAAGTACACAATGGTAGGGTCAGATTTTGGAATTTATGCTTTAAAAATTTTCAATTCTGCTTTAGATCAGAGAGTGGGGTAGCCACAATTCGAACAGTAAAGATTGAATTGCTATAAAATTGCTAATATTTGATGTATCAAAATAGTATTCCTACCATTGTGTTCCTTATGTTTTCTAGTACCAAGGCATGTGCCAATATGAATTTTGTAGCGCATTTTTTTTTCCTATTGTTTGTGCAAATTATGAACAATGAATTTCATTTATCTTCAGAACTAAATGGCCTATTGGAAAAATACTTACATATTTGAAATCAGCACAAATGTCTTAACAAGAATGGAAAGTTTCATGAATATTGATGGAAAACATCATGAACATTATTTGAAGAGCAGTGTCCCCCCTTAAGTAGCAGCTGGTCCTTCAAATCACCAGAGTCACACTGGTTTGCCATGTCTTCTAAGGTGACTATGGTATCTAGGTGACTGAACTTAATTAATTGAATGCTTCAGCAATGAGATTTGGACTTCTGTGAGCCGGACTTCTTTATTAGATGCCAGGAGCTGGGGATGAGGTGTGTGAATAGTTGGAATACTATATGAATACAAACTGAATAGCGAATGTTCGACTAATTTGATGTGGTAGTAAATTGCTATATACAGCACAGTCATCTGGAATGGTGGATTCTCCAGAAAGCAAGTTACTTATTCCACAAGTAAAAAAAATTTCCCATACTGTGCCGCAAGCTATTGACATGTGTACCTGTTAATCTTTATTGGGCAACCACGCTTCACCACCTAACAAATGTTATCACACAGCGCAGGATGCGCCTGCATGTATTGGAAGTTTCTCGTAAGTTATTGATGGTTCTATTCGCTGTCTGTTGTCACCAAACCTTGTGTAATCTGATTTCATCGCACGATGCGAATTGTGTAGAACTTTGTAGAAGACACGAGGGTCCCAGCGATTACTCTGGAACATTCGAAGACTGATGTATAAAAGCCGACATGCTTGACCCACTGACCAGGTTTCGACGACCGCCGGTCATGTTCGCCACTATTGCTCTTTTGAATGTAACTTGCTTTTGTGGGCACAAGTTTGGCCAAGAAAACGCTAGTTTCGTCATTCACCATTTTGCTTTTTTCACTGTCACTACCAGGTGACACTATCTTCCACTTTCTCTGAAAGTGCAGAGACGGGTCTACCAATGATTCCCGCCTCAGCGTGGTTGTAGCTGTGCATATACGGATAAGCATTGAAAATGCACGGAAGTGTGGTGGCGGGCTCGGCAAAGAGTACAACCACTGAAAGGCGTGCAACCACTATATTGTTGCGTGTAAGAGCACAGCCCTACCAAACTACGAACGTCCTTGGTAGACTTCGGAACAGGAAAATTCGTAACGGCGGGAATTTTGTCCGGGTCGGGTCGCACGCCTCTGGTGTCCACGAGGTGTCCAAGGACGGCGATTTGGCGGCGAGCGAAGTGACATTTTGATGAGTTCAACTGGAGACCGGCGCGGCGGAACACGTCAAGAATCGCTGAAAGACGATCTGGATGCGTGTCGAATGTGGGCGAATAAACAATGACGTCGTCCAGATAGCACAAACAGGTGGACCACTTGAACCCCTGAAGTGAAGAGTCCATCATTCGTTCGAAGGTGGCGGGCGCATTACAGAGACCGAAAGGCATCACCTTGAACTGATAAAGGCCGTCAGGGGTAACAAATACAGTCTTCTCTCGGTCCATATCGTCGATGGTTATTTGCCAGTGGCCGGACTGTAAGTCGATAGAAGAAAAATAGGTGGCACCGTACAGGCAGTCTAGAGCGTCATCAATACGTGGCAAAGGGTACACGTCCTTTTTTGTGATTTTGTTCAGGTGGCGATAATCTACGCAAAAGTGCCATGTTCCATCCTTCTTTTTGACAAGTACGACGGGAGACGCCCAGGGACTGCAGGAAGGCTCAATAATGTCCTTTGCAAGCGTCTTTTTGACTTCCTGTTGGATAACAGCTCGTTCCGACGCAGAAACACGATATTGACGTTGGTAAATAGGATTCACATCGCCAGTATTTATGCGATGGGTCACGATGGACGTTTGACCTATGGGTCGATTGTCAAAGTCAAAAATGTCGCGATAGCCTTCAAGAACGCTGCAAAGAGCTTCAGCTTGAGCCGGTGTAAGGTCAGAGGAAACCATCTTCTCAATGTCGATGTCAGTACCGTGCGATGATGTTACGGTATCGGCTGAGCTGTAACGATCTTCCACTGTGAATGGCTCGACCTCATCATCCTGCAAAGCGCTAATTATAGCCAAGGAGATCCCCTGAGGCAGAACTTGCGCGGTTAGCGCGAAATTGACAAGGGGAAGGCAGGTGCGGTTGCCAGTAATTTTCAGCACAGTGTGCGGCACAGTAACACCATGTGTAAGCATAACGGCCGAAATTGGTGCAGCCACGTAATTGCCGTCAGGTACAGCTGGTGAGGACAACAAGTTGACGTGTGTCACAGAGTGAGGCGGTAGGCGAATAAAATCCATGTAGCTCAAATGGCTTGGAGGTGGGTCCACAGGGTCGGCAAGAAGAGGCAAGTCAAGGCGAAGTGAGCCGGCCGAACAGTCAATTACGGTAGAATGATTGGCAAGGAAATCCAGACCGAGAATGATTTCGTGAGGGCAATGCTCGATGACGGTGAAGAGAACGATGGTGTGTCTCTCAGCAGTGGTGAGTCGGGCAGAACACATGCCAACAATAGCGACAGTCCCTCCGTCGGCGACTTGTACAACCCGGTTCGGGGCAGGCGTCAGAACTTTCTTGAGCCGACGGTGAAGAGCAGCATTCGTAATGGACACATGCGCCCCGGTGTCAATCAACGCTCACACAGGAACATTGTCGACGAGAACGTCCAAAAGATTCTTGTTCGTGGGTAAGGTGAAGCGAGGATTTCGTGCCAATGTCGTCATTGCAGCTTCACCTCCAGAAGCCGGACTGTCTAGTTTTCCGGTCGGGGGTGCAGAGAGTAGGTCGTAGAAGGAGCACGGCGTGACGGGGGCGAGCGAGATTAGCGGTGGGAGGGAGAAGGCGAGTGGGAGTAGCGGGGTCGTGTCAAAGATGTCGCAGGGTCAGATGATGGGGCAGGCATAGCAGGAGCGAAGGAAAAGGACGCCCTAGAGGGGCGAGGGTGGTAATCAGGAGAATAGCGCGTTGGAGAAGTCCAGCGGCTACGGCAGTGGCGAGCAACACGTCCAATGCGTCGGCAGTTAAAACAGATCGGCTTGTCATCCACGGTTTGCCATTTGGAGGGGTTGCGCTGTCCATAAAAGGAGTAAGAAGAGCGGGGTGGGGACGGCCGTGGAAAAAGAGATTCTGAGCGTACAGAACGAATGGATTGCAGGCCGACGTTGGACAACTCTTGACGGACGACGGCCTGGATCAAGGAGATTGTCACCGGAGAATGATCAGGTAACAGAAATTAAGAGGCTGCCGGTTGTGCCGCTTCGACCTCACGACGAATGATGCGGGTCAAGTTGTCACATCGCAATGGCTGGTGGAAGAGGTCGTCTACAGGATTACGTAGCGGCTGTGTTGGGAAGTCGCGTGATGTGCTGGGATACCCGGCGGCTTTTAGCATGCTCGAGACGGTGAAACGGTGACGGGAAACGGTGACGTAGATCGGGGCTGCAGGCGGAGACGCTTGCGTAGATGAAGTGCCGCCAGCAGGAGCCGAAGTTGCATTGTCGCCGTTGCGACCACTGCGAAGCTCCATGACGGGTACGGGGAACGTCCACCTCCACCAAATTAATGTTACGTGTAGCTGAAGCTGAATGCTATTTACAATTTATTTACAAGGAAGCTAACAGAGGCCAAAATGGCGACGCTATATCAAGCCGGCACACACGTCGTCTTCTTTCTCCTCAGTGCAGCCACACTGTGGCGGCTGTTCTGTAGCTATATCTTGGCTAACCCTGTCACGATAAGTATCTTCAACTATCTGCTCAGCAGTGCCTGTGGCATAGTGCGTAGCGCCGTTGTAAGTTGAGGTGTGTGAATTTTGAACATCACCGAATAAAATCGAGTAGTGAACGTTAGAATAATTTGATTTGAGTATCTTATAACTACTATTTGATTTCTGGAATATTCAGTATATTCACAGTAGGGACCCGCACAGTACCACATGTCACAAGCACCACTGAGCCCCTCCTGCTCGATGCCACCGAAGCGAGTGTTCCGTTTTGTTTTTGGTGCAACATGAGCGCCGAAGGTGACGCGGACAGGCTGCCCTGCCTGACACAGTAGTGGACTTCGTCACTCTGGGTGCTCCCCCAATGTCGGCCTGATGCAGGGATCGTGCACACAGTGGCCGAACGCCACAATTCGCAGAACAGCACTGCGTTGGCCGGGGCAGCCTTTATAGGTACAAGGTTCGTCCAGGTTGACAGGACCAATCAAACTTATAATGCGGCATGGGAAGAGGGAACGGCAATAGAAGCAATATAAAGTGTATAGATTGGGCCAATTAGCCGCCTATAGGCACGCAGACTGAAGTTCACGCTGCTTCAGCAGCCATCAATCTAACCCACACGTACCAGCGGCAACCATACTAGTGGCAACCATTTTGCGGTGGCTTGGTCCATTAGGCCTGATTGGTATTTCTGCATTTGGTGCCATTGACTAAAGTTACAGTTTGGTGCCTAATCTATGCAGATCTGTACGACACTTGGAATGGCGGTCTCCTGTTACCAATGTAATTTGCATACGCACCAGCTTTTCTTTTTCTTTTTTTTTTCTTTTTTTACGCGCAAGCATAATCAGAATCTACAAAATTATGTTCGAAGCCATGAAGGAAACAAGAAGCCAAAGAAGGAAGGCGCCTGGAGGCAGAGAAGAGAATCACTACGTTTGCGCCCTTTCCGTTTACGCTTCAACATGCTTCAACGGTGCTCGCGGTGCATGTTCACAGTGCCTCTTCTTTGCATGTGTAGCACTTCCACATTCCCTGTGGCACACCAGGCATTGCACCATCGAGATCAACGGGCATGACCGTGTTTGCGCCCTTTCCATTTGTCTTTTAACACCGCAGTGCTCGCTATGCACGTCACGGTGTCCATACGCTTGCGCATAACCCATGTTCACGAAGTGAAACGTCGCTGTCACTATCTTTTGTTTTTGTATCTTCAAGCAACTCATCAGAAGACTAGCTTTTCATTTACAGGGCAGGCGCGGAAGTGTCATCACTTGGTTGCATGTATTGGTGTGGATGGCAAATAAAGAAGGCGGGAGTGTCGTGTGAACTTGCTGTGACCCTGCAGGTTTTATAATCTTTGACATCTGGCAAATCATGGCGAACCTGACAATGAAACGAAACGTACGGTGCCTGCTCTTTACTGTCGGCGCTGGCTAATAGAGTCACATTATCAGCAGTCCTTTCCTCTGTCATGCGTATTGGCTCATCGCAGCTGCGGTAAAGTTGGGATAGCCATGCATTTTGGAGAAAATATGGCAAGCAAAACTTTCTATGGAATAAATAAACGATTGCCACAAAACACCAGTCTACTATTAAAGGGACACTAAAGGCAAATACTAAGTCGATACCATTCCAGAAACTTTGCAACGCTTGTTTCGTGCCAAGAAAAGACTTAGTTTACAAGAAAATTCACATCTGAAAGTCCCAATACCTTTTTCAAAATTCAAATCTCCCGCCACCCAACCGAGGAATAGTTATGTGTACGCCATCACTGCCCTTTGCTGCCATCGGCGAGTAAAACAGTGTCTGACAGACGGTGGTTTGGTTTTTTGCACAAAATTCAAACACGCGGCCATGGAGAAGCCAAGCCAAGGCAGAGTGGCAGATTCACTGCTGCAGCTGCTTTTGGTCAAGTGGTGTAGACTGTTCAAGCGTCCCGCAACATCACATGAAACTGGAATTCTCTGCTACTTATTTATTTATTTATTTGAAATACTTTCAAGGCCTGTAGGCGCTACAGAAAGGAGTGGTACATATACATAGAAAAAAAAATGCAGATGAATAAAACATTTGTTAGATGGCATGGAGAACAGCAGTCTTGAACCCCAATGAGTCTATAATAGTAGCGACCGATGCGGGGAGGTGGTTCCAGTCATTGCAGGTGCGAGGTAAAAAAGAGTAATAGTACGCGTTCGTGCGACAAGATGGCACGAAAACTTTATGAAGGTGATCGTTGCGGGATGAAAAGTGTAGGAAGGACGAGTAACAAGTTTTGCTTTTAATACCGGGTTGTGGTAAATCTTGTGAAAAAGGCAGAGGCGACAGTATGCATGACGTACTGAAAGTTCCGGTATGTTAAGGGTTTGCTTCATGAGTGTTACGCTAGCATGACGAGAGTAATTAGATAGAATAAAGCGGCACGCGCGGTTCTGAATGGCTTCGAAGGAGAGGGTTAGTGATATTTGAGGGGGATCCCAGATGGCCGAGGCATACTCTAATTTTGATCGAACGAGTGTTTTGTAAAGCGTCAGTTTTAAAGATGCAGGAACGGCGTAAAAGTTTCTGCGTAGGTAGCCTAGCGTGCGATTAGCGTTAGAAGTTATAAATTCAACATGCTTGTGCCATGATAGATCGTGAGTTATGTAAAGGCTGAGATACTTGTAAAAATTAACTTGACTGAGAGGAGCGCTATTCAGAAAGTACATGCGTGTGTCAGTATTGTTAGAGCGGCGTGATATGCGCATATATTTACATTTATTTACGTTTAGTTTCATGTTCCACGCATTGCACCATTTAGATAAATTGTTAAGGTCTTCTTGTAGTTTAGTGGAATCGGCGGAGTCACTAATCCTATGATATATTACGCAGTCATCAGCAAATAGGTTAATTGAAGACGATTTCACGCAATCAGGGAGATCGTTAATATAAGTTAGAAAGAGCAGAGGCCCGAGGACGGATCCCTGCGGGACCCCTGATGTAACTGATGAAAAAGCAGAGGAAGCGTTATTGGCAGTTACGTACTGAGTTCGATTGTAAAGGAAGTCCTTAATCCAGGCTAATACTAAAGGATCAATGTTAAGCTGATCGAGTTTAAGGTTTAGTAGATCGTGTGTTACGGTATCAAAGGCCTTAGCATAGTCCAAGAAAATACAGTCAACGTCAAAGTTATTGTCAGGTGCAGCAAAAAGATAATTAGTAAAGCAAGCTAGTTGGGTTTCGCACGAGTACATTTTTCTGAAGCCATGTTGACAGGAATGAAAAAATGAATTGGTTTCCAAAAATTCAACAAGATGAGAGTAAATGATGTGTTCCAAAAGTTTGCATGAGATGCTTGCCAATGAAATGGGACGGTAGTTCTCGGGGACATGCGCATTGCCTGACTTTGGGACTGGAACCACCTTTCCTTTCTTCCAGTAACGCGGCAGCGAAGAATACTGCAACGACTGAGCGAAAATTTTAGAAAGAATAACAAATGAAAACACCTCAGTGCATTTCAATATTTTTTAATTAATACCATCAGGCCCACTGGCAGACGAAATCTGCAGATTATTGATTAGCCGGCTAATACCAACCGAATCTATTATTATGGGATCCATCACAGGGAAGTTTGAACTTGGTGCACTCGGTAAATCGACGATGATATTGGCATTAAGGAAAGAGACAAACGCCTCATTCAAAACGCTGCAACATTGATTAGATGGAACACTGGTGCCATCAGGGTAAGTTAAGAGTACAATGTTTGTTTTAGTGCCATTAACAACACTCCAAAACTTGCGCGGACTCGTTTGAAGAAACGAGGGCAGTGTAACATTCAAGAAGGTAGTTTTAGCGTTACTAGACATTTGGATGTACTCAGTTTCCACTTGACGGTACGTTGACCAATGAGCGGGGAAATTTGATTGCTTAGCCCGGCGGAATAACCGTTTCTTTTTGTTGCGCAGGCGTTTAAGAGAGTTGTTGAACCATGGTGATCTAGTGTTTGAGGGTATCTTTCGTTGAGGTATATAACTGTCAATTAAAGATAGTAGTTTATTTTTGAAAAGTTGCCAGTTATCCTCAACTGAGCGTTCATCAAAACCGGGGATGTAAGCGGCTGTGAATGATTCCATTTCTGCCGTGATAGAAGCTGTATCGGCGTGCTTGTAATCGCGAACAACCTTAAAGCTCTTTTTAATAGAAACATGGGCACGCAAAGTGAAATGAATAATCAAGTGGTCACTTAAACCAGGGATATATGTAAGTTTGGAAACCAGATCAGGTGTAAAAACAAGATCAAGGATATTAGCGGAAACTGCAGTAGTACGAGTAGGTTCATCAACAAGTTGTGCGAGGTTGAAATCCGAACAAACACCAAGAAACTGTGCGTATTCCGAAGAATTTTTTTTGATAGCGGCGGTACCACTGTGCCATGATATGTTTGGAAGGTTGAAATCTCCTAACAGAAAAAAAGGCAACGTGGGGTATCGCGTAACTATATTATTTAAGACGTCATGAAGTTCATCACAGAAAGAACGGGGTGCAGTTGGGGGTCTGTAACACACGCATAAAATGCAATCCCTATTGTCAATGGTAATACGCATGCACACCACTTCTAAAGCTGACACGACTGGGACACTTGAGGAAGGAAACTCTTCATTAACAGCGATCAAGACACCCCCACCGATACGAACATCGCGGTCATATCGATAAATAGCGTATTTTTTTTCACAGTCAAAGATTTCACTGCTTTGAACTTTTGCAGAAAGCCATGTTTCGGATAGAATAACAATATCAGCGGAACATGAATCAATATGAGCCGAGAGTGCTGCTCGCTTGTTGAGCACACTACGTACATTGGTAAAAAGAAGAGACACATCATTTGCATGGCGGGAAGATAGCTACGCAGACGAATTGCCAGTATTGTTTAAAGGTGGGTTGCGATTACCATGTGACTCACGAGGGGAGTCAACTTCACAAACGTTATCTGTGGATGCGCAGTAGATGTAGCGCTTTTTGTTGATGATAAGTTTGTTAAAGCGCAGTGAAAAAGGTTGACCGCTAGATTTCCCATATTCAATTAATTTTTTTCGTGACAAGCGTGTTGATCTGCAGAAGTCTTCGCCTACAGAGATGCCAGCTGTTTTCAGCTTCGCTTTCTGAGAAAGAACAAACTCTTTGGTTTTAAAAGACGCAAACTTGACGATAACTGGGCGTGTCTTTAGTTGCACAAAGGAACCCAGCCTGTGCGCTCTGTCGATCATATTATCGGTAACGTTCAAGCTTAGATGACGCGACAGTAGATCTTTAATACAGTCTTCGGACTGTGCCCACGTCTCGTTAGCATTGTCAGCTATGCCATAAAATAATAAATTGTCCCTTCGAGACCGATCTTCCCATTCGTCGAGCCTTGAGTTGAGTACGGCACCTTTAGTCGTAACAGTTTCATGAACAAGGCGGTTAATTTCAGTTGATGCTGACGCATTTTCAATAGATTCAACAACAGATTCTAATGTTACCAATCTTTCTGTAAGATCTGAAACTTTTTGCGTAAGTGCCCCTTGGTTTTCCTTTAACTCGGCCAAGGATTCCATTGCTTCCGCATGACGCTTGTCAAATTTTGTCGACAAGGCAGTAATGGCGTCAAGCAGTTCCTTGTGCGCTTTGCTAGGGTCAGGCTGGGGAGGACCGGGGTTTTGTTCTACATCACCGCTTAGCATCAGAAGTTTAACGACAAATATACAGTCATTCAAGGTATCACAAACAACACTTGGGCACGGGAAGAGCAAGAGACATCGGTTGCTTGAACGTTTACAATAAAGACATGGGGCTGCACCAACCTGCATATGAAAGCAGAAGGGGATTTTGAGCAACAACATCGTCGCTGCTCTCCCGTGCCCACTGAAGGCAGAAAGCCGATGCAAGTCCTTTAAATCCCGGCGGTAAAATGCTGTCGGTGGCAATGCTGATGCCGTGCTTGACCATGGTGGGGAGGTGGCACCAGTGCAAAGCTCGTACTGGACATAATCACTCGCTGTCGCCGAAGGTATCAAGAGCGGTGATGATAACGGCAACGGCGTCGATGCAGGGGCAGTGGGTCCAAGCGCAGGCGTGGATAGCCATCCGAAGAATAAGGCGATGAACTGCATATGAAAGCAGAAGGGGATTTTGAGCAACAACATCGTCGCTGCTCTCCCGTGCCCACTTTGCAGTTTGTGTGAGTTTCGCGAGTCGGCAAAACCAGCGCAACGTTACGTGATAATGAAACTACTGAAACCCAAAAGCGAGAGCGGTGCAGAGATGAGTGGAAACGAAACCTTTCAACCGCCTGCGTTGTCAAGGATAATGTCAGTGAGTTCTTTTTTTTTTCTAAAAATGAAATGGAACTGGATAAGTAACATTTACTTTTGGCTTATAATGCAATACAATGATGTTTTTATAATGAGTGGTTGAGTCCTAGCAACAGAATTTAAATGAGGAGTGCCCTTTTCATCAGACAGGTACTTGAATATCCCAGTGGACTCTCTAATTGTGTCCTGCATTTACCTCAATTTCTCGATTATTAAGGCTCTCTTCATGATAATATTGACACCTTTGAGATTCTAGCACTTTAGCTTGACGTATCTTTTGCCTTTATTGTCCCTTTAAACTAAAACCCTCATTAGTATTCTGTACAATAGAATGTGACTAATTCATTAGTTTCAGAAGAAACAAAGCACTTGATTCTATTCAAGAGAAATTCTATTTATAATAAAAATATATTTTCGAGGCTTTCATATACTGAAACTTAGCTCTAATCGGTGCTGGCATACTCATTCACTGTTCTCTTTAATAAGTGTAGACAGTACTGTATATCTTGATTTATGTGTACCTGTTTTACTGATAATTTCCTACATTCTTGCTATGCAATGCTAGGAGACTCTCGAGCATGGGCACCACCATATTTTCTTGGCCAGAATTAGCATAAAATTTTGTGAAAATTTTTCAGATTTTCAATGTTCGATTCAATATATTTTTTTGTTTTTTTTTATTAGACTCAGTGTACTATTTGGTGTTCACACACTGCCATTTAATGCGTACTGCACTGCGATAACTAGTGTTGTGCACATCTCTACCAAAAATTTCTATTTCTGCTCGATTTGTGCAGGCGGAGCTTGAATGATAGAGTGGCGGCATTGTAAGGTGTCCAAAATTTTACTCATCCTTATACATTAAGTCTGTGGGGTCAATGGCAATCCTGTGAAGCTTTCCAAATAATTGAGCTTGTGCGAATTATCTATTGTTGACTGTATTAGGTATATTCTGTGAATGATCCGGCCTGGGTCGGTGCCTTAATGCGCACATCCTTCCCATGGCAAGCGGTTACAGTGAGCTGTAAGTCGGTGCAAGCTCTGTCGGTACAAGGTTCATCCACGTTTACATGACTGATCAAAATGATTAACACAAAGCAGATGGAGGGAACTGTGACAAAAGGGGTGCTTATGGAAAATGCAAACGTATGTGCAAAGATCAGGCTGTTTAGCCATGAGAAGGCACACAGTGTCGGGCACATGTGCTCCTACATGCAAATTTGGGCGTTTCGTAGCTTTCTGTCCATACGTGAGCATAAAGGGCCCTTTTTAACAGAAGCACATCATATACATCAGGCATTTATGATTGTGTCTACAAAACATTACAGCGCTGCACACCTAGAAAACTGCTGAAATTTGAAACCAAACACCGCATGCCCTCCCATTCGTGAAAGTTCCACTTCCAGCTAGATAACCAAGGTCACACGCTCAAATGCCGTGACGTAAAACGTACTCCTAGCTACATCACTCACTATGAAATGTGACTTTGGTAAATCCCCCAATGCGGAACACACAACGCTGCCACTGTACATTCTAGAAGTACATATTGCTGAGTAGGCCATAAATATGGTCGCATGGTGCAAACAAGAAAGGATGGGAGGGAACAAGGTTCTTTGAAAAAGCAGGGACACCACGGCACGTGAATTGTTAGAGGTTTTTCATATTAAAGAGCAAGAAGCATCGTGGTGGCGTAGAGGTAGAGCATCTGCCTCGCGCAGAAGAGGACCGTGGTTTGAATCCCGGTGCCACGCAATTTTCCACTGGATTAAAAAAAGAAAAATATGCGCGTTGATAAAATTGTATAAACAGGCCTGGAGTTCGGCCTGATCCCGGTGACCAGAACCAGTAATGCACTCCCTCACCAGAGCAGGATTGGTCACCCTGGTGCAGTACTTGGCCACAACCTTGTATATGAATACAACAATCAAACCCCGGCCCTCAGTCCCCAGCAGCTGCGAAGCTACTGACCATGGCAGCGGTCAGACCTGCAACGCAGCAGAGGTTGCTAAGAATCCTTGGTTCCGGACAGGCCGCCATTGGAATTTGAACCTGGCAACATTTAACGCTAGAATGTTATCTAGTGAGGCGAATCTAGCAGTGCTATTGGAGGAATTAGAGCGAAGTAAATGGGATATAATAGGGCTCAGTAAAGTTAGAAGGACAGAAGAAGCATGTACAGTGCTTTTAGCACTGTAGCACTTTAGCGGGCATGTCCTGTGCTACCGGGGCTTAGTGGAGAGGCAAGAACTAGGAGTCGGATTCCTGATCAATAAGGATATAGCTGGGAGCATACAGGAATTCTATAGCATTAACGGGAGGGTGGCAGGTCTTGTAAAACTTAATAATAAGAGGTACAAATTGAAGGTCGTACAGGTCTACGTGCCTACATCCAGTCATGATAATCAGGAAGTCGAAAGCTTCTTGAAGACGTGGAATCGGCGATGGGTAAAGTAAAAACAAAATACACTATACTGATAAAAAATAATGTACAGCGCGAAGGACAAGGACAGCGATAGACGACATAGACAGCGCTGACTTCCAAAAGTATTTTATTGCGTTTCCACATCGTGTGTATATATACAAGAAAAGGCATACGCAGAAAATGTAAGACAGTCACATAGGGTGTTCTAACAGCAAGTCACTAAACTAAAAGCATGGTCACCTGAAAAAAATATAAAAAATTAAGCATTACGATTTCTATCTGTTTAGATACGTGACTTCACCAGGGGTCAGCGCGATAGAGAGGGCACTAACGCAAATACTACCAAGTTTTCTGATGAAATCAGCTTCCACAATTTCCCGGGTGAGCTGTGAACTGTGTCTCGCTAAAACTTCAGTATCTTCAAAGAATGGCATGCAGCCGCAGTCCCGGCAATGGATGCCCAAGTGGCCTTGTACAGTGCTGCAGACATTGTTACAGTGCTCTCTTAGTCGATCGACTTGCTGTTAGAACGCCCCATGTGACTGTCTTACATTTTCTGCACCATGCCTTTTCTTGTATATATACACTCGATGTGGCAACGCAATAAAATCTTGTTGGAAGTCAGCGCTGTGTATGTCGTCTATCGCTGTCCTTATCCTTCGTGCTGTACATTATTTTTGATCATGAATTACCAACTAGCCCAAGCAACCACCCTAGTACACTATACTGATGGGGAACTTCAGTGCCAGGGTAGGCAAGAAGCAGGCTGGAGACAAGTCAGTGGGGGAATATGGCATAGGCTCTAGGAATAGCAGGGGAGAGTTATTTGTAGAGTTTGCAGAACAGAATAATATGCGGATAATGAATACCTTCTTCTGCAAGCGGGATAGCCGAGAGTGGACGTGGAGGGGCCCGAATGGCGAGAATAGAAATGAAATAGACTTTATACTCTGCGCTAACCGTGGCATCATACAGGGTGTGGATATGCTTGGCAAGGTGCGCTGCAGGGACCATAGGATGGTAAGAACTCGAACTAGCCTAGACTTGAGAAGTGAACGGAAGAAACTGGCACATAAGAAGCTGATCAATAAGTTAGCGGTAAGAGGGAAAATAGAGGAATTCCAGATCAAGGTACAGAACAGCTATTCGGCTTTAACTCAGGAAGAGGACCTTAGTGTTGAAGATATGGACGACAATCTTGCGGATATCATTAAGGAGTGTCCAATAGAAGTCGGTGTTAACTTCGTTAGACAGGATGCCAGTAAGCTATCGCAGGAGACGAAAGATCTGATCAAGAAACGCCAATGTATGAAAGCCTCTAACCCTACAGCTAGAATAGAACTGGCAGAACTTTCCAAGTTAAACAACAAGTGTAAGACAGCTGACATAAGGAAATATAATATGGATAGAACTGAACATGCTCTCAGGAACGGAGGAAGCAAAAAAGCAGTAAAGAAGAAACTAGGAATAGGCAAGAATCAGATGTTACATTAAGAGACAAAGCCGGCAATATCATTACTAATATGGATAAGATAGTTCAAGTGGTTGAGGAGTTCTATAGAGATATATACAGAACCAGTGGCACTCACGATGATAATGGAAGAGAGAATATTCTAGAGGAATTTGAAATCCCACAAGTAATGCTGGAAGAAGTAAAGAAAGCCTTGGGAGCTATGCAAAGGGGGAAGGCAGCTGGGGAGGATCACGTAACAGCAGATTTGTTGAAGGATGGTGGGCAGATTGTTCTAGGAAAACTGGCCACCCTCTATACACAATGCCTCATGACTTTGAGCATACCGGAATCTTGGAAGAACGCTGACATAATCCTAATCCATAAGAAAGGAGATGCCAAAGACTTGAAAAATTATAGACCGATCAGCTTACTGTCCGTTGCCTACAAAGTATTTACTAAGGTAATCGCAAATAGAATCAGGAACACCTTAGACTTCTGTCAACCAAAGGACCTGGCAGGATTCCGTAAAGGCTACTCAACAATAGACCATATTCACACTATCAATGAGGCGATAGAGAACTCTGCGGAATATAACCAACCCTCATATATAGCGTTCATTGATTACGAGAAAACGTTTGATTCAGTCGAAACCTCAGCAGTCATGGAGGCATTATGGAATCATGGTGTAGATGAGCCATATGTAAAAAAAATTGGAGGACGCTTAAGCTTCGCCTTCAAGAGTGGAACGCGACAGCGTTCCCGGCCACCCGCCAAGGGGTGTAAGACAATGGGCTACGGCGCAACGACTACGCGCCCCGCATCGGACGCGGTGAGCGTCGAGCAACGCAGCGTTCGGCGCGACAACGAAATGTGTGCCTGAGCAAGCAACGCACGCCTGAGCCTTAGAAACAGCACGTTCACTAGAGGCGCTTTTGTACCGCTTTGAAGCATCGAACTCGTGGCTCAGTGGTAACGTCTCCGTCTCACACTCCGGAGACCCTGGTTCGATTCCCACCCAGCCCATCTTGGAAGTTGCTTTTTATTTATGAAGTGCCTGCCGTGATTTATCGCTCACGGCCAACGCCGCGGACGCCGACGCCGACGACACCGGCTTTTCTGCGACGCGAGCTCCTTAACGCTATCGCGTTAATAATGAAAGATATCTATAGCGGCTCCAGAGCCACTGTAGTCCTCCATAAAGAAAGCAACAAAATCCCAATAAAGAAAGGCGTCAGGCAGGGAGATATGATCTCTTCAATGCTATTCACAGCTTGTTTAGAGGAGGTATTCAGAGACCTGGATTGGGAAGAATTTGGGATAGAGTTAATGGAGAATACCTTAGTAACTTGCGATTTGCTGATGATATTGCCTTGCTCAGTAACTCAGGGGACCTATTGCAATGCATGCTCACTGACCTGGAGAGGCAAAGCAGAAGGGTGGGTCTAAAAATTAATCCACAGAATACTAAACTAATGTTAAACAGTGTCGGAAGAGAATAGCAGTTTACAATAGATAGATAGCGATTGGCCCTTGCGCCAATAAACGCTACGATAGGTAGCAAGGCACTGGAAGTGGTAAGGGAATACATCTACTTAGGACAGGTAGTGACCGCGGATCCGGATCATGAGACTGAAATAATCAGAGGAATAAGAATGGGCTGGGGTGCGTTTGGCAGGCATTCTCTGATAATGAACAGGAGGCTGCCATTATCCCTCAAGAGAAAAGTGTATAACAGCTGTGTCTTACCACTACTCACATACAGGGCAGAAACCTGGAGGCTTACGAAAAGGGTTCTACTTAAATTGAGGATGACGCAACGAGCTATGGAAAGAAGAATGATGGGTGTAATGTTAAGGGATAAGAAAAGAGCAGATTGGGTGAGGGAAAAACGCGAATTAATGACATCGTAGTTGAATTCAAGAAAAAGAAATGGGCGTGCGCAGGACATGTAATGAGGAGGGAAGATAACCATTGGTCATTAAGGGTTACGGACTGGATTCCAAGGGAAGGGAAGCGTAGCAGGGGATGGCAGAAAGTTAGGTGGGCGGATGAGATTAAGAAGTTTGCAGTGACAACATGGCCGCAATTAGTACATGACCGGGGTAGTTGGAGAAGTATGGGAGAGGCCTTTGTCCTGCAGTGGGTGTAACCAGGCTGATGATGATGATTATGATCATCTTGTATTAGCGACAGATCAGTCCCACTTTTTCATGCAGAAAGAAGGTTTTTTGATAGCCGGCTGTGATTAGGCTGTTGCGTGGTTCAAGCTGTTTCGTATGTTGCACATTCGCTTGCGTGTATATATTGGATGGTATACAATATAAAATAAACAGTCGAAAGTTGGTGCTCCCCTTGTTCCCTCCCATCCTTCCTTGTTTGTGCGAAGAGACCATATTTATGGTTTACTCAGCACTGTAGGAGGAGGAGAAGAAAATGAATGGTGGCAGGGCTCATCTTGGGGACCTGATGCAGTCCCTCGGCTCCTGTGTGGGAGAAGGCGGGGAAGGAGTGTTGCTTGCGGATGCCACTCGAGGTAAAGGGAGAGAGTGTCTCTGTTGGCACTCATGCTCACCGTGTGGTGGGTATGGTAGCGGTGCATTCAATTTTTTTTAATCTCCTTCAATAATGAACCGATCTGAAAATTGTTTCGTTAAATTGATCCCTCAATGGCTTTTTACAATTCCCAGTGTATAACCAAAATTTGCAGTGGAGCCTGGTGACCGGCTCTTTAAATACACAGGCGAACGTGTTGCACCTTCCTGTGATAGTTGCCTGGCTGTTTAACCCATGAGCCTGAACATCGCCTAATGGCCATCAGTCTAACCACTTCAACAGGCGCCAGTCTAACCAGTACACATGACCTTTGGACCAATCACCGATGAGCCACTCGTATGGATATGGTGCGCTCTTTGAAACAGCTTGCAGCACATTATCACATTAGCCAGTACTAAAGTTTTGCCAAGGGCATACTGTCTAACCCACTAAGCCTAATTAGCACTGCTTTATTGATTGTCAGTGACTAAAATTACTGGATAACATGCTGAAAACCTCAATTATTTCCTGCTTCCTTTTGTTACTCCCGCATTGTCCTTAAAATGTCTTCCTCCTGTGGTGCTTCATACATTAGGAAAGCTCGTCAATATGTCAGTGAGTGCCAACAAAAACACAATAATGTGTGCAAGTAACTACTGTCAACAGGGAACGTTCCCATGCATTGCACAAGATATGGTTGTACAGCGTTGTTTGAACAGGCTACACTGTTGGTCAGCAAAAATAGCAGAAATAAGTGGCAAATCTTTTTATTGCCCTGAGAGACAAGAAAATCACATTGCTAAATCGAGACAAAGCAAGTGGCACTGTCTATGAACAAGCAGGCGTGTTTCACATGTTTTCTTTTTTGCTTGTTTTTTGTGGACATATGTACAGTTTGCCTTCTGAAGGTCATCGAACAGTTGTTAGTTTGCGCATCATCTTGCGTTCATACTATTAAACCTACACAGCACAATTTCAGGTCCATAACTTTTCAGTTGAGAGTCAGCACTTCTCTGATGATCCTCGCTATCCATATTGTCGCACCTGTATGTCGGTGAAAAAGAACACAATGCGAGTATGCATGAGCGTTTTTTCAAGGCGCAGTGAAGAAGAAGTCGCAGTTGCGCTCAGTATTAAAAAGGTGACCTACCGCTGTGCCTCCTGAACAGTGCCTTATGAGCCATGTTTTTTTGACGTTGCGACACTGGTGGAGGTGCTGCAGCCTGCAACCTCATGTGGGTAACCCTTATCCGAACCCAAACACCCAGTCCCGAAGCTCCACCTCTTGTAACAACTCCACTCCACCGTTTCAGTCTGTGTCTGCTCGGCCTGAGCCTGGACTTTCCTCCTGTTGCGGCTCCCACCAGCATGGCTACACCATCGGCGCTTCTCCCTTATTTACAGACAGCAACTAGCCTCTTCCCAGCTGAACACCCTCGTGTCCCCAAAATCTTCCACAGCGATGCTTTTGAAGATGTCGAGGACTGGCTTGACCAGTACGAACGTGTCGCTCTGGTAAATCGCTGGAACGAACAAGAAAAACTCACCCATGCATATTTCGTAATAGAAAACAGCACTCGTGCATGGTACGCAAACAGGGAAGCGATCTTCCAAACGTGAGGCAGTTTTCGTTGTCAGTTTCTTGATACATTCTTGAGCTCGGACCGGTGAGATTATGCGCAACAACTTATTGAGGCTAAGGTACAGAAACCCATCGAAACGGTCGCTGTGTATGCAGAAGATATGGCCTGTCTGTTTTGCTAAACTGACCCCAATATCACCGAGGCAAAGAAAGTGTGTCATCTTATGCGAGGAATTAAGGTGCTGTTTGCCGGCCTTGTACGAAACCCGCCAACAGCGGTCAAAGAATTCATCAAAGAAGTGACTGTCATTGAGCGGGCACTTCAGCAACATTACTGCCACTTTGACTGCCAGCCCAACAACACACCGTTAAACTCCGCAGCTCATATTGTTGACCAGACTTCTTTATGGAACATGATTCGAGACATCCTGTGTTAAGAGCTGCAAGCCCTCGGCATTCCTCCTACAGAGTTACCAGTCGTTTCTGTTGCCGAAATCATGCGCCAGGAGTTGCAGCAAGCCTTCTCCTCACCAGCCTTATGTCCAGAGGCACGTCCGCTGACCTATGCGGACACGATCAAACGTTCTCCCCGTTCACTGCTGGTAGTGCCATTTCAGCCACGGCTTGTTCCCGTGCCATGGTGCCAAAGGAGTTCGTGAGATGACCTCTAGTTCACCGTGCCAATTTGTGGTGCGCAGCCAACCGTCGACCACTCTGCTTCGACCACTGCGGGGAACAAGGCCACATTGACTGTTACTGGCCGCATCCAGATGCTGGAGTCAGCTGCTTTTCACCCTGCCGCTTCTCTGCACTTCAACAACCGTTGTACCCCCAACAGTGATCACCACATCGTCGCTGGCAGTCCCTGTCACCTGTGCGTTACGCTTTCCCAAACCACCAGAGTTTCACCACTGATGTTGGCAGGTATGGTCATTCGCCTAGTCCGTGCCTAGATTCCGGGGGGCAGGTTGCCCTTTGTTGAGATGCCAAAAATACCCCCCACGCTCCCCACAAAGAGAATATGATGACAGTGAATGCTCACGCCAACGACGTTGCCCTTGCCGATTTTTGCATTATGCTGGATGGACATCATGTCATTGCACTTGTTCACACTGGCACAGACTTCTCGATTACGTGGCAAGAGCTCGCCAACCCCATTAGGAAAGTGAAGAGGCCGTGCACAGGGCCTCATAACAAGTGCCGCAAGTTAGCTATGACACCAACAGGAACATTCACCGCCTGGATGCACATCTGTGGTTCCAGCTTCGTTGCCACTTTTGTCATTCTCCCCGACTGCTGCAAAGGCCTTGTCTTGTGGATGGATTTTCTGTGAGATCACGGTGCAGTCATAGTGCAGTCATTGCAGGCTTCTTTCTCTGCCGAACCTGTTTAAACAAAAAGGCATGACTATAAGCGAAGACTTTTTGCCTGCTACACACATCGCTAGAAAGAAGCTTTCCCATTTTGGTAAAAGCCAGGCTTTCTCTGAACCCCTCAAGCTTCGTCACGGCAAGCTGTATCTGAATGGAAAGTGCTATTCTTTTAATGCTACTACTGCCTCCGTTTAAGAATTCGTGACACATCGTGACAACACAATCAACACTGACAATCATTCACCACATACGACACGTGCATCATCGCAGCAAAACACGAGGGGTAGTGGTTGTTCATCGTCATCACGTCATGCGACATCAGTCCTGTTTACCAACGTTCGCAGCGCTCTTAATAAATACGACCCCTTATCATCCGCGATAGACTCATGCGATGCCCGAATTGTTGCCTTAAAGGGACCCTGAAACGATTTTGACGATTTTGTACAAATGTACTGGGTAATTAGAGTAGGTCCTTCTGATCATTAATTGGTGCATCTAAGTGCTCCACGTAAAGCGTGTAAATTATTATAAGGTTTTAAAGATGTACATCGCTGCCAATCGCAGCACACTGCTCAGCTGAATTTTCAGCCGCCCCTACCCATATGATGTAAATCACCCAATTGACGTCACTAGAGCGAGCTATCCGATTGGCTGCTCAGGATGTGTCAAAAATAAGTTTTCCACCTTTATGGTGAACAAATCATGTTCGTAATAGTTGGAATGTTAGTCAATTTGTTTCTATAAAAGAAAGTAACAGAAAGGACATGCACATTAACAATTTCTCACTACACTTAAGCACTTCCGACACACAGCAAGCGTCGTCTGCTTATGTTACAATGTGCTCCATTTTGACGAGAGCTTCGTGGTCAGAGTCGGTCTCAGTCTTTTTGCAAGCACTATGATTCGACTTTGTCGCATTGTGGACTGCAAACGTAGTGACTGGCAATATGTCAAAGTGCGACATCGTGTCCCTCTGCACGACAGCAGACGAGCGGGCTGGCTGCAGCGCATCGGACTGCCCCTATCCGATCGGCGCCAGGATTTGCGCTTTTGTGGCCGTCACTTTACACCCGAAGATTACTAAGGCAATAGCGTTCCGGGAGCCCGGTATTAGGGTAAATGCAAGTGCATGGGGACAGGGCCTGGCCGTGTCCCCTTGCGTGTCGTTTCACAGGATGGGCAGAAGCACAAATGTGAATGGTCTGCACGGTGCAGCCACCTGGTGGCACAGAGTTCAACCACACATAGTAGCAGTAACGAAATGTATTCTTCTTTGCTGCAGGCATAAATTTTTCGCAGGAGTGTAATCGTTAGCACATCGTCTTTGTAAATGTTTAAAATGCTTTATACTTTGTTAGAGCAGCATTAGCTCTTTGTTTGGCTGGTTAAGCTCTGTGCCAACGGGTGGCTAAACCGTGGAGATCAATCGGGCAGCTCACGTATGTCTACGCTAAAGTTCCTTCATCAGTTTGAGTTTATGCCTCCACCGTTCCGTCGAAACGCCTGTGGTTACCGGAATACCAGACACGTTCGGTGCTGTGACAGAATGCTTGCAACACCTGCTACTTCGATAGCTCTCGTTTGGGGTCGACTGCCAAGCAGCTGGCGGAGAGTTTGGAGAGGCTTTGCGTGCACACTCCTAGGGAACCAGAAGTCGACGACACGACGTGCCATCATGACGCATAGCCACTGAAGGCAGAGCTTAGCTCTGGTCACTCGGTGAATAACTTGAGGAGGAAATGCATGACTATGGAGGAGGGTAACTTGTAATCGTCCATAGCTCTCTTAATATTGTCACGTAGTAGTGACGGTGAAGAAAGCAGTCAAACTGTGATTATAGAAACTGGCGTTTTATTGGGCAAACTTGTGCCCTCAAAAGCAGGCTATACTCAAAGAACAACGGTAGCGGCGAACACACTTGGCGATCGTCGAAAATTTGATCAGCGGGTCAAGCGCGTCGGCCCTTATAGATGAGTCGTCGAATGTTCCAGACTAATTGTTGGGACCCGCATGCCTTCCACAAAGTTCTACACCATTCGCGTCATGAGATGAAATCAGATAACACAAGGTTCGGCGACAACAGACAGCGGATAGAAGCATCGATACCTTTCCAGAAACTTCGGATACATGCAGGCGCGTCCCACGCTGTGCAATAACATTTGTTAGGCTGCGAAATGTGGTCGCCCGATAAAGATAAGTACACGTGTCAATACCCCCTCTTAAAGAGCATCAACCCGAAGCTGCAAACAAATGAAAGTAATAAAGAAAAAACAACAATATAAGGAACATCGTCAGCGTCCGTAAAAGGGTTTAAGGCGCACCACATGGACCACTTCAGATCGTGCGCGGCGCCACTGTGAATGCGAAGTGCCGTCTGGCACGACCTCATAGTCCAGTGCACCAATACGTCGGATGACCTTGTAGGGTCCAAAATAGCATCGCAGTAGTTTCTCACCAAGTCCTCGTCGGCGTATCGGGGTCCATACCCAAACACGGTCGCCGGGCTGGTACTCGACGAAGCGTCGTCGGAGGTTGTAGTGTCGGCTGTCGGTACGCTGCTGGTTCTTGATCCGTAGGCGGGCGAGTTGTTGAGCTTCTTCGGCGCGCTGGAGAAAGGTAGTGACGTCAAGACTTTCCTCGTCAGTGACGTGCGGCAGCATGGCGTTGAGCGTCGTCGTCGGCTTCCTGCCATAAACTAGCTTAAATGGCGTGATCTGTGTTTTTTCTTGTACCGCCGTGTTGTAAGCTAATGTTATCTACGGCAGGACTGCATCCCACGTCTTGTTCTTGAAGTCGACGTACATTGCTAGCTTGCTGGCGAGGGTCTTGTTCAGGCGCTCCGTGAGACCATTCGTCTGCGGATGGTAGGCAGTTATCCTCCTGTGGCCTGTCTGGCTGTATTGCAGAATGGCTTCTTGGGTGAGCTCTGCTGTAAAAGCCGTTCCTCTATCAGTGATGAGGACTTCTGGAGCACCATGTCGCAGCAGGATGTTCTCGACGAAAAATTTCGCCACTTCGGCTGCGCTGCCTTTCGGTAGAGCTTTAGTTTCAGTGAAGCGGGTGAGATAATCCGTCGCCACAACGATCCACTTATTTCCGGAAGTTGATGTCAGAAACAGTCCCAGCAAGTCCATCCCAATCTGCTGAAAAGGTCGGTAAGGAGGCTTGATCAGCTGTAGTAATCCCGCTGGCCTTGTCGGTGGTGTCTTGCATTGCAGACAGTCTTGACATGTCTTGACGTAACGGGTGACATCCGCAATTAAGCGCGGCCAGTAATACTTATCTTGTATCCTCGATAGCGTCTGGGAGAAACCGAGGTGCCCAGTGGTCGAATCGTCACGTAGGGCGTGCAGTACTTCTGGACGCAGCGCTGACGGAACAACAAGAAGGTAGTTGGCGCGGACTGGTGAGAAGTTCGTCTTCACGAGTAGGTTGTTTTGAAGCGTGAACGAAGACGATCCGCGCTTGAATGCCTTAGGGACAACGTCGGTGTGCCCTTCCAAATAATCGACGAGGCCTTTTAGCTCCGGGTCCACTTATTGCTGCACTGCGAAGTCTTCCGCGCTTATTATTCCAAGGAAGCCGTCGTCATCCTCGTCATCTTGCGGCGGCAGGTTAATGGGGGTGCGTGATAGGCAATCGGCACCTGAGTGTTTTCGTCCGGACTTGTAAGTTACAGTGATGTCGTATTCTTGTAGTCTTAGGCTCCATCACGCCAGCTGTCCTGAAGGGTCCTTTAAGTTAGCTAGCCGGCACAACTTGTGATGGTCGCTGACCACTTTGAATGGCCTCCCATATCGGTAAGGTCGGAATTTTGCTGTAGCCCAAATGATGGTGAAGCATTCTTTTTCAGTCGTAGAATAATTGCCTTCCGGTTTTGACAGTGACCGGCTAGTATAAGATATCACCCGTTCAAGTCTGTCTTTCCTCTGGACTAGGCGGCACCAAGGCCTAGGCTACTGGCGTCAGTGTGGATTTCGGTATCGGCGTCCTCGTCGAAATGTGCAACTACCGGCGGTGACTGCATGCGTTGTTTGAGTTCTTAAAATGCATCGGCCTGCAGCGTTTCCCACTTGAACTCGACATCACGTTTGATTAGATGTGTTAGCAGCTGCGCGATGCGTGAAAAGTCCTTGACAAAGCGCCTGTAGTAGGCACACATGCCAAGGAATCTACGTACTGCCTTCTTGTCGATGGGCTGCGGGAACTTTGCGATGGCAGCTGCCTTCTGCAGGTCGGGGCGGACTCCAGATTTGCTGACGACGTTGCCTAGAAACAGAAGCTCCTCGTAAGCGAAGCAGCACTTTTCCGGCTGCCCTGATGACCTGATGGCCTCTAGTACTGTTGCAAGCCGCCTAAGGTGATCATAGAAATTTCCAGTGAAGACGGCGACGATCCTGCGAAGCAGGCTATACTCAAAGAACAACGGTAGCGGCGAACACACTCGGCGATCGTCGAAAATTTGATCAGCGGGTCAAGCGCATTGGCTTTTATACAGCAGTCGTCGAATGTTCCAGACTAATCGTTGGGACCCGCATGCCTTCCACAAAGTTCTACACCATTCGCGTCATGCGATGAAATCAGATAACACAAGGTTCGGCGACAATATGAGATGTTTCACACAAATTGTGGTGCGAATGAATAATGTTAGCTGCACCCTACGCATTTACAAAATTTGTCCAAACCGTTTCAGGGGCCTTTCAACCGAAACATGGTTGCCACCTCATGTCAGTGACGTTGAACGTTTTTCATTGCGCACAGGGCTACATCTTATACCATTGCGATCGCACTGTGCACAGAGGAGGCGGTGTTCTCTTGGCCATACCAGAAGACATACCTTCATGTCCCATCAGTGTTATCAGGGCCCTGGAAACTGTCTGGGCTTCCATTACTCTTGATCATGAAGCCGTAATAATAGGTGTGTTCTGCCACCCGCCCTCTACGTCATCTTGCCAATGAATTCCATGACGCTGTTTACCATGTGTGCAATCGCTTTCCTTCATCTCCCATAGTAGTCCTCGGCGACTTCAACTTTCCAAACATTACAGGGAACAATGACCAACCCTCGCTGTTGCCCTTTTCACAACAGGCTAAGGAGTTTTTATACGCTTGTTCTGTCTTTTCGCTTTCACAACTCGTTAGCGATCCTGCGTGATGCTCTGCTAAGGTAGCAAATACACTTAATTCTAACCTCTCATCCTGACCTGATAGTGTCACGTGATAGTGACTGTGATGAACACAGTAGCAAAACTGTAAATGGCGAAACTAAATCTTTATTGGGCAAACTTGTGCCCTCAAAAGCAAGTTACACTTAAAGCGCAACGATAGCGGCGAACACAGTTGGCAATCATTGGAAATCTGATCAGTGGGTCAAGCGTGTTGGGCTTTTATATGTCAGTTGTCAAATGTTCCAGAGTAATCACTGGGACCCACGTGTCTTCCACAAAGTTCTACATTATTCACGTCGCACATACATGCAATCAGATTAGGTATGCAAGTTTCAATGACAGACAGTGGATGGAACCGTCGATAACATTCCAGAAACTTTTGATACATGCAGGTGCATTCTGTGCTATGCGATAACATTTGTTAGGTGGTGAAACGTGGTCACTCGGTAAACATAAACAAACCAAGTACACGTGTCAATACCCCACTCTTAAAAAGCATCGACCTGATGCTGTAAACAAACAAAAGTAATAAACAAAAACACCCGTAGCAAAGAAACAACAAAATAAGGAAGTTCGTCAGCATGCGTAAAAGGGCTTAGGACTCATCACGTGGACCACTTCAGATCATGCGTGGCGCCGCTGTGCACGCGAAATGCCATCTGGCAAAACCTCATAGTCCAGTTCGCCAATATGTCGGAAGATCTTGTAGGGTTCGAAATAGTGTCTCAATAGTTTCTCACTGAGTCCTCGTCGGTGTATCGGGGTCCAAACTCAAATATGGTCGCCGGGCTGGTACTTGACGTAGCATCGTCAGAAGTTGTAGTGTCGGCTGTTGGTACACTGCTGGTTGTTGATCCATAGTCAGGCAAGCTGTCGGGCTTCTTCGGTGTGCTGGAGATAGGTGGTGACGTCGAGATTCTCTTCATCGGTGACGTGCGGCAGCATGGCGTTGAGAGTCCTGCCATAAACGAGCTTGAACGGCGGGATCTGGGTTGTTTCTTGCAGCGCCATGTTGTCCTGTGCTGTGCGATAACATTTGTTAGGCAGTGAAACATGGTCGCCCGATAAAGATAAACAAGTACACATGCAAGTGTCTTCAATCACACATTTACCTGGCATAAGTGATATTGTCTTCTTCATTTCACTTTCAACTCAACTAGTCCCAAAACCACTAAACAATGGAAGATGATACACGACTACAATAAGGCCAACTTTGGCGCAATTAACAGAGAATTAACCTCATTTCTAGACGACTTCCTTTCTGATTTTAATAACCGTTCAGTCCAAACTAACTGGAACTTCTTCGTTGCTAAAGTAAACGAACTAACCAGCAAGCTTATACCGACTTTCAAAACTTTTCGAAATCCACAAGCGCCCTGGTATGGTCGCTATATCAGGCACCTTGCCAACTGAAAGAAATGTTTGTTTTTTTCACTTGGCTAAAAGCTCACCCACCGAATCGAGGTGGGCTACTTAAAATTAGCATTTGATACTTACATAACTGCATTAAAGGTTGCTAAGCATAAATTTTTGTCTACCACTCTTTCGTCAATACTAACAAATAACATTAAAAAATTTTGAAGAACTATCAATCCTCCATCTAGTGACCACATCGCCTTGGATGACCCTTCGGGTTCCCATCTTCCACGCAAGCAATGTGCTACTCTGTTAAACGATACCTTCGTCATAAACTTTTCCACCAAGTGTTCTACCTACCACACTTGAATATGACCATATACAAATGCCTCCAATTATTGTTGAAATGTCTGGTGTCCTAAAACTAGTTAATTCACTCGGTATTAACTCTTCTGCCGGCTATGACTCAATTAACACAATTCCTAAAAAGTACTAATGCTGTTAGTTCACTTATTCTTACAAAGATTTTTCAGCAGTCCATAGATACGTCCACACTACCTAAAGACTATCGTGAAGGTGATTCCCCTAAATAAGTCAGGTAACAAAAATTCACCAAGTAACTACCGTCTCATTTCATTGAATAGTACATGTTGCAAACTACTTGAACTTATAATTTTTTCTAACCTTGTTAAATTCCTCGAGTATAATTCATTTTTCACCCCAGCTCAGCACGGATTCTGCAAAACTTTCTCATGTGAAACACAACTGGCTTCATTCCCTCATGAGCTACATCAAAATTTAGATCGCTCTTTTGCCGACTACATTTTCTTAGATTTCTCTAAAGCATTTGACAAGGTTTGCCAGACTTCTCCTGTACAAATAAAATAAACTAAATCTAGATCCTAACCTTCTAATGGTGATGAAGCTCTAAGTTAGCACTTAGTTTGTTACAGTTAATGGTTTTACGGTGGAATCTCGATGATACGATCACGGCTAATACGAAATATCGGATGGTACGAATTTTTCTGTGCTCCCGGCCGAGCTCTCTTACTTTGCAACGTGCTAGAGAACAATTGTTACGAATCAATTTTCGACGCGCGTCGGTTGATACGAAAATTACCGAAGACACTGGAAATTCTAAAGTGTGCTTGGCAAAAGTCAGACGCTGTTGCCGTCTACGTTCCGCATCCCTGGCTTTGCTGTTCGGTGAAATAGCCAGTCGGTGCTGCCGTCTGCACTCCAATTCATTCGCTTTGGTGTACGGCGATATCGCCTGTCGCTGCTGCCGCTTTCGTTCTGCTTCCCTGCCTTTGGTACACGGCGATCTAATCAGTCGCTGTTGTCGTTTCTGTTCTGCCTCCCTTGCTTTCGCATCTGGTGACATGTTCAGTCGTCGCATGCGCATTCACTCCTTGTTCTTCTGGCGTTGGGTGTTGGGGGAATCCGGCGTCCTCTGCCGCTTCCCCGAACCGCTTGGCGCGGAATCACTGGGCCGCTTCGGAGCCATGCGTCTCGCTCGACTGCAACGAGACGTCGGCGAAAGAGCGGCGGCAGTGGCGGTGCAGCATAGGTGCAGCTGCCACCGCCGACGCGCGCGCGCTCGTTCTACCGATACTGTGTGACGTCACGGTTGCTATGCGCAGCTGCGCCCCCCCACTGGCGCGCCGGTTGCTAAGGAGGGGAGGAGGTTGCGCCGCTGCGCGGAGGAGAGGCCACAGTTGGCACGATTCCAGCGCACGGACGGACGCGACTGCGAGCATGAAAGGCTTTCGCCTTAATAAACGCCGCCCCACCGACGGCCGCAAAAGCAACAGCGCGCAGTCGCGCGATTTCTCACTTTCTCTTTTGGTGCGGAGGCGCGGACGCGGCGCCGTAAAAGCGCGGAGGCCGTGACTGGGCGCGAAGAGTTTGAAGCGGTGGCGTTTTTGTTGCTTTTGTGCTTTTTCCTTTGTTTTGCATTTCAATTCCCGTTCTGCTGTTGGCAAGCGCGACAGCATTACTTGTTTTCTCAATGAATTTTCGTTTCAGTTTGATGTAATAATGATATCTGAAACTTGGTTTCAAAGCAGCTACGATGTTCGACTGGAAGGCTATACCTCATTTTACATGAACCGTCAGAATAGGCGAGGAGGCGGTGTCACCCTTCATGCTAAAAATAATTGTGATTATGAAATGGTGCCAGAATTTTCATTCATAAGTCATGACTACGAAATGCTAACTGTAAAAAACACCAAGAGGGTGTTGTCAGTAATGTACCGCCCTCTGAATAGCAGTATCAAGAATTTTTTATGTAGCTTTAGTAAACTTTTGGAATTCTGCTTAGTCGAAAATGTACATTTTGTCTCGGGAGGTGATTTCAACGTAAATATTTTGGAAAATAATAAGTATGTACACGATATAAACAGCCTACTACTTTCATTTGTCTTTACTAATCTGATTACTAAACCAACCAGGGTTACTCCTTCCACTTCATGTGCCCTCAACTTTCTCATTACAAATAGTACACCTGTATGTACTACAGGTACAATTTCCTATGATATTAGTGATCATTGCCTAGTTATTGTAGTGTATTCTATGAGTAACAAACAACACAACGAATTACTTACTTATCAACACATTTCTAATGACACACTGGATGTATTTAGTGAGGCTGTAATCACGCACGACTGGAATTCTGTGTTAAGAAAAAAGCACGTAAACGAAGCATATAACAAGTTTCTTGAAGCTTTTGTACGCATTTACATTGCACATTTTCCATTCAGACAAGTCAGATGTTCAAAAAAAGATACGAAAACCGTGAATCACAAACGAGCATGTCAAGCTGATAAAAAGCAAAAACTGCCTTTATCATGCTTTCCTGCACTCGAGATCAGAAATTAAACTTACGGAATTTAAGCGAGAAAGAAATAGATTGAATAAAATACCAAGGTAAGCAAAAATAGATTACTATCAACGTGTTTTTTCTGAAATTAAGAAGAAGTGTCTGGATGTGGTTTTAAAAGTAATAAATAGCGTCTTAGGTCGTGAAACTAAAAGAAAAGTACCCAAATCGATAACTGATAATTGTGAACTTAGTGGTAAAGCGCTGGCTGACCACTTTAATACTCATTTTGTGAACGCAAGCATAGCGTACAGCCATGACCCCCGAGTTGCTTATTCACTGAATAATAGTATTGCTAATACTATAATTATGGAACCAACAAATGAACATGAGGTGTTTACAATAATAATAAACTTAAATAACAGCAAAGCATTAGGTACCAATAAATTACAAATCAAGCCAATAAAATATGTTATGGAACACTTGCCCTTCGCTCGTGCATTGGTTAACATATTCAATTTAGCAATAGAGTCGGCTACTTTCCCAGATCGTATGAGACGAGCTAGAATATTGGTGTTGTTCAAACATGGTGATGTAAATAATGTCTCCAATTACCGGCCAGTATCTGTACCACCAATTTTTTCCAAAGCACTAGAAAAAATTATTTCTACACGCCTAACAAAATTTCTAGACAAACATGATACAAGAAACAAGAAATTCGTAATTTGGCTTAGAAAGGGAAGGTCTACGGAAACAGCTCTTTTATCCTTGAAAGAAAGTATTGTGTTAGCTATAGACGATGAGGAACTTCGCCCTCAGGATTTTCATTGACTTCAACAAGGCGTTTCATTGCCTAAATCATGACATTCTTATATCTAAAGTTTCTATGTATGGAGTTTGCGGCGGTCCCCTCACCTTGATGAAGCCATACTTGAAAAATAGGACTTCATGTGTACGTATCGATAATGTCCAATCTTCTTTCTTGTCAATTAAAAACGGGGTGCCTGAAGGGCGTGTTTTGGGCCCACTATTTTGACTTATAAATTAATGACTTAGTAAATATTGATGCTACAGTTGATTTCTTTGTATATGCAGATAGCACTTTAGTCTTTACTAGAAAGAATGCGAACAAACTAATTATTAGGTGTAATGTGCTGCTACGTAATCCGTCTGAGTGGTCAACGTTAAATGGAATCAGAATTAATCCGGCTAAGATGAAAGCTGTTCTTTTTAGAGCAAGAAATAGAATTTTTAAACTGGAAGATTCAATAACTTCTTTAGATAAAATGATTGAGCTATTTAACGAACATAAAATATTTGGCATAGCTTTTCCTTGTCATCTAAATTGGGATGCTCATTTTAATCAACTTCACAGTAAATTTTCCGTAGTAGCCGGGGTGCTGGCTCGCTGTACAGCTCTTCATGCCGGTAAAAACCATGCTACAAATTTATCATGCATTGGTTACCTCCCAATTTAATTATTGTAGCTTAGTATGGGGGACCACAGCACAATTAAACATGAATAAAATAATTATATTACATAAGGCGCTCCTCCGGCACATTGCCAGTACTAATCCCCTATCGACGACAAAAACTTTGTAAGAAAAATACCAAGTTATATGGGTAGACCGCTATTATGAATATCACGTTTTACAAATGTTTTATTTTGCAAAAGAAGAGTTAAGGAATTGGCTTACACCCATAGCGCCCTTGCAGCACCATAAAATACCAGCACATCTAAGAAACCCTGATCCTTGGTATGTACCATGTTTTCGCTCTGAATACAAATTACAATCCATTAAACACAATTTACAAAAAGAATCCTTAATAATTACGCTTACACTACTAATATTTCTTGCAGGGAATTGAAGATGTGTATTGTTCACATGTAAACATATATATTTCATGTATAACAATTCTAATAGTGTGGTGCCCTATGATGGTTTTTTTTTCTTTGATCTTATCATTTCTGTTTGAATGTTGTCTGTTTCTGTATCGCAAGACAGTTATCCTTTCAATAGGCTTATATTTGAAAATGTTACAATTGTTTTTGTGGGGGTTGAACTGCTTTTGAACTGTTTGATGTTACAAAGTACTCCCTGTTATCGCCCTGCCATGTACAACGCCTCTTGGGTCCAGTCAAGCTGCTTATGGCAGCTTTTAGCCATGGAGGACATTTCTAATGTATGCTAGAAGAATTAATAAAGTTGAAGTTGAAGTTGGAGATGCGTAATTTAAAATTGTGGTTTTAGACTCGCTGACTATTATCGTGGCCAGTGTGGAAACCATTGCGAGAGCAATAGCCGATTCCTCAGCCACCTCGGCTCTGTTGGTTTTAATAGATCCGCTGACCTTAAGATCTCCCTCCGAGTTCACTACAACCAGGAACTTCTTTTTTGTGACACAGCAGCTAACATTATACAGAAAAAAAAGTCTTGTATTCTAGCATTGTGTTTTATTCATATTAATCTCTGCATTTTGTTTACTTTCTATGTTCCACATTTTCTTTTGTACCACTCCCCTCTATAATGCCTCTGGCCCAGAGGGTATGATAAATAAATAAATAAATAAACATTCTGAAATGTATAGTAACGTTTTCTCCCAGCCCATATGCCAACACAATGAATGATGGGCAATGCGACTGTTTGTGAATTGCCGACGATGTGACCATTCAGCTATGATCTTGCCGCCTTGTACCTGTATCATGCAAGAAGCCCTATCACAGGGATGTGATCGTGGAGCAAGTTGTTGCACTGTTGCTCATCAAGGCGTTTCCATTGCTAAAGGCATACTCGACATGACTCATGGGAATGCAGAAGTCCTTCTCACAAACTTCAGCAACAAACACCGTCACATCCAAAAGGGCAGCATGATTGCGTACTCCGATAACGTCATCCAAGTAAAACATTGTTTCACTCTACAAGAAATGACTCTCATGTCCTTGACACCTTTGTTTGTTGATGTCAGCCCCACGAGCGGCAGCACCTATTGGAGCTGCTACACCAGTTCGAAGGTTGCTTTTTGGCTACGTCAAAGGTCAAATGAACACCACTGACCAAGCAGTGTATAATCACAGATGATGCTACGTGGCCGATTTGGCAAAGTCCTTACCATGTAGCTCCAAAGGAACGTGAAGATTCAAAAGCAAGTGAAGAAGACACTCGAGGATGATGTGATACAGCCTTTGAAAAGTCCCTGAGCATCACCTGTGGTCTTAGTCAAAAAGAAAGATCACAGTTTGTGATTCTGCATCGATTACTGCAAATTAAACTAGGTCACAAAAAAAGACATCTACCTGCTGGCACAGTAAGGTGCATGAAACAATCACTTACAATAATATGCATTTGCAAATGCATTTATTGTAAGTGGTTGTTTCATGCACCTTACTGTTTTTATGTTGACGGGGTGGCTTTGGTTCACGTTTTTTTATCATAAGTGTTATATGTTCTATAGACGTGCTCTCTTGACTAGATCGCGCAGATCTGTGGGTATTTAAGCAGGTGGTTCTTCAAAAATAAAACCAGTTGTTAGAAAGCGCTCGTCCTTGTGTTGCTCCTATTCTTCGTCCCTGTTTGTTTGTGCACAAAAAGTTTTAAGATGAATCCTCGACCAGTTCCGTTTTGTACACTCCCGGTGACAAAGTATGGGGCTGGATACCGATACACCGTTGTGGACTTTCCGAAAAACTGCTAAGACGGTACTTTGGGCTGTCCACAGTCATCCACCGCCTGAGCGATGTGAATTACGAGGTCATTCCTGACAGTGACAATAGCTCCAGTCGCCGTAAGCACTTACCTGAAGTGGTGCATGTGGTACGAATAAAGGCTTACCTGTCGAACTTTTTTTTTTTCGTTTGCTGTTGTTTGCTCTGTGCTGTTGTACACTGCCCTCATATGCTTAAGTTGCACATTGGAATGATGCTTTCTTCGGAGAGACGCAAATGCTGCACCTATACTCCGATGAAAAAGAGGACAGTGTGAGTGTGCATGAGTGTTTTTGTCGAGGCGCAATGAAGAAAAAGTCATAGTTGCGCCTAGTATTAAGAAAGTGACCTGCCGCTGTGCCTCCTGAATAGTGCTCTACAACCCTGTTCTTTTCTTTTATGTTGCGACAATATACAAAAAACTTTTGTTTAAGCACATGATGTCTAAGACTGGCCATTGCCAAGTGGTCTCGTTATCACACCTATCGCTATCATGATTGGCACGGAAAAAGCCTTTCAGTAAGGGAATGCTCTAATGGTGTTTTTGTAAATAGGGGCCTTGATTTTTTCTTATCATCTCCTGCACTGTGCATAGTGCTATTCTGTCCTCTTAACTGTGGCCCCCCCTCCCCCCCCCCTTGTTCTTGCTCTCTCGTGGACTGTAAGACAGCCAGAGGAAGTGTTCTCCACTTTCTCAGAGCAGCCCATCGGGGCTGCATCCCTGGCTCAGGTCCACCATGCCACCCTGCGTTCCTCTGGTGAGACGGTGGCTGTCAAAGTGCAACACCCTTCTGTGCTGGGAAACTCTCTCGTCGATATGGCCACGATGGAGGTAGGTATGCCTACAAACATGTTTTCAGTTCAGTTCAGTTTATTTTCCTTAAAGACCCCCAGTTTCAGAGGTATTACATAAGGGGTGGGTACAAGATTCGAATTTACACTCGTTCAAGTAACATAAGCGCGCATATATGTACACATGCATAGTACACATATTCAAGTATATGCACACATGTATACACACACATTAACGCCTGCATATGTACACATACATACATACACGCATGTAAATACAAACAACATGTACTGTATAAGGAAAAATCAAGTACCACATAGTTGGAGATGGTCAGTGAGCTGTTGTATGTTCAGTATGAGAAACTGTGCTACTGTATTTACTCTAATTTCACTGAATGATTCTAAGCCAAGCCCTGAAGTATGGAAGGTCAGAAAAAGAAAAAAAAAAACATTTCTTAAATGCAAGTCGACCAAAATAATTGTAAAGGACTACAGCCCCAAAATGTAAATGACTATATTTATTTAAATATATGTCGACCTTTTTTTTTCGAAACTGTTAAGCAAAATGAGCTATTGACCTATATAGTAAATTTCTGTTAATTAAACTTCAATTAATACAATCCTGAACGAAGGTCCTGGCTTGTGTTCATGCATTTCTATGAGCCAGAACTTGCATTATTTCAGTCCTAAAAATGACCTTCGCCCGATAATTCACACTTGATGAAACGGCATGCATGCTCCTGACCCCTGTGGTGGCCGCAATGGCGACCCCTTTAGCGGGAGCATCTGTCTCGGTCACGGAGTAAGACATTTAGGAGGTGAAACTCCCGTCAGCGTGAGCGAGCGCGGGCGACCAGATAAGGTCACAATTGTTGTATGCGCCGACGGGGCCGTATACAGTGGCGGCGCCATGCGGCGCGTCGTAGAAGCTGCAGCGAAAAAAAAAAGATGCAGCGCCCGGGCAGGCTGCTCCGGCGCGCACTTAGTGGCGGTAATTTCTTTCCAGGCCGCCAGGCGCTGCCAGCACGATAACAGCTCCGCGGGCTTGTGACCTTTTCTGGTCGCCGCAAACAGCGGAGTTTCCTCTCCTAAATGTTCCTTGCTCCGTGGTCTCGGCGCAGCTCAGAGGACTATGAACATGCATATTTCTTGTCAAAAACTCCTATTTCCAGCCTGCCCTGGAAATATTTTCAAGCAATAACCGTAGCTCACCATGTCTGATTACATTTACCTGATTCTAATGCAAGCCTCTCTCTATTCTTTTTTTTTTCTTTCAAGAAAATTGGGCACAACATTGCCATCTATAAAACCCAAGACTGCCTTCATGGCATTTCTATGCTTTACCACATAATGGATATATTGAGGGGAACATGATGGAAGGAAACCAGTCGCCATGGTGCAACACATATAAGAAGACCCTTGCCCATTTTTCTCGCTATAAAATCGGGTGCATGTTAGATTGCTACTTTGTTTGGAAGCTTTAAAGTTATCTCTAGGTTAGTTTTCTGCATTTGACACATAAAAATCAGGTGAGTGTTTGATTGTGGGGCAAGTTAGAATCGGGCAAATACTGCCAAATAAATCAATGGTGTGCTCCAACGTTTTCTCTACATCTTGTTTAATTTGACTTGCCGGATAATTCCATTGATTTCGAAGGTCCCATCAGGGTTGAATTAACCGACGTCGACTGTGTTCCAAGTACAAAGCTAGCAATAGCACCGAGCTAATAGAGTTTCTTTGTCATGTTTCCTGTAAGGTCAGTCTGGGGATTGTCGAGACTGGCTGTAAGAAATGCCGCATATCCAACACACTCGATGGCCCAGAGGGTGAGGTTGTTTGAGGTCCTGAGGACCCTTGCGAAGCATTCCATGAGGACTTCTCCATTATTTCCGACGAGGATGCAGCTTGTGGTATTGACTAGCGAGATTTAGTAGCAAAGCTTACATTTTTCTAAAAATATGTTGGTCGACTTAGGTATCTTCAAATTATTATTTTTTAAAATTTCTTGTGAGTTTAATATATAGGGATCAACCTATATTCGTGTTCCACCTATATTCGAGTAAAAATTTGGTAAATAAAACATTTGGTATACCACCATGTTACTGTGGTGAAAATGTTTGTACCACCACGGCGATTCTGCAACCATGCTGTCACATGCAGTGACATACCTTGTTTAGTAGGCAGAACACAAGACTCATAATCACATAAGGATCAAGGAAGTTCCGAAACACAGGCTGTGTTCCTAAGTGACAGTCCTTAGTTGAATGCCAGTTTGCACTTCTTTCACATATAATAGAAACGTTCTGCACTTTTCAGGCAGAATGTGGCATTAGACCACAGCATATTATCATTTCACTGCAGTCAGCTCATTCATTAGTTTTGCTAATAGCAAAACGGCACCATTTACATTTGCATGCATGCTGGCACCTGCCTATCTATACTAACGTGGCGACAGTGCTGCCACCTATAGATCGGCCTCGCAGCCATTAGCTAGCTGGCCAAATCATCTACGACATCCTCAGTATGGCGTATTACTCCATGCCAGAGATCGTGGAGGCTCATGTCTGTGCCTGATGAATCCAGTGAACCTACTAAACGTTCAGCTTGCACATGATCCAAAGAGCGATACAAACGAGGCAACATTAACTGTATGTCTTCTGAATGAGTCAGCTGCTCTATCAAAAGTATGGGTTATCAACACGCTCAATTGTATTTCTTTCTGTTAGGCTTTACTGTGTTGCTACATGTGTTGTATGTTAGTGGCCAAGCAGAAAGCTTTTCATCATTATCATCATCATCATCATCATCCTATTTCATGACCACTGCAGGACAAAGGCCTCTCCCTGCGATCTTCAATTGCCCCTGTCCATCAACCAATTCTAACTGGTGCCCATGAATTTCCTGATTTCATCACCCCACCTCATCTACACTTCCCTTCTCTTGGCACCCATTTCGTAACCCCGGTGGTCCACCGGTTATCTAACCTACGCATTACATGATCTGCCTAGCTTCGTTTCTTTCTCTTACTGTCTACAGTGAAACCTCATTAAACCATAGTTGGCCGGAGCTCGGAAAAAGTACGTACTAAACGGTAGTACTGTTTAACCGAAATAGCATGAGATCGCCCACTTACCTGTCGAAAACGGAACTCAGAGAGAGTGCGATGAAAGGGAAAAAAAACATGCAGTATTTATTCACTTCGCGTGACAAAAGTGTTATTTTCGTTTTATGCCGCGGCGGCCTAGCACAACGACAGCGGCCTCAAACTTACTGACGCTGCGTGCCAGTTTCTCAGCCAGTCCCCTCTTCTTGGCAAACACTCGCATGGCAGTTTCCTCATTGGCGTTAGTGTTCTCTGTGCACACGGGCAGTAGTGCTGCAGAAGTCCCGGGGCACCTTTTTCATTGCCGGGTGCCATAGTTCGAAATACTTTTCGTTTGGAATAGTTGCGTTATCGCGCCTCTGTTCTCGTCGCGACGATTGCATTCATGAGGCTGACGTGACACCCAGCTTCTGCCTCTGTTGGGCCTGAATCGCCCGTGCTGTCGCTTTCTGTGTCGTCCTCATCAGTGTCGCTAGTCGACACTTCGGCAACAACAGAGGCAACGATGGCGAAAAGTCAAACCTCGTAGCCGACATCTCTACGCGGTTGCAGCAGCGCTGCTGAGCTACTTCTTCGCATTTCAAATGCCACACGCTGTAGTCAACAGCAGATCCCTGTCACGTGCCAGCACTGACTTTGTGTCATGTTTGATAGCACGGAAGATGTGTAATTTTTCTTCTGTGCTGTGCACCCGGCATCTTTTTTATCCAAGCTTCGGAACGACGCGAGTCCTCGCTTGCATGATGCCACAGCACACCATAGAATAAAGAACCAACTGGCGCTCTCCGGCACGGCGTCGAAATAATGTTGATGTTGATGTGGCTTCACGCGTAAACGCACAGGGCTCTTGGAGGCCGTTGTTTCGATCTCTGAGGCTTGTTGTTTTGCCGGGCCGTCCGATAGAGACAACACACCACCGTGTTTGCGCGACGAAAAGTGGAAACGCTACGTTTTAACCGATGTGTACGCAATGAGCTGGTACGGTTTATGCGGATACAAGACACATTATGTTCAATAGTCGCTGAGTCGGGGATTTGACTTTACTACTTTTAAAATGAAACTACTGTTTAAGTGGGTACGGTTTAACGAGGTTTTACTGTATTGGAATATTGGCTATCCCCGTTTGCTCTCTGATCCACACTGCTCTCTTTCTGTCTCTTAACGTTACACCTAACATTCTTTGTTCCATTGCTCTTTGTGCAGTTGTTAAATTGTTCTCAAGCTTCTTTGTCAGTTTTTAGAAACTAGTTTTTAAAAACTAGCTTTTAGAAACTAATACTTTGGAAACAAGTTGAAAGAATCATGGCGAAAGTGCAAGAAAACATGCAGTTTGATAATACCTAGTTTGCAGATATGCATAGGAATCTTTAGCCGAAATTTAGTGTGAGACAGTCGTGTGCATCTTGTCTTTCTCTTGTTCTCTCGCAGCTGCTGGTGAACATTGTGGCCAAGATCTTCCCAGAGTTCTCGCTCATGTGGCTGGCAGAGGAGACCAAGCGCAACCTTCCTCTGGAGTTGGACTTTGTCAACGAGGCACACAACACGGAGCGAGTTCGTCGCATGTTCTCCCACTTCCCCTGGCTCGAGGTAGGTCTCCGACCTTTGGTGGCTGAAGTGCTAACGCCGTGAGCAGGAGTTTCCAAACTTGGTTCAACAAACACCACTTCAGGGTTAAAGGGCAACTCCGGCGTTTTTTACCATATTAAGATACAGTGAAACCTCGTTAAACCGTAGTTGGCCGGAGCTCGGGAAAGGTACGTACTAAACGGTAGTACTGTTTAACCGAATAGCATGAGATCGCCCACTTACCTGTCGAAAACGGAACTCAGAGAGAGTGCGATGAAAGGGGAAGAAACATGCAGTATTTATTCACTCCGCGCGACAAAATCGTTATTTTCGTTTGATGCCGCGGCGGCCTAGCATGCCGACAACAGCGGCCTCAAACTTACTGAAGCTGCATGCCAGCTTTTCAGCCAGCCCCCTCTTCTCGGCAAACACTCGCATGGCAGATTCCTCGTTGGCGTTACGTATTCACCATGCACGTGCGCAGTAGTGCTGCAGAAGTCCCGGGGGCGCCTTTTTCATTACGGGTGCCGGAGTTTGGAATAATTTTCATTTGGAATAGAGTTACGTTATCGTGCCCCTATTGTCGTCGCGACGATTGCATTCATGAGGCTGACGCAACGCGCAGCTTATGCCACTGTCGGGCCTGAATCGCCCGTGCTATCGCTTTCCGTGTCGTCCTCGTCACTGTCGCTAGTCGACACTTCGGCAACAACAGAGGCAACGATGGCGAAAAGTCGAACCTCGTAGCCGACATATCTTCGCGGTCGCAGCAGCGCTGCCGAGCAACTTCTTCGCATTCCGAATGCCACACACTGTAGTCAACAGCAGATCCCTGTTGCGTGTCAGCGCCGACTTCTTCGTGTCACGTTCGATAGCATGGACGATGTCTAATTTTTCTTCTATGCTGAGCACCCGGCGTCTTTTTTATCCAAGCTTCGGAACGACGCGAGTCCTCGCTTGCACGAACGCTCTCTGGCACCACGTCGAAATGATGTTGATGTTGATGTGGCTTCACGCGTAAACGCACAGGGCGCTTGGAGGCCGTTCCGATCTCTGAGGCGTGTTGTTCTGCCGGGCCGCCCGATGGAGACGGCGCAGCGCCGTGTTTGCGCGACGAAAAGTTCAAACGCTACATTTTAACCGATGCGTACGCAGGCAGTAAGCTGGTGCGGTTTATGCGGATACGAAACACATTATGTTCAATGGCCGCTGAGTCGGGGATCTGACTTTACTACTTTTAAAACGAAACTACTGTTTAAGCGGGTACGGTTTAACGAGGTTTTACTGTATTGTCATTTTCAAACGGCATTGACAGTCCTGTCACTGGTAGGGTGATTCAATTTGCTTGGAAATTCATCAATAATTTTAAATAACCATTAAACGAGATAACAAGAGTGGAATTGGTAGCGGCTTCACGTGACTGCATGATGAATCGATGACATCAGATCCTACACTACCATAATGTAAACGCGCAGTACACTTGGGGCTGACGCCAAAGAAGGGAAGCTGATGCTGTCTCCTGATGACACAGCGAGCTTTACAGAGTTTTCAAATTAGACAGTGGCAATTCAAGCAACGATCTTAGTGGCAATGGCGGTGTAGTCTTTGACGTGACAAATGTCATGAGTCAGGATCATTGCCTAAATGACGATTTCCTGACTCGGGAAAACTAAATGACTTGGAGCCATATAGTTTGCCACAGATAATCAGAGTGCAAAAGAGAAGATATATTCAAAATTTTATTAAGATCAGTGGACATCGAAAATTTGCCAGAGTTGCCCTTTAAGCGACCAGTTAAATTGAATCTGACTTCACACTTTTCACCCTCAATTCAATGCTTTCACAATTCAAAAAATAACCTTAAGGGACACTAAAGATAAAAAATTATTTGGGGTGCACTAGTAGATTACCCTTTTACAATACAAAAAGAAAGAAACGAAAGGGAAAGCTCTTAGCACGAGAAGAAGCTTGGTGAACCAGAAAAGATGCAAAAATGATAGATGAGTGAAGCCTTCACCAGTGCAGCTTCCTTTACCAGCTCAGCTCGACATCACAACTTGACATCAAAAGGCTAAACTTGGCAAGTTTTAAAAACATTTAGTCGGCCACAGCTGTCCATACACGAAAAAGATTGTTTAATATTCGTGACATCAAACTGATCTACTGGCAATGAAGTTTTCATATGAAATTCAGAAAGTGGAACTTTAACCTCAGTTTTCTGTTCGAGCGACAAACCTATTACTGGGTAATTCCACGAAAGATCAAACATGCATGTCCGTTTGATATTTTTGTTTTGTATGTTTTTTATATGTCATGTAGGAATTTTTAAACTCCATGGAACCGAAAATTTTATTCCCGATAAGTGTTCCCAGCAAACCAAAACAATATTTCACGGATGGAAAATAGCTAAAATAATTCCAATCATTATTTCCGGTGACCCATCATCTGTCTCTAACTACAGACCTATTTCACTCACCAGTATTCCATGTAAACTATTAGAACACTATGTCATCAGCAATTATGAAATACCTAACAGAGCACAATCTTCTCTTCATTAACCTACATGGGTTCCAACTGGGTCACTCTTTTGAGCTAGTCTCTGACCTGTACCAAGCTATTAGCAACTCATCATAAATAGACGCCATACTTATTGATTTTGTAAGGGTTTTGATAAGGTAGCTGATAACCGTGTATTAATGAAACTTTGCTATTTTGATATAAATAGTAGGCCTATGAATTGAATTAGTAACTTTTTAGCTAACCAGTACCAATTTGTAACTACTAATGAATTTTCTTCTCTGCAATCTTTAGTAAAATCCGGGGTACCACAGGGCTCTGTATTGGGACCAATTTTATTCCTGCTATATGTCGATGACATCAGCATTAATATAAAATCTGCAGTAAGACTATTTGCAGATGATTGCACAACTTATAGACGACACTGAAACTTTGCAATTTGACCTCACGAAAATTACTGACTTGCGTAAGCAGTGGCAAATGCAAATACATAAATGTTTCAAAAACTAAGGCTGTATAACCCGAGGCTTACCCATTGCTCGATGAACGGCATTAGTATTGCACATGCACACACAATAAAATACTTGAGAATTCATTTATCTTCAAACATTTCATGGAATCAATCCATCAAGCATCTAGTAGTGCATGTAAAACCATTGGCTACATTAGGCTTAGCCTTTACTCGGCAAACAAGTCCACTAAATTATTAGCCTATACTATACTGGTTTGTTCGAAAATGGATTAAGCATCTTTTATTTGGAGCCTGCATCAGTCATACCTCATAAACAAGCTCGAGTCGGTCCAAAGCAAAGCAGCCCGCTTCATTATGATAAATTACTCATGAACTTCTAGTATCACTAACATTAAGATATCTCTAAATATCCCCTGTCTAGAAAATCGAAGACTGATTGGGACTTCCCATTTTCACAAGCTTTATCACTGCCGGTCGTCTTTCAGCGCATGCCACATCAGGCCCGCCTATCGTATCTTCCCGCACCTTGGTCACCCCTTTAAGGTGCAGCCAGTTCTTGCACACACTAACTTTTTGAGTCACTCGCCCTCATTCTCGCGACATATCACTGGAATATGTTGCCAAACGAAATTGTATCCGCTCTAAGTCATGATGACTTTCCTAGCAAAACTAGAACATTATTTTAATGTACTCACATAGGATTCTCTTGCTCATTCGTTATATGCATCACTATGTTCTTATGTGAAATAAGAAACAGTTCTTTTTTTTTTCCTCACCATATTTTGATGTTCCTTGCGCAAATGGCTTTGTTTTAGGTTAAATTCCGTGTATTGCATAAAAATTTCTCTGGTTGTATGCTTTCATTGTTACGTGCAGTATCTGCTGGTATGTGTACCTTTTTAGCAAGCATTTTCCTTGTATGAAGTAACCAAGTAACCTTGATTTTGTGTAACAGCGATTTTAATGCTATATACGTATCTTCAACGTTTAGGATGTGTCGTTGTAGTGCTCTTGTTTATTATTTTATTTTCTTCTTCATTGTTTTTCCTTTTGCATTCTTGTTTTTATTTTAACATGCATTATCTGTTGAAATGCGTGTACTGTAACTATCACTGATTTATTGAAACACCTCTATGTAATGCCCATATAGGCCTTCAGGGTACTTGAATTAAAAGGTGGTGGCGCGAACGTCCTCCTTTGCTTACACAATATTTTCTGATTTCATGGCCGAGTTCAGTGCAAACTAAAAGTGTTGTGCTGAAAAACATTTCTGCTCATCCTAGTATGCTTCACAGCAGATTAGTTCTATGCGTTTTTTTGCCACCCACAAATGAAAAAAATGTAAAAAAATTGCAAACATGGCCCATATCAGGAAAGCTTGTAACTAATTCGTCTTGGCGCATTTTTTATATTTCACACAAACTTGAGAAAGGTGTCGAACATAGAAGGTTTCCCTTTGCAACATTTATGCAAAATATTATCTTCTTACGTGTAAGACAAGAGAAGAAAAAAATAGTTGAATAAACAAGCTTTCTTCAAAAGCTCATTTTCAAAAAAATAAAGAAAACAGCTCAAATTAAAAAAAAAATTTTAAATGGTAGTCCGCTTATGTCAGGCAAAACGTTAGTGCGATATGTTTCCTCATTTGCTTTATTTACGAAATACAAAGGGCCAAAGTGGCCCATGTTGAGCCAGCTGGCTTATGTATCTTTGCTAGTTGTCTATCAGTTTGCATTGTATGCAAATATAGTTCTAATTTCTTTTCTGCTTCAGAACTTCACTCTGGCAGCTTCTTTTCAACAAAAATGTATTGTCAGATTTCATTTTTGTCTAGCATGTGGAGGGGTGGGTGACTGCCACCCTCTGAATTGCTAATGCGTACTGAGTTTGCCCTCTGTGGGCATTGCACTTACACCTCCATTATTCGTTTGTCAACAGCGTGTGAGGCACCGTGAGTACATGTTGTGACTGACTTTGCCAAGACCCGCCTGCTCTTGTTGAACCTAGTAAATCAGATGCAAGTGGTGCCAAGGCAGGTTAATCCGTAAGCAATGGAGTGCTTCCATAATCAGCAGGTGCACCATTATGGAGGTGCTACTTGCTACTTCACTGCCTGCTCTCCAACCACCATGTGCAATGGATACTGGAACCTTCTTCGGCACCATCACATGCGACTCGCACTGTGGCTTTCTAAAAAATTATCCGATTCATTTCCCGATCATTTCGTTTCCTGTCATCTCATGTTTTCCACATTGCCCACAGATAACATCTTCCTGTGTTACCTCGACCTTCAGCTCTGCATTTCAGTTATCTGCAAAAGTGTAGTGCAGCATGACTGAGCCAAAGGCTGCCGAAGTTGTCTAATTAGTAATTTATGATGTTTCGTCAGCACCATGCTGACATGCTTTCCCACACCGAGAACAGCAGAAGCCACTGGTACCAGACCGCCATTGTCCTTTGATAACGAGCGTGGCCCACACATTTTCACAGTGAAAAAGCTTTAGACGGCCTTGTCCATAAAACATGAAGCTATGAGACGTTCCGAGGCTCAGTCACGACAGCGGTGCAGAAAAAGCAAACAAAAGAGTGCGGTGCTGTTCAGTATAAACATTTTGACTTGGTGTAGTTCTTCACTACACATGATTCATGCAGCTCATAGCTCAGTCCGAGTATTCTGTGCCGATTATTTACGCATTCACAAGAAGATTTCTAAGAAAAAAATGTTCGTTGCATAAACTTTTTGGCTGTTGCCTCCCTGTGGAACCTACTGCAAGAGGCTGAGGATATTTGCGACACTGACGAGGCCTGCCAGCACTGCTTTATGTGCCTCAAGGAAATCCTGTCTTCATCAAGTTTCATGTTCATCATGTTTCATGTTTCATCATTTAAGCCACCATCCTCCATTCACAAATGTGGCAGACAATCTTACGGAAAGAGAAAACAAGCCGAGATTGAAAGCATCGTGGGCACGAAGATACGCTCAACTTTATTAAAGCGCTGCATACAAAAGTGTCGGTACACCTGTACTGTCTGTGACACAATGTATGTGCTGGCTGGTTAAATAGCCTGAAGGAAGCATGCGTGGCTTCAAGGTCCTACCGAAAACGTCTCTGTCTCTTAATCATTGTGCCACCAGAAGTTGAAAACAAATGCATTCAAAAGGCAATCCCAGCTGTCACAACGTACACGCTCACAAAGGCCCGCAATTGATGCGAGCAGCATGGAATGTGATCAGATTTTAATTCGTACACGATTTCAAGGCTAAGCCCATTGGATGTACAAGCTGCACTCGACAACTTCACCAAGAACGAACTTGGGTGCTCTCGGCAGAGCCCGAACAAGAAGGATGTGTCAATCATTACGAACGGCCAGAGAGAGAGTACGTCTCAAAGCGGTTTATGATACATTCTATTCGCAAGACATTCCAGATGTTCAAAGCAGCTCACCCCAAAAGTGCCATCGCCCTGTCAAAGTTTTACAGCCGACGTCTAGAATGGGTGCTGCTCGCACCACAGCAAGAGGTTTGCATTTTTTGCGCTAATGCCAATCTTTGTGTCCCCAGCTTGGAAATTTCATTGGAAGGCATGAAAGCATCGTTCCTTTGCAGCCCCCCAGCAAGATTGTATGTTAGGTGAATGCGAGTGCTGCCCATGGAGTGAAAGCCTCACTTTGGCCAGTGTGGGAAGGGTCAACGAGGACGAGGTCACATTTGCTGTTTGGTGACTTGATCGAGAAGATCTTGTCTCTGACCCTTTTTGTTAAAGAGCTCGGCAAGTGGTTGACCAACTGAATTCCTTGTGAATACATACGCCACACTCAAGCCACGGCTATTCATGAGGCAAATAAGTGCGAGCAGTGTGGAAACATTGTTCTGCATTTTGTTTTTGTGGAAAGCTGGACTGTCCTTCTCTCAAAGGAAACAATTGTACCATTGGCACAAGAAACAAATCTCCATTTTCGCCTTTGACGCTGCGTCAAGGAAAGCAACACACAGCTTTGCTGTCATAAGTGACGACATGCATCACGACGCAGTGCATGCCTGCTATGGCTTGAGTAGAGTGCACGAAGTGTTCGATGAAAAAGCACCCATATACTATCACGTAAAGTATGTCGGCGATGGTGCCGCGAGCAACTTTAATAATTGGTACAAACTGCGTGAGTTATGTCGCTCCATGTACACCGGAACCTCGTTCATACATGTTGGAAAAAAAAGTAAGAAAAAAAACTTAACCGGAAAAACGTACGATCCGGCATAACTAAAAAAATTTGACAGATTAAACTATTGTTGACATCTACGTAATGGGAAGCGTTGCGCGGATCTTGTGGCACGATATGCCTACGCACGTCAAGCTGGTAGTGCTCCGGCTGTATGAGAAGCGTTCTGTTGTTTTAAGAGGGCAATGGGAAACCGAAACGTGATGCCCACATCACGCGCTGCCTGCAGCGCATTTGGATTATAGTCTACTAAAAACGTGCAGTACACTACCAATGGCACTACACACCACATGCTGTGAAACAGCTTATCGCAATAGGGTCAGCGGTGATAGCTGTGAATGCAGCATGCGACGACTTGGGAGAAGATTTGCTGGTACCATAAAAACAAACTGTGCGCACCGTCGTTTTCATGTAAGACAATCTTTCTCGACAGCGCATGCCTTGCACCTTATCCTGTTCACATGCAATCTAGCATCCGGAAAACGTTTATGATCGCAGTTTGCAGCAGGGAACGGCGGGGCATTTAGGTTTTCGCCTGTCAAAAGCTTGCGCTACGCTTTTGACGGCACCACGCGCTGTGAAACATAGGTGAAGAATTTTATCGCAATAGAATTGGCAGTGATAGCTACAAATGCCGCGTGTGACGATTCCGGAGAAGATTTGCTGATACCAAAAGGAGAAACTGAGTGCGCGTCGGCATTTTCACGTGAGATGGGCGGGCGAGTATTGCGGTGAAGCTGCTGCAGCGGGCAGCTGTATAATGTTCTGGATCGCGCGCACCTTGTGCATTTTCTTGTTTATGTGGTATCTAGCAGCTGGAAAACGTATCATACAATCGCAGTTTGGTAATGTACTGAACGTTGGAAGGACTGCATTAGGCCTGCTTGAAAGATCGTTTTTTCTTAAACCCCACAGGGGCGTCTGCATCAGCAGGCGTTTGGTGTGTGGTGACATCACGGACCCGAGCTCGTGGGGGTTGGACCCTCCTGCTTCTAACCGCGCATGTCTGGGGAAAAGAGGATCCTGGGGGTTGAGCTAATGCTGGGTGTTTGGACCTTTAAGGCCCCTCAGTGGAGGCTATTAAAACACTCCTTTGGCCTCCGCTTCATGTAGACGGCACCTCCGGACTGACCCACCCGGGTGAAATCGGTAGTTGCCTTTTTCTGTCCCTCTCCTCCATCTACTGCTTTCCTATCAACTTACCTTTTCTGTCTTGGCATTTGCTTTCATCCCAATTTTTCTGTTTCTCCGAGGTGGCTTGGGTTAACCTGGTGCTGTGTATCCAACCGCGAGTACGGCACATTGGGTTATAGCAGCGATGCACGGCTGGTGTGTGCAAGTCGTTACTTTGTCAAACTTGTAGTGTCTCCTTTTGGGCTCTGTGGCTGCCACTGCTGCCAAAGTAATATCATCTCACATGCATACAGCATCATTCCCTTTGCTGTCCAATCGTACCGCTGCAAAGCGCGTACGCACTGAAGACTTGGATTGTAGCGTGAAGTGACATGGACACAGACTAGAAGCAGACAGGACGAGCGCGGTCCTGTCTGCTTCTAGCGTGTTTCCATGTCACTTCGCGCTACAATCCACGATCATGTTACTGTACCAACTCTCCCAACTTTCTATCCTTTTGCACTGAAGTCTCTCTGAACTTCTTCGTTCAACAAAAATAACCTTGTCCACGCTACCACGTTATCCACAGTGATAAATGGGAAAAACCAGTGAGAGTTATTCCATCTTTCCTGGTGTCGAAATCCCTAACAGACACCATTGGACCAGGCTATAAAGCTAGCAAGATGGCAAGCGGCGACTTCCTCCTTGAGGTTCGGGACACGCTGTGGCATGACAAACTTGCAAAACTCACAGCCCTTGCTGACGTACCAATTACAGTGACCCCACATCGTTCCCTGAACGCAGTCCAAGGTGTGATCTTTGGTGCGGACTTGTTAGAATTAATCGAAGCTGAGCTATTGGAAGGCTGGCAAGAGCGAAATGTCATTGAGGTAAAAAGAATAAAAATCAGGCAAGATAACAACGAAATCCCAACAAAGCATGTGATAATTACCTTTTCCTCTAGTGTTCTACCAGAGACCCATGAGACGGGCTATACTAAAACTGGTGTCAGGCCCGACATTCCTAACCCTCGACGGTGTTTTAATTGCCAGAAGTTTGGCCACGGCTCGCAAAGCTGCCGAGGTCAGCTCACCTGCGCAAAATGTGGCAATAAAGGTCTGATAACTGATAACTGTTCTGGCACAGCTCACTGTGTGAACTGTGAAGACGATCACCTGGCATATTCCGAATCCTGGGAAACGGTGGAAGAAATATAAATAAACAACTGCTGTGGAAATCAAAGAAAGTATCTCATTCAATGAAGCCAGAAAAAGGTGTTCAGTTTTTTATAGTACAGCTTATGCAGGTGCAGTGCATCAGGGGGCAGCGCTGCATCGGCCACTGCCACTTCCTCGGGCTGTGCGCCAGCAACCAGCTTACCTACTGGTTGCCTTGGTGCCTTACCTCCCATTTCAATTGCTGCTCCTGAAGCCAGCCTAGTTACAGTTTCATTCATTGCCTCAATGTCATCTTCATCTCTCTGTTCTAAGGCTGCGTATTTATTTGCAATTGTCAACCTGAATTGATCTGCTTTTACCTTTACTGCATCTAGGTTGACCTGTTTCTTCTTGACCAATTTTACTCTTTCTCTTTTTTAAATTGAGGTGAATCCTAGCCCTCACTAACCTATGATCACTGCACCTTACCCTACCTAACACTTCTACATCCTGCACTATGCTGGGATTGGCAGAAAGTATGAAATCAATTCCATTTCTTGTGTCACCATTAGGGTTTTTCCAGATCCACTTGTTGTTCCAACGCTTCCTGAAGCAGGTGTTCATTATTCGCAGCTTATTCCTTTCCTCAAATTCTACCAACACATCTCCTCGAGTGTTTCTAGAATCCACATCGTAGTTGCTGACTGCTTGTTCACCAGCCTGCTTTTTCCCCACTTTTGCATTGAAGTCACCCATGACTGCAGTATACTGTGTTTGCGCTTTTCGCATCGGTAATTCAAGATCTGCATAAAACTGTTCTATTTCTTCATCATCGTGACTGTAGGTTGGAGCGTGTAGGTGTTCCACTCTGCGTGCGGCTAGGGCTGAAGGTGAGCTCCTGATCTAGCCCCACACAGTAGCTCCGTGGTACTCCCCAACCAGTAGCATGGGAACGCGGCTACATGGGGTTCGAACGAATAAGGCAACCAGCGGCATCAACTGTAACAATGTGTATTGCTACCAGCAATAAACAACACTGGCAGAGGGAAGTCCTCTCTGTAATTTGCCCGGGATAGTCCGGCAAATGAGGTCACTCATGGGTTGCAGCAGGTACTCCAGTCCGGCAGGTTAGGGGTCCAGCGTCAGAGAGGGAGGGTCTCCCCCGGTGGTGCTGTTTTAAACCTTTTTGCCTTTGCGAAGGGAATGTCCTCCTCGCCCACCAGATACCTTCTCGCAAGTTAGGGAGGAAGGGTGGGCATGTGGTGAGAACGAGGGAGAACCGGAAGAGGGCATACCGCTCCCGTGTCTATGCCGGCTCTAGACACAGGGAAAGATGGGCGCGTGTGCTCCTCACGAGCGTAGGTTTGTACTACCTTTGCTCTATACCACTTCCTTGTAACCCTAAGTTTGATACAGCAATATGAATGCCCTCCAAATGTTCATCACTGGAAACTGTCATCTGCCGACTGGGATCGTTTTAAAGAGTCAAGTTATATATTACAAGATTGTATCAATAAATTTAACATAGATGACACAGTTGCATATTTTACTGGTTTTATAATAGACGCAGCAGAAAAATGCATCTTGCAGACAAATGGGAACCCATGCAAAAGACTACTTCCCTGGTAGAACAATGACTGTAGGCAGGCTCGAAAGAAACATAACCATGTGGCATTCTTCGTTGAAATCATAATGCGGAAAACCTTATTGCATTCAAACGGATTATATCGCAGGGAAGGAGGTTGCGAAGGCAAGCAAGGAGGGCAAGCTGGAAGCGGTTTCCTTGCGGTATTAATTTGTACACACAGGAGGTGAAAGTATGGGACGGGCTAAGAAGGCTGAAGTAGGAAACTGGAGTACACCAGGGAGGCGTCCTCAGCTGCACGCTTTTTATTTTGAAGATGAACGCATTTATTTATTCACTACCTACAGGCATTTTCTATTCTGTTTACGTAGATGACGTACAGTTAGGTTTTAAATCCGGTAGCTTTTCAGTCTGCAAGATTCAAGTCCAGATTGCGCTAATGAAAGTATCAAAATGGACAGACGAAAATGGGTTTAATATCAAACCACATAAAACCTCCTGTGTCACTTTTTCAAAAAAGAGATGGCTGTACCCTGACTCCACTACCTTACTGCAAAGACAGCACATTCCTGTGGACATAAATTCCTAGGTGACACTCGATTCAAAGCTACTTCTCATACCCCACATCAGATACCTCAAGGTCAAGTGCCTGAAGATTCTCTCGCACACCAACTGGGGCAGTGATGGAAGATGTTTATTGAATCTCTACAAGGTCCCGTCTAGACTACAGTGCTGTGATGTATGAGTCTGCCACACCAACGCAAGAATGGTTGAGTCTGTTCATCATTTAGGAATACACCTAGCCACAGGAGCTTTCAGAACTAGCCCAGTACAAAGTCTCTACGCAGAGTCCAACGAGTGGTCACTCCATCTGCAAAGGTCGTTGTCCAGTTTCATGTACTTTCTGAAAGCACACTCTAACCCTGAATATCCTTGTAATGAAACTATAAAAACGGCTTGTGCCACACTTTTCCACAATCACCCAGCGGTGAGAGAAAACCTGCTAATGGCTCCAGCCAAACCATTACCACCGTGGCTGTGGCAGCTCATTGATTGCAACACATCTTTTGTAGAAGTTACAAGGAATGCCCCAGAAATACACATAAAAATGCACTTCCTAGAACTTCGTTCGAAGCAGTCATGCCCAGAATTCTGCACAGATGCTTCAAAGTTGCTTGCTGGCATTTCTTATGCCGCAGTCGGCCCATCCTTCTCAGAATCAGGCTGTTTGCACCCGGAAACGAACATCTTTACAGCAGAGGCTTATGTATTCTTGTCTGCTGTACGGCACATCGACAAAACAAATCTAGAAAAAAAGTAATAATATTACAGATTCACTGAGCATCATCAAAGACTTAATCTCTCTACAAAAGAATAAAAAATCCTATCTTTGCTCAACTTTATGCAATCCTCTGGGCTTCGTACGCATTTCATCAACTGTGGGGTTCTCTCACCCATGCTCTTGGGACAAAGGAACGACAACACAGTAGTGCAAACAATCACAAGGGCATTTATTGCACCTTTCATAGATCAATGCCTGCTAGCCGAGTTGCTATCCACAAAACATGCCGATGGGTGCGCGGCAAATCTAGAAGTCCGACTCACCGCGACCGGATAGCGAGCGAATATGTTCACCCCATGCTGGATCCCAACGCCTGGTCGTTCGCGCGTACGGTCACGCGAACAGTGGCGCGTTCGAAGGAGGCCACGCGAGACGGTCTCGCAGAAGCATGGATCGGTGCGTGCGCGGGACATCCGCGCTGTTCTCCGATCCGCCGGGAAAGAGCGATAGCTTTCTACTTTTCGCTCCCAAGTAACCCTGCCGGAGGCGGCGTTAGCAGTGCAACACTCGCGCCATCTCTCGTACTGCGCCTCTGCCAGACCAACTGCCGCGGGGATCACGCGGCGAAGCCGGATTGCAGAAAAAGGGAGCTATGCGGAAAAAACATATCAGGGGACGCGCGAGTGTCGCGCATCCCCACACAACATATCACATTATGCTGGTTACTTGGCCACAGAGGCATCAAGAGTAATGTGCTTGTCGACCGCATAGCTAGCACAGCATAGCCCAGCATAGCACAACAGTGACTACAAAACCCAGTACTGTATTTACTCGATTCTGACGCGCCCTCGATTGTAACGCGCACCCATTTTCACTGACAAAAAAAAAATTAGAACATCGATTGTAACGCGCACTCGTTTTCCATAACCAAAAAAAAAGGAAGTACAATACCGCGCACCTCGTGCTTTCATATAGAAATACTGTTTTCTCTCATTTGGAAAAAAATGATTTATTGTCAATGCACTAAAGTTGCGAAGAATAAAAACACAAATGGAAGTGGTGTACCTTGCTGCCAAGATTTTCACTGCGCTGGTACGAGTCACGTGGGGCAATAGATATCACTTGTCGCTATCAGACTCCTTATCGCTATCAACAGACCAAATCATTTCATCCTCAATGCCGTCCATGGCATTCGAAATCCCACACTTTTTAAAGGCCTTGTTAACCATGGCAGACGGGATCATGCACCATGCATCTTTCACCCATCCAGCAAAGTCCTGCAGCGAAGCACGCTTCATTTTATTGGCGGGCATAAATTCGTGGCAGCCACTGACAAGCCATTCGGGGTAGAGCGCCAGCATTCTATCTTTCACTGGCTTGTTCAAACAAACATCGAGCAGCTGGAGCTGCGATGTCATGCTGCCGGGTATCACGACAAGGTCGGTGTTGCATGCAGCCAGCATGTCCTTGATGCGCTGGTCAACGTCGCACCTGAACGCGTCGTGCAGAAGCATCCCACGCAGAGCCAAACTGCCAGCAGGTCTCTTCCGCCAAACGTTATCAATCCAGTCAGTGACCAAGTCCGCCGTCATCCAACCTTTTTCATTTACGTGCACTGGGAAACACGATTCCTTTTGGGAGCGTCTTCTGTCTGAAGATAAGATACGGGGGCAGCTTGTGCCCATCCGCACTGCAACAAAGCATTGCAGTGACTCTAGTTTTTTCGTGGCCGGAAGACAAAACGTGCACTTGCTTCGGCCCCTTCTTTTCAACGGTTGTGGTGGCAGGCATGTCAAAGTAGAGCGGTGTCTGATCGGCATTTCCAATCTGTCCGAAGTGGTAGCCGTTTCTATGGCACAACTTCAACACGTACCGCTGAAAACTGTGCAATTTCTCTTCATATTGTTCGGCCAAGTTTTAGCCTATCCCTGTCCGCCTTCGAAGAGAAAAGCCTTTCCTTTTTATACAATTTGATAGCCAGCACCTGCTCGCTTTGAAGTCACTCCACTTTAGCACTTTCTGTAGGGCTAACTGCATCACCCTTACTTTGAGCACATCAGTCATCACAGGCCACAGTGCCACTCGCTGCTCTTGCACATGTTCCGCGAGCAGCTCTTCTGTTTTGGTCCACTGAAGCCCTTCCTTGTTGCTTTGCTGGTGAAAATATTGTCACCCAGCTATTACAACTGAAACAGTTTATCACCGACAGATTGGCAAAGAAACGTCTGCCTTTAGCGATGGCTGGTCCTCGGAGAGCACGCGCGCAACCAAGAACTTCGTCGGTCTCGCCTTGAGGGTCCCGTGTCATAAAGTGCAAACTATTTCGCGTCATTGCTCCCCTCTCAAAAGCGACCGGCCCGGTCGCTTCAAGGACAGCGGGCGCGCACTATGGGCAAGAGTGCCAACATGAAAAGACAAAAAAACAAAACATACAGGAATGTACACAATGCTGAAGCGGTGTGTGAGGGTTGCTTATCCCTCGCGTGCATAGTACGGCTTCATCCGTACTACGTGGACGACTTCAGCATGGGGACAGCATCGGTTCGAACCAGGATCAGAGCTTTGAGGCACCACCTCGTAGTTCACATCACTGAGGCGGCGTACAACTTCATAGGGGCCGAAATAGCGGCGCAACAATTTCTCTGAGAGCCCACGGTGTCGGATAGGTGTCCACACCCATACGCGGTCGCCTGGTAAGTACTGGATATTCCGTCGGGTCCGCTTGTAACGGTAGGCGTCGGTATTCTGCTGGGTGCGGATGCGATTCCATGCAAGCTGGCGAGCTTCCTCGGCTTTCTCGGCGAAATCTTCAGTGGTGTCATTTCTTGTGGCTCCGTGGTCTATACCGGGAGCATGGCGTCTAAGGGGGTTGTAACGCGACATCCGTAAAGAAGCTCCAATGGTGTAAACTTGGTGATCTCCTGCACAGCGGTATTGTAAACAAACGTGACGTATGGCAAAATTTCATCCCATGTTTTGTGTTCCACATCAATGTACATGGAGAGCATGTCGGCTAATGTTCTGTTTAGGCGCTCTGTTAAGCCATTAGTTTGGGGATGATAGGCTGTGGTCTTTCGGTGGTCGGTGTGCGTCAGTGTGACGACTTGTTGCAATAACTCCGCTGTAAACGCTGCACCGCGGTCAGTAATGAGTACAGCGGGTGCACCGTGATGAAGCACGATGTTGTGGACGAAGAAGCTGGCGACTTCAGCAGCAGTTCGCCGTGGCACAGCTTTCGTCTCCGCATAGTGAGTTAAATAGTCAGTTGCCACGATTATCCACTTATTTTGCAAGGATGATGTGGGGAACGGCCCAAGAAGGTCCATTCCCACTTGCTGAACGGGGAGGCGGATCCAAAGGCTGAAGGAGGCCGGCAGGCTTGACGGGTGGAACTTTACGCCTCTGACAGTCACGGCACGTTCGCACATAGCGCTGAACCGATGAAAATAGGTGTGGCCAATAGTATTTTTGCCGTATGCGCGCTAATGTCCTCGCGAAGCCTAAGTGGCTGGCACAGGGATCGTCGTGACACGCCTGTAAAACTTCCTCACGCAGTGCTGTCGGGACGACGAGAAGGAACGTTTCCTGGCTGTTCTCGAAATTTTTCTTGTACAGGACATCGTTTCGCAGGCAGTACGATGTCAATCCTCATGAAAGTGGGTGTGGGACAACAACGTCAGCTCCCTCGAGATATTGGTTGACTGGAAGCAGCTCAGAGTCTGCACGTTGATAGTCAGCCATGAGCACCACGTCGACGACACCAAGAAACGGCAAATCTAGCTCCAAGTCGGAGGATGTCAAGAAAATAGGAGAATGTGACAAGAAGTCAGTGTCGCTATGCTTATGGCCGGATTTGTAGACAACAGTTATGTCGTATTTCTGGAGGCGGAGGCTCCAACAAGCGAGGCGACCTGATGGGTCTCGTACATTGGCAAGCCAGCAGAGCGAGTGGTGATCACTGATCGCTCGAAATGGCCGGCCGTATAAGTAGGGTCGGAACTTGCTGATGGCCCACATGACAGCTAAGCATTCTTTTTTTGGTCGTTAAATAATTAGCTTCTGCTTTTGTCAGACTATGACTCGCATGCGCAATTACACGTTCTGTGCCATCTTGCCATTGAACCAGAATGGCCCTGAGTCCTACGTTGCTGGCGTCGGTGTGTATTTCAGTTGCCGTGGTGTCATCAAAGTGCGCCAGCACTGGAGCGGATTGAAGGCGTTTACGCAATTCGATGAAGGCCTGCTCTTGGTCTTCCGTCCATGCAAAGGGTACATCTTGTTGCGTCAGTCTCTTGAGCGGTTCAGCAATCCTTGAGAAGCCTTCAACGAAACGACGGTAGTAAGCGCAGAGGCCCACCAACCGCTGAACAGCCTTTTTGTCTTTAGGACGAGGAAACTCTGCAATGGCAGCAAGTTTTTCTCGGTCTGGTCGTACTCCTTCGGAGCTGATCACGTGGCCTAGAAACTTGAGTTCCTGGAAGCCAAAGTAACATTTTTCAGGCTTAATGGTGAGGTTGGCCTTGCGTATTGTGGTAAGGACACTTCACAGCCGGGCGAGATGTTCATCGAACGTGCTAGAAAACACAACAATGTCATCTAGGTACACTAGACACGTCTGCCACTTTAGTCCAATGAGTACAGTGTCCATCATTCGTTGGAACGTAGCAGGAGCGGAACAGAGACCGAAAGGCAGCACGTCAAATTTGTACAGCCCATCGGGAGTCACGAAGGCGGTTTTTTCACGATCACGCTCGTCCACTTCGATTTGCCAGTAGCCTGACTTTAGGTCTAACGAAGTAAAAAACTGAGCATGACGCAGACGTTCCAAAGCGTCATCGATCCGTGGCAGGGGATAAACATCGCGTTTGGTGACTCGGTTAAGCCGTCTGTAGTCAACGCATAAGCGGAGTGTGTTGTCTTTCTTTTTTACTAGTACGACAGGCGATGCCCATGGACTTGTCGACGGCTGGATGACGTCGACAAGGCAAGGTGCCGCCGTGGTTCACTGCACCCTTAAACCTTGCAGCGAGTGGGTGCAGCCCAGCACCCCCTGCACTTTTTCGTTTGAGGTGCCGTGCACCTTTTTCTGAATCGAACAAACCTGTTATTTCTTCGTCGTCTATGGTGACGGGAATGTTCGACATTACTACCTCTCGTAAGGTGTTTGACTCCGTCTGTACGTCTGCGTCGTTCTGTTTTCGTTGTGGTCGTCGTAGTGGAGGATCTCGCGTACGGTCGTCGTCAGCGGCCTCATCTCCGGAGGTCGCTGAACTCAGTTTTCCCGACCCGCCGGGCTAGGCGAGCGGCACCTCAGAGCGCCGCAAGTAAAGGCTTGGCTTGGTGATGGTGACCTGTAACGAGCAGGAGACGACGAACGGGGCTCCTGCCATCGCTGATCAACATTGCGACGATTCGCGACGAAACTCTCTATTTCCGGCGGCCGTTCACCAGGTCGTGGACGAGGTGCATTCGGCGAGAATCCACGAAGCCCCACTTGACAATAAGGACACATTCTGTAGATGTGTCCGGCTTCGCCACAATGAAAACAAAGGGGCTTGTAGTCTGTGGTGCGCCAGACGTCGCTCTTCCTAGTCCTTGCTTCGGCGATGTGCGGTGGGCTGCGAGTCGGCCTGAAGCCTAGGTCCATTTGTTGAGTGGGGTGTACCAAGCTGCACGCACTTGAGGGTGGCGGACGGCATACTGCTTCAGCGTAACTCATTTCGGCATGCGGTCCCTGCTGTGGTGCCTCGTACTGTCCAGGAATATGGATGGCCTGTCGGACCTCGGCGCGCACCATTTACGCAATGGAAAGTTGTCCCACAGGGGCAGTGGTCATCTGCATCTTCTGCAGTTCCTCCTTGACGACAGCCCTGATGAGTTCTCGCAAGGCGCCAACGTCGTTACCGAGGGTAACGGCAGAGAGCTCCCTTGAAATCATGGTGTCACGGTTGTTTTACCTGGCCCACTGTTGAAGGGCCTTTTCCGTAGTAGTGGCTTTGTCATGGAACTCTGCAAATGTCGTCGTCGGATTTCGAATGAGGCCAGCAAAGATTTCCTCTTTGACGCTGCGCATGAGATGGCACACCTTCTTTGTTTCAGTCATAGAAGGGTCTGCACGTCTGGAAAGCCGATTCATGTCTTTTGTGTATGCCGTCACTCGTTCATTTGGGCCTTGAATTCTTGCCTCCAATGCTAACTCCGCCCTCTCCTTCCTGTCTGCCCTGGTGAAGGCATTGAGGAACTGTCTACGAAATTCTTCCCATGACATCAGTGTCGCCTCGTGATTCTCAAACCATGTTTTCGCGGAATCCTCAAGAGCGAAGTACACGTAGCTTAGATTACGCTCGTGGTTCCAGTCGTTGAGGTTGGCAACCCAGTCAAAATGGTCAAGCCAGTCGTCGGCGTCCTCTGAAGCACTTCCGTGGAACAGATTCAGTGTCCGGATGTGATTGACGACAACGTGCGATGCTGCAGGAGTGGCAGGAGGTGGTTGGTTTGTCATTCTAGTTCGTTCGGGTAGCAGACTGTGCTGTGGCTGGAGTCCCTGGAGACGTCGGCTGGCACGTACGTGCACAGGGGTAAGCTCGGCTGAACTACTCGCCGGGTTTAGGTCTGGGGTATGCTCCGGAGATCTTAACATCGACCGTACCCCACGCCTCCACCAGAAATGTCACCCAGCTATTACAACTAAAACAGTTTACCACCGACAGATGGGCAAAGGAATGTCTACCTTTTTGCGATGGCTGGTCCTCGGAGAGCGCGCACGCAACCACAAACTTCGTCGTTCTCGCCTTAAGGGTCCAGTGTCATCACGTGCAAACTTATTTTGTGTCAGTATTCTCCTTCTGTTTGCGCCAGTCCCACACACAAGTTTCGGGAACTCCGAATGCCTGAGATGCGGCTTGATTTCCGTCCGTCTCTGTGCACATGATAACTTTCCTTTTAAATGCAGCATCATGGTGCACTCGGCGTGTCTTTGCAGTCGACGCTTCCATGCTGATTGAATAAATGCAGAAAATGGGAAGACAAGTGGTAGGTCAGGTTACACCAGTGCCTGGTTACACATACAACATGGAGGAAGCTACGGCAGCTAGGCTAGAAGTGCGTACAAGGCGGCCATCTTTCGAATGCCGATGGCGATATGGTAATGCGGATTTAGGGTCATACTCAATTCCAACGTGTATGCAATTTTTGGACCCATTCTATCGGAAAAAAGGTGTGCGTTAGATTAAAAAAAATACGGTAATTCTTCCTTTGCTGTACCTGTTGTAGATTTAAGGCCCCTTAAAGGGAAGCTGAAACACTTTTTAAAAAAAATGAGTTCCCTGCAGCGTTCTACAGTTTTGAGTTCACTGAACACGAATATCTCGTTTAAAAAAGGCAGAAACAAATGCAAGCGGCTGTTTTTTGCAAGAAAACGTGCACCAGCACCTCAGGGCATCGTGCGAATGCCGCTGTTGCCCGTGATTGGTCGGGACCGCTTTGACGTCATTCACAGGGATCGCTGGTTGGCGCCGCCGTTTCAGAGCGTAGCACGCTGTTTTGTTCTGGCTTCACAGCTCAGTTGTAAGCATTACAGAAGGTTCTCGCTGTCTCGGAGAGCTTGTATTTTCGCCGCACATGTTCAAACCGACAGCCGATACAGAAAACGATGGCGGCAACGGGGGCAACGATGATGTTGAGTGTGCCAACAGCGAGAGCGATGTGTGCACCTTCTCGTGCATTAGAAATCTTAGCTGGTACATATGTCTTTTCATGTAGCTGCACGTTCCAATGACGGGAGAAAAAACTCGCTAAAGTGTCACTGGGAACTTGCTGCTGGAAGAATGCCGAAGCACTAACATCTCATTAGATTGTAAACACGGGTGCAATTCCACACCCCTGTCATGCAATGTCATGCGCATGTCATGTGCAATGTCATGCACCTTGCTGCTGCTTGTCTAAAGTTCCGTGGTTTTTTGTGTGTTGATACACGATCGCGAACATAAGTGCCACGTTTGGCTACCTCAAACTCTTCAGCATCATCTGTCTGTGTCACAATGGCTGCTGCAAACACTTCGATTGGTGATGGTAGCGGAATAAGTTCATCAGAGGCTTGGTTCTCAAGGTGCTCTGCTAGAACCTGAAAGAGTGCAAGGCATGGATGTCATGAATTTCAGCATATCATGCATATCAGCAAACATGACAACAGTTGGATTACTTACAGTAATTTAAATACTTGTTCAGTAATTTATGTGATGGATTGGTTGTCTAGTGATTTAGTAATGTGGATTATTTGGTGTCTGTAATTTCATGGCTAAAGTAGTTTATTAATTGCGTTAAATATGCACCAGTAAGCTGTGTACGGCGCCAGAACGTTGGTAGTGTCGTGAGGTGTTGTGGAGGCACATGTGGGGGAGGGCATGAAATGTTGGCAAGTGTATGTTACCTTTAAGAAAGGTTGGCGTCCCTTTATACTCTGCTTTTTGATTCTTGTATGCATGAAAACTTTTTGGAAGCAATCGTAAAGTAATACCATTACTTTTTTGAAAGCGGTAATTGTAATGTAATTCAAATCAATGAGCGTAATAAGAAAGTAATGAGTAATGTATTATATTTACTTTCAAATAATAATTTTGCCATGTGTGATGCATAGCTAGTTAAAGGCAACAAAACATTTTTTTCCAGCAGCGATACCTGTATTGGGCTAGACCACGTCAAACGCTGACAAGTTCAATACCTTACAACGTTACTTCATTATTTGAGCCCGTTCGCCTTGCCACTGGCGCGGCTGTGCCAACGCTCATTTTTTGCGGCATTTCGCTGCTGGTAGCAAGCTGTGAGTGCGAAATCTACGGAACGAAGTTTTTACACGACGAGTTCAACTACTATAACGCGAGCATAAAAATATTGCCGTAACGCCTTATGTCGTGCGATTTGAACACGAATGCTGAACAGCTAAACCTGCGGGCACCGCATGGTAGGACGAATAGCAAATATCACTGAATGCGCAAGCGTACCCCCGGCCAGTTATTTCACTGTACGAAAACGGTGCCGAACAAACAGCCGTAGTAAAGTGTTCCGTGACAAAGCGGAGTGGAAAAACAGGATGAAAACGGCAAGCACTTTGCACGCATGTGCATATTCCCAGCTGTGCCTCCACCTCGCTTTGTCATAGGCCGCTGTAAGGCCGTTTGTTCGACACTCAGGTGATCACCCATTTAAAAAATTGCCCGTGTGCACATTAATACCCTTACCTCACCCTTTCTGCTCTTGGCGAAGGCCACTCTTGGAAGTGGCGAGGTGTTTCTTTTGTGGGAGAATATAGACGAAAGAACGCTGGCCTTCAGCCGTGCCGATTTAACTGGAATACCGATTGCCCGCATCATTGTCAAGCTCCGATGATAATCACTGTTGCGGAAATGGTCCGAACACAGCACATTTGATTTCGTCAGCAAGAAATTATCTCTCCTCACTGCACGGACCCACTGCGCTGCAAGTTCCTTGTCCTTCGGGAACATGTGAAACACCACATCGTCTCGCCCGCCTGTGTTCGCACAGCCGAATGCTGCACAGAACGAGGGCATGTTGGGCGCCCTTGGCTGTGGGCACTCACGCAGAACAGAAAGGAAGCACAGTTCACGAAAATTGCAAAATACAAACGTGAGCGGCGGCAGATCTCTCCTAGCGTCGTTTAGTAAAGCGCAGGATGGAAAAAAACCTGCCAGCACATGCCAGCACGCTGGTCCGGCAGTACGGTCCCCAGGAATGGCGTCACTCTCGCCGGTTCTCTCATCCGGCTGCCTCCTTACCCGGCGCTCCGGGAAGTGATGGGGGCGTGTCCGCGGGGGGATTTAAAAAGCTATTTCTGCTCCTTATATTGACAATACAAAGAAAAATTTGAGAACCGTAAATTAATAGGTCTGTTCTTCCCAACCCCAGCAATTCGTGGAAATTGAAAACCGTTTCAGCCTCCCTTTAATACACGAGAAACTGAGGGGCCATTGCCAACATACATGAGACACTAAAATTCTTTATAAAACTTCACGTTATTAAGGCAAACGTAGGGAGACGACCACCAATAAGAAAGGTATGACAGACTAAGGTTACCTTCTGCCGCCTTAGGGTAGGTCATACTTGTGGCACTAACTCCTACCTACTAACCGGTGATGATCCTCCTGCCTGCGATAAATGTGGCAACACGCTTACGGTCCTTCACGTCTTGTTAGAGTGTTGAGAAATAGAAGCCCAATTAAAAAGCACTTTGGCTTTGAACCACTATTTGACAAAAAGTCAGATGTTGGTACATTGCATGTTGTCAGACCAAGGCATACATAGCACATCTTCTCACTAGAGGCTGCTGCTGCGATAGCATTTTTTGGAAAGCGCATACCTCCCAGCCCTTGCATTCAAGGGCTGACGGTGAGGTATTAGTGCTACTTTTCCTTACCCATTCAGTACATATTTCCTTGGTAACAGAACTTTTATGTTTATACCATACACCACTAATCATTGTCATTGTTTTAATACTTGTACATTTTACGCACGTTACAGTGACTAATTTTAGGCTTTCTACAGCCGAGTTACATGTACCACGCACATCTTGATTCACCACCGTGACGTTTGTCATGTTGTACCATTAGCCCTTCATTTATTATCTTTTTCTTGGTGCTCTTTTGGCGGCCTTGTGCTAATGAAATCCATACGTCATCATTGTCGTTTTTTTCTTTAACTGTGATGTTTGTTCACCCGTAGCATTGGGATGCCTTTGAGAGGTATGACAGGAAGACTGCACTGTAGTAAAGCTCTCATGCGCTGTGGAAATTCACGTAACAGTCCCATGCTTCATGTGCCGCCTCTCTGAAACACAACAGCCATTGTTTTTTCTGGCTGACCAAAGCCATTTCAGAAGGGAGTTCATCATTAAAAGGGCCCTGAAACATTTTTCTAACTAATCATAGAGTGACCTCACGATTAAAGTATGTCTCCTCATGAAACTCCTGCCAGAAGAATTTTTCGAATCCTTCAAGTATTAATGGAGTTAGACGTAGTTATCGCACCGATGAGAGGCTTTCTCTCTGATTTCATCTTCAGTAGCTTGCTGGAAGCTGCACAGGGGAGAAGACAATGGGGCAAAGCCCCGCCCAAAAGTCGAGTGTCTCGCCGGCGAGAGGGCTCATCGCTGTACCCCTCTGGTGGCCACGGTAGACTGCGCTATGCAGCGTGCCGCTGCTATCGCGGAGGCCAGGCGCAGGAAATCCAGCTACTTGCAACTTTAATGGTTAGACTGGCAGCGAAAAGATGAACTAATTTTTCTCACCATTTGATATCATAGACGTATGCATTTTTCATTTACTTAACTGAACATTAGCACTAACAGTATTACCGGGAATCTTTGCACAATCACGAAATCAGCTGTTGGCGAGTCCAGCTGCATGTGATGATGCTTCATATGATGACCTTGCATGACATTGCGGAGGTGAGAGCAAGTGATTTTTTTATTGCTTTTGACATGAGATTGTAAATTTTCTACTACATGCAGCGCAAAGATATTTGGCTCACACGTTCAATGGAGCCTCTTCTACAGATCAGCAATGTTTTTGTACTGTGTTCAAGAAGTGTTTCAGGGCCCCTTTAATATTTCAGGGCCCTTTAATGCAGCTCAACTTGCTGTTCTCTATAGTATGCCTCTTAAATTCTTCACTTACAGCCTTGGAACAGGCACGGAGCGTTTGGAAAAAAAAAGGACAAAGAGGGAGAATGGCAACACGAGTGCTAACTTTCAACAAATGTTTGAAAGCGGCGCACAATTAACGATGAATAGAATAGAAAAGCTGTCACACCATACTTGCAGAAAATATTGCATAACTGGGAAAGGCTGATGGAACGTGACAATGTTAAAGTAGCTTTTTTTTTGCCTTATGCAAACTACAAAGAAATTAAGTTCATAAGACACGCAGCTGCAAAGAGCAGCATAGAGCACGCTTTGTGAATTGCGTGAAAGTATTTGTGTACAAAGTGCCTCTTTTCTGTGGCAAGAAGTATGTCTGGCAGACAAGCTATTTCCTCCCTGTCACAGTTTTGGTAGTGTTGAATTCTTTGCTGCGACTATGACGTGGCAACATTAAATTTAGAATTTTACGCCATTTTTTTGTTTAGATGTGCCACATGGCGCAAAGTGATGCAATGTGCTGTGCACTTTCTTGGTGACTGCAGGTGCCCGAAATCCACTGGGACCTGACTACGAGGCGTGTTATGACCATGCAGTTCTGCGAGGGTGGCCAGGTTAACGACAAGGCCTACATGGAGAAAAATGGCATATCGCCTATGGAGGTTGGCTGGTTTGACATGTTGAATCTCAGCGTTGCTCTAGAAATGGGAGCAAGATGCGGCGTGTGGTTTAAAGCCCTAAAGCAATCCGTGGGCTGTCAGAGACACCATAGTTACAGATTAAACACCTTCCAGCGATCAGCCACTGGAAGGCATACTGTTTGAAATGAATAGGCGGGTTCACTGTTCACATACGGAGTTCGAAGCTTTCTACCCACGTGCGAGAACGCAGACAAACTTTGCACACATGCCTGCAGTAGTTGCTGGCTAGTTGACTGTGGACCCGGACCACGCTTCAGTGGCCATCAAGATAACTTATGTGCATGATCACGCGACCGATCACTGATGAGCCACTCGTAGGAACATGTTAGCGACAAACTGTCTATGAAGGTTTGTGCCCCTTATCACACTGGCTGGCAGCAAATTTTTGTCACAACCGCACCATTGGCCACGCTGTCTAGGTCGGTAGGTCTAATCAAAGCTATGTCATCAGGTATCGATGACTAAGTTGCAGTTACCAAATCAATGCAGATCTATCCACAGCGGTCGCGTGACCTTCAGAAAGCCGACAAACCACCTCGCCAATGAAAGCAACTGCACAGGATGACCGTTGCATGTTCCTGACCGCCATATTTGTGAAATACCATACGGTTATCCGCCAACATAGCATAGTGGCCCCTCGTTCCAAACACCATTTGTAGGCACACAACGGTCTCTTTTCGTAGCCTTGAGCGACCCCTCAGAAGAGTAAGTTTGGGTTTACATGGAGTACTCAAAAATATCATGTGACAGAACGCTGATCTGTGGCTGCAGACGCATTTACATAGGCGGCAAATGGAAGCGAATGAAAAAAATGGAGGGGGCAGAGATATTGTGAGTACTAGCCCATGGGCTTCCCGATTTGAGAGCTTTTTACTGTCGACGCTGAATGTAGTCGACGTGTGTGGTGCCGATCACCACATGGAGCAGTGCCAAGTGACGTGATGTGCATTCCCCGCTTTTGTCTGTTGCGCAGATTGGCCTTAATGAGATGATGATAACCTGGGGAAACCACCAGCCATAAAGATGGAAAAACACTCCTATTTTTTGGAAGAAAGTTGGAGAGCAATGCATTCTAAGCAATAGAATGCATTGCCATTATGCTCAACTTCACTGTTTCTTCAGCTAGCTTCCAAGAAAAGAAAGCACTTAATTCTATTTGACAGACATTCTATCGATAAAAAATGTTTTCCAAACTTCGTATACGAACCGAGTTGTTAGCAGTGCTAGCATACTAATTTTGGTGTTCCCTTTAATAAGAGTAAGAGCATATCATGCATCTCGTTTTATAGGCACCTAAGTTACTGATAGATAGCAAGATTCTTTTTATGTAATGCGATTAGCCTCTTGAGCATGTGCAGCACTTTGTTGGTGCAAAATTTGGAAGCATAAAAGTTTGTGTTAAATTTTCTCATAGTCGATTCAATATTCAGCATTTTTTTCTTATTTGATTCAATATTCGATTTGGAATCTACTATTTAGCATTCGCGCACACCTAAAAAAAAGGTATGGGCCCATGTGTTATGAAGCCAACACTGGGCTTTTTTGATTATGCAGTCCCGGACTGTCCGCAAACCGTTTGTGGCTTCCATCTGACTAGCCCTGACAGAAGAGCACGTGAAAGTCACGTGATCCAGCTTTTGGAGACTGTCCGCGGTTTTGTTAGAAAACACCGTGACCGGAAGTCATTCTCCTTTCTGCCGTCGTTTGCTTAGCTACTCGTAGATGGTCCCTTACCCAGCGAATTCATCAACATGGTCTCCAAAGTGGTGCAGTCTCAGCGGCCACGTCGCCGACACAACCATAAAAGTTTCATAGTGGGATCGCAGCCTCAATACATCGAACGTGTTCGCTAAGCACAGTTTATGTCGTGCTCTTGCTGTTCGTGTAACTTAACCGCTGTGTGGCATTGGTAGCTCATTGGCAGTGAAATTTAAGCGGAATTTCTACACGGACACAAGCTAAATCGCTGCTCGGTCACATCGCTGTTCACGCAGAAAGCACCCGTCGACATCCTCAAAGCTTGCGAGACCGGGACGGTCTCACAAGGCCCGACATGTATGTAGGACAGAGCACACATACACCATCTACTAATCCTGCACATCAAAAAGGAGACGCTCGAACTTGGCAACAGAAGGGCTGAACATATACAGTTAAACATCTATATAATGAACTTCTCGATATAACAAAGTATTTAACTTTTCATAACCTCTTGTCCATAGAACGCCATGTATAACAAACTGTGTTTGTATGCCATTTCAGTACAACAAAATTTCACTGCTGCAAAGCAATGCCAAGATAATAAATGGAAACTTCCGCGGATGCAATTGGTCAAGTCATTGATTTACAAGCGGCTGGTTGCAAATGCACTTATGAAATCATGCGCCACGCGACAAGAGAAAGTGGAGCAGCTTCATGCTCTGTATAAAGTCCAAGTGCAATAAGATCGTATCATGCCCTGTGCACTATGTGCAAGGGTGAGAAAAGAAATGTTGCCACCTTCCTGCGTGAGCAGTAGGAAAGAGCGGTAGGGAAGCCAGCTCGTGCTATCGCAATCAAGCGCATGCGAGGGGACACGGGAGGTGGGGGGAAGTTGGTGCGCATCTCGGCCATGGCTGTAAGCCCGGCTGAGCGTGTACGCAGCCATGCACCCTGCTTTAGAGGTAATCTGCCGTGTGTGCAAGGAGTGGGCGTGCCGACACGGCATGGCACCATGTAAACTGTCTTACCACGCATTAAGTATTGGAGGTTGCGTAATCTCAAGTTTCGGTGACCCATTAAAGTGAGAGGCAGACGTAGCATTCACTCCCCGCGGCTGGCACTTTTCCTGATAGCGTCGTCCCAGTGCAAGCGACGCTGTCAGCCATGGGGGCAGAGTGCACGCAAAAGCATAGCTGGCTTCACTTACTGCATTTACTCGAATGCAACGCAACCACGATTGTAACGCCAGGGTCGACCTTTCAGTCCGTAAAATAGAAAGAAATAAAACTGCGAATGCAACACGAGATGAACGGAAAGACAAATGATACCTTTTTTTTTTTTTCAAGTTTTGATTTGGACACGAGTTCTCTTCACTTGTCATCGTCGTCTGAGAACGGAATGAAGCTTTTATTGGATGGTATTCTCGGGCAATCACATTGCGAAATGATTTCACTTTCACAAAAATTTGCGTGACTCAGCACCGAAAGCGTCCCGGACAAGTGTTTCTCGCGCTGTTCCAAGGTCGTTATCAGTGCCAAGAGTGCTGTCAGCCATATAGATTGTGGAGTTCAGTGCAGAAACGAATCAAGTCTCGCAAAAGCGAAACAATTTTGTGAAAGTGATTGCCCAAGAATCAAGCCATTCAGGTCGTCGAGCTTGTTTGAGATTAGGTATGTCTTAAAAGACGGCAAACCATGTCATTTGGGGACAGTACCATGCTACTACGAGGCCCTTCTGATCGGCCTCACAAAGGGCCTCCCATTGGTGCCACCATCCGAGAATTGTTGACTCATTGATGTTGTGGCGACGAGCGACCACGTAGACCGTTAAAGTCTCGGGCTCTCGCAGGAGAGGAAGAACCGACAGTCCGTCTCTTAGCGTAGCATTCTTTTTAATGATCTCCTTCGGAACGCTAGCCCGTGCCGGAGCGCCAGCCGCTCGAGCCTCGAGTAGACGCGAGCATCTACGTCATCCCTCGTGCGACGCCGATGCTGCTGCCGCTACAGAGGGCTCCCCCCCCTAGAGAGGAGGAAAGTTCGACGAACGATGGAAAGTCCACGTGACGCGGCGTGTCTTGGCGTTGGTCTTGGGTGTCACGTGCACTGGCGGCGGCGAAGGATGCAGCAGGGTCGCATCGCATACTGGTGGAGCTGATGGCATGGGTGCTTCTATGTAGGCGGGTTTGAGACGTTCCAGGGCAATTGTGTCTGATCGGCCGTTGACATTCACGACGCTCTAGAACACAATATGGCCCGGAGTAGTGTGGTTGCAAAGGCTTCCGCACGGCACAGTTACGCACGAAAACGTGGGTAGCAGAGCTGAGTGCGGGAGAAACGTACGGGGACCTTGCTTCTTGTGAACGTGTAGGCACGGGGCGCATCTGGCTGAAGAAAGCTTGCAGTTCGGCAACGTAGTCGGCAGGTGATGGCATAGGCGTTTGGGGGATGGCGACAAAGAAATCGCACGGAAGGCTAGGTGGGTGCCATAGACTAGCTGAGCACAGGAGCAACCTAGGTCACTCTTGAGTGCGGCTCTGATGCCAAGTAAGACAAGGGGCAAATGTAGGACCCACTTCTCCGGCGATTCATGTGCCATAAGGGAGGCCTTGAGATGCCGGTGAAAACGTTCAACTAGTCCATTGGACTGAGGGTGGTAAGCAGTTGTGCGAAAACGTGTCGTTCCGAGTAGTTTGAGTAGCTCGTTGAAAAGTGCTGAGTCAAACTGCCGACCGCGATCTGTGATTATTGTGTATGGGCAGCCAAACCTTGCGATCCACATAGACATGAAAGCTGCTGCAACAGTGGGCGCTGAGATGTCAGATATAGGTGTAGCTTCTGGCCACCGTGTATAACGGTCGATGCATGTCAGTATGTAGCAGTAGCCTTTCGAGGGTGGGAGAGGGCCGACGAGGTCCAGGTGTATGGTGTCAAAACGAGCATCCGGTGGAAGAAAAGACTTGGCAGGCGGAATGGGGTGACGCTGGATCTTCGAACGTTGACAGACAAACAGCAGCGAACCCAGTCACGAACTTGCGCGTTTAGCCGAGGCCAAACGAAACAACTGGAAAGGAGCTTCTGTGTCGCGCGTATGCCAGGGTGCGACAGGTTGTGCACGGTTTCGAATAGACGTCTGCGAAGGGATGCCGGAATGTATGGTCTAGGTGTGTCGTTAGAAGTGTCGCAGACGACGGATGTACCAGCTGGGGTCACAACGACGTCTTCCAATTTCAGGGACGTTGAAGAATTCCGGAGTGTACGAAGTTCAGTGTCGTCATGCTGTTGACTGGCGAGTAAGTCGGCCTCGATGATGAAAGGTTCCGATGTCAACGTGGAAACGACATTGACACGACTGAGGACGTCGGCTGGAACGTTGTTGTAAACTCGGAAATGTAGGAAAGGTGGCGAACCTCGCGGGGCGAGTAGCAGGACGCCGAACGATTCATTGCATGCACAAGGGGCTTGTGGTCCGTCAAGACAGTGAATGCACGGCCTTCGAGGAAATGGCGAAAATGCTTGATAGACAGGTAAACAGCGAGTAATTCACGGCCGAACACGCTGTAGCGGGACTGCGCAGGCTTCAGTTTCTTGGAGAAAAAAGCGAGTGGATGCCACGCATTGTCAATGAATTGCTGCAGAATGGCACCAACGGCGTTGTTTGAAGCGTCGGTCATGATGGCAGTGGGTGCGTCTGGCTTTGGGTGTCTAAGCAGCGTGGCGTCGGCGAGGGCAGACTTGACTCTTGTGAGAGCGTCGGTGGCCTCTTCAGTCCACTGAAGCACTTGTTTGCGTTTGTTTACCAGGAGGGCGTCTAGCGGAGCCATAAGTCGTGCGCACTCGGGAATGAATCGGCGGTAGAAATTGACGAAACCGAGAAACTGGCGAAGCTTGTTGAGTGTGGTCGGTCGGGGAAGGTTTTCGATGACGCGAATCTTGGATGGCAGTGGTCGAATGCCGTTAGCGTCGATGATATGACCGAGGAACTCGAGTTCGGTTTGACCGAATTCACTCTTGGCGGCGTTGATGACAATTCCTTTACTGGCAAGCCGTGAAAACAACAACCGCAAATGGTGAAGATGTTCTTCTGCCGAAGAGCTTGCGACGAGATGGTCGTCAATGTATGCAAAAACGAAAGGCAAACCTCGGGTGACGGAATCAATGAAACGCTGAAAGGATTGGCCCGCGTTCCGTAAACCGAAAGGCATGCGGAGAAATTCGAAAAGACCGAAGGGTGTGGTGATGGCGGTCTTGGGAATGTCTTCTTCAGCGACCGGTAGTTGATGGTAGGCGCGAACGAGATCGATCTTAGAAAAGATCGTCGCACTGTGCAACGCTACCGTGAAGTCCTGAATGTTCGGTAGAGGGTAGCGATCAGGAACGGTGACGTTGTTTAGTGCTCGGTAATCACCGCATGGGCGCCAGTCTCCCGTCTTCTTAGGCACCATGTGAAGTGGTGATGCCCAATTACTGGAGGAAGGGCGGATGATGCCAAGTTGCAGCATGTGTTCGAACTCCGCGCGAGCGATCTTGAGTTTCTCCGCGGACAAACGCTGGGGTTGGAAGTAGACCGGTGGGCCGGAGGTGACGATGTGATGGCACACGTCATGTTGTACCGGTTGCGTCCAGTCCGGCAGGCGTGTCAAAGTGGGAAACTCGCGTAGGAGCGCGGCGAAAGGTTCGTCCAACATGGCAGAAATAGGCGCCATGGGCGATGTGCCTGATGATGGGACGCCGGGAACGGATAGCTGGGTCACGGAGTCGATGAGACGGCGTCGTTGGATGTCCACAAGGAGTCCGTAGTTATGCAAGAAGTCTGCTCCAATGACTGCATGACGGACGTCTGCAACCAGGAAGATCCAGCGGAATGCTCGTCGAAGGCGAAGGTTTAGCATGACGGAGCGTGACGAGAAAACTGGAATCCTGGTGCCGTTGACGGCTTGCAAAAACGACACAGGAGTCGCTTTTCGGTCGGAGCGCTGGGCGGGGAGAATGCTGACGTCAGCACCTGTGTCGACTAAGAATCGTTGTCCCGTAACTCTGTCCGTCACGTAGAAAAGGCGACTTGTGTGTTGGGCCGGACCACTCGTCACCGTTAGAGGTCGGCCGGCCTGTTTCCCTGCCAAGCGCAGGGACGCCGACAGTGACGAGCGTCGTTTCCAAAACGGCGGTGGTAGTAGCAAACGCCAGGCGCTGTAGTTGAGGTTTCATTTTGAGTGCCCGTGCGTCTTGATCTGCTGGAACTACGGCTGCGTGGGCAATGAGACGCGCGGCGATGTTCCGCTCCACAGATGATGCGTTCCAGGCGCTCACACAAGGAGTCGAGCGGAGATTGCACTGCGGAAGAGCAGGGAACAGTTTGCAGAGCGGTTGTATTGTCACCCGGAGACGGTGACGTGGCTGCGATGGTTGGGGTGGCTACTTCCATGACTTTGTCGGCCAAAGCGGCAAGTCCGGTAAGGTCCATGGTAGAGGCTGTCGCCAGGACCATCTGCACGTTAGCCGGGAGTCGTTGCAAAAACAGTTCGCGCAACAGCGTGTCGTCGATGGATCTCGCGTTGTTTCCGAGCAGCTGGCTCATTCGGCGAAAAAGTTGACTAGGGTGTCGGTCGCCGAGTTCTTCAGCGGACAGAAGCTGCTGGATGCGAGAACGTTGTGAAGCTGCTGTGCGCTGTAGCAGTGCTGCCTTGAGATCGTCATAGGCGGCGGCAGACAATGGGGAGTTCAGCAAATCTGCCACCTCGTCAATGGCGGCGGGCGATAGCGCTGCGACGGCGTAATGGAACTTCGAGGCTTGAGAGCGGATACCAGCGACTTGCAATTGCGCTTCGGCCTGAAGAAACCACGCCGAAGGATGCTGGTCCCAGCACTGTGGGAGGCGGACAGCGATGGCGGAACAGGAGGGCTCACCGCGTTCCTCGGATGGGTTCTGGCCTTGAGCTCTCATAGCGTCGGTCTGGTCCATGGTCGTCTCTACCACAGGAGCGTATGGCAGTATCATGTCCGGGTCACCAAACTGTGGCGACGAGCGACCATGTAGACCGTTAAAGTCTCGGGCTCTCGCAGGAGAGGAAAAACCGACAGTCCGTCTTTTAGTGTAGCATTCTTTTTAATGATCTCCTTCGGAACTCTAGCCTCTGCCGGAGCGCCAGCCGCTCGAGCCTCGAGTAGACGCGAGCGTCTACGTCATCCCTCGTGCGACGCCGATGCTGCTGCCGCTACAATGTCGAGCCGCCGAGCCACAACAGAGTTTCCCAGGCCCTCGGCCATTAAACTTAATATTGTCTCTCGAAGCGATGATGTTGTGAATTGACATAGTCAAATCACAAAAGGCCACAGGGTAATGCAGCAACCATAACCATAACACCAGCCTTGTACAAGCATAGCTGGAATGGTGCATATTCCAAAAAAAAAAGTTTTGATTTCAGTCGACTTTATGGATTGAGTCAAGACGTAAACGTATGGGTTGTCGACGTAACGTTGAAATCCGTAGACTTGAGAATACTTGTTTTAAAATGGTAAATTTTGCCGTTATTCGAATATAACGCGAAGGTCGAGTTCAGGCAACGAAAATCATGAAAAGAAGTCTCATTGTTACAATTGAGTAAATGCAGCAACTCATGCCGCCGAGAAAGTACTGTTGATGTACGTGCCATGAAACCGTATCATTTGTCGCCGACTCCCAAAATTATAAAACTGAATTGTTTCTCATTCAAATTTGCTTTTCTCGATTGCCTGACATTTGGAAAATTCTGTAGCCCCTGCTACATCTATGAGATCCTCTTCTTCCGCTTGCACCAGCTGCCAATGGTGCATGCTCTCCCCGTCTTGAGACTCTCTCCCCGTCGGCGGCTCCTGGAGAGACACAAAGAGCAGGCGCCAGACAGAGAGCAACTGGAGATGACTTCAGACTGTGCTGTGCACAAGTCCCTGTGAAATGAACTACATTTCATGTTTTGAACGTCTTTATTATGGCTACCGAGGACATAACATTGACGATGAGACAGTGAACTTCAAGCTCACGTTGACCTGCATCTGTGCTATGCAATGGCAACACATGCACTGGGCCGACTACCAGAGTTCAATGATGCATCATGGACGTTGTGTTTTGGATGCCTCCAGTTTTACTTCGAAGCTAACAGCATCACGGACCCCAACAAGAAAAGGGCGCACATGCTGACGCTATGCGGTGAGCAGACATATGACAGCGTCTGTGCCCTGGAGCAGCCAAGCAGCCCAGCTGAAGTGGCCTACAACGACATTGTTGCAGCAATTCAGAAACACTACGACTTGCGACCATGCTAGGTCTTCAGCCGAGCTCGCTTCCAACAACATGACCAGTTAGAGGCAGAGACGGTAAGAGCCTAGGTCATGGCGCTGAAGACCCTGGCTGCCGACTGCAACTTCGGGACTCTACACACAATGGCTAGTACACCAGCAGATGCTGGAGAGCAGACAGCGTCACTAGCATCACCTGCCAACCTTGGACTTACTGCTTCCCTTGGACATTACGTTGTGTGACTGATTCATGTGCAGCTACGGGATGATATCCTGCAACAGATTCTTTGCTGAGAGTGATCTATTATTGCTACTGTGGACATGAAAGAGAGAGAGAGAGAAACAACTTTATTGAGCCGAGCTCGACATCTTCTTAGATTCCGTCTATGAAAGTGGTTCCCTCTTCATGGGACCCATATGCTTCCCTAGCTGCCTGGCCTCTGGAGATGAGGATGAGCTGGTCTTCAAGGGCGGGGCTGGTTAGCAAGGTCTCCCATCGCTCGGTAAGGGTGGATGAGGGATAGGGTAGGGTAGTGGGGCAGGTAAGAGGTGGGGGGATTGCCTTGACGAAATCGCATGCTCCAATGACCTGTTGGAGCATGCCTAACTGAGTCTTGCAGAAATTACATTCCTTCCCGTACCTTTCCGGGTACATCTTGTTTTGAAGGTAAGAGTGCGGGAACGATCCTGCCTGTATCTGCCTGTAGATTGCTTGCTGTTCTCTGCTAAGCGATTTGTGAGGATTGGGGTAACGGCGCCTCTCCGTCTTGTGATGGTTCGTAATGTCCCTATAGCTAATTATGGACTGTGGCTCACTTTCCTCTACCCGGTGTTCCATCTCTCGGGCGAACTGGTGGGCAAGTTCGTTGCCCTCCAGCCCAGGGTGAGCCGGTGTCCATATCAACTCTACCTTCCTTTCAGGTACGTCGCGTTTACTCTTGAGAATATCTAGTGCTGCAAGAGACACCCACCCCTTTCTGTAGCTGTTGCACGCCTTTTGTGAGTCAGTGACAATTCTTCCCACCTTGGGTTGCGCGAGTTCTAGCGCTATCGCGGCCTCTTCTCCCACCTCCGGAAAAGACGTCTTGATGGAGGCGCAGGTTACGAGCACATCCCGCGTCGTAACTGCCAGCGTGGCTTTCGATGAAAACTTGGGTAACGAAGCGTCTGTGAAGAGAGTGACCCCCTCTTCCTCTTCTACTATTTGATCTAAAGTCTCCGTCAAGGCTGCTATACGAGCCGCTCTGCGGCTGTCGTTACGACCCGACCTCACGTTTCGAGGCAGCGGCTTGCCGTCGATTTTATGCGCCCACAACCTGGGCAACGGCCCCATTTCCTTCCGCTTTGCCTCTTGCCAGCCTAACTTGGCAAGAATGCGATGTCCCGCCGAAGTTTGACTGAGTCGAACTCTTTGATTAGACAGATGAGCTTCTATTAACTCTTCAACGACATTGTGCTTGGCCATACCGAGAAGCTTGTTGGTCGAAGAATGCTTCGGCATGCCCAGCACCATCTTGGTTGCCTTGCGTATAATGACGGTCAACTGGTCCCTGTATTTCTTGAGTAACTTGAGGTACAGCACCGCGTAAACGATGCGCGACGTCACGAAGGCCTGGATGAGCGTCAGTGCATCATCCTCCTTCAATCCTCTTTGTCTGTTTGTGACTCTTCTGATCAAGTTCGAAATTTGTTCCGTTGAAACCTTGATTTTGTCGATCAACGCCCCCGCCTTGCCATTGTTCTGGAAGATGACACACAGGATACGTGCTTGCGTGGTTGGCGTTTTGGTCATCCCATCGATGGTGATGCGGACGTTCTCTTGGTCGCCTTTCTTTCTTCTTAGCTTGATGATGAGTAACTCTGACTTCTGTGGCGAGGAACTGAGGCCACACGATTTAGCGAACTAGTGCACGGTCTCTGCCACTCTCTGAAGGGTCTCCTCCATCCAACTCTCTGACCCTGCCCTCGACATCCACACAGTGACATCATCTGCATAGAGAGCGTGATCTATGCCCTCTATGTCTTGAAGCAAAGCCGGGAGAGGTAGGAGTGCCAGGTTGAAGAGAAGCAGCGAAAGAACCGATCCTTGCAAGGTGCCTCTGTCTCCCAGGGCTATCAGTTTCGACTTCTCTAATTTTGATCGTTGCCGTTCTATTGCTTAAGAAATCCTGCACATACTTGAACGTTCGCTTTCTGCACCCCGTTTGGAGCAGGTTACGGAGAATACTTTCATGTGTGACACTATCGAAGGCCCCCTTGAGATCGAGCGCTAGGATAGCTCTTGGCGTACTAGTCTTCGCTTGCTTGATAACCAGCTTGTGTAGTTGCACCAAGACGTCTTGCGTGCTCAGGTGCCTCCGGAATCCGTACGTGGTCGGTGGCGTCTGATCAGTGACGTCCAAATGTCTCTGTAGTCTCTTGAAAACCATACGCTCGACCACCTTCCTTACACACGATGTGAGGGAGATGGGGCGCAGATTGTCGACGTGGGGTGGTTTCCCGGACTTGGGAATGAAATGCACCTCTGCTTCTTTCCATCCTTTTGGTAACGAACCCTTCTCCCAGGACCCGTTGGCGAGGTTTAGCAGTTCAGCTCAACTTTTGTCGCTCATATTTTTTAGCATCTTGTATGTAATGCCATCAATTCCCGGTGCGCTGCCTTGATTACTTTCATCGATGGCCGCAACCAGCTCCAGTTCGGTGAAGGCTTCGTCCATCTCGACGTTGCTATCCCCTTCATACTCGTGAGTCGGGTTACCACTCTTCTCGGTCTTGAGGTATTTACTTGTGAGTTCACGAATGAGCTTCTCCCCGTCCCCGTTGTAACTGTTGATCGTTCTTTTGAGATCTCAAGCACATGCGCTCTTGCTTTTTAACGGACCTATGAGGTGCCGTAGCAGCTTCCAAGTCTTCTTCGTAGACAGTGTGCCTTGCAGGTCGTCACACATCTTCATCCAATTTTTCCTGCATAGTTCCGCATACTCAGTCACCTGCTTGTTGAGCGCGTGTATACGTCTGCGATGCTTCTTGTTATGTCTTAGCCTCTTCCACCTTCGAGTAAGACCGTGCCTGGCCGCCCACATGTGGCTAAGCCTGCTGTCTACGAAGGCAACTTGCGTAGTCGTAGTAATCTTGTGCGTAAATTTCTTAACAAATTTGTGTTGCTTTTTGGCCCACGCCTCATACGTCTTGGTGTCTTGGTCTTCGTCCTCGCCTTCACTGTCTGCGCTTCTATGTAACCGGTCCCAGTCTGTAATGTTGGCTTGACCCAGTTTTGCCTTGATGTCGGTCCCCCCAAGGGTTACACAAATGATGCCATGATCTGAGCCAAGATTTTCCCCCGTGTTACACCAAGTTATGTCGAGGTTCCCCTGAACTAGCGTCAGATCAGGAGTGGTGTCTCTGACCGTGCTAGTGCCTGTCCTGGTTGGTACGCCCGGTTCGTTAACTGCCTCCATGTCGTGACCCTCTATAGCTTTTACCAATTGGTTTCCTCTTTTGGACGAATATTTGTAACCCCACATTGTGTGGGCCGTGTTGAAACTTCCTAGCACTAAAATCGGTCTTGTTCTTGCTTCTTTAATGCAGTCCAATATGGTGCCTTCAAAGTCAATGACCCTGCTGGACGGTCGACAATGAGCATTCAGGACGAAAATGTTCTTGTCATCCCCCACTCTTCTGCTGTGAATTTCGATGAGCGTGTGTTCGTAGCCTTGCTGAGCGGTCATGTTCTGTGTGGCCGCCACATTGCTGCGGACCAAGATCACAGTACCCTTTTCGCTAGGGTCCGTATACATACTGTATCCCGCGAGCTTGGCCCGGCCGTTGGTCTCTTGTAACGCTAGGATACCTGGTTTCTGGTCCAATTTATCAATGTATAGTTGTAACTCCCTTATCTTGTTTCTAATACTCCTACAGTTCCATTGAAGTAACGTCGCAGTCTCTTTCTGCTTTCTTTTAGTCTCCATTTTCTACTTTTTGAGCGGTAGATTTGTGCACGGAACCAATTTTTCACAGCCTGACCCGTAGATTAAGTCGGGATGACTTCATCTTGGCAACGGTGAGATGCTTATTTTTTGCATCCAACGTCATGACTCTAACGAAGAGTTGGCTGCATTTGGCCTCCACATTGTCCATTCTTACTGCTAGACTGTTCACTGGCGCAGACATTCGAGAAACTTGGCTGGAGATTTGCGTAAGCATGTTCATGACCGACTCCATTGTCGAAGAAATGGCGGCCTCGGCCTTCTCTTCCTCTATAGTAACAACTGCCGTTTCTGTCTGTGGAGCTTGCGTCACTGACTGCGTCAACGCCGGTGACGTGATCAGCGCCGGAGCAGCGCTGGTGGTGTCTCTCTTGGGGACTTCGCTTTTAACTGCACTGACGTCATTATCACTGTTCTTTGTTCTACTGAGCATCTCTATACGCTCCATCATTGCCTTTATTTGATTGTTTTGGCTCTTGATTTTATTGTTCTGCCTCTCTATCATCTGCTTGAGTTCCAAACAGTGTCTACACTCGTCTCTGGAAGGGCAGGAGGAGTGTAGGGGAGGGAAATTGCTATTGTTGAGAGTGATGGGAGACCCCGCTGCCCAGCTCACCTGTTTCTCAGTGCCGTTGCTCTGCCGGATCTTCGACTTGGACCTCGGAACAAGATTCGTGCCTGCAAGCCCCAGCTGCCGATGTTGACATGGTATCGCTCGTGCTTCTCCCTCGCCTTGTCTGGGAGCGGCTGCGACGCCCGCCCGGCGGCTGCCACGCTGTCTGCTGCCATGCTGGCCCCCTCGGCTGCTGCCGCTGCTACTGCACCTCTTCTCGTTGCTGACGTTCCCAACGCCGTTTATGAACGACATATGGCGTCTTGAATCTCGCTGTACACTCCTTGTCCGCGGTGAGGTGGTTGCCCCCACAGAGGCTGCACTTGGGGTTACTGCAAACGTGGCTGTCTTCGGGATTCTTTATGTCGCAACCACGGCATATCTTGTCTTCGGGGTTAGGACAAATGTCCATCCGGTGACCAAAGCAACCACACCGGTAGCACATATCGATCTGCTTGCGATACAGCAAACACTAGACCAGCAGGTTGCCGTATCTGATGTAGTTCGGGACCTTGTCGCCATCGAATGCGATGACCACCCGCGTCGTCTTGCCGATATGGTTGGCTTGCATAGCAGTGGGATTATACTCTTGAACGATGTAGTCGTTGATTTCTTGAATAGTGTTCGTCATCGGGACACCCCTGATGACGCCCTAACGGTGCCGTGGGGGGCGGTCTCGTAGGCGCTGACTTTGTGTGCCGTGCCGTTGAAAGTGAAGCTTCTGACTGCCGAGCAGCACTCTGCATTCTCTTGTTTAGACGTACTGATAACGACTATGTTTTGCTGTTTGTTCTGGCAGATAACATCTTGCGTCCCCTCCTCGCCACTCACGTTTGCAGCTGCGACGATGACTCGGCTGATCTCGAATATAGATACATCCCCAAGTTTCAGACCTCCCCTGGGATGCATGACGATCTTGATATCTTGCCTCTGCAACACAGGCATCCTCGCTGCCTTGAGTAGCCTGCTGTTGAAATTTTTCCGCTGCGGGTGACGATGCCCGGCAGCCGCCAGCCCCCCATTGACCAGTGTTAGACTTAGCTTGCTCTCTTGCTTCTGGATCTTCTTCTCCCCGTCAACGCGCCAGCCAAACTTCTTGGAAACTTCCTCCGGCATTATTTCTTCACCTTCCACTTCTACTCGCATAGTGGACGCCATTTTATTGAAGCACTTCGCCTCTAGGTCCTGGCAAAGTCGATGGCCCCGCCAGAGCACGCCTAAGCACGGCCGCTAGGCCCTGCTTTCTTTAGGCTTAGCTCGCAGCGACACTGTGCTCGTAGAAAAAAATCCTCCTAAATCGGAGAAAAATGGTTTCCCACCTCAAATTTTGGTATCCACACGGTCCTTGGAACTTCACGGATGCCGTTGTGTGAGAACTTGCATGAGTTGGGGTGAATTACCGGGCCTTTTGCCGAAAAATCGAGAAGCACATGTGAGACGCGTCCACTACTACTTCTTCCCTCATGTGTGACCCCGCGGACATGAACAGCCCCTTTTTGTGTAAGAAAAATTGATTGGTGACTGTACTTATTTGCATAAAAGTCGAATTTCAATAGAACAAAATTTTGATATAACAAAGCAAATTGTTGATTTTACTGCCTTCGTTATATCGAGGTTCAGTTGTATGTCAACAAAAATGGGCAAAGGTTTGATTATATTCCACCCCAGCTACCGGCATGAAATAGCCACATGCAATATATGCTTCTTCACCCACCAGGTTCACTCACCTGAACAGAAAAATGTACCTGTTTACTGCACATATAGCAATAAGCATGACATATTTTGTCAAACACATCAAGGAAAGTAAATCTGTGCACGTGATTGCTGTGCTCCTCTCGTAAAAGACACAAACACTAAAGCTGCAGCAATTAGACAGCTCGTAAGAACTCGCATGGTGGCACAGGAAGCACTGATGTAACGGAAGCAATAGCTGAGTGCACGATCTTGGCTCTTGAATGCGCGAAGTATGTAAAAACACACATGTCCTTCACAACATGGCGTCAAATGCTGTGCACATCTTTTTAAGACAGCAGTCATCTCTGTTAGCTGCTTGCACAAGTTCAAGCAAATATCTGCCGACAGCTCTGAGACTGTGCAGACAGTTCGTGACTTCCGGTCCGTGAAAAACAAATGCGATTCTGGCAGCTCTGGGACTTGTGGGCGGGGCTTCCGAAGCTGTTTGAGAAAATCAAATGCGAGACAGCAGTCCCAAGTAGTTCGGGACTGTCAGGGACTGTTAATCGAAGAGGCCCGCTAAGGCATATATCATGCAACAGTTCTTTGAAGTGTACATTCGCAAGTTAGGCTGAAAGTTTGAGCCTCAGTAGCTCGAAGCGTTGCTGTTCATTGACAACTACAGTGCCCATGCCCTGATCAGCAATCGTAAAGCAATCGAAATCTAATTCCCGCCGCCGAATAAAACCAGCATTTTCCAGCAGTTGGATCAAGGTGTTATCAAGAATTTAAAAGTGCTCTATCGTTCTCACCTGCTGCCCCTCATGATATTTGCTGTGCTTGGACAGTATCATGAAGAGCAGTGTGGACTTGTCGGCCGTGAGCATTCTTGTCGATATGTGAAAAGCAGTTCGGCAGAACACCCTCAGTAATTGTTTCCCTCACGCAAGATTTGCTTTCGGTGCTGAGCCCAAAGTGAGACTCAGCCCACGAACCTGAACTGCCGCCTATTATAACAAGCTCGAATGCAGACATCATTGATGACCTGTGCCGAGCTGGACAATGACAAAATAATTGAACGAGTGCTCTTGTCGTCAAACAGTGACTCTGGCTTGGATGGTGATGGGCCACGGCTTCACAGCCATCACAGGTGGATCTGACTCGGGCCTTTCAAGTCCTGGAGTGGTGATAAAATGGCACTGACAGAAATACAGACGGGCTTGGTTGCATGTAAGAGGATGTGCATCCAGCAGTGATTTAAGCATTTCTTTTTTTTTTTTGCACATGCACCCTAAAGTGTCAACAAAAAATATTTTTTTAGGACATTCAATATTTCAGCCTGATTTATGTACCTGTGGAGTCCGAATTATCAGTTGTCGACTAGATCGCATTTTTTGATGCGATCTGAGAATGAACATGAGTGGCCCATTTTCTAGTTCATAGCCGATGTTCACAGTGAAACTTGTTGCTCTTTTGGCATCACTTCCTTCCTCCCTCCCAGGTGTCCAACCGTCTGGGTCAGCTGTACAGTGAAATGATCTTTGTGCAAGGCTACGTACACTGTGACCCCCACCCGGGAAACTTGCTGGTGCGACAGGGCGACACGGGACCAACGCTGGTGCTGCTGGATCACGGGCTGTACACGGTGGGTGCGGGGCTCACTCCCATTGTCAACTGCTACAGGGGCTAGAAGCATTAGCACTGCCAGCATTGTAATACTGGCAGAATTGGTACTGCCATTGTTGTAGGCTGACAGTACTCATACTGTTAGTAACGTAATGCTGACAGTACCTATTGATGTTGGATTAACAGTACAGTTTAGGAGTCATAGCAGCTTTGAGGCAGGCCTTTTCTCTTCTTCCTTTTTTTGTTCTTGTTTCTGTAAAACTAGTCCTGAAACAGCCCTGTATAGGCTGCTACAGTCGAAACCTGCAACAACAAAATTCTTGCGACAACAAAATATTTTTGTATCCCCATAGAATGCAATGCATTTCATATCTCTCTACAATGAAATGTCACTGTACTACAATCCCACATAAACGAAATTTGCCAGAATGAAACCCCAAATATTTCGTGCTCATGCAAGGCTAGCAGGCTCCAAAATGTGCTCAAATGCAATTGCTCTTGTTTAAAAAGCAACGAAGTGCCATCAGCGATCGTGCCAGAAACACGTCATGGCCGTCATGTTGTTTATTTATCACCCATTTGAAGCGGCAACATGTTGTTACCGACATGTAACGACGGTTTATGCACATCAAATGCAATGTGTAATGTGTGCCTCTGCCAGAAAAATGCAGCAAAAAATTAGGAAATCCATGTCCCACCGACGTGGAATTCTTTATGGCGAGTGCCGCACATCGGGCCATGATCGAGCCGTCGTCCTGCGAATACACAGTCCTGAGAACGCTGGTTTTGGTGCCACCTAACAAGACATCGCATGTGGATTCGCTGCTGGATGTAGATTTGCGCAAAGGGGCCATAATCTTTACTGGCTACCTTCGGGTATACGAGATACGATCACTTTCTCTCTCGGCACCAGACGTGTCAGCGCCTACAGGCAACAGCATGCGCTGCAGAAATGCTGCTGCATTCGTGGAGTGTTGTTGCTCTGCTTCCAGTGCAGAGTTAGCAAAAATCTTGCAAAAGTGATCGCATCTCCAAAAGCAAATGACCGAGAATCCATGGCAGTGCTGCCAGTGCTGATCGACACATACGGCACACTTTGTACTGTCGGCAATGCGGTTCTACATCCTCAAGCAAAGCTTGCCAAAGTAGGCTAACGGAATTTTGACAGTAAAGTTTCGTTCTCCGATGCATTACATATATGTGCTGTCTCATTTCACAACAACGAAATTCTCACAAAGGTGAATTTTTTCACGTTACCTGGCGATTTTGTTATTGCGAGGTTCAACTGCATATGCAGTGGTTTAACAGCTGTGGCAATTGCACCAAAAGCAACCCCTTGCACTATCGTGCCCCGAAATGGCATTTTAGTGGAAAGTTGTGCCTAGCCTCCATCTAAAAAGCATAAGAACGAAAGCGTCGTTCCATTCATGCTGCCTAGCTAGTAAAACAAACCAAAACTTAAAGCGCACTATCGTCATTATCCAAGAGGTCAGCGGAGAGGCCATAGCCATAGATAAACAGATGCTGCCGGTCCCCCATTTGTTGTTCTTGGTCTTTTGTTGCATTTCTATCTGGCCAAGGTTCCTTTGTATCCTCGCTTTGCGATCTTTTTGTTTGTGCTGCAGTTCAGTGTGGGCTGGAGCTTGCTCAAGGAGGCTGTCGAATTAAAAATAAGTTCGGACAATGTCCATTCTCGCAATATTTAGCATGGTTGTTGACAGTGCCACTGTGACACATTAGAATTACCTTGTAATACATGTGCTCAACTGCTGGCACATAATTTGCCATTAGTGGGTACCTTCTTGCAACCCTCATTGATCAGAACAGCAGATCCCATAGTTGTAGTTTGGACTGCGTTCTCTTGATCCAACGTGCAGTTATGCAGGAGAGATTTCGCACATTAGAAGTAAAGAAACCTGTGACCGTTCTGATCGTAAATTTAATTTAGGGGGGCACATTCTATAGCGCGCAGTCTTCCTCTCATGCCCTTGTTTTGTAATGCTTTTTTGTGTGCCTGAAATGCGGCGAACATGCAAACACCTGCTGCAAGTCTTAATGGTGGAAGCGTCTTTATGCTGAATTATATGCGCAGGCACGGCTGTTCTGTAAAAAATTAATGAAACTTGTTCACTCATTTTTATCCTGGATGCTGCATTGATGTGTACAAAACCAGCTTCATTATACTTATTTATGAATTCAATTGAAATTGTGATCACATGGTGTACAGATATACATTTGATACTGTGCCAAAAGATCAAACAGTTGCAGCACTCTATGTGTAAAAATAACAAGAAATTTTAGATGTGAAAACAGGCTTGCTTGCACTGTCAAACCTCTAATCAAATTTGACGTCACAGAATTTCCGGTTTGTCGAAGTGCTTTTAAGTGCCCAACACTCATTCATAGAACTAATGCATTGTTAACCTTGAAGTAAGGAAGCAAATTCAGTGTTGTGCCTTATTTAATAAGTTTTGGGGGGATATGTGGGCAAAGAAAAAGATCACAGGAAACCCGTCGTGTTTGATGCAGCTTTAAAGTCATTTGCACATTGCTACAGTAAGCACATTACGATGCAGATTTGAGGCAGGCTTTTACAAAACTCCCTAATGCAAAGTCATTTTGTTGCAAGCTTAGTTAGGCTCTACCGGATGGCAGCAGCTGCTCTGCTGCACTCGTTTCAGATAGATGCTTGTTTCCACAATAACTGTGTGGGCCCACTTCTGACAATCAAAGAAAACATTTAATCTCAGAGCAGTTTGTTATCATAGCCAGTAAAACTATACAGCTCTATGTTGTGGGCTTGTAAAAGCCAGAAATACAAACACCTGGATGCAGAAATATTCTTCTTTTATTTTTTTTTACATTGCGCAATTTGTAAACTTTTGATGCCGACTGCATATAATTGTGTACAAAGTACCTCAAAGCATGTTAAACAGGGGCAAAAATCAAATTTTAGTGTGTGGCTGTCCTTGCTCTTACACTGCAATTTCTGTGCATTATAAAAGGTATTGCTGTAGAGATGAATACAGCTCTCTCTCTGCACTGTGGTTATCATTATAGTCTTGGCATAGCTTTAGGTCATGACCTGTAGACTTGACCTATAGACCATGACCTTAGAGCAGGCCTGTAGAGGGGCGAGTTGGTCTTTTAAATCTGAGAAGTTGCACTACACTGATTACTAAAGAACAAGACTAATTGCAGACAAAACACGGCACAAAACAAAGTATGCAAATGATAAAGTGAAGTTTATTCTTTCAATGTAAATGGGGGGGGGGCAGCATCGTGTGAACTTATCGTGATCCGCCAGATTTCGGATTCTTTGACATGTAGCAAATCATGCCGAACACAACAATAAAATACCACATACAACGCTTGCTCTTTAGTGTTGACACCTGCTAAACGTGGAGTGGTGATTGAGTCGTGTGACACGCGGACCTTACAGAAACCCAACTGGGGTTGGGAAGCTGGGATAGCCCTGTGTATTATAAATAAAAACTGAAAAGAAAGGCTTTCTATGCAATAAATAATAGATTGATGAAAAACACATGTGCATTCTTAAACTTAGAACCTCACTGGTATTCAGTACAACAGAACATCACTAATTTATTAGTTTTAGAGGGAATGGAAGCAGGGTTGTGCAAATACTAAATAGTAGATTTTGAATCTATTCTGTTGAATTGAATATACAGAAAATTTTCACTGAATTTTATGCTTACTAATATTGAGCAAGAAAACAGGGTGCTGTGAACACTCGGGGACTCCTAGCATGGCATAACAAGAATGCAGCAGGCCATCAGTAACTTGTGTACATATAGATAAAGATATACAGCACAGTCTATTCTATTTAAAGTAAACTCCAAATTAGTAGGTCAGCACTGATTACTGCACAGTTCTAGTATGTGTACATCTGGAAAATATTTTTTTATGAATAGAATTTCTGTTGCATATAATCAAGTGTTGCTTTTTTTTCCTCTGAAACTGATTAATTAGAGATGCTGCGTTGCGTTTAATACCGATGAGGTTCTCAGTTTAATAACAGACCTGTGTTTTACAGCAGTGTTTTACTTGCTGCATAGAAAGTTCCGCTTTCCAGTATTTCTCTAAAGTAGAGAGGGCTACCCAAACTTTACGGCAGGTGAGTTATCGTAAGGCCAGTCTGTGTGACAAACAAAAGGATTGCACATCATGTGACTCAATCACCACTCCGTGCGTAGCCGGCACAGACTGTAAAGACAGGCGTCGTATGCACCATTCCGTTGTCATGTTTGGCATTTGCCAGCTGTCGGATTCTGAAATCTAGAGGGTCATGGTAAGCTTGCGCCACACTCACTCTCCACTCCCCTACCCCTTTCATTTATTCCCCATCTGCACAAATGCGTACAACTGGCCATGACACTTTCGTGCTCGCCGTGTAAATCCATATCCCGTACTCTTGTGAGGGGTTGCACGATTGTGCATCAACCAATTGCGTCGGGAATGAGAGGCTGCTTTATGGTATGTTGCCACGCGGACGATAAATGTATACATTGTATGTACAAATGTATACAAAGGTATACATCAAAACTAGTATGAAATAATGCAGAAATACATGCACCAAACCATTGCTTAAGTTTGTCTAAGGAAATCAATTCATTGTTTGTTTATTTATTTATACATACATATTTTCATTACCATTAGGGATAGAGAATTCAGAAGTAAATAATGTAATGAAAGTCAACAACAGTATTGCATAATAGGAAAAATGGAGTTTTCTGGATGGCGTGAGCAAGAGAATTTTAGCTAGCAGCTGAAGTGGCACAACAGTGAATGCTGCAAGATAATCTGGAACAAAGACTGGGTTGAGGAGCTAAGCCAGTGTTTCGCTAATGCACGCTTTAAAGCTCGGCATAATTGGAACATGACGTGGAATCTGATCGGCTGTGCCTTACCACGCTCTCTTCATCTCTTGCCGTCTGAATGTGCTGTGCAGGAGTTGACGGACCAGTTTCGGCTGCAGTATGCCAACCTGTGGCTATCCCTGATCCGGCGGGACCTTGAGTCGCTGGAGCACTGGGGCAACCAGCTGGGCGTCTCTGGCGAGCTTTACAAGATCTTGTCGTGCATTGTGTCGGGCCGCTCGTGGAAGTCCATCACTCAGGGCATCGACCGCCAGAAGCAGACCCAGGCAGAGGTAACGTGGGCCGGGGACGTTTGGGCGGGACATGCGGGTTCTACACGGCATTGCAGGGCAGATGCAGGAACATTAAGGAGCACGGGCATGAAAATTCCTTGTCGCACCTTTTAAGGTGGGACGTGGCTTTCACATAGCGAAAAATGGTCAACAGTGTGATTTTTTTAAAAGGAGATATTCAATTTCTATAACTCATTTTCCTATCTATTTTCAACATATCTACTCTGAAAACTATGTTGATGTGCTCTAAAGAATTTTTTGTCAGAAAGTGCATTTCTCCATCTTCAAATTTGCCGCTTCGGCTATCTCCTCCATACAGAAACAAGTGTATGAAAAGCAACAGATTGGAGGTTGTTCCAGAGTCTTCGATTGGCCACATCCACCATGTGACTCCAATGCCTTTTGCCATTGGTTTGGCGCTTGCTCCTTAGGGGCATCGTGTGCTCTTTGCATGTCCTTGCGTGCTCTCAACATCTCAACCACCGTAATCTCAAAGAGTGTGGAAACGGGTGCGACGCGGACATCGCAAAAGCGTGACTGATCCCTCCATTTGTGGACAGTTCCGTGGCTAAACATTCCGAGCATCGCCGACGCGGACTTCCTGACCAAGCACTTTGCACGTGGAATTTTTGTACATGTGGGCTCTTTTGAGCATCACTGTTTCAGACTTCATGCCCAAGCACATTGCCCATGCAATCCTTGAACCTGTGACAGTGCACATTGCATACGCACTCTTTGGGCCTGAAGCTAGGAATTTCGTGCATTGGAGCCTTGACTTGGCAACCAAGCATGTCGCACCCAACTCCTCGGACCCGCCAATAGGCATTTCTCACATCGGCCCCTCGAGATTCACGGCCAAGCACATCACGCACTCAAATCGGGCCTTGATTTTATTTATTTTATTTTATTTTATTTATTTGTTCATATATTTTTCCTCATTATTTCAATTTCGCACCCAAAGTGTTTGTCTGATGTGAAGGTGCCAAAAAAATAAAAAGTTCAAATGTGAGTTTTTATGCTTAGAGAAGAAAAATAGGGTCTGGGGGACCTAGAATGTCACATTTAGCTATGTTCACAATATTTAAGCTATCTTCCATTGCATTCCTTAACCCTTTGAGGGTCGAATTATTTTGAAAAAAACTTTCCCAGGTGGTCAAATTACCTTATTGCAGATCTTGAATGTACAAAATGTATAAAGTTGCGAATAAATAGTAAAAAATAATTAGGAAAAGTATTTTGGTGTCGGCATCACTCAGAACTGCCAAATGTTCAGTAGTATTTCCGAGCGTGGTACTCCTTGAAACACGGGTCTATGCACAGCGCCTTATCGCAACCTGCACACCTAAAATGCGTGTCTGTTCTCGTGGAGCGAGGAGTTGTGTTGGCGCACATGACATCTCTGCGTGCGGCTGCCTTGGGCAGAGGTCTGAGGCACCCTCTCGCGTAAGCGCGTTGCAGCAGAGAGCGAGAATACCTCGTGAGCGGTGGTGATAAGCTAAGAGCAGTGACAATCTAGATAGAAATCAACTTCCGCCGCCTCTGCGAGAGCGTGCTGACAAAGAGAAAAACCACATTTCGCGCGTCTCCGTTGCGATCACACGGCGGAACAGAAACCGCGAAAGCGCGTTGCCGCAGAGAGCGGGAATACCTCGCGGACGGCGCTGATAAAGAAGCTAAGAGCAGCGACAATAAAGATAGAAATCAACTTCCACCGCCCTGCAAGAGGGTGCCGACAAAGAAAAAATTTACGTTTCACGCGCCTCCGTTGCGATCACGCGTCGAAACCGAAACCGCCGAAGGGGCGTTGCTGCAGTCTGAGCGACGCGCTGAAGCTCGTAATCAGTTCTGTTTATCTCCCCAAAAAGTAGCACCAATTTCAAACACATCTTCTAAGTGCTAAGAGGTGGCAGCACCTCTCGGTGAGCACGCATCGTCATTATGGCGCGAAATTTCAAACGGAGAGTCGGAACCGTACCTGTACGGCAAAGATCTTGCGGGACAGAAAACCGTCGCCGTACATGTACGACAGAAACCTTCAATGGGTTAAGCTCTTCAGGCCCTCACAAGGTTCGAAAGAGAAAGAAGTTGGCACATTACAATGTTGTCATAGAGTAAGGTAGCTGGTGCAAACACCAGGCCACAAAAGCACAGGGCAAACCTCCGCAGAAGTGCTGGCTTGCAAGGCGTGCATGTTTGAGCTGCATTGCTGCCTTTGTACCAGTGCCTTTCGTATGTGCAGCTAGCTCCTCAGTCTAGGAAAAAAAAATCAAAATGCTGCTGAAAGCCTTCATTTAACTATCTGGTCACTGCTACAAAAAAGACAAAGAAACACACTATTGAATGCGACAGAGACATTATGTGAGGGATGCTGAGCGGTTAGCCTCCCTGCTCCACCAGAGACGGCCATCAACAAGGCAGTATGCAAATACATTTGTGCGGCACGCTGTGCTTTTGTGGGATATTGTTCAACATTTGGTTTGCAACTTGGCCAACATGCTCTTCACAGAGCAGTGCAGGAAGATGTTTTGAGGGAAAAAAGGCAAGCAAGGTACTTCAGACAAAAGGCAATATGCTCCAGAAGCATCTCGCACTTGATAGGACATACGAGTACAAACCTGGTGCCTTTTGATAAAGTAAAATCTAAGGTACAACTTGGAAGGCCATTTTCTCAAAACTGTTTTTCATGCCTCCTGCTCAGCTTGTTCCACTGATTTTTTCGCGACTGCATGTCTATTCCAATTTCATTTTTTTTTTTGCAATGTTCATTGAAGTGCAGTCCAGGGTGTGACATTCTTGCTTTTCTAGTACCACATTTTCTGAATTTATGATTCAACTAGTTCACAGCCTAGATGCCTGTTGTACAGTCACCCCATAAAAAATGTCGCTGTTTCGCCCGAAAGGCAAAGCATCGATTGAGATAGCCGCTATAGGAAGTAAGGTTAGTAGTTTTATCAGCCATGTGAGATTGTAAGCATTTGCTTACTAACTAAATTAACAAGCATGGAATCGCAAGTGCACAAACAAACATGAACACATCTCACTCGATGAACATACAAACTCGCTGTCAAAATGCTGGAGTGAGGAAGCATGGCAGCAGCAGTGAGCAAATTGACCTTCATGCTGCTCCTCCCTTCAGCATGAGCAAAGCGGCAAGAACGAAGAGGCACACGAAGCTATGAGCCCTCGGTGCGCCGTGTCCTCACCACCAATCGCTTTCAAGATGGGGCCCGCTCAGCCGCCCCATAAGCAGCAGCCGCAGAAGTAGAAAGCGCCCTCCCTCCCCTCCTCCCGGTCACTTGTGTGCCTCAGAAGATGGCACGCACGAGATTTAACCACCATGCCCTCGAAAGCTCTTACTAGTACTTACAGCGTACAGTGTGCCACAACGTTATCGCCCTTAGTCTTTATACAGAATATCACAGCGACGCCGATGTTAGAAATGCACCTGGGGGAGTATTCTGTAAGTGCCCACCTAGTGGAATGTCCGTTTCGGCCACTGATGATTGGCTAGGGCCCCACGCCTCCTCCTCTCTCGTACAGCTGCATCCAGTCACCAGCGGCCAAAATGGACAGTCCACTAGGTGGACTCTTGCAGAATACCCCCCCCCCCCTCCCCGGAGTGTCCATATAATTGCTATCGCAATAAAATTAAAATGAAAAAATGATGTGAATACAAAAAATTGAAAAATATTGCACCCTCAGCCATTCATTCTGGAACGTGAGGTGTTTCGAACGAGTCTTCTATCACATTTTGCAAGTCATTCAGATGTGGGACAAACCCAAAAGGAGAAGAAGATTGTAAATAAGAATGTTGTTAAGATAAAACTTCGAAATTTCAAGAACATTACAGGAACATTACCACTACCTCTGCCAATTTTCATCAAAATCCATGAAGAAATAACGAAGTTGATTTCAAAAGCCACGTCTCCACTTAAAACGCGGGGAATGTGGGAGATGGAAATTCAAGACGATGAGCAAAACGAGAACAAGGTGAAAGCTGGAGCCGACGTTGCGACAAGTGGACTTGTCTTCTTCAACACAAGTCCACTTGCCTTGAAGAAGACAAGTCCACTTGTTGAAACGTCGGCTCCAGCTTTCACCTTGTTCTCGTTTTGCTCATTGTCTCCACTTAAAGAAATACAGTCGAATTTCATTAACTCAGTCTTCACAGGACTGTCAAAATTGTCCAAATTATCCTGCAGGTCAAATTAAACAAGAGGTAGACAACAGGAATTGGATGAGCATTACTCTGTTGGATGAGCGTTATTCTGTACATTCTTGGCATTTTGCACAAGATTAAGAAAGTTGCCCCAAAATCGGGTCTGGAAGTAATCTTTTCTGCCCCCAACAAGCTCGGTCAACTATGTAGGTGCGTCAATGCTGAAAGGCCCAAGAAGTCTATGTGCACCACAAAGCACTTAGGGCCTTTCATTAATTGTATGGCCAACGTCATCTATGAAGTTCCACTCTCCTGTAAGGAGACCTACATTGGATGAACAGGTCTTTGTTTAAGCCAGCCACTCAGGGAGCACTACATCAGTCATTCTCAAAAACAAGGTAGCAACATGGCACTTTGCTGCATTGTATGTGGGCGCATTCCAGACTTTGAAAAGTGCCAAGACATAGGACGCCATAAAAGTGCTCATGGCCACCTGATAGCTGATGCATTTGCTATTAGCCGAAGAGGTGAAGCTTGTGTAAGCGCCCCTTCCTTAATGCTCAGTGAAAAAGAGATTAGGTACCTTGAAAGTGCACGTGAATTCAGTGCACATGTTTCTGAGCATGTTTCCTTTAGATTTTCTTTTAGTTTATTTAGTTTGATTGCTCTTTCACCCCACCTGCTCAAGGGGCAGGCTACCCTCGGATACCAACTTTTTTCTTTAGTGAGATATCTTAATGAAATTTTCAGGACAGAATAACAGCAAAAGCGTTAGTAGAACTACAAAATGTCATGCAGTTATGTTCACTGGTTCTCAGGTTACAGCAGTATGTCAGAGTTGTGCACATGGTTTTCTCATTCCAAGCCTGGTGAATTTTCAAAAGGTGCTGCAACTGTGAAATTCACTGTGATCATTCCCAGATGGATACCTCAGGGCCTCTTTTTTAAAATTTTCTTGCTGGAAAATTTTAGCAGACCACCGAATTTAGTGTTGGTGATTAAGATTTTATCAATAAAATTTTGATTAAATATCACAAATCACAGACACAATATATAAAAAAAATGGGCTTGTCTTGCCCTCAGAATTTTATTCAGATACACAATAATAAAAAAACTGGAAATCTGATGACCCGTTGCAGAGATATGGCTGCAACAAGCAGCCTCACCAGCTAAAAAAAGTCATTTTGAGAAAATGAGCTTTGAAAGTTTTGAGCACATATATTGGTCTAAAATGACCCTGCAGCGTAACTGGAGATGTCCTTAGGCACTCTCTTCTTTTGCTGCCTTTCCACCTTCTCTTGCAATCACTTCTTGGCCTTTTTCAAGTGCAGAGAATCTTTCTCAGCTGCCTGTTGAATGGCCAGGTGTTAGCCCCACTAATGAACATAGCCCTTGGGTGGCCCTGTGGCAGCGAGCATTATATCTTAAAACTGCCTCATGCAGTGCTGTCTCCACAGCAATCAGCGACGCGTGCTGCTCTTTGGGCATCAGGGACCACAGCACGGAGTGAAATGATTCTGATGCATTCTGCTTCTTTGCTCCCAGGCAGCGTTGCAGAAGAGAAGCCTGTGAGAGTCACTCATAAACAGGTAGCAGTGCTTCTACAACATAGCCTGGAAGATTGTACCGATGCTTCGGAGGTGGCACACCATCACTCTTGCAGGCGTTATGACGACACCACGAGTCTGCACCCTTAGGGCACAAGTCATGGTGAGGATCCTTGTCCGTCGATGTCACGTGGTGGTACGATGCCATCACTGCATGCTACATTGCAGCCACTTCGTTGGAATTGTTCCATAGGGCCCAGCCATAATAATCAGTCAACTTGTCGATAAAAGCCTTTGTTAGCCTGCGCTTCCCTCCTAAAGCCTTGTCATTTTTTTGCACAAGGTTCCACAGTGCGGTCCCCATCCTCTTCTGGACGTGGTTCAGGCATTCCTCTTTTGAAATGGGGACCAGTCCATAAACATTTTCTTGCACAAGGGCAGAGAAGGTGGCACTACCTCCGTCAGACACGAGCGTTATGTAACGGAGGTTGTGCTGTGGCTACAAACATGAGAAAAGGATGACAGCTGCCGCAACCTCCATCTTCCCAGACTTAGTGTCAGTGTTTTTCTGGCACACATGATCTTCCTGCCAGCTTGCGTAGCCTGGGTCTCCATGCTTTAGTACTACTTGGCAACCAAGGCACTGGTTCGATAAAACAATGATATCCAAGATGAGACCCGTATGATATTCAGTTATTGTACCAATTCCAATATGGGATGTGTGGCCACGCTTGTGCCATGTTCCATGAAAGTTTACTGTGATATCCTTGCTGAACTATGGATCCATTTCCTTGTAGGTGGTTTTCACAGCAGAAGCAGATTCTGCATAGAACTTGTCTACGCAGTGTGTCTGGGGTTCCCTGAATTTCTTCAAGTGCTTCTGAAAAGTCTTATGATGCAGGCCCTGATGGGACATGTTCATAGCAGCTCGAGCTTTGTTGCAAGTCCAAGTTGGGTGCCTCCTTGAACCTTCATCCCAGTCGCGAAGCACCGCTGCATGCACGGGGTCCCAGATAGCAGGTCGCCTAGGGTATCCATTTGCACAAGGAGAAATTTTTCGCCTTCACTTGTAGCGGGGGCAGCTTCAGGATCACGTTTCATTGTTTGAAATTTTCGCCCCATCACTGACATAGCGCCAAGTCCTCGTTGCATAGCAGCGTGTTTTTTATCCACCGCCTCTTTCTGCTCAAACGTCAGGAAACGTGTTTTCAAGTGCACAGTGGACGACGCGATCGCACTGTCCAAGGCAGATGAGAGAGAGGATGTGGAAGCTGCTGTCCATGAGCACGAGACACCGGGCACGCCCGTCACGACAAATTCTTTCGCCGGTGGAGCAGGAGTCACGTTGCTAGAAGCGTCGACGCAACCACGCTCTTGCGCAGATGAAGCAGAAGCTGCCCCACAGGAACCATTGGTGCGATCATCATCGGCGAGCGGCAAGCTTCGCCATGCGGGCGAGCTTCACAGAACACTTTCTTGCATCGGTGCAAGGAAGCATGTAGCGTCTTGAGCTTCTTTGGGCACATCGTGGCCGACCGCACAACAATCGGCAGGCTAAACGCAACAACGGTCTCGTAAAGACGGTTGAAAATTGGCTCTTAAAGACGGTAGAAACTTGGAGAATATGTGAACGGTTGCAAAGATAGACAATGACAAGCGGAACACACAAAGGGCACCGGCAATGGAGGAGCCGAAGCAGACGACGCCCGGATGCATTATGTAGGAGACCACTACATCATCGCACGCAGCAGCCAATGGGAGTCGCGGGCTCCCACGCATCCTTGAGTAACGCACACTTCACCCAATCTAAGCTTCGCCTCTCAGCCGCGGAAAACTTGAAAGCTCTCGCGAGCCCTCCAATCATGAGCGATTTACGCCGCTGCCACAAGTGGCGGGGGAAAAAAGCACAAGAATGCACGAACCAAACAACACCAAAATGGCGGCGCTCGGAGGAACGGTGGAGAAATGCCGTTCGCGCCAAGTAGGGGTATTTTGAGCGCTCGCATGCCACTAGGGGGCTGCCATGGCTCATTATAAACTTTATTTGAAATAGTTTCGCGATGATTTAGATGTTGATATTTACAGAAATGGTAGTTTATAACACATACTGTCCGAATATAATATTTCCCAGAAATAGACTTACTCGCAATTTTTCGGTTTTCAAAGGCTGCTTCCCCCCTTAAACCATGCCACAATGACTTACTGATCGCACGTCGTTCACAGATGCTTTTCGGAAATGGCAAACTTCAACGGATTCCAATGAGTCTGCATCATAAGTTTTTGATGGTGGTAGCAGCACAAACTCGGAGGACGAGTTTGATTCATTGGACATTAGCAAGGACTGCAAAAGTGAGTCAAATAGCCCCGGAATGTCAACAGGTATCCGCCAGCAGGCTTTTGCTTTCTACTCCGAACCATTTCGTTGCTGCTGCACTCAGACCAAAAAATACAGAGTGTGTTCTAATGGTAACAGTTCTTATTGGCAGGGTGTCAAAGTCGTTTAAGCAGGACCACTTGGCAGGGATGGCGCAAAGAGTGTAGTTTTGCGCAAGGAGGTGGCCAGGAGTGGACCTCGGCAATGTGCAATTATTGTGCTCTGCAGTGCTGTGCAGCGGTTCGTAAGAGCTGCCACACGAGCACGATAGCCACTGGGGCTATAATTTTTCTTTGTATATATAGAACTACAGATTTAAAGCTTATATTTGCAGGAATGTTGTATATAGCCTTTCTGTTCAAAATGTATGTTTCGGAATTTTTTAATGTTCTCTTGATGCAGAGCAGCATCAATGTTTCTGGAGAGTTTGTTTTCGTAGCAAATTTTATTATTGAAGAATTTGTTAATAAATGTTTGGTTGAAAATAGTATTGTTAGGCGAATCAGTAAGACGTAAGGACGAATCAGTAAGACGAGCAACTATTTACAGGTTATATTTACAGGAGCAGTTGCAGCGCTGACCGGTTAGATTCACAGCGCAAGCCCAGTTTGTTCTTCCTCTTTTCTCGAGTGATGGCACCCACGCGCCTCGTTTCGTTCAAACTATCAAATACCACACGCTTGTAGCAATATGATTAGAAAGCGCATTCCTTCTTCTACAAATTGATACCATACATTCTAATATCAAGTATTTGCTGTAGCACTAAAAAAATTGCTTACTAGACTACCCAACAACTGCCTATTTTCCTGCAGACAGGAAAGTGTTAACATGCCCCGGAATCGAACGTGCACCACTTTCTATATGCTTAGAGTAGAGAACTAATGTAGAAATCACACTGGAGCTTCTAAACAAAGTAGAAAGCTAATGGACACTCAATTTTTTAGCATGAAAAATGTAGCATGCCTCCGACTCTGGCAATAAGAAATAAATGAAACCGCCGAACTTCCGAGAGCAGAAATTTATTTACGCCTAATCTTCGTCGTCACAACCCTGAGATAGCACTTTATCTATATCTGTGAACCACAAGTCTCCTGTACAATCCCTTGGACATTTGATATTCTGCATTTATCAAACGACTCTGCAACAGTCACAAATGGGATGGTGGCCCTTGCTTACACTAGCCACATCCATAGTTCATCCTGGGATGCATGCAATTTTCTGGAATTCTAAAAACAAGTGACGTACTTGTTGCTGTTAGTTTAGCATGTAAAATGACTTATTTTTAGAATGAGCTTTCGTAGTCAAATACTGTAGGTAGCTCATCATAGTGACGCTACATGCCTATTACACGAGAACTAGTGTCGCCAGCTTGTGGATGCAATAATACTCACTAGGCTGGCTCTGATGGTAGGTTGTTAAGACAGCTGTGAACAGGCTTTGGTTTTGTGTCTGATTTCACTGCACAGGCAAATTGCAGGATAATTTTCGTGGGGAGAAAAAAGGTGTGGGTTAGACTCAAGTAAGTAAAGTACCGTAATCATTCATTTTGAGCTAGTGTTTTCACTTGAAAATCTTACTAGGGAAGGCAACGTTGACACTTGGTTTCGGAGAAGGCGGAAGCGGAAAAAACTTGTCGAAATCCGCCTGCCTTGTCGGCAGAACGGGTGGAAAACCAGGCGGCGAAAAGATTTTCCGGTAAAGATTTTCCGCCCGCTTTCTGCTTCCCAAGTGTGAACGTAGCCGAAGACAGAAAGCAGGCATTTTTGGCAGAGGATGACGGATTTTGATGCATTCACTGTCCCCTAAGCTCACCTTAGGCAGATGCTACCACTAAAGAGCTCATGATTGGGGTCAGGTGCATGTGTGTTGACCAGTCAAGTTCGAATTATCTACAGAAAGCCAATTTTAGGATTGAAATAACAAAACTTTGAGCCCATAGTTTTCTAGGCCCTATGGGTGCCAGACAGGAATTTCAGTCTAGATCGAAATAATCGAAAAATTGAATTAGTTGGAGCCAAATAACTGAAGTCTACAATACTGTATCCTGCATTTTTGTTTTTTCAAAATTTCTAAAGCATCAAAATTTCTGAAATCCACAAAACAACCCTCTTCCCAATTTGTAAGCACGCTTCTTCACATTGCTAATTTGCCCAAATAATGGCTGCAGTGATCATGGTTCAACCAAAGGCTCTGTGCTAGTTGCAGGTATTGGGGCTTGTCGCATAGTTTCACTATGAGAGGCGTGTCTTCATGTCGTCCGACACGAAAACTGTGCTCGTGCGTGCCAATTGAAAAAAATGTCTGCGCCGCCATTAGATTGGTAGACTGTCTGGTGGGAAAACTAACTCTGCAATGATCAGCTGGGTCCATTATATACTCTTTTAAATGCGACCATTTCAAAATTTGTGCCGAATGCAGTAAACAGCTTTTTGGTGTTGGACATGTTCACACGGGTTCCCTACAGATGAATATAGACGGATGTTCGTGAGTAGTACCCATCAAAAAATAAAGCAGGCACACAAAAGTGACAGCAGTTAAAAAACAAACTGGGGTATCAGTACAGTAATTTCTTGCAAGCTGACCATAGTTAAGCCAATTGTCGGATAAGCTGAAATATGTAAGTGCTTGATTGTTGTTTCATAGCCGAAACATTAAAAAGAATTTAGTTATGTGAACATGTCAGCTCGAGGCTTTCAGCTAACCTGAATTTTTGCAGCAACAAACAACCCCGGCCTGTCTTGAGTGTGGTTAGTGAAAACTGGCATAGTTGCAAAACTCCCTTGTACCGGTGTAGTCTTCACATAGGTGGGAGCAAAGCACTAATCGTTGAAATGGAAGCACAAGTACGAAAAGTACAATTTCCTTGGTGCTGCATGGTCAGCATGAGTGAACTATTGTGCGTCTGCAGTTGTTAGGCATCATGTTGAACATAGTCTGCTGCTGTTTCAGTGTTCTTCTGATCAGTGGACCAATGGCGTGCTTTCGTCTGTCTCTCGCCCACGACCCTGTCCTCATACGCAGGGTTCTGAAATCAAGGAGTTTGCGAGCCAGCACTTCCCACTCATTTCCCAGATCCTGGGAATGGTCCCTCGGCAGATGCTGCTCATCTTCAAGACCAACGACCTGCTGAGAGGCATCGAGACCAGCCTTGGTCGGTGGCCTTGCTGCTCGGTTAACTTGTATCAGGCGTGGTAGAATAAGGAATGTCGCTGGAGCCTCATTTCAACGAGCGAACATTTCTTTGCTGTGACAAAGACAAGTCCCCTTGTATAAACCCTTTATGCACATTTCCGCTGACCGAGTTAAAGGGACCCTGAAACGCTTTTGACGATTTTCTACAAACGTATTGAGTCGTTAGAGTAGGTCCTTCTGATCATTAATTGACACATCTAAGTGCTCCGCGTAAAGCGTGTAATTTATTATAAGGTTTTATAAATGCACATCGCTGCCGATCGCAGCACACTGCTCGGCGGAATTTTAAGCCGCCCCTACCCATATGACCGAAATCACCCATACGACGTCAGTGGGGCGAGCTATCCAATTGGCTGACAAGGGCGCGTGATCGATAATTTTTCCAATTTTATGGTAAACAAATGATCTTCGTAATAGTTGGAATGTTAGTTAATTTGTTTTTATGAAAAGAAAGTAACATAAAGAGAATGCACAAGAATAATTTTTCAGTACGCTTAAGCACTTCCGGCACACAGCGTGTGTCGTCTGCTTGTGTTACAACATACTCCATTTTGAAGACAGCTCCGCGGTCAGAGTCGGTCTCAGTCTTTTCGCGAGCACTATGATTCGACTTTGTTGCCTTGTGGACTGCAAACGTAGCGACTGGCAATATGTCAAGCTGCGACATCGTGTCCCTCTGCAAGGCAGCGTACGAGCGAACTGGCTGCTGCGCATCAGACTGCCGCTATCCGATTGGCGCCAGGATTTGCGCGTTTGTGGCTGTCACTTTACACCGGAAGATTACTAACGCAATAGCGTTTCCTGAGTCCGGTATTAGGGAAAGCGCAAGGGGACAGAGTCTGGCCGCTTGACTTTGCCGTAACGGGATGAGCCATGAGATGAGCAGAAGGGCAAATGCGAATGGTCTGCACGGTGCAGCCACCTGGTGGCACAGAGCTCAACCGTACACAGTAGCAGCAACGAAGTGTATTCTTCTTTGATGCTAGTGTGTATTTTTCGCAGAAGTGTAATCATGAACACGTTGTTTTTATAAATGTTTTAAATGTTTTACACTTGGTTAGAGCAATATTAGCGCTTTGTTTGGCTGATTAAACTCTGCACCAACAAGTGTATGGACCGTGCAGACCGATCAGGCCGCTCACGTACGTCTACGCTAAAGTTCCTTCATCAGCTTGAGTTTATGCCTACAGTCATTTGCCGAAATGACCAGCTTGCCTGTGGTTACCGGAATACAAGACACGTTCGGCGCTACGACAGAATGCTCGCAACGCACGATGCTTCGATAGCTCTCGCTTGGGGTCGACGGCCAAGCGGCTAGCGGAGCGGTCTCGCGTGGGTGGGGGCGGGCTCCAAAACAACCGGAAGTGGACGATGTGACGTCGCATCATGACGCTGAACCAGTGAAGGCGCAGCTTAGCCCCACTCACTCGGCGAATGAGTTGAGGAGGAAAAGCATGGCTAGGGAGGAGGGTAACTTCTAATCGCTTGTAGCTCCATTAATACGTAACGCTTCACTTAAATTGTGGTGCGAATGTTCTACTTAAGCTGTACCCTACGCGTCTACAAAATCTGTTCGAACCGTTTCAGGGGCCCTTTAAGTACCACCACCCTACCCTTCTCCTCCACCGCTTATCTCCTCAAATTCCGGTTTCAGGCGGAACCTACATAGTACTGCTGCGGTGTAGAGGAGCAAGCATGCAACAAGTGAAAATTCAGGAACCATAAATCCCAGAAGCAGATGTACAGTAAACGTAAACCCAGGAAGTGGATATTGCGGAGGCAGAACTGCTGTGAGGATAAAGTCATGGATCAGTGGTGCACATCAAAGGTTGGCGCTACTTAGCAAAAGCAGTGGTGACACGTGGGTGGAAGGCCTTCAGGTGAAATGTTGGCTTCAGCAACACTCCTCGCTCGACCACAGTTAATCCCTTTGATTTTCCATATTCCTGTGAACCTCTGTCTTGTTTGGATTTACGCTTCCATGTGTTGCGATAGGAAAAGAAAGGCAGGGAAAGCTGCAATCGGGGCAATAATTTCTCGAATGTTTTGCTCTAAAGCTGAATCGTTGAGGCAGTAGATTTCTCTTGAAGATATCTTTGTTGTGCTCAATTTCTCTAAAAGTTCAGAGATCTCTGTTTAGACATTAAACGTTCTGAAGCAGCTGCACAGAAGCTGTGAATTTGTGCTAAAGAACCTATTAGGTATTTGTGAAATGACCAGATGTTAACCCTTTGAGGGTCGATTTTTTTTACGACCGCCCAGGGTCGATATTTTTTTATTGCAGATTCCGATTCTTCTTAGGGGCTTATTTCGAAAAAATTTACCATAATTTTTCTAGGGTGACTGTAAAGTGAGACAAAATCTTTTGCATTGGTATATATGCACTCTTCATTCATGAATAACAACAACAAGAAAGGAAATAAACTTATCAGAATTAAAAATTTTATGCACATAGTTCAAGGCTTTGAAAATCCACACATGAGAATATTTCGCAAGCCGCAAATTTTCCTGCTCTTACACTAATACGTACGTCCATAGCGTAATTGAACTGCGTAGGTGCGTGCACTCAAGAAAACTGTTTGGTTGTGAGCCCATCAAAAAAAGCAAAGCAACACGTGTGACAAACTTCCGCTAATCTTCATCTTATCGCCAACCAGCTAGGGCAATTAGTTTTTGCCAGTCTTAAAAAAAAGAAAAGAAATGGAAACGCATGCACAGCGGCATCCTTCCTATGCGCACCCCAGTGAGCACTACACGAGTGAGAAACAAGCGGTTGCCCTTTGAGCGATTAGGAACGAGATAGCCATCAGTTTGGCCAGCGCAAAAAGCCGAAACCACCCACGAAACAAAATCCAAACGGCCGCCCGCCCGTGCGCGTGCGCCAATGCGCGAGCGGTAGTATATAGACATGCGGGAGCAAACTAGTTCTAAAACAAACCATGCAATGAAAACCGAGAGAGGTAAGCACGCGAAAAAAATTCCCTGTATCCACATATAGTGGCAACACATGACAGAAAAGAAAAAGTTAGGAAATTGGCACGCTTTTTAAACGTACAGACAGCGCCGTAAATATGCAGCATCGACCATTTTCGGACTTGTTCGCGGCGCCGTATATTTACTTCATTGACTGTCAAAGGGTTGAGCACCAACTGTCTCGTCAAAAAGCATGTTGCTTTTGCAGTCAGAACAATGGTTTTCTTTCAGAGGGTTTAGCCATACCGACATGCGGCATCAACAGATATGCAGACACATCAAAATGTCAAAAATGAAATCGGCTTAATGACAATGAAATGGCAAGACAATGTGCCCCAGGCAATGGTGTTGATATACAGTAGAACCTCGTTCATATGTTCTAAAAGAGAGCGCCAGAAAAACATACCAATAGGAAAATCATTTGCTCTGAAGTAACTGTATAATTCAGCAGACTCAAGTGTAATTGACATCAAAATGTGAAGCGTTGCCCGAAGGGTTGCAGCACGAGACACTGATGCACGCCAACCTGGTGGTGCCCGAGCGGCCCGAGATGCGCATTGTCGTTTTTGCAGCTTCGGCAAGCTTATGTTTACACTCCTCAAATTTGGCCCGGGTCAGAAGCTTCTTCGGGCGTGCATTTTGACGGAAAGTTTTTACGTGCCTACTCGGCAAGAATTGTTGTGGCATGAGACGGGGACAGGCTCTCTGCGGGTCAAGCGCACAGTCTTTTATACACGACTCGTCAATGGTTCCAGGGAAATCCCTGGTGCCCGCTTGCCTTCCAGATTGCATATCTTTGCGGTGCTCTCTGGAGCCACCTTTAAAAATAAAGGTGTGTGGCTGGTTACCCTTCTTATCGTAGTTCACTGCAAAGATGTCCCATTATTTTTTTTGTTTAGCTAGTCAGGGTGAACATTTTATTATGGCTAGATGTCTTACCTCTCTGCCTGTCTTGACATTGGTGGTAAAACAAAATGAAAGGTGCGAAATGAATAAGGGCACAGGACACAGCGCCACTTAATTTCCGCTCACTGGTGTCTCGTCTTTTGTTCTGTTTTGCTGTTGTGAAGGCATAGCGACAAGCTCAAGTTGCAGTGGTGCTGTCTTTGGTGTCTTTCAGGGACACGAGGAGCAGCACGGTCATTCATCACCATGTCTCGGTGCTGCGTGCGTGCTGTCTACGAGGACCAGCTCAAGCACTGTGCCAACTGGTGGAGCAGAATGGTGGTGGTGGTACGCGCCTGCTTTGCACAGTCGGCCATCACCATGTACCAGACGTACCTTTGGCTCAGGACTAGACCGCTCGTTGGGAGGCTGCTCAGGTCGAGGGACTTGGTGTGAGGCTCGAGTGAAGCACGTGCGAGTTCTGCGACTGCCGGCCTGACCAGTTTGGTCTGGATTTTCCAGGGTCAGCATGAGAAACTGGGAACGAGGAAGAATGTGTGTCCCCTGGGAAAACATCAAGAACGTGGGTATGGGACCCGGAGGCCTGTGCACTTATCATAGGACACCTAGAAACGTGATATATTTTCTGTTCAAGAATCTCGTCACATCTGTTGTTACTGTGGTTGGTGCTGGTATGAAGCAGAGACTTGCTATGAAATGCAAGAAGTGTGGCCGTGCTTAAGAATGTTAGTGCAATCACACGTCCGACTCCAAAGCGGTGCACTGGAATGGGAAAGCTCAAAACAGGGAACACCATTGTGCTTTGTATCAAAATCTCAAGAGGTTCATTCACCTCTTTTTCTATATTTAGTGTACTGAACTCTTGTCACAGTTTGCGCAGGGTCGCAACAATATGTGAAACACATTTACTGTAGTGCCTTGGTTGCATGGCTCTAAAGCACTAGGTTTGAACTTTCTGGAGTGGCTTTGCAAATACATCGCAAAGCCTGCATGCTTATGTTGCAGAAGGCTGTTGTTCTCAGGCAAGAAGTGTTCGTCACACGAAGGAAAATGTGCACTTGTCATCTTCATGTCTGATACCATTGTCCTCTTGTCTCCAACTGTTGCTTTTTTTTTACATTTTCTTGAACTAGCTTTCAATTTAATTTCAGGCAGTGTTGCTTCACACTGCAGAAAAATGAGCATATACAAAATGTGTGTGTTTTCCTGGTTTCGTTCAGGGTTAGTTGACTGAAACATAAGGCTCAAGGAAGTAACCCTGTGACTTGATATTTTTTTCGCTGTTTACTAGTATCTCCATGCCAACATAGATTTAAGTGCCTTCACCCTTTTTTTTTTGGTGCTAGAAGCTCTAGACTACTTAAATGCTATGAAAATACAGTCCTCAAACCACCTTTGCTCCGTGTATGCTTTATGGCTTGATTGAATAATCAGAAAATGGAACAACACTGGAGGTCATGTACAGTGCAGTCCGTTTATAACAATACCACATATAACAATATGTCGGTCATAATAATGAGTAGACCTAAATGAGGCATGACACGGTCAGCCAGCAATTGCAGTTCTCCTCGAGAAATTGTAGTAGAGGGTCTATTATGGCTATACACATGTAACAGCTGCACAGTAAAAGCCCATTTCTGTCCAAAATATAAGCTAGAACTCGCCTGCTCTAAGCCCTGCCCTCCGGTGCCAACTGCCATATGGCCATGCCATATGTGACGTCGTGTGCTGCATCATCATCATCATTTATTATTCCCTTAAGGGTCCCTTCAGGGACATTACATAAGGAGGGGGGAGGCAGCGATGGGAAAGTGCCATACATCAGCTCAAAAAAAAAAGCAAACAAAGGTAACAGAAAAATAAATAATGAACTGTGTAGAAAACGTCAGGTATAAACAGAACAATGAAAATATCTCAAACTGAGTAGTATAAATTAAAAGAAAACTGTACACGTAAATGTGAAAAACACTAAACAAAAGTGGCAAAAAAGAAGAGAAGAAAAAATAGGTGATGACACAAGCAAGTCGGATTGCTGGGAGAGGAAACGTGAGGAAAAGTGGCTATTTTGGGTTCAAATGGTCTGATAGTAACTGCCTAAATTTGGAGGGATTTGGCTCTAAAACCACGGCTTCGGGAAGATTGTTCTATTCTTCTATGGCGATGGGGAGGAAGGATTTGTTGAAAGCGTTGGAAGAACCATGCAAATGCTGTATGCTAAGGGAGTTAAACAAATGGTGAGATGAGCGTAATGAAGCGTGTGATAAGTTCTCGCGCAGTGCAGGAAAGTTAAAGTATAATTTATGAAAAAGAACATTGCAAGTTTTTGGCGGAGTGCTAGGGGTTCAAGTCCGAGAGACAATTTCATGTCTGTAACGCTGTGCCAAGGTGAGTACTGGGAAGTTATGAAACAGGCTGCCCGGTTCTGAATGGCTTCGAGTGACTGAATCAAGTAAACCTGGTGAGGGTTCCATATGGCTGAGGCATACTCCATTTTAGAGCGGACGTATGTCTCATATGCTAGTTGCCTGATGGATGGAGGGGACGTAGCCAGCAATCTTCGGATGAAACCAAATGTTCTGGAAGTGTTAGCACAAAGTTTCGTGATATGGTCCACCCAAGTTAACTTCTTAGTTATTTCGACTCCCAGGTACCTGTATGAGCTTGGGAAAAGTACGGGAAAAGGGTAGTGGAATGTTTACATGAGATGTGCATGCATTTACATTTCAAAATATTAAGCTGCATAAGCCAGTGAGAACACCATTTCTGGATTTTCTTTAGGTCATCTTGTAATGATTCCTGGTCGGTATTATCGGAGATGCGGCGATAAATGATGCAATCATCCGCAAAAGGACGGACGGATGACGAAATCCCAGATGGCAGGTCGTTGGTGAAAATTAGGAAGAGAAGCGGAGCAAGAACGGAACCCTGGGGAACTCCAGAGGTAACTTCAGTAGTTTCAGACGCATGACTGGCGATGGCAGTGAACTGTGATCGGTTAGTTAAAAAGCAGCAAATCCAGGACAAGATAAGAGGGTCGAGTGATAAGCATTCAAGTTTACACAATAGACGTTGGTGAGGAATGTGGTCAAATGCTTTTGAAAAACCTAAGTAGATGATGTCTGTTTGAAATGAAGAATCCAAATTAAGGTGAAGTTCTGGTGTAGATTCAAAAAGTTGGGTTTCGCATGAGAAGCCTGCCCAGAAACCATGCTGTTTGGGATTGCAGCAATTTCGGTTCTCCACGAGAAATTGTAGTAGAGGGTCTGTTATGGCTATACACGTGTAAAAGCTGCACAGTAAAAGCCCATTTCCATCCAAAATATAAGCTAGAACTCGCCCGCTCTAAGCCCTGCCCTCCGGTGCTAACTGCCATATTGCCACCCGCCGTGGTTGCTCAGTAGCTATGGTGTTGGGCTGCTGAGCACGAGGTCGCGGGATCGAATCCCGGCCATGGCGGCCGCATTTCGATGGAGGCGAAATGCGAAAACACCCGTGTACTTAGATTTAGGTGCACGTTAAAGATCCCCAGGTGGTCGAAATTTCCGGAGTCCTCCACTACGGCGTGCCTCATAATCAGAAAGTGGTTTTGGCACGTTAAACCCCATAATTTAATTTAACTGCCATATTGCCATGCCATGTCTGACGTCATGTGCTGCATGCAACTAAGCCGCAGTGTACTAGAAAGGGCAGTGCAGTGGGTGGCGCTCTCCACGTTGCTCTGGCAGCGTCACCAATAGCGGCGACAGCGCAGTAGCGGCGGCGCTGCAATCGCTCAACCTTGAAAAGAAGCGGACAAAATGGTCGCATCCACTGTGACGCACGTGTATGTTTGGCACGTGCAGGAGATTTGGGTCAGATTTTTACACATAAGCACTTCATTTGCCTACTCTCTATTACCTGCTTATGATTAGAAAATAAAATGCATGTTGTTTATTTGTCACAAATGCAAAAACGGTCTCTGAAGTAACTACAGTGTGCCTGTCCTCGCAAGAATCTAGCCATGCTCTCGAGAACACGGGCACCTTCAAGCGCAGTTGAGTATCATCCAGGAGGTGAATTTTTTCAACATGTTAGAAAATTATCACTTCAACACATTCAGCAATCAGGATTGAGTTTGTTTAGCTTACAGAACTTGAGGGCGAATGATAGTCTATACGATCGCAAGTGGGCACATTTTTATCGTACGTAATTGCAACCGAGTGGCTGCATACACGACAAGGGAATTAAACATAGCTAGTCCTCGCAACATCGAAAGTACGTAGGTATAATTTAAGCACTTACATTGTACACCCATTCTCACCTCTGCACACCTTTCAACAGCACGTAAAAGGGTACTCTCGAAGAAAAAAAATTCCACAAAGGAATAACATGGAGCAGAATCAGCTGGCCTTATTGCTGCTGAAGCTAACTGAAGTGCTCACGAATTGAAAAACATGCAAGAAAATGTGCAAGCACGTGTGGAAGTAGTCATATATGTGGAATTTTTTTATTTTGCAAAGGACACTGAAATTCAACTGTAGAAATCATGTCATGCCTGCAGAATAAACACGAATGAGCAGATGGAGAGCACTAGCACAACAGTGATGCCGGAAGCCAAATTCCAGCTTCGCGAAAATGACAAAGCAGCTATACTTGCTCTATTTATGACGACCATGCTTTGGCGAGCAGGTTAACGGGTACAGCATTTCACAAAAGGGGCACAAGCTCATTATCTGTGCAATATATAACTAAATGCTCGCTATGCAGGCATCACAGAGTCTGGAAACACACACAGGAGGCGGTATAAGGCGTAGAACATCAATATCTGGAAAAGTTTTCCACACTAATGCTATGACAGCATCGCTATGATAATGGGTACAAGAGCAAACGAAGTACAATACAAGAGTGCCACTGCTTGCATTGCGTCGGCAAATCCTAGCCCCGTAACAACGAAACTAAGTTTAAATTAGGCAGTTACATTGTACGCTCGATCGTTCTCTATTTGGCACACCTTTCAACAGCACATTAGCTACGCGATGCCCTGAAAAAAAGAAGTCGCAGTCTTGCCCGAATGGTGAAGCATCGATTGTGATAGCAAATTAGTGGACAGCTACATGAAATAAGAATAGTAGTTTTATTGGCTGTATAAACTTGTGGACATAGGCATACTAACTAAATTAACAAGTATGGTGTCACGCGCACAACCAAAAAGGAACATGTATCACTCGATGACTGCAGTAACTCGCTGTCAAAACACTAGCGTGAGGAAATGCAGCAGCAGCAGGGAACAAAGTGACACTTGTGCTGTCTATCACTTAAACGCAATGTGAGCGCAGAGAACACACAGCACGCACAAATCCACGAGCCGCCGGCGCACCTAGACTCTGTCCCCAGCGCAGACTGCTCTAAAGATACGGTCACGCAACCACGCGCAGCTCTCCAGACGTGCAGTTGCAGCCAGAGTAAAATGCTGCCCCACCTGCCTCTCATCGCTCTCATCCCCTCGATGCCTTGCACGCAACGGAAGACGGCACGCTTCCTCCCTGCTTTTGTCTGTTTTGTGCGGGCGAGACTGAACCCTGATTGTTGGCTTCCTGTGCACGCTTTCACTCACACATAGAGCGTGAGGCACACGGCGACGCCAACAGCAGAAATGCATTGGAGTGTCCATATAATTGCTATCACAATAAAAAAAACTGCACAAACGAATAATGTTGCACCTAATCATCCGGACTCGTTGCTGCTAACAAGAGTTAAAACTTTCACGAATTGAAAGGCAGCATACGTCCATAGAAAGGTGGCGAAACACCACCTAAGAAGCACTTTCTAGCCACACAACAGACAACTGCATGCAAAAGTGAGCAATTGCAGCGCTGCCACTCCGTTCACCGTTGGTGGCGTTAGATGCCCGTATGCGTCGCTGCCTCCGCGCTCTGCACTGTCCCTCTCTAGTTCACTGTAACCAAGCCACCGTCTGCTACAGAATCAGCCACTGCACTATGCAAGGTCGGAGCATTACTGCCGTTTGTTGCCGTATTTGCTCGAAATATCACGGGCCATGTCTTTGACACTGCCAACCTCTAGTGAAGGAGCAAGCAACGAATGTTTGAGCAGCAAAAGCAGCGGTGGCATTGTATACGCTGCGCATTTTGACGTGGTCAACATAGATGGAGACATTGGTGCTGCACGAAATGCTGCTGATGCACCTTGGCACTCTTGTGATAGCTTTATTTCATCATATCGTGCGCTGCTTAGCCAGCCGTTCATGGGAGATGAAGTCTGGCACTACTTAGCATAATGCAAATTGTTATGCCCGTAGATTTTTTGCTGGCATGCATTCCATGCATACATGTCTCGATCTCAGATCCATAATCAATAAACCTACGATTTTGTTAAGCTGCCGCACGTTCCCACCAGTTAATTCTTTCCCCCTCTGTAGTTGCATGTGGCATACGTAAACAAGTGCCCGTGCAGATGCGTCCGCAGCGCAGTGATTTCGCACAGTGTACGCTTTAGCTGAATCTTTACTTGAACTTGATTTCTTGCACCCAATATAGACCTTAAAAAATTGCAACGCTCACGTTAGGCTGGTGCACTGCCTACCGCATGGGTCGGTGCGTGAACATCATCGGCACCGTTTCAAGAATACCCCCGTGGGTTCTGCCTAAACCTGTCGTTACACTGCAGATACCTGGAATTACTAAAAGGTCATCCGTTGCATCTATTGGCCTCAGGCAACTCACCCTGTGGCACATTTCTGCAAAGTATGGAGATACTGTACACGTGTATACCGATGGCTCTGTCACACCATATGCCTCTACTGCAGCCTTCGTCATTCCACATATGATCATTGCTCGACGGCTTAAACTAGACCATAGCTCAACATCAACTGCCACAGAACTTGTTGCTATCCGGGAGGCACTTCGATTTCTCTCCGAGGAGCCTCCTCACGCATGGACGATATTCTGCGATTGCAAGCCAGCTCCTCAAACGATTGACTGTGTCCTCAGACGGGGCCCGTATTATTCCATGGCTATACAAATTACAGAACGCCTCGACCATGCAACTAGAAATTGCCACAAAGTCACCTTTCAGTGGCCTGATCGAGAATGAACAGGCAGACGCTGAAGCGAAAACTGCTTTAGATAATGTTTGTGAAGTACGCATTCCATTCTCACATACAGACACAAACGCCCTACTTCGTCGCGTAAACCGCAACTCTATGTTAGAACACTGGACCCAACCAGATCTACGACACAAGCGATTACACAAATGGGACCAAGAAATGAAATTTCGTATGCCTCACAAGCTCAAAAGAAGCCACACGAGCATGGTCCACCGGATTCGCCTTGGTGTCGCATTCACCAACCATTATAGACATATGATAGGTGCCAGTGATACTAGCCCAAACTGTGAATGCTGTGAGGTGCCAGAAACACTTGAACATATATTTTGTGTGTGTCCCACCTATGTGCAAGAACAACAGCAACTTGTCTCTTCCATTGCAAGGATCCATGAGAGACCGCTATCGGACGAGTTTCTTTTAGGTCCTTGGCCTACTGCAAACAGCGCAGCCTTGGTAACAAGAGCTGCTATAGCTTTTCTCCAAGCCACTTGGCTGGACGCACGGCTTTAGAGAGGCCACAACTCTGTGAATTTGTATATACGCATCTCTTCCTTATACCATCATCATTCATCAGCCCTTTTCCTCCCCGTCCCTCTTCCCCAGTGTAGAGTAGCAGGCCAGAGCAAGTTATATAGCTCAGGCCGACCTCTCTGCCTTTCTGTAAATAAATTTCTCTCTCTTCGTCGGCATCGCGCCTGGCCAGTGCCTCAGTTTTTTCACAGGTATCCCAAGCTCGGCAAGCAGGTGCAAATTGTTGTAGCGGTCTGCAGATGGCGTGAAGTGTTCTGAGAACAAAACACAAATGTCAGATGAGCGCCAGTACTTCCTGCCCACATTCATCTTCCAAGCCTTACGCTAGCTTGACGGGTTCCTTGGGGAACCTGATCAATGATACAAAGCACTCCTTGCTCCGTTCGCTCTGGCACCCCACAGTGCTACATAGGCGCTGCGGTGGCATTGTTTCAGCCACTGCAAGTTGAACAATTCCCATGGCAAGCTGAACAAAGCAGAAGTTTCCTGCACGCGCACAGAGCTGACACACCGATTCTTCGCTGGAATTATACGTGCTCGCTAGGCGAGCACGCAGCCTGTGATGTCAAGGCTCACGAGCATGCCAGTGTTCCTCCACTGTTATGCCATTCGAGTGTAATATAATATAAATCAATTATATATGATGTGCTGGCTGAAATGCGCTAAAGTGTCAACGCATTCTTGAACGCACAAAGATTACCTCACACAATACAGATTATGATCGAAAATTAGGTGTCATTTCCCCTTTAACAGTATCAACTTATGCATTAGGGCTACGAGAAAAAAACATAACTATCAAAATTCTGCCTTCTGGACGGCGTTTTCCATGCAGTATAATCGATCATGACAGTTGCGTTGCTAAGTTCCTCTCAACGATCGATGCCGAGACGGTGTGAAATGTTTGCCAATGCGAGTTCGTATCTGCTCCATAACCACGCTAAAGTGTTCTGGAACACTTTAGCCATGCTGCACGAGTTGGTGCAGTGCGCCACAAGATCCTGCCAGCCGCTTCGCGTGCATCCGCATGAGAACTGTGTGGATACCAGGCCGCTGCGGAGTTAAAAGGCAACGAGCTCGCTCACGCCTCAGCCTGAGAATTGCTCTTCCGGACCACCGACACTGGCATATCGCACCCTCCCTCAGCTATGCGTATGGACCTGCTTCTTACATACACCGAAATTCTTCCAACACCAAAGACTGGAAAGACAGAAACTTCCGCCCCCAGGACCCAGTCAGCAAGGAAGCGTGACATTGCCTGGGTAGCGTGACATTGCATGCAGACAAACTCCTACTCCAAACCATACATACTACCTTAGATGGATCCCAACATACACACACGCACCAGATATTGTATGGAAATGTCAACACAATCCATCCAGCACTGGTGACATTGCCAGAGGGGGGAGGGGGTCGATACCACCCCTGGAATTTTCTGTCACCCCCCCCCCCCCTTTTCCCACGGAACAAAACGTTTCCAGGAGTTGGGCTCCAAAAGAGTGACATGGATGAAAGGGAAAGCTTGAATGTGAAAGCAAGGCGAAGGCTCGTGGCAGTCCGAAGGGGGGTGAGGGTGTCATGTCACCGTACCTTAATTTCATCCAGTTTCCCCGCAGCCACTGTCATGTCTATAGGCACCCTGCAATGAAGTTTGGCTGTACATGCCGCGCAACCTAGCAGCAGCAGTAAGCACCCGGGAGTAGGCCCTCACTGCCATTTCACCATTGTCCATACTGTGCTCAGGCCCGCCTGAAAGCTTTCTTTTCCAATTTTGCAAAGGATTCACAGCGGCCTCTCGACAGCTCCTCTGTGGGAAGTGTGAGCAAAAAGAACGAACATCAAATTGTATCACTTCCCTTCAAAAAACCATCGGAAGCCACCCGGCGGCTGAAGTGGATCATCGTGGTTCGTGTCGCTCTTGCGAATTCCTGTTAAACGAAGTAAGACGTAAATGAAAAAAGCAGCAAAAAAATAAAGAACCAGCAGTGGCATTGGTAAAAATGCACAATAAAGCGACACTTGCATAAAAACGCGTGAACTGATTCTCGGTGTTGTAAATAAGTTTGTCATTTAGCTCGTCTTGCTCCAAAACAAACAAGCAATATTTGTTACGTGTCAAATCTAGCTTCGTAAGCGCTCCGTGCTGGAAGCTTTGTATGCACTGTGCTTTCTGTTGTGCATTAATACGTCAACGTGCAGCTTCTTTCTGCGCCAAGATTAAGACGTGACTGCTGGAACGGGGCTCATTCATGCCGATGTTTTCTTGCGCTTAATGTAACAGAACTAAGGTCAAGTGCACCGCAGCACATGTCGAGTATTCGCAAATTATCATTTCTCTCACGCACGCTAGCGCACATTTGTTCAGTCTTCGCATTGTTTAGTCTCAGCTGATTGCTCTCTATTATGTTTTGGCGGTGATGACCTCTCACATTCGAGCCCGAACGGCAATACTAGGATATGCTCGAGGCACTTTGTCAACAGAGAAAAAAGCACTTACTTGCCAATTCACTAAAACCTCTAAAACTGTGAGGTGCAAGGCACGCTCTAAGTAATGAAGCTACAAATGACAGTTGAAAAACGTATACATCCGTATTTGTTCACTTAATTGGCATAAGGTTAGGATTTGTTAACTTACTTTGAGTTTGACACCTTAAGCATGCTTGCTTTGTTGTGACAAACACTTAATCAATTTCTTTGTCGTGAAGAAGGACCGACCGGCCATACTTCGACTGCGAGCGAGCGAAATGCTTGATCTCTTCTCAGGCACCGTGAACAATGTAGAAATGAGCAGCGGCGATGAAGTGATTCAAGAATTTTTGACAAGTTTTCTCTGTGACTGGGTGTATTCAGTACCCATACCGCATGGTTCTTCAAGAAGAAGCTGTGCCAGTTGTCCACATAGCCTGCCATGTGCCCCTTTCCTTGCTGTTGCCTCTGTGCGAAGACCAGCCCACGGACTGGGTGAGTCCACTGGTGATTATTAGAAAAAAGGACAGAAAAGTAAGATTGTGCATGAATACGAGAAAAATGAACGACAGTCTAAGCACGAGCATTACGAGATGCCACGTCGCGATGACATTAAATCTGAACTAGTGGGGCCACATTTCTTTACACGCCTTGACGTGTAATTCGGGGTTTCACAGATACCGCTGCATGATGAAGCATCAAAAATATGCACTTTCTCAACTCCGTTGGGTCATTACCGCTTTCTTAGGCTGCCCTTTGGCATAGCATCTGCCCCAGAAGTGTTTCAGAAGACTCTTTGTGAAATCTTCGAGACACTGCCAGGAGTACGAGTGTACATTAATGTCATCGTGTGGGGCGCCACAAGACACAAGCACAATGAAAGGTTGCGAGCGATACTGGAAGTGGCACAGAAAGCTGGCCTAACATATAATCCACAGAAATGCATCATTGGTGCGCGCAAGATTTTTTTTCTTGGCAACGTTATTTCGGAAGATAGCATACGCCCAAACCCCACCCTCCCGACCTGCTAAGTACACATCTGCCGGCTGACAAGCAAGCAATAAAGCGCATGCTCAGTGTCGTAAACTGTTTTGCGAAGTTCTTGCCATCAATTACAGACCGAACGCTACTGCTTCACGAATTGATAAAGAAAGATCGTGTCTTTGAGTGGACAGAGAACCACGCTAAAGAATGGCAACTGATTTGCGACAGTCCGAGCGAAGATCCTGTGCTGGCGATCTTCGATCCTAAAAGGATTACGAAGATAACATTGGATGCCTCTCAAAATGGTATAAACTCCATATATATATATATATATATATATAGTGAGACAAGGTCGGGATCTGGTCGAACGCCATCTTTACTGATAAGGTGGCCCAACACTGATGTTCTTTCTGACAAAATGGCATTTCTTTGTGTTGAGTTGGAGTCCAGCGTTGGAAATGCATGTGAAAACTTCGTCCAAAGGCTCAAGGTGCTGACGAAAAGTTGTAGAACAAAATAATGATGTCATCTAAATAACAGATAGGTCTTCCACTTAAGGCCGTGTAAAACTGTCGATCGTGCATTCAAATGTTGCAGGAGTGTTACATAAACCGAAGGACATGACGTTGAACTCGTAAAGTCTGTCTGATGTTGCAAAGACTGTCTTGTCCTTGTCTGCTTCGTGCATGGGTATTTGCCAGTACCCTGATCAGAGGTCTAGACTTGAGAAATAATCTGCACCCTAGAGGGAGTCAATGACATCGTCAATTCTTGGCATCAGATATATGTCTTTACGCGTGATCTTATTAAGTGCTCGGTAATTGACGCAAAATCGTACAGAGTCGTCTCTCTTGCAGACCAACACAACAGGAGACGACCAAGAATTGGACGATGGCCGAACGATGTCTCTTTTGAGCATGTCATCATCGTTATCCGCAATGATTTTCCATTGTGCAGAAGACACGCGATACGGGCGGCAGCGTGCTATCGAACTGCCTTCTGTTTAGATGCAATGCTCTGCGATTGAAGTGCGGCCCAGAAGCTTGGAGTAAATGTCAAATAAGGTGCTGTGTTTTTGCAGTAGTGCCAAGAGGTCGTCTTTCTGCGCAGCAGTAAGATCGGGATTTATTGTGGCCATTAAAGCAGCGGCAGCAGCATGATAATCAGGTGTGGTAGACAAAGGTGGTCATCCGGTGTGAAGCGGTACCAGCGAAAAAGGTGCGGTGTCAGTAAAGCAATACTCAGTGGTAACCTGGGTGAGCACAACTAGCGAACAAGTAAGGTTACGAACAGCGACGAATGCTCTACCGTCCTGAAACCACACCAGGCTAGGAGTAATGCTAAGCCCATCAGAAATGCACCGACCGCTCGGCGCAAGGAACACATCACCATTAAGAATAGTGTTGGAAGTCAGTGTTAGAATATGCTCATTGCCCGTGGGAGTAAAACAATCCATAGACATGATGAAATGTAGGCTGTGAGCATCGACAGCTGACGAAGATTCAGTGTCCATCATATGAATAGTTTGCTGGCGGCAAGAGATGAAAGCGGAGGTGGAGGACAGAAAGTCCCATCCCAAAATCATCGCGTAGGTGCGCGAAGATAGCACAAAAAACTGAATGTAGGGAAGGATGCCATCAATGAAAACATGCAGTGCAAACACTGGAGGGCTGAACAAGAACTGCATTAGCACGACGAAGGGGAGGGCCATTATACGGTGTCTTCACTTTCGCAATCGAGAACTCAAGCCAGTACTAATAACGGAAAGCGATTCTCCTGTGTCAACCATGGCTTCAGTGGGGACACCTTCAACACACACCAAAAGTACATTTGATGGGCATTCCGAGGAAGTTTCACATTGTCCAAAGGATGCAGCTTTCCGTCCCAAAGCTGCACCATTTAGTTTTCCGAGCGGTGATCGGAGGACGAAGTAGCCGGTTGAAAAAGGGAAGAGGAGCACTGCATCGGTGGTGAAGAGCGACAACGCGGGAAACGCAATAAACCAGCAGTGGAATTCCTGTGGAGGTGGGGACCGTCGTGGATAATCGCAGTAAGAATGCCGACATTCTGGTACAGGACCAGAAAGCTCATCCCTTTCAAACCCATCATAGTCATGCCTTTCATCTTGGTGATGGAATCGGCAAAACTTTGACATGTGGTCATGGGTGTCTCTAGTAGCAAACCAGTCGAGATGGGCCCCATACATTGTAAGATGAAAGAGGTGGTGGTCTTGTAGTTATAGCATTCATGGACCCGTGCAGTGCTGGTGCCTGTTGTGGTGGCTGCTGGGAAGACGGCACTATAGAGGCAACCAGAGCGTAAGTTGGCATAGGGATATGGTGCGGGCTCAGGACTTGTGGGCAGGTCACGGCAGCTATCTTTTCCCTCACGATATGGCGTAGGCCGCCACCAGGAGCCGTCATGTGGACCTCGGGAGTGGTTGATAAAGCTTTGGCATGCAGTTCCTCACGGAAGATGGAGCGAATCAAAGCACGTAGCTCGCTATAGTTGGACACTTTGAAATCAGATGTGTCAGGGTGTAAGTAAATCATATGAAGCTCATCGAGGCACTGACACGTACTGATGATGTCTGCGACGGTAGTGGGGTTCAGCACTACAAGAGCATTGAATGCCACAGTCCGAATACCCTTGAGCAGGTTGCATACACGGTCACTTTCTGCCATCGAGGTGTTCACGCGGCGGCAGAGGGCGAGGATGTCCTCTATGTATGAAGTGTACGACTCGCCTGAGTGCATGCCGAACAAGCTCAGCAAGCTTCTTCTTGGCGTCATCGGAGCGAACAGACGAGTTAGCGAAACTCTGGTGTAGGTGGTGTTTAAAGGTGCTCCAGTTGATGAAATCTAGCTCATGATTGTAAAACCCAGTTTTCGCAACGCCGGTTAGGGAGAAGGCGATGTGAGCAAGTTTTGCAGATTCGCTCCAGTGTTTGAAGTCACGCGCTCGTATAGCTCCAACCAGTCTTCAACGTCATCATCTGGAAGCCCAGCAAACGCTGGTGCATCCTTCTGAGGGGTGGTGACCACCCAAGAAGGGGTTCCCGCAGGAGCAGGCAAGGTGGATGTCGCGGTATTGGCCTGCTAGTCTTGGGACATGGTGGAGTGCAGTTGGTAGAGGCAGCGACCCGAGCGGAGCTCCGGGAATGTAGTGTAGGTGAAGCTGGAGAGAGACCGGGAGCAAGAGGATGAATGAACCGCTTCTCAGACAAGGTTTAGGCAGTCAGACTCTTTGTTCTTCCGAGTGAGAGCCCCACCACCAGGCCCCAAAACGGTGATGATGAGTACATACAGATGAGAACATGAAGTGTAAGAATAATGCTTACACTATATATATATATATAAATATATATATATATATATATATATATATATATATATATATATATATATATATATATATATATATATGTGTGTTGGTCACTGACGCATTGCTTATAGGGTGGCCAGTTTTTCTAGAACAATCTGCCCACCATCCTTCAACAAATCTGCTGTTACCTGAACCTCCCCAGCTGCCTTCCCCCTTTACATAGCTCACAAGGCATTCTTTATTTCTTCCGACATTAATAGTGTGATGCCTAATTTCTCTAGACTGTTCCCTCTTCCATTATCGTCGTGGGTGCCACTGGTACTGGGTAAATCTCTACAAAACTCCTTAGCCACTTGAACTACTTAATCCATATTAGTAATGATATTGTTACGTAGGAAGAAGCAGACGAAAAGCTATATACAAGTATATTTACGATGGAATACGCCGCATTTGGTCAAGAGGCAACAGCCCGCGCTAGCCTCTAATCGTCGTCGTCGTCTTCACCCTGCTCGCCTCTTTGTCATCGTAAATACTGTTCCGTAGCACTACCCCCGGCAGCAAAAGCGCCGTCCCGGAGCAACTAAACGCCGGACTCGGAAGCAATGTAGTAGGCCTTGAGCCTAGTGACGTGCACAACATCACTAGATGATAGAGTGGAGGACGAGGTTGAACGCACAGGAGCAATTTCGTACGTCACAGGCGTCAACTGGCACAATACGCGGTAAGGCCCTGTGTATCGCGAAAGGAGCTTCTCGGAAAGTCCGACGTGACGAGAGGGCGACCACAGGAGCACGAGTGCACCAGGCGAGAACTGTACGTCACGGTGGCGGGCGTTGTACTGACGCTGCTGCGTGGTTTGCGAGGCCTTCAGTCGAGTACGGGCAAGCTGGCGTGCATATTCGGCAAGGGCGATGGCGTCACGCACATACTCGCTTGTTGAGATCGCAGCAGGAAGTGCCGTACGTGTCAAGGGGCAATGTCGGTTCGCGACCGTACAGTAGATAAAATGGAGAAAATCCGGCGGTGTCATGCCGGGAAGAATTATATGCAAATGTGACGTAAGGAAGTGCAATGTCCCAGTCGTGGTGGTCCTTCGAAACGTACTTGCACAGCATATCCGTAAGAGTGCGGTTTAACCGCTCTGTCAGGCCATTGGTTTGAGGATGGTATGAGGTAGTCAGCTTGTGTTGAATGGAGCAGGAACGCACAATGTCGGCGTTAACTTTCGAGAGGAAGTTACGACCACGGTCAGTAAGCAGCTGTCGCGGGTCGCCATGAAGCAAGATAATGTCATGCAAGAGGAAGTCCGCGACGTCAGTGGCGCAACTGGTAGGGAGAGCCCGCGTGATAGCGTATCGGGTGGCGTAATCAGTTGCGACGGCTACCCATTTCTTCCCAGAGGATGACGTGGGAAAGGGACCGAGGAGGTCTAAGCCAACACGAAAGAACGGTTCCACAGGGACGGTGATCGGCTGGAGATGACCGGCAGGTAGCACCTGAGGTGTTTTCCGACGCTGGCAGGGATCGCAGGCAGCAACATAGCGTCGGACGGAGCGAGCGAGACCAGGCGGCGGCGGACGCTGTTGTACGTGCGGGTTACCCCAAGATGTCCTGCCGTGGGTGCGTCATGCATCTCAAAGAGCACAGTCCGTCGTAGATGTTTTGGCACGACAGGAAGAGAGAGAGAGAGAGAGAGAGACAGAAACTTTTATTGACAAACGATTTACGTGCAGTGGTCGGAGACCCTTTAGTCAAAGGCCCCGCTGGCCTCGGCCGCCAGCTTGACCTGTCTTATGAAGGACTGTTGTCCCGCCAGGTCTGAGCTGGTTAGCTGTGCCTCCCATTGCTCCATTGTGTGGTGTGTTTTATCAAACGGGTGTGATTCACAATGCCAAGTAATGTGTTGTAGTGTTGGTATGCCTCCGCACCACGGGTAGTCGGGCCTGTAGCGAGTGGGGAACATGGCATTCTGTAATTTAAGGTGGGGGAATACCCCAGTCTGAATTTTGCGCCAGCTGGCGGCTTCCTCTCCACTGAGTTGTGGGTGAGGGGGAGGGTACTTTTTTCTGGTTGCACGCTGATGAGCGAGAATCTCCCGGGCATTCGTTGGATTGGGGTCATTACAGTGGCTACTTGGGACCGTCCCAGTCGAGTCGGCCCGGTTAATAATACCTCGGGCTAGCGAATCGGCCAGTTCGTTCCTCTCAAGGCCTGTATGGCCTGGACACCATAGGATCCGGTGATGATGGGTGAATTTCGTCGGTATTATTGAGTGACATGTTTTGGTCACGTGGCCCTTGAGAAAAAGGCGACATGCTTCTTGTGAATCTGTTATTATGGTGACGCTCTTTTGCGTGCGTTCCGCGTGAGCGAAGGCCATTGCCACGGCAAAAGTTTCGGCAGCCGCGGGAGTACGTGCCCTAACGGAAGCCGTAAATTGTTGCTGTGCTTTCGTGTCGACGATTGCCACTGCGTACCTCCTGATGTTCATTTGGGCATCACTGGCGTTCGAGTGCACGTTCGAATACGCGGCTGCGTCTGTGTATATTGTGTTGTACGTGGGATTATTTTCATACATTGTTCTAATATCCCAGGTAGCACAAAAGAGATACGTAACGTTTTCGTAGCGTTTATCCAAGACGATAAAAACGGGTTAAAGAAGACACGAATGAGAGAACTTCGGCGGGAAAACGTCGGATATCTCTGCTAATGTCCGGCTTAATTGCTTTCTTGAGACGATCTAGAACAGGTCTGCAAGACGTATTCGAAAAGCTGGTCTAGAAATAGGATTGGGAAAGACACAAGTAATCCCTTTGCCAAAACTATTCGTAACCAATTTCTAAACGTTTTTAGGACGTTATCAAAAAGCTGGTCTAGAAGCGGTCTTGAAAGGTTTACGATCATCTGAAGCTAATTTTCGCGGGTGACGGGCGCGATGAGACATCGTTGTTCAAAACACGCGTTTAGTTTCGCCTCACGCGACTGGCCTATGCCGCGCAGACGTCGTCAGCCGCACCCGTTCGCACGGCCTAGGCCAATCGCGTGAGGTGAAACTGATCGGGTGTTTCGAACAACGATCTCCAATCGCGCCCCAGATGAGTAGAAGCGTCCGTGTTGACTGTAAGAGCCATGGCGCAGTGCCAAGCACTGTTCCCCGCATGGCCGGCGCATCGTCTACCAAGTCGCACGAAAATGAGCCTGTTAGGAATAAGAAATCCTTAATACCGCCTTTAGTAAGCTACGATGCTTACAACCACAATGGGAATGACATCCTGCAAAGAACAAATGGCCATGTCTTGGCAGGTGGCCAGACCAAGCCCTTCATGCCAAGAGTGCATGAAATGAGAACATTGTGACAAAGCAAGAACACTTTATTAAAATGTAATGCTTATGCAAGGTTCGAACAAACTGTGTGAGAAATGCAAATAGAAATAAAATTACATCAGCAATGACAAAAGTCGCAGAAAGGATTCGTAATGAACTCGAAAGTGAACATTCACTAGCACATAAACAAAATTCCAAGTACACATACAAAAATGAACAGAAAAACCTGGAGTGTACTAAAGTGTCTAATTTATCATAGTAAAGTGCGCGTGCTATTAGATGGACTAGAGTTATGCAGAAGTGACATCGGAGCGAATGGAAGAAGTAGACTGAAAAATGCAAGAGTATGAATTGGATGGTAACTGCCTCCAAGCAATGTTACCAATCTAGAAGCTTGAAAAGAGCACAAAAAGAAATACCACCGCATACCATCATAAAACAATCCTGTGACAGAAATAAAAAAAAATGGGAACAATGTAAAATTGGAAATATTGCCTTTAGGATATATCAAAGAAGGTAATGGCGAGAAAAAAATAACCATACAACAAAAAAGCAATCAAGTGAAATTAGTACAGAATACTTAAACGGGGGATTCAGTGTAACAATTAAGTGAACACTACTGTAGTACAGCGAACGATGAGACAGTAATGCTGCATCTTGCCACTCCAGAACGTGAGAAATGAATATGCAAGCCTCATATTAGAAACTTACATAAACATTGAAATAAACTGGAATGCACTGGAAGCTGCATTTGTGTAACAAAGGAAGCAATGGTCATAATAAATAGTAAGTGTTTTATCTAAAAAGCCCTTTACAAGAGGCAAAGTTGTACCTCTCTGGCAAAAACAAAGTTGCAACGAATAATTTGCAAGCCAGCAAATACAATAATTAGCACACTGACATGTCCCACTTTGCGCACATCTCCAGTCTCCTAAAGTAAAAAAAAGCACTCTGAATGAGAAAAACGTTTAACACATGTAGCCCAGAGCAAATTCTTTGCCAGTTCACTCACACTTTCACATCCAAAAACATTTGCCACAAAGTCCAGGCACAGTTCCACTGATGTTTACCAATTCACCCCCACTTTCACGTCCAAAAATATTTGGCACAGTCCAGGCAGAGCTTCATAGATAAACAGCTTGAGAGCATCCTACTGATTATTGTGCAGTCCCGCTGCTGAAAATAGAACTGCCGCACATGCTGGTAGTGGTTTCAATGTAGACACACGTACTTGCTGCCCTGGACAGGTATGCTCAGATATCTGCACTTCCATTTTGTCGAAGTAGACACATTGATGCACTACGCTGGTAATTGAAATATTTTGAATGCACAAGTATTGGCTTCACCAGAAAGACTTGCCCACATACCACCACTGGCATATATATGCACTTGCTCTTCACTCAGTAGCATTGAACTTAAAGTGTTCCCTATGTGGGAGCCATGTGTAAAACCGGTGTCACACGACCACTCTCGATCGCGATCAAGCCCGATCCGGATCGAAATTAGCGATGCGACTGGCTCACTCTCGTAGCTTGCGCAGAGGAGCCATCACGACCGAGAAATTCGATTTGTAACGGACTGGATAGCGGCTAAAAGAGCCCCGTGTGAAACCGGTACCAAATAATGCACAGACGTACGCTAGGAAAATGTGTTGCACAAGGACAAAGAACTGCGACATGCCCTGTTGTGCGAAGCGCGCGAACAGAACACATATATATATATATTTAAAAAAAAACTGCGAGAGCGCTTCGCGAACTGCATGCGCACACATGGCACCCGCACGAACTCGGCAGGCCGCCGTAAAGCGCGAAGGTCGCACAGCGTACATTCCGACACATTTCCCAAACTGCAAACAATCGTACTACCTAAATCATACAAGTTATTTTATACCAAGAGCATACTCGACTCACGTATGTAGTATGCACAAGCGAGTTATGCAGCGTACATGCTGTATCCATTCGCCAAATAGTAAAATTGATAACAAGCACAAAGCTACAAGGGACTCAATACATTACTACCATTTGAGGCGTGAAATAAGATCGAATTTGGCCGTTTCATATATTGGACACAATATATGGACACATGTGGTACACGGTAATACCATGAAATACCCATCACGTGGGTAAAGGGGGCGAAAACACAATCGAGAACCTGAAGCGCAAACGATAAAAGCACGGTATGGTGCACGCAAAATTCTGTCAGTGCGCTGTAGCGCGAGGGAAGAAAATAGGGTGAGCACTTGACCTCACCTTTTGGGATACCGCACTAGTAGTGAATCATTAAAAAAAAAGCCTGTTTGAACCAGTTCCCTTGTCTGCAACACTCTTGCTAAACGGGAGACTAAAATACCACGATGATGGCTCTATTGCGGAGATCGGCAAGGTGCGCACAGACAGAAATTTTGCCGCCTTTCTTCGCATTCTGCAAAATGCTTTCTTGTTAGGATCACGCATAGCGGCCGACGCCGACGCTAGGGACACACAGGCACGATTTCGTCCCTCTAACTTTCGTCCTTATACTGCCCTTAATGCCTTAATTACAGCGTCAGTGAAAAGGCGCCTCACATAACATGACAGTGAACTTGAAGAGCTGATTAGTGCCCTCCACTCCGCGCCCTCCAATTGAAAACACTACTGATTTCCAAATTAATCTACACAAACAGATCGCACAACCCAAACTAATCACAGAACGTCGTTTTCTTGACGGCAAAACCCTGCAACACTTACATGACAAAGGGCAGCGGCAGCACATTCAGAACAGCCGCTATCATACCACAGCGCAATGCAAGTGCGATAACGTTATTATGCCCGGCTCAAACAGATCGCACAACCCAAACTAATCACAGAATGTCGTTTTCTTGACAGCAAAGCACTGCAACACTCACATGACAAAAGGGCAGCGGCAGCAAATTCAGAACAGTCGCAAACAGACCATAGTGCCATGCGAGTGCGATAACGTAACTATGCCCGGCTTCACGAATAACGTGGCCGCCTTGATCAAATAACAATTGAAAACACTACTGATTTCCAAATTAAAACCACACAAACATATCGCACAACCCTAACTGATCACAGAATATCGTTTTCTTGACAGCAAAACACTGCAACACTTACATAGCAAAGGGCAGCGGCAGCACGTTCAGAACAGCCGCAAACACACCACAGCGCAATGCGAGTGCGGTGACGTGACGACGCCATGACGACGCGACTATGCCCCGGCTCGCCCGGCTGCCCGGCATCACGAATCACGTGGCCACCTTGGTCACATGATTTGACGACGGTATCGCCACCTTGCGCAAGGTTGGATCGCGTTGATGGGTTGTTGAATATTGTAGAAGCCGCTAAAGAGGCTGACGCGCCGTGGCGTGGCGGTGGCGTTTTGAGTCGTTTGCAAAACGTATTCACCCCTCGTTTTTAAGCTGTCTGGCTTCCAACGTTATCAAAACGTATTCACCCCTCGTTTTTAAGCTATCTTGTTTGGAACGTCTTTGATGTGTCGATTTTGGTCAAAAATCCTTTTCAGACGTTGAATCCCTTAATACGACGTTTTCAAGACTTTGTGTGCTACCTGGGATGTTGTACACGTGCTTTTCGCCTTGCTTTATTGTATTCAGGGTGCATGTTTTTGGGTATGGGTGCCACTGTTATTCGAGCTCGTGTTGAGGTTGATAGTGGTAATAACTGTTCGCTGATAAATTGTGGGTGTGGGGAAATACGTACCCTTGTCAGTAGGGCCCGTCCTGCGTGAGTGTAGCTCAAGCGTTCCCTCTGGGAGATTAGTGTGGCTTGTTTTAGTTCTTAGAATGTGTTGTGTACTCCTAAGGCTAGCAGGCGATCTGTGGGCGTCCCCTTGGGTAGTCCGAGGGCCGCTTTATATGCTGATCTTATTATGATGTCGACCTGCCTTTCCTCCTCGCGACTAAGGAAGTGGTAGGGCAGGCCGTACGTGACTCGGCTTATTACTAGTGCATGGACGGGCCTCAGCGTGTCGTATTCTTGCATGCCCACTTTCTATAAGTTACACGACGGATCACTTGCGCAATGTTATTTGCGGTGGTTTTCAATGTTTTGATGGTGTGGGATGCGTTTCCGCTACTTTGGAGCCAGAAACCCATGATACGCATCGCCTTAACTTCTTGGACCGTGTGTCCTTCCACAACGATGTTGACAGGTCCGTTGGATATGTAGCCCCTCGAGTGTACCCGAATGACCTGCGATTTTTCGGGGGCACATTTGAGGCCACTACTCCTCGAGAATTTGTCTACTTCCTCGGCTGCTTGTTGTAGCACTTGTTCTTTGTGTCCCAGAGAGCCCCCTGCTGTCCATAGCGTTATGTCGTCTGCGTACAGTGTGTAACCCAAATCGGGGATTTGGTCCAGCTGTCGCGCCAGGCGACACATCGCTATATTGAACAGCAAAGGTGAGATTATTGCCCCTTGGGGTATTCCTCTACTGGGCATATTGAACTTTTGCGAAGCAAGTTGACCGATTCCTATCGTGGCGGTGCGGTTGGCGAGAAAAGCCCGCACGTAGTTGTACGTTCGTTCTCCACATCCCGTCAATTCGAGTTCCTCCAATATTGTTTTGTGCGAAACGTTATCAAATGCTCCCTTGAGGTCTAGTGCGAGCACTAGTCTTTCCTCTCCGCGGGCGATGTTAGCTATAACTTCTTCTCTGATCAGTAAGAATGCGTCTTGACAGGATAGCCCCGTACGGAACCCTATCATGGTGTTTGGAAACCATCTTATTTCTTCGGGGTACCGCTGCAGTCTTGTTTGTTCTACTCGTTCGTACAGTTTACCCAGGCAGGACGTGAGAGAAATGGGCCTCAGAGCGCCTATTGAGGGGGTCTTTTTAGGTTTGGGAATCATGATAATTTTAGCGTGTTTCCATTCCGGGGGCAATTGGCCTTTGAGCCAGCTCTCGCCGTTGAACACTTCTGTGATTTTAGTCAGGACTCTAGCGTCCAGGTTCCGAAGCATCGCGTTCGTGATGGCATCAGGGCCAGGAGCCGAGTTTTTGGCGGCTGCGTGAGCTGCCTCAAAGACTTCTGCATATGTGAAAGGTTCATCTAATTTGGAATTCGCCTTTCCAAGGTATGGTCGCGTCTCGTTTGGGGCGTCTGTGTTTAGTGGTGGTCCTATGTATCGTTCTTTCAGTTTCTCTAGTAGTTCCGCGTCTGTGCCTGGAAAACTGTCCGATATGATTTGGAGTCGTTTGTTGTTTTCCGTGCGTGTGCTATCCGGGTCAAGCATTCCACGAAGGATGCGCCACGTGCCAGCCGTTCCCAAGGCCCCCGAGAGGGACCCGCAGAACGTAGCCCACTCGTTTTTCGCTAATTCGTCAGCGTGTCGTTGCGCCTCCTCCGCCAGAAGTGTTATGCGGGCACGTAGCTGTTTGTTAAGGCGTTGCTTTTTCCAACGCTTAACTAATCTGTGTCTTTCGTCCCACAAGTTTACTAGGTGGGAATCTACCACGGGGGCGTCCGACGTACGCTCTATGGTTTTGGTAGTGTCCTTGTGTGTTGACGGGATGAGTTTTGTCCATTCTTGTATGTTGTCGGGAGTCGTTGCTGTGTCCAGGTTCCGTTGGAGCTCCCTGTATTTTGACCAGTCGGTTAATTTCGTTGTGCCAATCGTTCTACGTAATTTGGGGGTCGAGAGTGAAATACGAATCAGATCATGATCACTTCCCAAGTTTTCGTTTAGCGATGCCCACTGTGCATCTTTGATGTTTAGCGTGTACGCGCGATCGGGTGTTGTGTCCCTGCTCACGCTGTTACCTGTGCGTGTGGGCGTGCCTATGTGGTTTGCTGTCTGCATGCCGAGGTTCTCAACCGATTGCTCAAGTAGGGCTCCTTTAGGGGATGTGGACGCGTAGCCCCACATTGTATGTGGCGCGTTGAAATCGCCCAATATCACCATCCCGTCTTTGGTTCCCGCTATGGTTTTAGTGTCCGATAAAATTTGGGGTAGGTCCAGATCTTTGCTTTTAGGAGGGCTGTAAATGTTTGTTATGATGCTGTGTGCTTTGCCTCTTTTCCGCGGTAGCACGCTGATAGTTACGGAATTTGTTTCCCCGGTACGTTGGGGGAGGAATATCATTTGTGCTGCGATTGTCTTGCTCACCAGCGTGGTAACTTTAGGATTTTGGGGGTCGCTCAGAACACAATAGCCCTGTAGTCGGGCCGGTTTGGGCCCAACCTCCTGAAGGCATATTATGTCCGGAGCTATCTGAGAGCTTTTAATAAATTGCTGGAGGGCTGCCGCCTTTCTAGCGAAGGATCGGTAGTTCCATTGCCAGATCTCTAATTGTTCCGGGTTGTTTGGTTTTGTTTTATCTTTAAGTGTAGTAGCCATGGTTCCCACTCGTTATTTATGCTTTTGACATCTCGGTGTCCGAGCCGTCCGTATCAATTATGCGGTGGGCCGTCTTGGTCTTGGCCGATCCGGCGCCGACAGCTATGGCGCGTTTCTTAGTGGTTGTGGTTTTGGCTGCGGTCTTTAGCTGCTCCGTCACTTGTTGTTTGTGCTTCTCGAATTCTACCAGCATTTGTGATTGGAAATCGAGGAGTTTCTGATTCACAAGGGTTATCATCTCGTGCATTAGTGATTTCGAGGTTTCTGCCAATAATAGTTGGATTTGGGCAATTGCGGGTGGCGTTTCGGTATTTGGTGTTTGTGGTGTTGGTGATTTTGGTTCACTACGTGCGAGAGTGTTCGTGATTTGCGTCGGTTCTGTGGCCGATTGTCTACGATCTGATTCCAGCTGTTGTATTTTTCGTGTGAGGCGTTCCTCCAACTCCTTAATTTTCTCGTCGGATCGCTGTCGTTTGCGTTCCTCGTCTCGAAGTTGTGCGCGTAGCTGAGCGTTTTCCTGTTTAAGTATTTCATAACCGGGATCTCGCTGTGTGTTTGGTGTGTGTTGCGGAGCATTGGGAGATACAACCGTCGCCCAGCTCACCTGAGGCTCTTGTGACTGCTGGTGCTGCGGGGGCACTGGCGCTTGTGCGGCCCTGGTCAGCTCCCTCGATGGGCTCCTACTTCTTTTGCCGTTAGGAGATGTGGATTTGTGGCGATGGTTCTCTTCCTCGTCCTCTGAGCTGAACCATCGCAGTTTCTTCTGGCCCACTCGCTCTCGTGAGCGGGACTGACGATTGGTGTTCTTGGAACGAATGTTCTTTAGTTTCTGTGGACACTGGTTGCTGCCAGTCTCGTGGCCTGCCGCCCCGCACACGGCGCATTTGATCACACACTCATGTCCAAGGGCGGGGGGATCCTTCAGGCCGCATTTTTTGCAGATGTTGATCGGGTGGGGGCACACATCCCGTCGGTGTCCCGCTTGGAAACATTCCGTGCATATTTGAACAGTGGGCTTGTATGGATGGAGTCGCATCTCTCCTCCCATGTAATAAATACATTTGGGAAGGGAGCCACCGGTGAACGTGATGAGCGCCGTGGATGACTTGCCTAGCATCCGAGCTCGTTCGATTTGAACTCCGTGTGTCCGTACTCGCATGTTGGCTACTAAATGTTCCATGGGTGTGTCCGCTGGAATGCCATGAACCACACCTCGATAGCAGTTGTCGGGGTCAGCTACGTATGTGTTGAATTGGTGCACGCGTCCGCTCAATTCCAGTAGCGTGATGCGGCGGAGTACGTTGGCCACTTCCGTGCTGCTCACCGATAGAATTATAATGTTCGATCCGGGGCGAGTGCGGAGGATGAAATCCATGCCTGTGATTCTTTCTCGCTTCACGGGCCCATCTTGAATTCGACAGAGATGGTCTTGGATTGGTTGGCTTGCCTTGAGAATGGCACTCGCCAAGGTTGGCATTAGTATGTCTTTGATAGTTAATCCCTTTGTGGGACGCATGATGATTTTTACATCATCCTTTGGTAGTGCTGGCAGAGGTTTGCGCTTTGGATGGTGGAAGCGATTTCCTTGGTTGTCAGCCACACCATATGGATGGTCGTCGCGTTCCCCTCTCGCGAAGTTCGCCTGACTAGGTGAGCCGCGTTGCTTCGGAGATGGGGCTTCCTTGCCTTTTTCGTTCTTCTTATGTTGTTTCTTAGCTCTTTGTGATTCCACAATGTGCCAACTACCGCCAGTGCGGTCGGCCTTTGTCTGGTCGGTTTCGGTGAGGTCCTTGTCGAACTCGTGTTCCATCTCGGTGGATGAAGATTGTTCGTTATAATCATTCAGTGAGTGCCCTGAGGCGGAGCACATTGGTGCCGGTGTTGTGCCGGTAGCCGTCGTTGGCTCTTGAGATGCCTTCTCAGACATTTTCTCTATCGTTGAGGCGGCAGCGGTCTCATAGACCACGCCTAGGCGTAGCGAACGCCGTGCGTTTCTGTGAGCGTTCTTGCCGCGTTTGTTACCCGACGCAGCTGCGCCCGCTTCGGATCTTCAAACTTCGATATTGAGGTAAAAAAAAATTCACCTACCGGTTTGAAAATGATGTCTGGGTGTAGATCCCGTCGAGTATAGTCCAATCGATATCTTGGCTGTTGTCCTACGGTCATTAGAACGGGCGTAAATCGCGTTTCGGTGGAGCCGATGTGAGGCACGTCTGTTCCGTCTGGCCCCCTCTGGCGTTCGCCCGACAAGAAGAAGATCAGAACCGTCACGGAGGAAGTTCCTTCGGTACAGAATGCCGCCCTGGAGGACATATCGGCGAACGGATGCGTCGGTAGGTGTAAAGCGCAGACGCTCGATGAGTGCTCGCAGCGATAGGTCTCGGTACTGCTCATCGGCGATGTTAGCGAAGGCAGACACAGAGGAAATGCCGTTGGTGGTACTACTGTCAGCGTCGTCAGGCTGGTCTACCGGGTAGTAAGACAGGCAGTGAGCGTCCTTGTGTAGTCGGCCAGATTTGTAGGTAACAGAGTACGAATATTCTTGGAGGCATAAGGCCCAACGACTTTCTGTAGGATCTTTCAGTGAGCATAACCAGCAAAGCGTGTGATGGTCTGTGACAACGGAAAAGGGTCGGCCATATAAGTATGGGCGGAACATTGCAACCGTCCAAACTAGGGCCGGACACTCACGCTCAGTGATGGAATAGTTGTGCCCCGCGGGCGAGAGGAGCCTGCTGGCGTAAGCGATAACACCATAGATAACACGGTCGTGGCCGCGCTGGCGTTGTGCCAGTACTGCGCCAATTCCGTAACCACTGGCATCAGTACGGAATTCGGTAGGCACAGAAGGATCGAAATGGACCAGAACGGGAGGCGTTGTGAGAAGGTCGATTAGATGAGAGAATGCAGAGGCCTCGTTATCGCCCCACTGGAAAGGGGCGTATTTTTTCAAAAGCTCGGTTAGTGGTCCTGCTATGGCCGCGAAATTTTTCACGAAACGGCGGAAGTACGAACAAGGGCCGATGAAGCTGCGCACATCCTTGACACACTTTGGAACAGGGAAATGCGTAACAGCATGAATCTTGCCTGGGTCCGGTTGCACTAAGTTCGCGTCAAGGAGATGTCCAAGGATGGTAATCTGGCGACGGCCGAATTGGCACTTCGATGCGTTGAGTTGCAGACCGGCTCGACGAAAAACGTCCAGGACTGCTGAGAGGCGCTCGAGCTGCGTAGCGAACGTTGGGGAGAATACCATACCGTCGTCCAAGTAGCACAGGCACGTGGACCATTTGAAACCGTGAAGAAGAGAGTCCATCATGCGTTCAAAAGTGGCAGGAGCGTTACATAGACCGAACGGCATCACTTTGAATTGATCAAGACCGTCGGGTGTGACAAAAGCAGTCTTCTCGCGGTAGAGATCGTCCACGGCAATCTGCCAGTAGCCGGAGCGAAGGTCAATAGAGGAGAAATAGCGAGCACCGTGGAGGCAGTCAAGGGCGTCATCAATCCGAGGTAGGGGATACACGTCCTTTTTGGTAACCCTGTTAAGGTGCCGATAATCCACGCAAAAGCGCCATGAGCCATCCTTCTTTTTTACCAGTACAACAGGTGACGCCCATGGACTACATGACGGTTCAATAGTATTCTTGGCAAGCATTTTGCGAACTTCGGTGTGAATAACTTGACGCTCAGCCGGTGACACTCGATACGGGCGGCGATGAATAGGAGGGGCATCGCCGGTATTAATGCGATGTTTAACAGCTGTAGTTTGGGCCAAAGGGCGATCGTTACAGTAAAAGAAATATCGTGGTAGGAAAACAGAACGCGGTAGAGCTCACGAGCGTGCTCGGACGGCATGACGGGCGCAATCATTTTGTGTAAGTCGGCGATGGTACAAGTTGCAGACTGCGATGGTAGAGGACGATCGGCTGAACTGTCGTCTACTGCAATAGATGCTACTGAGTGATCCTCGAATGGAGCAAAGCTGGGCCAGAGACATCCCGCGTGGCAGCACTTGCGTCAAGCCAAAATTGACCACTGGCAGGCAGACGTAATATGCCGTAATAGATAAAACTGTACGAGGTACTGCGATCCCGTGTGTAAGTAGGACGTCTTGCATAGGAGCCGCGATGTAGTGACCATCGGTGACTGGTGGGGATGACACGAAGTCAACGTAAGTCAGTGCTGAAGGTGGCAAGCGGACGAAGTCGACGGAACTGAGGCGACTGGGGTGTGGTTCAGCGGGACCCAGAACAAGCAGGTCACGGAGTACGACATATAGGAGGTGAAACTCCCGTTAGCGCGAGCGAGCGCGGGCGACCAGATAAAGTCACAATTGTTGCATGCACCGACGCTACCGTATACAGTGGCGGCACCATGCGGCGCGTCGTAGAAGCCGCAGCGGAAAAAAAAAACAGCGCCCGGCAGGCGGCTCGGCGGCTCCGGCAGCTCCGGCCACTCCGTGGTAGAAGTCAGGCGCGCGCGGTCGAACGGGAGCAACACGCTCAACCGGTTGCCCTGGCAACCGAAACGGCGGTAATTTCTTCCCATGCCGCCAGCATGAAAATATATCGGCGGGCTTGTGACCTTTCCTGGTCGCCGCAAACAGCGGAGTTTCCACTCCTAAATATTTCTTGCTTCGTGAAGCAGGTCAAAGCGGAGAGTACTGTCGGAACAATCGATGAGAGCAGAATCTGCGGAGAGGAAGTCTAAGCCGAGGATGATGTCGTGGGGACAGTGGGCGATGACTGTGAATAGCACGATAGTGGAGCGATCGGCGAAGGAGACGCGGGCGGCACGCATACCAATTGCGGGGGCTGTTCCGCCATTGGCGACACAGACAACAGGCGTTGTGGCGGGCGTGATTATTTTCCTCAGCCGGTTACGAAGGTCAGCGCTCATTACCGACAAATGCGCCCCAGTGTCTATAAGAGCAGATACCGAAACACCGTCGACTTGCACGTCAAGAAGGTTCAGATGAGTGGGCAACGTCAGTTGAGGATTTGGCCGCGTAGGGAGCAATGCAGCGTCGCCTCGAGACGCTGCCTCGTCTAGTTTTCCGGCTGGGAGCGTTGTCCGAAGGGAGTCGGTGAATAGGAGCGACGGGGCGGGGGGGGGGGAGCGAGATTGTCGTCGTTGGGGCAAAGGCGAACGAGAATTGGGGCGGTTCGGCGCAGGAGCATCTGTGGCGGCATTATCGGAGCGGGCGGCATAGGGACGAGAAGGGCCACCTGGAGGGCGAGAGTAGGCAGTATAAGTAGACCGGTTCGGGGAACTCCAGCGACTGCGACAGTGCCGAGAAATGTGCCCGATTCGATGGCAGAGAAAACAAATGGGCTTGTCGTCAGCAGTGCGCCATTCAGACGGGTTGCGGAAACGTGGTGGGTAAGAAGATGCGGGACGGGGCGGAATCGAAGAAGCCGGGTGGCTATCAGGGCGATGGGCCGAGCAGATGGTGTTTGCGAACTCCTGACGGACAACTGCCTGGATCAGGGAAACCGTGACTGCAGATGCGTTGGAGGGGCTGAAGTCGAAGGTAGCCGGATAGGCGGCCTCGATCTCACGCCGGATGATTCTGGTAACATCGCCAGTGTTGTTGGGACAATGAGCGTCGGCACAGGAAGAGGTCGCTGGGGTGTTGGGCAGACGGGCAAACTGCTGGTCGATACGTCGGCTTTTAGCGAGTTCTAGGCGGCGGCACTCTTTTTTAACTGCATCCACCGTCGCCACGTTGTTGAAAACGAGCAAGTTGAAGGCGTCATCGGCAATGCCTTTGAGGATGTGGGAAACCTTGTTTGACTCAATCATGTGCGTGTCAACTTTGCGGCACAGAGCCAAGACGTCCTGAATGTACGTGACGTAGGGCTCTGTTGACGTCTACACACGGCCGGAAAGCGCATTCTGCGCGGCAAGTTGGTGACCGTAAGGGTTGCCGAACAAGTCCCGGAGCTTTTGCTTAAGCGAATCCCAACTGGTGAGCTCATCTTCGTGCGTCCGAAACCAAACTCGAGGTGTGCCACCGAGGTAAAAAACTACATTGGCGAGCATGATAGTAGGGTCCCACCGGTTACTGCGGCTGACGTGTTCGTACAGGCTGATCGCCGAGTCCTCGACGTCTTCCCCATCTTTGCCCGAGAATACGCCAGGGTCACGGGGAGCGGGGAGAGTGATGTAGGTCGTCGAAGTGGGAGCAGGTGCCGGAGCCGGCGGAGTCGAGTTGTCGTCACCGGGAGCCATGACGGAAGGCTCGACGTACCGTCCACTGCGAAGCTGCGTGACGAGGTACAGGGAACGTCCACCTCCACCAGATATGCTACGTAGGAAGACGCAGACGAAAAGCTATATACAAGTATATTTAAAACGAAATACGCCGCATTTGACCAAAAGGCAACAGCCCGCGCTAGCCTCTAATCGTCTTCATCGTCTTCACCCTGCTCGCCTCTTTGTCATCGTAAATGCTGTTACGTAGCAATATTGCCGGCTTTGTCTCTTAACGCATACATCTGATTCTTGCCTATGCCTACAGGTTCTCCCACTCAGTTTAATCCAAACGCCATTAAAAATAATCCAGTTGCTAGCCAATTTAATCGGAGCGCCAGCATTTTTAATCCAAGTGCCAATAATTTAATCAAAGCACCACCACATTTAATCCCAGCACCATGCGAATTAATCCGTATGCCAACTCATCTAATCCTTGCGCCAGCCATTTTAATCCAAGTGTCACACATTTTAATCCCAGTACTAGTCAATATAATCCTGTTGGAAATTGATTTAGAAACAAATAATCCTTGCAGAAGAAGTCGTAACAGGCGTCATGTATGCTTTCTATTCATTGATGTCATCATTGTACTGGAGTCAGCCCTATACGAGCACAGTTTCCACGCTACCGGTGTCGTCATGGCTGCTTCAGAAACACTTCCGCGTGTTATACCGCTCGCTAACTTCCTCCCTTTCAAGTCGCATTTCCGACTGATAAGAGTGACTCACGTGAGTGAGTGAGAATCGTGACGGATATTACGCGACTTGGGTTGCGATCATGAAATTCGATTTCCTTCCCTATCTTCATGCATATCGATCAACATCGTTCGCAAGGGTAAAAACTTGCTCACCATTACTCAGGCACTTGATATAATCACTAGGCAACTCATCATAGCTCACTAAGCTTGTATCTTGCATGCACTCCTATGCTTCCAACATGCATATCAAACGAAATGGTTCGGAGAAGTAACAGCTTATTCTTGAGTGACATGATTAGGTCACTAGTGACCTACTCGACGTCACCGCCGTCGCACCTCTCCTAACCTGTCTAGTAACTTATCAAAGAAAATGGCTTTCAAAGCTTAATGCTCCCTATCACTCGCTGAAGTGATGTGATCACTGGTGACTCTCGTGACGTCACCACGCTTCTCACGCATGCACTATCCTGAACTACCGGTATGCAAATAAAACGAAGTGGCTTATAAAGGATAACAACCTGCTCACTATCACCTAATTAATGAGGTGATCACTAGTTACTCACGTGACGTCATCAGGGTTCTCAAACAAACATGTAATCTCATAACCTGCTGACATGCTTATCAAGCGAAATGGCTTTCAAAGACTCCTAGTTCTCGTCTCTCCGCTAAGCCCCGGTAGCACGGGACGTGCCCGCTTTTTAGCACTGTATAAGCTTCATTTGTGCTCCTAACCTCACTGAGCCCTATTATATCCCATTTTATGCCTGCTAATTCCTCCAATAACACTGCTAGACTCGCCCCACTAGATGACGTTCTAGCGTTAAACGTTGCCAGGTTCAGACTCGAGCTTACCGGAATCTTGGAAGAACGCCAACATAATCTTAATCCATATAAAGGGGACGCCAAAGACTTGAAAATTATAGACCGATCAACTTACTGTCCGTTGCCTCCAAAGTATTTACTAAGCTAATCGCAAATAGAATCAGGAACACCTTAGACTTCTGTCAACCAAAAGACCAGGCAGGATTTCGTAAAGGCTACTCAAGAATAGACCACATTCACACTATCAGTGAGGTAATAGAGAAATGTGCGAAATATAACCAACCCTTATATATAGCTTTCATTGATTACGAGAAAGCGTTTGATTCAGTCGAAATCTCAGTCATGGAGGCATTACGCAATCAGGGTGTAATGCCGTATATAAAAATACTGGAAGGTATATATAGCGGCTCCACAGCCACCGTAGTCCTCCATAAAGAAAGCAACAAAATCCTAATAAAGAAAGGCGTCAGGCAGGGAGATACGATCTCTCCAATGCTATCCACAGCGTGTTTACAGGAGGCATTCAGAGACCTGGATTCAGAGACCTTATAGTAACTTGCGATTCGCTGATGATATTGCCTTGCCCAGTAACTCAGGAGACCAATTGCAATGCATGCTCACTGACCTGGAGAGGCAAATCAGAAGGATGGGTCCAAAAAGTAATTTACAGAAAACTAAATTAATGTTTAACAGTCTCGGAAGAGAACAGCAATTTACAATAGGTAGCGAGGCACTGGAAGTGGTAAGGGAATACATCTACTTAGGGCAGGTATTGACGGCGGATCCGGATCATGAGACGGAAATAATCAAAAGAATAAGAATGGGCTGCAGCCCATTCTTATTCTTGCGTTTGGCAGGCATTCTCATATCATGAACAGCATCTTGTCATTATTCATCAAGAGAAAACTGTATAACAGCTGTGCCTTACCAGTACTCACGTATGGGGCAGAAACCTGGAGGCTTACGAAAAGCGTTCTACTTAAATTGAGGACGACGCAACCAGCTATGGAAAGAAGAATCATGGATGTAACCTTAAGGGGGATAAGAAGAGAGCAGATCCGGTGAGAGAACAAATGCGAGTTAATGACATCTTAGTTGAAATCGAGAAAAAGAAATGGGCATGGACAGGGCATGTAATGAGGAAGGAAGACAACCGATGGTCATTAAGGCTTATGGACTACACTCCAATAGAAGGGAAGCATAGCAGGGAGCAGCAGAAAGTTAGTTGGGCGGATGAGGTCAAGAAGTTTGCAGGGACAACATGGCCACAATTAGCACACGAAAGTGGTAGTTGGAGAAGTATGGGAGAGGCTTTTCCCTGCAGTGGGCGTTGCCAGGCTGACGATGATGATGGTTGTTCACTGAAGTGACGGCCTTATATGGGCATTTACAAGACCTCATAGTAAGAGACAGTTCAATTTATGTACAGCCTGAGTGGTCTCCCACTACCAAGAATCTGGCGTCTTTCTGTGGTGTAATCTTCCTTTGTGTAATTGCCGTATACTTTGCTATCACTAATAGTGCATCGCCTTTCCGGCGAAACTGGAGCCTCTCTCTGCCTTTTTTTCTTTTACGTTTTCTGTGAGTCCGATCATAAGCGCTCCTACGCATGACTGTTGTTGATTCTGATTTCGAGTGAATCCGGCTTGGCCTCATTTTGGTTATTGAGTGAATTACACAGGGTGCCCCAGCTATCATGCACCAAGACTTGTAAAAACCGCAGTTGCGTTACTCGAAGAAAACCTATACTGCATATTGTTTCCAGTACAGTGGAGTAGCCGAGAGTAATTCTTTAGTTCCTGAAATTTAATTCCAGAATTCGAGAAGCACTGTCCTAATTATCAAAGTGTCAGTGAGGCATCTTTAGGCACCCACAGGCACCCGCAAATGACATTTGACTGCTGTGTTTTTAGCGACGTAATAATTGCGTTCGATTTTTTTAGACTGGCAAACAAACCTTAGGAAATATGAAAAATACGCCGTGACTGCGCTCCCACCCGAATAAAAACCCCCCAATATTTCAAAGGTAGCGCCATTCTTAGATCTTTCCACCACCCCGCTCTACCCGACATTTCCTGCTCCAAGCCTCCTGTCGCCCCAGCTTCCTCCACCCCCCCATTGGTCAATCTGTGTCACATTGACGCAGGCGCCGCTGTTTTGTATATTTTTTCTTTCCAGCGCGCTCCGACCGCCATTGTTGTCCCTGCGCGACGAAAGTACGCGCAAACGGTCTGATCGAGAGCGTTAGCGGAACGAATCGAGTGTGTTAGGGACGAGAACTTAATTGTTATGCCGTAGTGCTGCGCCTTCGGTCGCCGCAACCGACCCAGCGACGGCAAAAGGCCTCTTTCTGCGGGGATATAAAGTGTGGATATAAAGGATCAAGTGGGCTGACTTCGAGGAAGTGGCAAAAAACTAACGGATTTGTGAAGTGACACGGTTCCTCACAACCTCTTTTTTTAGCCTAGTTCACGCCTGCCGCTTCGAAAAAGTGTATGTGTTCATGCTGTGCCTGCTTTTAGCGCGTTTAAGTTGACTTTTTTTCTAATGTGCTCTCTTTGTTTCATGTAGTTTCGTCTTGCGGCGAGAGTGTACGCATCTGCAGCTGGCCTGTGACGTAAAAGCGACTTTATTCATGCTATGTTTTGAGCTCCACCAGAAGTTAGCATATTCTCGACGCTTTTGCAAGGTTCACTCTGACTTACGGATGCAGTCGTCTAGCTTCGAATGTACGCCCGCATGTATTGATTTGGTTTGTGGTGATTACCGTTTTTAACGTCCCGAAGCGACTATAGCTATGAGGGAGGTCGTAGTGGATGGCTCCGGATAACTTTATTGAGGTCGCTTGGGGATGTTTAACGTGCACTTTGATCGTAGTTGTACGTGGGCCGGTCAATTCCTCGTTGGCGTTTCGTAATTCTCGCGCGGGCACGGTAGCGCTGCGCGAGTTGCGCAAGTTGGTGCCTCGGCGTGATTGTGTTTCTTTATTAGATTTTATTTACTAGTTGTAACAACGTGTCATTATTTCGTATTATTGACGGCGCCTCCAGGGCACCAAAGCGGCAACGGCAACGCTTGTAATGTCACGTGCTCTCCAGAGGCCTCTGTTAGCCGTTACATGCGCCCTCCTGGAGCAGTACTTGTAAAAAAAAAAACGATCTATCGTCGCGATTGCCAATGCGCCCCGCGACTGCTGCAACACACCGCACCCGTGCGAACAGAATTACGGAACACCAACGAGCCACCTCTCCACAGGCCTCTTGCACTTCGCCTCTGTCCCGGCTGCTGTCGGACTTGTCCTCAGTATTCGAGGCATGAGCAGCGGCTACTCACACGTTTTGTGTGCAGGATTATAATTGGCCGAGAAAGGCCGTAAAGGACCGCAGGCCCGCTGATAAGGAATGACATTTTTACTGCTTAACGTGAACATTCTTATGCGTCCGATTAAGTAAATGGGTATCGCATGCGTCATATACACTGTACGTGAACCTAAGAAACCACGCACACATACGTTCACGCGGTCAAAACCTGAAACTCTAGTAATTACGCGCGTGTTTGAGCACACCGCGTGCATGCGTCGTGTTCCAGCAACACGAACTCTCAACGTGCGGGCGCTTTACGTCTTAAATAATGGTCCTTTTCTCTATTTTTTCCGCAATTCCAACACGACATTCTTAAGGCCAGTTACCGACTGACGAAGCAAGATCACGATTGAAACAACTGCTCTGCAGGGCTCGAACGAACTTTTAAGCGGATTTTCTCCGGTAGCGTGTTAGCCGTCGTCTGCTAGCATGGGCGGCCGCTTGATTAACCCCCTTTCTTCTCGTTTATTACATAACGAGGCTATCGGATCCGGCAACATTGATGCCTTCAGGTAGCATGTGTGGGTTTATTGGCCAGTTGCCTTCACCGAAAAAGATCACGTCCTCGTGACGCCTGCGGCAGAAAGGATGCTCCACATCCGCCGCCAACGTCTGTGATAGGTGGCACTGGCTAACACTCCCAGGGTTCTACTAGGACACATAAATACCCAAAAAAGTGGATGGGGAAACGGCACTGCGGTAGCTGAATTGGTAGAGCATCGCACGCGAAATGCGAAGGTTGTGGGTTCGGTTCCCACCTGCGGCAAGTTGTTTGTTTTTTTCATCCACTTTAATTTCCATTAGTTTATCATTTCTTTGTTTCATTTATTAAGCACTATTAACTTCCCCTGTGTTGTCCTTCGTATTAGTGTTTGTTGGCTTCTTATGATATGAATAAATAATTGCAATGGCATAATTAAATCTCAGTAACAAAAAAACACTACTGGCAGCTATTCCACTGTCGTGAAAATAATATGCACTAGGTTTCCTTCGAGTAACGCATTGCTTTTTTAATATTGCTGCATGATAGTTAATTGGGACACCCTGTATATATTTATGACCTCTGCATGCAAGTGACGATGTTTCCATTCCTAATAAATGTTGTAAATTATTAGAAGTGTTTTTGTTTTAATGAGTCGTTAACTTCTCTTACTGGAAAGAGAAGCGATACTGAGACATATCATTCATGTGCATTTCGCACGCCGCTGATAAAAGACATACAGCAAATCATTCTCTAGGCCCAAGCTATCCATACATTTAGAAATAATTCTTAATTGGCTACTTCCTTCTCTTTAACAATATAGTAAGATCTGCCCTGTGTTCATATTTAAAGTGTATGTGCATGGTGCTAACAGAGGTAATTTAAAACAATGTTGAAGTGAGAAAATGCGGATGAGGCAGCAGCCGCTGGTACTTCTAATGCGCTTGTTCTGTTATTTGTCAGGGTGTGCAGAAAAAAAGCAAAGTATGAATTAAAATCCGTGCACGTGGGTGCCAACAGTTATGCAGCAAGCCATTAGCCACAATAAAATTATAAGTGAATAGGTCGAGGCAAGTCAAAAGAAACCTCAAGGGATGTGTGCGGCAAAACTGAGCCAATGACACGTTAGGTGGGGGCAGGGGTTGGGCTTCGGCATCGCCGGGGGGGGGGGGGTCTCAGCGCCCCCTCCACCGGAAATCTCCGGAGGGGGCTCGCCTCAACAATTCCAGAGTGTGATCAAATAACAATATGCGTCGCGTGATGGCTACAATACCATGATCGCAAGTTACTTCCAAACATCTCTTCAAACAAGTCGGATAGCAGCATATCACGAAAAGTGTGTTAATATATCATACTACTATCGAAGTTACAGCACAAAGCTTCGTTCTTGTATTTTTAAATCTAGAATAATATAGCATGCCCACAACACCGAAAGCACGATTGAGCGATGACCGACTTGCAAAATAGTGCCCGCCCTCTCCCGTACGTAGCCGTGGCCGTACCACTCACCAGACCTGGCTGGAAAACGTCGGTGATCTCCACTGTTACCTGGGCTGCAACAAGTCTGGCCTGCAAACCAGAAGACTCCCGATAGTGCGCTGCCTTATTTTTGTATGGATCCGTTTTTAGCGCTGTTCGTCTTTCCAGGTCATGCGCCAGCTAGATCATCGACCCACTGCCTTATATAAATGCATCAATTCGTAAACGAATTTTGTAAATACCATTTTTAAAAATAGCGAAAGGATAGCATATTTTAGTGCAAAGTGGCTGCAAAACGGGCATCCTCGTGGTTAAAGCATTCTTGTTCGGGCAGCGCCAGGAGTCTGTCATTGCGTGGTGTGACCCTCCGCCCTCACACACATATATATGTAGAGAGGAGAGAGAGGTCAAGGAGGTGGAGGAATGGTAGTTGACGACGGAGTTCCTGAGTGCAGACATATGTTGCGACCTCGTTCTGCAAAGAGGGATCCGACCTTGCGATTTTTGTCGCGACAGACGGCGGCATTGTGTGGCGGAGGCAACGGCAGCCGCACTGACGGAGAGATTGACAATGGCCCGTCTTTGGCACCGAGCCTGATCGAGTCGCTCGTTGATTTCGTGCACGCTAAATTATTGCCACCAGTGTTCGCGCAGCAGCTGAACGGAATGCACACGGCGGTTGCTAACCTGAAACTCCCGCGAAAGCAAGTGCAGATTCCTGACTATTTCAGCGTGCGTAAGCCTTGACACGCTGTTTAGGCGAATGAATAATTTTTTTTAAATTTTCACTTCACTGCTTACTTTGTAAATCTATTTTTATAGCGCAAGTGGCAAATTTGGTTTCGGTGCTTCGAGGATATGTTTGTTGATATTTATTTTTAACAGCAGTCCAGATATCGCGATGATCCGTTTTAACGCCCGCTTTTCTCGTTCTTTATATCATAACTAGGCTGCACTGTAGTAACACATATTACAGCGAAGCTGTATACCTCTACCGTCCATGGAAATTTTTGTGTCGTAAGCAATAACCTCCCCATACGTGTGCCGATCCCCGAGATAGTGCAATGCCGGGCCGACCCGCGCCGGAGGTAAAGCAGGCGTTAAGCACTCCCCATACGCGGGCCGATCCCGAGGATAGTGCAATATTGTCCCGACCAGCGGCGGAGGTGAAGCAGGCGTTAAGCACTCCCCATACGCGGGCCGATCCCGAGGATAGTGCAATATTGTTCCGACCAGCGGCGGAGGTGAAGCAGGCGTTAAGCACTCCCCATACGCGGGCCGATCCCGAGGATAGTGCAATATTGTTCCGACCAGCGGCGGAGGTGAAGCAGGCGTTAAGCACTCCCCATACGCGGGCCGATCCCGAGGATAGTGCAATATTGTCCCGACCAGCGGCGGAGGTGAAGCAGGCGTTAAGCACTCCCCATACGCGGGCCGATCCCGAGGATAGTGCAATATTGTCCCGACCAGCGGCGGAGGTGAAGCAGGCGTTAAGCACTCCCCATACGCGGGCCGATCCCGAGGATAGTGCAATATTGTTCCGACCAGCGGCGGAGGTGAAGCAGGCGTTAAGCACTCCCCATACGCGGGCCGATCCCGAGGATAGTGCAATATTGTTCCGACCAGCGGCGGAGGTGAAGCAGGCGTTAAGCACTCCCCATACGCGGGCCGATCCCGAGGATAGTGCAATATTGTTCCGACCAGCGGCGGAGGTGAAGCAGGCGTTAAGCACTCCCCATACGCGGGCCGATCCCGAGGATAGTGCAATATTGTTCCGACCAGCGGCGGAGGTGAAGCAGGCGTTAAGCACTCCCCATACGCGGGCCGATCCCGAGGATAGTGCAATATTGTCCCGACCAGCGGCGGAGGTGAAGCAGGCGTTAAGCACTCCCCATACGCGGGCCGATCCCGAGGATAGTGCAATATTGTTCCGACCAGCGGCGGAGGTGAAGCAGGCGTTAAGCACTCCCCATACGCGGGCCGATCCCGAGGATAGTGCAATATTGTTCCGACCAGCGGCGGAGGTGAAGCAGGCGTTAAGCACTCCCCATACGCGGGCCGATCCCGAGGATAGTGCAATATTGTCCCGACCAGCGGCGGAGGTGAAGCAGGCGTTAAGCACTCCCCATACGCGGGCCGATCCCGAGGATAGTGCAATATTGTCCCGACCAGCGGCGGAGGTGAAGCAGGCGTTAAGCACTCCCGATACGCGGGCCGATCCCGAGGATAGTGCAATATTGTTCCGACCAGCGGCGGAGGTGAAGCAGGCGTTAAGCACTCCCCATACGCGGGCCGATCCCGAGGATAGTGCAATATTGTTCCGACCAGCGGCGGAGGTGAAGCAGGCGTTAAGCACTCCCCATACGCGGGCCGATCCCGAGGATAGTGCAATATTGTTCCGACCAGCGGCGGAGGTGAAGCAGGCGTTAAGCACTCCCCATACGCGGGCCGATCCCGAGGATAGTGCAATATTGTCCCGACCAGCGGCGGAGGTAAAGCAGGCGTTAAGCACTCCCCATACGCGGGCCGATCCCGAGGATAGTGCAATATTGTCCCGACCAGCGGCGGAGGTGAAGCAGGCGTTAAGCACTCCCCATACGCGGGCCGATCCCGAGGATAGTGCAATATTGTTCCGACCAGCGGCGGAGGTGAAGCAGGCGTTAAGCACTCCCCATACGCGGGCCGATCCCGAGGATAGTGCAATATTGTTCCGACCAGCGGCGGAGGTGAAGCAGGCGTTAAGCACTCCCCATACGCGGGCCGATCCCGAGGATAGTGCAATATTGTTCCGACCAGCGGCGGAGGTGAAGCAGGCGTTAAGCACTCCCCATACGCGGGCCGATCCCGAGGATAGTGCAATATTGTTCCGACCAGCGGCGGAGGTGAAGCAGGCGTTAAGCACTCCCCATACGCGGGCCGATCCCGAGGATAGTGCAATATTGTTCCGACCAGCGGCGGAGGTGAAGCAGGCGTTAAGCACTCCCCATACGCGGGCCGATCCCGAGGATAGTGCAATATTGTTCCGACCAGCGGCGGAGGTGAAGCAGGCGTTAAGCACTCCCCATACGCGGGCCGATCCCGAGGATAGTGCAATATTGTCCCGACCAGCGGCGGAGGTGAAGCAGGCGTTAAGCACTCCCCATACGCGGGCCGATCCCGAGGATAGTGCAATATTGTTCCGACCAGCGGCGGAGGTGAAGCAGGCGTTAAGCACTCCCCATACGCGGGCCGATCCCGAGGATAGTGCAATATTGTTCCGACCAGCGGCGGAGGTGAAGCAGGCGTTAAGCACTCCCCATACGCGGGCCGATCCCGAGGATAGTGCAATATTGTTCCGACCAGCGGCGGAGGTGAAGCAGGCGTTAAGCACTCCCCATACGCGGGCCGATCCCGAGGATAGTGCAATATTGTCCCGACCAGCGGCGGAGGTGAAGCAGGCGTTAAGCACTCCCCATACGCGGGCCGATCCCGAGGATAGTGCAATATTGTCCCGACCAGCGGCGGAGGTGAAGCAGGCGTTAAGCACTCCCCATACGCGGGCCGATCCCGAGGATAGTGCAATATTGTTCCGACCAGCGGCGGAGGTGAAGCAGGCGTTAAGCACTCCCCATACGCGGGCCGATCCCGAGGATAGTGCAATATTGTTCCGACCAGCGGCGGAGGTGAAGCAGGCGTTAAGCACTCCCCATACGCGGGCCGATCCCGAGGATAGTGCAATATTGTTCCGACCAGCGGCGGAGGTGAAGCAGGCGTTAAGCACTCCCCATACGCGGGCCGATCCCGAGGATAGTGCAATATTGTTCCGACCAGCGGCGGAGGTGAAGCAGGCGTTAAGCACTCCCCATACGCGGGCCGATCCCGAGGATAGTGCAATATTGTTCCGACCAGCGGCGGAGGTGAAGCAGGCGTTGTTGCGTTTCGCCTGCGACACGTGGTTTTGCCGGCGCGACGGCGGCGGGGCGGCGGACATTTTGGCCCGATCGTCGTCACCGCAACACTCATCGCCAGGTGTTTCCAGGCGCGTCTGCGGCGATGCGACCGCCTAGGGATTTCGTTCCAGTCATTGTGCCCGAAACAGGCGATGCCAAAGCAGGGATCTCCTTCCAGTTATTGGGCCCGAAACAGGCGATGCCAAAGCAGGGATCTCGTTCCAGTCATTGTGCCCGAAACAGGCGATGCCAAAGCAGGGACCATCTTCTCGTTACAGTCATTGTGTCCGACCGGCAGCGCCACGACAGTGTGCTGCGCAGCGCCACGACAGTGTGCTGCGCAGCGCCACGACAGTGTGCTGCGCAGCGCCACGACCAGGTGCTACGAGATCGTGCGCAGCGCCACGACATGGTGCTACGGCATCGCTACGACAGTGTGCGTCACCATTAGCCCATTGTACATTCACGTGCTCGTCTTTTGAGGGGTTCCTTCTTGCCCTCAACTGCGAGAGTATAAAAACAGCTGCCCCCGGACGCCAAAAGGAGGGCTCCGATTTCTTCCGTTGAGTGAAGTGCTCTCCCGTCTCTCTACTTCGGTCAAACCTGACCGCCAACTCTTTGCGATGTTAAAATAAACAAGTTGTTTCGTTGTTACCTGTCGACTCATGCTTTGCCGGGACCTTCGGATGCTTGCAGTTGTACCCCAGGCCGCCAGGCCAACGCTACCCTTGGGGCTTGCGACCCAGGTACAACCACGGGCGTCAGCGCCGAGTTCCCAACCGACCGCTCCAGTGTCGCGGTCCAAACATCTGGTTGCCAGCGGTGAGATCGCCTACGACTTCAAACAACGGTCTGCCAGCGGCGAGATCGCGACAACGGAGGCCAGCAGCAAAGGGATGCAGTTGACTGTATGCTGAGCAGCTCAACGACGATCCGGGAGCAGTGCAACGAGCCCTGTGTGTCGACTGGTTGCCTGCAGCGGAACGACTGCGCGGAATTCCTGCCTGCGAGGTTTGGTGAGTGCGGGACTTTCTTCTTCTGAGCTTTGCCAGGCTTTTGTTAGTGTTAGAAACAGAGCTGGTAATTGTGGTTGTCGTTGCTGCCGGGTTAGTTGCGGCAAGACAATAGTAAGCAGTAGAGAAAGCAGCATTCAGAGCAGCCATGGATTTGAAGTCGTTGCGCAAACCGAAATTGTTGGAGCTTGCAAGAGAGTTGGGTCTGGATGTCTCGGACAAACTCAGAAAACCAGAACTGATAAAGGCTATTCTTGAGTTAGAGGCTGAGGATGACGAGCTGTCGGAATGCCTTGAGACCATGGAGGAGAGGGAGACTGCAAAAAGACAGGAGCGCGAACTTAAAGAGCAAAAAGAAAAAGAAGAGCGCGAACTTAAAGAACAGAAAGAAAAACAAGAGCGTGACCGTCAACACGCTTTGGAAATGAAGCGTCTTGAGGTAGAGATGGAACGCGCTCGTAATGGAAGTCAGGCACACGGTGCAGGAGAACGCGTATTGTTCAAAATGACTGACCTGATGCGGCCGTTTAAGCTTGGAGAGGACATTGGTTTGTTCCTGGTTAACTTTGAGCGAACGTGCGAGAAGCAGGGGTTCTCTCGGGAAACGTGGCCACAGCGCTTGCTCACTTTGTTACCCGGCGAGGCGGCCGACGTAGTCGCTCGCTTGGATAGAGAGGAGGCAGAGGATTTCGACACAGTGAAATCGAGTCTTCTAAAAAAGTACCGGCTGTCTGCGGAGGCGTTCCGTCGGAAGTTTCGGGAAAATGAGAAAGGCAAAAGTGAGTCTTATACAGAGTTTGCGTATAGGCTTATGTCGAACATGCAGGAGTGGCTCAAAGAAGAGAAAGCGTTTGGTGACCACGATAAAGTTCTGCAGTGTTTCGGGCTAGAACAGTTTTATAGTCGGTTACCGGAGAACGTGCGATACTGGGTCTTGGATAGGCCAGACGTTTGTACGGTGGCTAGAGCCGCTGAGCTAGCCGAGGAGTTTGTGACGCGTCGAGCTCGCGGAGCTAAGGATGGTCAAAAGGGTGAATTTGGCTCGAAGTTCGAGAGGCCGAAGTTCACACCCATGAGAGCAAAGGGGAACGCGCGTAGTGCGGATGCGAGTGGAAGCAGTGCGACCGAACCTAAGGAGACGGCGGCAGCCGAAGCCGAACGCAGAAAGCGGTTCGAGATGAGGCGAGCGGGCGTTTGTTATACGTGCCAGAAGCCGGGTCACTTTTCGGCGCAGTGTCCGGAAACAACACCAAAAGTTGTTTTTTTTTCAATAGGCAGCACTGACGAGAACATGAAGCTTCTCGAGCCTTACATGCGAGACCTCCTCGTGAACGGGAAAGAGTGCCGAGTGCTTCGCGATTCCGCAGCTACGATGGATGTAGTTCACCCGTCTTACGTAGAACCCCATATGTTCACGGGCGAGTGCGCGTGGATCAAGCAAGCCGTGGAAGCTCATAGCGTGTGTCTGCCAGTAGCAAAAGTGCTTATTGAAGGACCTTTGGGAGCGCTTGAGACGGAGGCGGCAGTGTCATCTATGCTGCCACCCCAGTACCCGTACCTATTTTCAAACAGGTCCGATCACCTCCTGCGCGAGAAGGGGCTTTTGTTTGGTGAAGCTAGTGTTCAGGCCTTAACCAGATCGAAGGTTCGGGAGCTCGCTGCAAAGGCGGTAGTTGCGGGGCCGACGTTATCAAACAACGAAAAAGGGTCAGAGGCGCAGCAAGCTGATATTCCGAACACGCCCGAACTGAATAAACTTGAGTCTGTAACGTTAAAGGCGCCAGATACTGGAGAGGAAATGCCCGACACGGGAAAGTTAGAAGAGCTATCTACTGATTTGCTCATCGCGCCTACGTCAGACGGACTTGATAGGTTGCTAAAAGTCAGCCGGTCGGCTTTGATAGCCGAGCAAAAAAAGGATGGTAGCCTAGAAAACATTCGCTGCAATGTCAAAGAAGGTATCGCCAGGAAAACTGCGCGTTTTGTGGAAAGAGGTGGAGTCCTGTACCGGAAGTATCTAGACCGCCGAGGAGTGGAGTTCGATCAGCTGGTCGTGCCTCAATGCTATCGTCAGGATCTGTTGCGCTTGTCACATGGGGGTTCGTGGTCCGGACACCTAGGAGTTAAGAAAACTAAGGACCGTCTCTTGCAAGAGTACTATTGGCCAGGGTGTTTTCGGGACGCAGACCATTTCGTGAGGACATGTGACACTTGTCAGCGGGTGGGCAAACCAGGGGACAAATCGAGGGCGCCGTTGAAATTGGTACCTATCATTACGGAGCCTTTTAGACGGCTCGTTATTGATACAGTGGGACCTCTGCCGGTAACAGCCACGGGGTACAGACACATTTTGACTGTGATCTGCCCAGCGACAAAGTTCCCTGAGGCAGTGCCGCTTAAAGAACTCAGCTCAGTTGAGATAGTTAATGCACTACTGTCCATATTTGCGCGAGTTGGTTTTCCTGCAGAAATTCAATCAGATCAGGGCACAGTGTTTACTAGCGCTTTGACGACAACTTTTCTCGAAAGGTGTGGGGTAAAGCTGCTACACAGCTCAGTGTACCACCCACAGTCGAATTCCGTTGAGAAGCTCCACTCCGTCATGAAGCGCGTGTTGAGAGCCTTGTGTTTTGAACATCAAACTGACTGGGAGCTGTGTCTGCCTGGGGTGATGTTTGCTTTAAGGACCGCGCCGCATGCGGCTACGGGGTTTTCGCCAGCTGAACTGGTGTACGGTCGCTCGCTTCGATCTCCGCTTCGCATGCTTCGAGAATCATGGGAAGGTAGGGGCGACGACCCAGTCGTGGTGGAGTACGTGCTTAAGCTCCTCGAACGCTTAAGAAGGGCACAGGAGTTGTCAGGTGAAGCAATGACAAAGGCCCAGCAGAGGGCCAAGGTTTATTATGATCGGACAGCCAGGGCCCGTCGTTTTGAGGTTGGCGATGAGGTCATGATATTGCGCACATCGCTAAACAACAAACTAGACGTGCAGTGGGAGGGCCCAGCACGAATTGTTCAGAAACTGTCGGACGTTAACTACGTGGTAAGTCTGACAGGAAAGCGGAAAGCACAGCAAGTTTACCACTGTAATCTGCTCAAACCTTATAGACAACGGGAAGCAGTGGTGTGCATGATGATAAACGTTCCTGAAGAGCTTCCGGTCGAGCTTCCGGGACTAGGCTCAGTGACGAACAGGGAAGACACCGGTCAAGTCATTAGTGACCTTATCAGTAAAGCACCGCTGTCGCCCGAGCAGAAAACCGAACTACACCAGCTATTACGAGAGTTTCAAGGTCTGTTCTCTGAGAGGCCTGGTAGGACTTCTGTACTTACTCATGATATTGAACTTACCTCCCCAGAGCCAGTACGATCCAAGGCGTATCGGGTGTCACCCCGCCAGAGCGATATTATGGAGGCTGAGGTAAAGAAAATGCTACAGCTCGGTGTTATTGAGGCAGGTGAGAGTGATTATACCTCCCCTTTGATTTTAGTTGAGGTACCGGGCAAGGAACCTCGTCCTTGCGTCGACTACCGCAGGCTTAATTCCATCACTAAGGATCAAATTTATCCGATCCCTAACATCGAGGAGCGCCTTGAGAAAGTTAGTAGCGCTCAGTTTATTTCCACCCTAGATCTTGTCAGGGGTTATTGGCAGGTTCCACTTACAGAAGAGGCTAGTAGGTATGCGGCGTTCATTTCACCAATGGGAACATTCCGTCCTAAAGTGTTGAGTTTTGGTTTGAAGAACGCGCCATACTGTTTTTCAAGTCTCATGGATAAAGTGTTGCGGGGACAGCAAGAATTCGCTTTACCGTATCTAGACGACGTAGCGATATTCTCCGCATCCTGGTCTGAGCATATGACACACTTGCGGGCAGTGCTAACCCGCCTGCGCGAAGCAGGCTTGACAGTAAAGGCTCCTAAGTGCCAGTTAGCACAGGCCGAGGTTGTCTACCTCGGTCACGTGATTGGTCAGGGTCGTCGCCGCCCCTCTGAAATAAAAGTGGCCGCTGTGCGAGACTTTCCGCAACCGCGCACAAAGACCGATATTCGGTCGTTCTTAGGTGTCGCCGGCTACTATCAGAGGTACATCCCTAGGTACTCTGATATCGCGGCTCCCCTGACGGATGCTCTAAGAAAGACAGAGCCTCAAACAGTCGTCTGGGACGAGACAAAGGAAAGAGCTTTTAGCGCCCTAAAGAGTGCCCTAACAAGCCAGCCTGTGCTACGATCGCCAGACTATACAAAGGGGTTCATTGTTCAGTGCGATGCTAGTGAGCGAGGCATGGGCGTTGTACTGTGCCAACGGGAAAATGGAGAAGTAGAACACCCCGTCCTGTATGCTAGTCGTAAGCTGACCAGTCGTAAGCAGGCGTATAGCGCCACCGAGAAAGAGTGTGCATGTCTCGTGTGGGCCGTTCAGAAATTGTCATGCTATCTAGCCGGCTCGAGGTTTATCATTGAGACAGATCACTGCCCTCTCCAATGGCTGCAGACCATCTCTCCCAAAAATGGCCGCCTCCTGCGCTGGAGCCTCGCTTTACAACAATATTCCTTTGAGGTGCGTTACAAAAAGGGGAGTCTCAACGGTAACGCCGATGGCTTAAGTCGAAGCCCCTAACGTAGGAATCAGCCTCAAAATTGTTTGTTACTGATGTTTTTCTTCCTGAGGCAGGATTTTTTTTAACATATTGCTTTTGTTTAGTGTTTCAAAGTGATGATATGCTTTCTAGTGCAATTTTTCAATTTGTGGACGCGTTCTGAGTGATGCTAGACTACTGTAAGGAACTAGGCAGTGGTATAAAAAGGGGAAAGAGCCTGGCAGGGCTTAGTGAGGGTTGTGCCGTGCTTGCTGACTGAGCGGTTGAGTTTTCAGCGTAGTTCTAACGCTTGCCGGGAACGAGAACAAAAATGTGAACTCTCCCGAAGTCACTTTGCAGTGTCCCGTGCGAACCTGAACGAGAGAACGAGGCCTTCTCTGTGCGCTGCGCTCAAGAAACGTCAAGGGACGCCCGACTTCGGTTATGAGCATCATCGAGCGACATCCCTCCGGACAGCGGATGCAGTCCCCTGTCCATCGGGATCTCCTTTCCCCGGCGGGGCGGTCTGTTGCGTTTCGCCTGCGACACGTGGTTTTGCCGGCGCGACGGCGGCGGGGCGGCGGACATTTTGGCCCGATCGTCGTCACCGCAACACTCATCGCCAGGTGTTTCCAGGCGCGTCTGCGGCGATGCGACCGCCTAGGGATTTCGTTCCAGTCATTGTGCCCGAAACAGGCGATGCCAAAGCAGGGATCTCCTTCCAGTTATTGGGCCCGAAACAGGCGATGCCAAAGCAGGGATCTCGTTCCAGTCATTGTGCCCGAAACAGGCGATGCCAAAGCAGGGACCATCTTCTCGTTACAGTCATTGTGTCCGACCGGCAGCGCCACGACAGTGTGCTGCGCAGCGCCACGACAGTGTGCTGCGCAGCGCCACGACAGTGTGCTGCGCAGCGCCACGACCAGGTGCTACGAGATCGTGCGCAGCGCCACGACATGGTGCTACGGCATCGCTACGACAGTGTGCGTCACCATTAGCCCATTGTACATTCACGTGCTCGTCTTTTGAGGGGTTCCTTCTTGCCCTCAACTGCGAGAGTATAAAAACAGCTGCCCCCGGACGCCAAAAGGAGGGCTCCGATTTCTTCCGTTGAGTGAAGTGCTCTCCCGTCTCTCTACTTCGGTCAAACCTGACCGCCAACTCTTTGCGATGTTAAAATAAACAAGTTGTTTCGTTGTTACCTGTCGACTCATGCTTTGCCGGGACCTTCGGATGCTTGCAGTTGTACCCCAGGCCGCCAGGCCAACGCTACCCTTGGGGCTTGCGACCCAGGTACAACCACGGGCGTCAGCGCCGAGTTCCCAACCGACCGCTCCAGTGTCGCGGTCCAAACAGCGTTAAGCACTCCCCATACGCGGGCCGATCCCGAGGATAGTGCAATATTGTTCCGACCAGCGGCGGAGGTGAAGCAGGCGTTAAGCACTCCCCATACGCGGGCCGATCCCGAGGATAGTGCAATATTGTTCCGACCAGCGGCGGAGGTGAAGCAGGCGTTAAGCACTCCCCATACGCGGGCCGATCCCGAGGATAGTGCAATATTGTTCCGACCAGCGGCGGAGGTGAAGCAGGCGTTAAGCACTCTCCATACGCGGGCCGATCCCGAGGATAGTGCAATATTGTCCCGACCAGCGGCGGAGGTGAAGCAGGCGTTAAGCACTCCCCATACGCGGGCCGATCCCGAGGATAGTGCAATATTGTCCCGACCAGCGGCGGAGGTGAAGCAGGCGTTAAGCACTCCCCATACGCGGGCCGATCCCGAGGATAGTGCAATATTGTTCCGACCAGCGGCGGAGGTGAAGCAGGCGTTAAGCACTCCCCATACGCGGGCCGATCCCGAGGATAGTGCAATATTGTTCCGACCAGCGGCGGAGGTGAAGCAGGCGTTAAGCACTCCCCATACGCGGGCCGATCCCGAGGATAGTGCAATATTCTTCCGACCAGCGGCGGAGGTGAAGCAGGCGTTAAGCACTCCCCATACGCGGGCCGATCCCGAGGATAGTGCAATATTGTTCCGACCAGCGGCGGAGGTGAAGCAGGCGTTAAGCACTCCCCATACGCGGGCCGATCCCGAGGATAGTGCAATATTGTTCCGACCAGCGGCGGAGGTGAAGCAGGCGTTAAGCACTCCCCATGCGCGGGCCGATCCCGAGGATAGTGCAATATTGTTCCGACCAGCGGCGGAGGTGAAGCAGGCGTTAAGCACTCCCCATACGCGGGCCGATCCCGAGGATAGTGCAATATTGTTCCGACCAGCGGCGGAGGTGAAGCAGGCGTTAAGCACTCCCCATACGCGGGCCGATCCCGAGGATAGTGCAATATTGTTCCGACCAGCGGCGGAGGTGAAGCAGGCGTTAAGCACTCCCCATACGCGGGCCGATCCCGAGGATAGTGCAATATTGTTCCGACCAGCGGCGGAGGTGAAGCAGGCGTTAAGCACTCCCCATACGCGGGCCGATCCCGAGGATAGTGCAATATTGTTCCGACCAGCGGCGGAGGTGAAGCAGGCGTTAAGCACTCCCCATACGCGGGCCGATCCCGAGGATAGTGCAATATTGTTCCGACCAGCGGCGGAGGTGAAGCAGGCGTTAAGCACTCCCCATACGCGGGCCGATCCCGAGGATAGTGCAATATTGTTCCGACCAGCGGCGGAGGTGAAGCAGGCGTTAAGCACTCCCCATACGCGGGCCGATCCCGAGGATAGTGCAATATTGTTCCGACCAGCGGCGGAGGTGAAGCAGGCGTTAAGCACTCCCCATACGCGGGCCGATCCCGAGGATAGTGCAATATTGTTCCGACCAGCGGCGGAGGTGAAGCAGGCGTTAAGCACTCCCCACACGTGGGCCGAACCCGAGGATAGTGCACTGCCGGGACGACCCGCGGCGGAGGTGAAGCAGGCGTTAAGCACTCCCCTTACTTGGGCCGATGCCGAAGATTTTTTTTTATTTATTTAACAATACTGTAGGCCTTTGCACAGGCCCAAACAGGAAGTGAATTGTAAAAATACACATGACGATGGGAAAAACAGGAAAAGAAGAAAAAAGAAAAATATAGGAAAGAAAAGAAAATTGCCATAGAACAACACTGTTGTTAATGCAATGCCGGGCCGACCCGCGGCGGAGTTGAAGCAGGTGTTAAGCACTCCCCATACGTGGGCCGATCCCGAGTATAGTGCAATACTGTCCAGAACCGCGGCGGAGGTGAAGCAGGCGTTAAGCACTCCCCTTACTTGGGCCGATCCCGAAGATAGTGCAATGCCGGGCCGACCCACGGCGGACGCGCAGTTTGCCATTAAGGAGGGGTCCACATACACAGCTTCACTGGTCATCCTTCTTCAGAGTGGATAGGCACTGAGATTTTTGAAAGAAAAAAATATTTAAGCTATTGAAAGTGCAATTTGCTAGGGATGTGCAAATACGGAATAGTAGATTTCCAATCAAATATCTAATTGAATGAAGAAAAATGCCAATGCCGAATCGACTTGAACATTACAAAGATTTATGCTTGTAAATTTTGAGCAACAAAACACAGTGTTGCACATGCTTGGGAGGCTACTCAAATTACGTAACACAAATATTGCTAGCTACCAGTAACTTCCGCAGTATAGGAATCGAGATGTATAGTACACTCTACTTGTATGGAATGGAACACCAAATTAGTGTTCCAGCACGGATAACTCTGTTGTTTACGAAGGTCTGAAAAATATTGTTACGGTGATGTTGGGAGTATATAAAGATTGTATTTGCAATATATATACAGGATGAGTCAGAGTAGATAGGATGGCTGACCACCAACAATACGCAGCAGCCAGTGTCTCGCGATCTTCTTCCTCTGTCTTCTTTCACCTTCCGTAACAGGACCCCCGGGTGGTGAAGCGCCGTCTCGGCGCATGGTAGGCGAAGAATTGCGAGCGAAGTATGGCTTCAGCCGAGAAACGAGACTTCATAAGGCCCTGTGTAGCGACAGAGAAGCTTGTGGAAGAGGCCAACCCGACGACAAAGGAGCACCCAACCTGGCGCACTATTTTTGTATATGCTGCGAGGCTAATAAACGAGATCGGCCGACTTGACGTGCCATGTGAGCGCGATCGATGACTTCACGAGCGTACTCAGTTGCAACATGTGGCACAGAAGGGAGGATGGTGTGAAACGGCAACGTGGGGTCGCGACCATACAAACGATAAGAGGGTGAATACCCTGCGGTGTCATGTGGGGACGAGTCATACGCGAATGTCACGTAGGCCAGCGTGGCGTCCCAGTCGCGGTGATCGTTGGAGACGTACATCGGCAGCATCTCTGATTGTTAGGTTGAGACGTTCCGTAAGACCGTTCGTTTATGGGTGGTAGGTGGTGGACAGCTTGTGCTCAGTGGCACAAGGGCGGAGGGAGTCGTCGACAACTCGATACAAGAATTAGCAGCCGTGGTCTGTAAGTAACTGTCGAGGTGCACCGTAGTGGAGAATGACGTCGTGGAGGAGAAAATCGGCGACGTCGGTTGCGCAACTAGTCGGCAACGCCTTTGTTATCGCGTAGCGTGTCGCGTAATCAGTAGCGACGGCGATCCACTTATTCCCTCTAGTTGTCGTCGGAAAAGGGCCAATCAGGTCAAGTCCTACGCCAAAGAACGGTCCAGGGGGAACTTCAATTGGATGTAGTCGTCCGACAGGTGGCAGGGGAGGTTTCTTCCGGCGCTGACACAATTCGCAAGTTGCGACATAATGACGCACAGTGCAGTACAGACCCAGCCAGAAGAACCGGCGTCGTACGCAATCGTATGCACGCAAAACTCCAAGGTGTCCCGCCCTCGGTGCATCGTGAAATTGTTCGAGAACGACGGGCCGCAGATGACGAGGAAGGACAAGCAGCAACTCAGGGCCGTCAGGATTCATATTGCGGCGGTAGGGGATGCCGTCGTGCAGCACGAACATGCGGCACGTGCCGTCGGTGCTGCCAGATTGCACTCCGGCCATGATGGACTGTAAAGATGCGTCGCGTTGTTGTTCAGCGCGCGTAGGTCATGTCAGTAAAAGTCATCACGCAGGTCACCGGATCATGCGCAGCAGGATCAGGGGAATCCACGGGGTGACGAGAGAGGCAGTCAGCGTCCTTGTGTAGGCGCCCAGTCTTGTAACTGACAATAAATGAAAATTCCTGGAGCTCGAAAGCCCAGCGACCAAGCTGTCATGTCGGGTCCCGGATGGATGACAGGCAGCAGAGATCATGGTGGTCTGTAACGACCGAAAACGTGCGGCCCTACAAATATGGCTGGAACTTGGCGAGAGCCCAAAATAAAGCCAATCACGCCCGCTCGGTGATGGAGTAATTTCTCTCGGCAGGTGACAGCAGGCTGCTGGCGTAAGCTATCACGCACTCGGTACCATTGTGGTGTTGGGCGAGAACAGCGCCGATGCCATAGCAGCTTGTGTCAGTGTGGACTTCGGTCGGTGCAGACGGGTAAAAGTGGGCAAGTATGGGAGGAGCGGTCAGAAACCCGATGAGAGCGGCGAACGCGTGAGCCTGCTCCGGGCCCCATGAGGATGGCGTGTTCTTCTTTAGAAGATCTGTCAAAGACCGAGCAACGTCGGCGAAATTTTTGACGAAACGGCGAAAGTAAGAATACAGACCGACGAAGCAGCGCGTCAGAAGCAGAACGGGGCACAGATGACTGCGTACGGCGCGAACTTTTTCCATATCTGGTTGGACACCGGTAGCGTCAACGAGGTGTCCCAACACAGTGATCTGACGGCGCCCGAATCGACACTTCGTGGAGTTCAGTTGGAAACCGGCTTTTCGGAAGACCGCAAGAATGGCAGCGAGTCGGGTAATGTGGCTGCCGAAAGTGCGAGAAGAAACAATAACGTCGTCAAGGTAACAAAGACAAGTGGTCCATTTGTAGCCTCGCAGAAGAGAGTCCATTATACGTTCGAATGTCGCAGAAGCATTGCATAGGCCAAAGGGCATTACTTTGAACTGATATAAGCCATCCGGCGTGATGAAGGCCGTCTTCTCGCAGTCCATTTTAATAACTGAAATCTGTCCGTAGCCCGAGCGAAGATCGATGCACGAGAAGTATTTATCTCCGTGCGAGCAGTCTAAGGTGTCATCTATGCGTGGTAGTGGGTAGACGTCTTTTCGCGTGATCTTGTTTAAGTGGCGATAGTCGAAGCAAAAATGCCAGGTACCATCTTTATTTTTCACAAGGACGACAGGCGAAGCCCAAGGGCTGGCTGATGGCACTTTGGCAGCAGCAGTGTTCGGAAGAGCGTTTGCCTAAATGCTCCTGCATACTGTTACAGATAACCCTGGATCCTAGGACGACACCACTATAAGCCGAGAAGCGCACGTTTTCTGAGGCTGCACTTCGACTCCGGTTATCAACTAAGAGTTATCAAGGACGGACGTCACCGGCTGGCATCACCTGGCGTGGCGCTTGCATCGACGCATCTGCTATAAAGCTACGGCATCGCATCCAAGACGGCACTTTGGCAGCAGCAGTGTTCGGAAGAGCGTTTGCCTAAATGCTCCTGCATACTGTTACAGATAACCCTGGATCCTAGGACGACACCACTATAAGCCGAGAAGCGCACGTTTTCTGAGGCTGCACTTCGACTCCGGTTATCAACTAAGAGTTATCAAGGACGGACGTCACCGGCTGGCATCACCTGGCGTGGCGCTTGCATCGACGCATCTGCTATAAAGCTACGGCATCGCATCCAAGACGGCACTTTGGCAGCAGCAGTGTTCGGAAGAGCGTTTGCCTAAATGCTCCTGCATACTGTTACAGGTTAGTGGCTTTTTTAAGGGGGGTGTTATTGTGTTGCTGCCACTGCTGCTGCCAAAGGAGCGAACCTTGTTTATGTCAGTATGGAGTGTGTTGAGTGTGAACAAGAAATCTTGGATCCCAAAGAGAGTATATCTTGCATGACTTGTAAGCTTTCGTACCATGTAGGAAGCTGCGCAGGAGTGTCGGAGGCAACAATAAAATCTAAGAAATCAACCTACCAGAAATGGAAATGCCCGAAATGTAGGCTACCAACCTCACATGTTAACCAGGATGAGAAAGAAAAAGCACCGTTGACCGTAGAAGATATGTTGGTCGTACTTCAGGAGATTAACCGAAAACTTGATGTTTTGTTGCCACTGAAAGAAACTGTCGATGGAATTGAGCAATCGGTGCAGTTTATGTCCGAACAGATGACAGACCTGTTGACGCGCACAGAACAAAATGAGCGAGATATTAAAGCAATCCAGACTAGGCTCGCAAAAACAGAAATGAACAAAGAGCAGCTTGAATCGCTCAGTGTCCAACTCGATGACCTCGAGTGGCGCAACCGGAAACTGAACTTAGAAATTCATGGTGTACCACAAACGGAAGGCGAAAATCTTTTGTCCAAACTTAATGCTTTGGCCGGTGAAAGTGGATTGCCCCAGCTATCAGAACACGACATCACGGCAATTCATCGATTGCCGGCAAAGCGTGACAAAGTGCCTGGCATCATCTGCCGTTTCGCGAGACAGAGCATGAGGGACAAATGGTGGGCTAGCAGGCGGGAGTTGACCACTGCGGATGCCAATGTTCACATGTTGGAAAACCTGACCAGGCGAAATCGAGAACTGCTGAGGGAAGTGAAAGAATGGGCAAAAACAAATCAGTACAAGTATGTCTGGCACAGCAACGGCAAGATTCTGATAAGAAAGACTGATGGCGCGTCAGCAATGCTAGTGCAGCACTCTTGCGACCTTGGCAAGCTGCAATAAGAAGGGAGAATTGATTTTTTATTTTTGTTTCCTGCCAAAAATGCAGACTGTAACAGAAAAGAATTATCTACTCCCAGAGAACTTCAAAGATTACCTTGGCCCGGTTTTCCAGACGTCATTCAAATGTCTTCATATCAATGCTCGATCTGTCAGACGTAAAGAAGCATATTTCGACACTTTCTTTCAACAACTAAATGTTCCCATTGACGCTATCATGATCAGCGAAACTTGGTCTACAAGTGATTATGATGTCTTTCGAATTCCTGGTTATGAGACATTTTTTCTGAATCGTTACGCTGGCATTGGTGGTGGCGTATCCATATCATTTAAGAAGAAGTGGCGGCCTGAAATATTAGAGCGATTCACAGTTTCTGTGAAAGAATATGAAATCTTAACAATGTGTTTGAACAACACTATTTTTGTAGTGTGCTATCGTCCACCAAAGGGTTGCGTAGCCATATTCTTGAATTTTCTTGAAAGCCTGATTTCATTTGCAACCAGTCAGCATTTAAACATTGTCCTTGGTGGTGACCTAAACATTAATATGTTATCGGTTGATGCATCCCAAATGAGTTTAGATTTATTGCTTAGAACACATGGACTTCTGAATGCAATCAAAATGCCAACGCGTGTTACGATCACGTCTTCATCGCTGATCGATTTGTTTATCACTAACCATGACCCTAGTATGATCACATCTGGAGTAATAATTTCTGACATCAGCGATCACTTGCCAATATTTATGTGTGTTAAAAACATGTCTAAAAAGAAACGTAGTTCAACATATTCTTTCCAACTTATATCTGAAAAAACACTGTCGACATTTAGAAACTCGGTAGAAAAGAACAACTGGAGACCTGTCCTTTTAGAAAATGACGCCAATAATGCTTACGAGGCATTCTTAGGTATTCTGAAGCCGATTTACGAGGCCTGTTTCCCAATATTAACAAAAAAACAAAGGCGTCACAGTCGCAAACCATGGGTCACACCGGAGTTGGTGGCAAAGATAAACACAAAGAACATCCTATATCATAAGTTTATTAAATCGAGAGCTGAATGTGATCTGACAGCGTTTAAAAAATATCGAAACCGCTTGAATACTGAGCTCAAGAAAGCCAGAAACGCCTATTACACAAATCAATTCACGTCAACTTGTGGTCGTGTCGACATTATGTGGAAGCGGCTAAACGCAATTTTGGGGAGAAACAGCAAATCAGGTGAATTAAATATGCTCAATATCGATGGTGTAAGTATAACTGGAAAAGAATTAGCAGATACGTTTAATACGCACTTTATTTGCGCTTCTAGAAATCAAGTCCCACATAACAATCTCAGTGATGTCGTTCATATAAGCGACACTATATTTCTCAAACCGGTTGAAGAAGCAGATGTAATGACAGCCTTCCACGAACTAAACAATAGCACATCCATTGATATTGATGGCCTCCAGATAAAGCCTATACGGTATATTTTTGACCTTATTTTACCATACATCACGCATATCTTAAACCTTTGTGTCAGTACCGCTGTATTTCCTCGTAAAATGCAGATTGCACGTGTAACAGTTATCTTTAAAAAGGGTGATAAAAACCAGCTCGGGAATTACAGGCCAATATCTATCTTACCCGTGTTTTCTAAGCTACTAGAAAAAGTAATACTTAAAAACTTTTTGCAGTTTGAAGAAAAACACAAAATTATAACAGCAGCTCAGTATGGCTTCCGTAAGCACCGCTCTACTGAACTTGCACTATTAGATCAACGAGAATATATATTGAACGAACTCGAACATAATAGGATAGTCATTGGTATTTTTCTTGATTTTTCGAAGGCATTCGACTTATTAAACCATACAATACTTCTTCGTAAACTTGAGCGTTGTGGCTTCCGCGGCCATGCACTATCGCTTGTGCAGTCATACCTCATGGATCGCAAACAGGCAGTAGCAATAAATGGTCTCCTCTCAGATATGCAATCTGTAGGCTGTGGCGTTCCACAAGGTAGCATTTTGGGTCCATTTCTGTTTAATCTTTACATCAATGACATTGTACATGCAACTCCATTCGTTAAATTTATCATCTATGCTGACGACACCAGTATTTTTCTTGCCGGAGATAATGCAGCCGAACTCACAGATACTGCAAACAATGCACTGAGGCAAATAGAAAACTGGAGTAGCAGAAATGCGTTGCGAATTAACACAGCAAAGACTAAAGTCGTTGTTTTCAGAGGTAGAAACAAGAAGGTCCGTCTCACTAAGAATATATTCCTTCAGTCCGTACCCTTAGAAGTTGTGCCTTCATTTAAAACATTAGGTATAATATTTAATGAAAGAATGTCATGGGATGATCATGTTAGCTTTGTAACAAATAAATGTTCACGTATTATTGGTCTTCTTTACAAGAACCGTGAGATACTACCGCGAAATGTAATGCTAATGCTATATAATTCATTGATACAATCGCATTTCAGCTATTGCCATTTAACCTGGGGTGCAACAACAGCAGGCAATCTTCAGAAACTACACTTGTTACAGAAAAAATTTCTAAGAATTGTTGAAAATGTTCCGCATACCTACCATACGGCCGCACTTTTCTTAAAGTATAACTTACTACCAATTACTAAACTTTATGACTATCGTCTGAGCAAGTGTGTGAAAAACGAGGTGTTGAAGAACATATCTTTTCTATCAAAATTAGCTGGTTTAGAAAAACGAGATGCAATGTACAGCACAAGAAACATAGCACAATGGAACGTAAAAACATACAGAACTTTCTATGGTAATCAAACATTAGAAAATAAACTACCACGACTTCTTAACAAACTCGCACAAAACGATATTGATCTCCAAAACACAACACGCCACAAACTGTTCGAGTATTTTTTACACTACACCTAACCTTTTTTTTTTTTTTTTCTGTGATTTGTCTACCCAATTCTTCTTTCTTTCACCATCATTGTAAGTTTTCTTTCCAGCCAGGACAATGCTGTTGATTTTATGCTGACTACTGTAACCGGATAACAACTCTGCTATATGTATTTTTTTTTTTTTTTTTTTCCTTTGTTATCTGTATTTCCTGTATTTTCTTTTCTTTTTCGTGTGTGTGAAAAAAAGGAAAAAAAAGAAAAGAGAAAAAAGGGAAAGAAAAACAACCACTGTATTGCTGTCAAAGTGGGGGCCCGTGGCCTTGTCAAGCTGTCCAACGGCAGCTTTTACTACGGGTCCCCGCCATCATCTGTACCATGGTGGCAAAATAAAATTTGAATTTGAATTTGAATGATGCCTTTGCGGAGAATTTTGTTCACTTTTGATTGGATGGCTCGACGTTCAGCATGCTATACACGATAGGGACGTCGACGAGTAGGATTCGTGTCTCCATTGTTTATGCGGTGGTGGACAACAGATATTTGGCCTAAAGGCCTGTCGCCGAAATCAAAGAGGTCACTGTATCATGCAAGCAGGAGACGTGTGTCCGCGGCCTGTGCCGAGGTGAGGTTAGGTACAATCATTTTCGCGAGGTCATCCGTTAAAGGCCGATCCACACGACGGACCAAGTCTGCAGGCCGATCTGTCACGTGATGCGACGTCACGGCCCGCCGCGGTCCGGTCCGGCGCAGAGCACATCCACACGGCGGACCGCCATAGAAGACGGCAGAGCAGACCAACCAGCTATACTAAGGCTTTTTCGCGTTATCATTGTAATCATTCTGGCTCGAGCCCCGCAAAGCCGGGAACTGCTCAACGAGGGATACAAAATAAGATCATCGTCGTCACTCCAAGAGGACATGGTGTTCAAAAAATATATCTGCTGCATGCACGTGTAGGCGGAACGGCGGATATGAAGTGACTGGCTTTTGTTGAGCCGAAAGCTAGATTAGATTTGGCTGAAGGCACTCTGTTGCCGGACAACATTCGTTGGCTTCAACATTCGTCCGCCGCCAGGACTGAAGTGGCAAAAGCCTCGGCGATTTCTCGGGAAGCGAGGGCCGCGATATTGCGCGGGCCAACGGCAGTTCGCACGAACTGGTGACGTCCTATCGCATGATGCGCGGACCGCAGTCCAAAAGAGCAATTTGGTCCGTCGTGTGGATCAGCCTTAAGGAACCAGAGCTGTGAGCTGCAATTGGCTCTTATAAACCACTCTCGGCATTCAGACTCGTATGTTTCAAATTCGGAACCACTAGAAACACTGGCCAAGAACATGCCGGGCGGAACCACTTGAGGGCACAGGCTGAAATTGAGAAGCGGTAGAACGACGTCGTTGTGAGTAACCGTGACCAGCGTATGTGGAGCAGCAACGTACCGGTTCAAAAGCACGTCGACGATGGGGCAAAGCACATATTCACCGTCAGAAACCTGCGGCTGGGCGGTCAAAGTGACGTAAGTAACTGCCTCGGGTGACAGGTGCACATCGTGAAGCGAGCACAAGTGCAATGGAGCGGTGCTCGGAGCATCGGCGAGTTGAGGCAGTTCTAACTGAAGAACACAAGTCGCGCAATCGATGAGAGCAGAATGAGTGGATAAAAAGTCCAATCCAAGGTCGTGAGGACAGTTGTCGATCAGCAAAGAGAACAGAAGTAGGGCGGCCGGCTATACTTAAACGCGCAGTACACCTTCCAAGAACAACCAGCACGCCGCCGTCGGCCACACGAAGCACTGGGGCAACTGCTGAAGTGAGGACCTTCTTTAAACGTCTACATAAGGTAGCACTCATCACAGAAACCTGGGCTCGAGTGCCGACGAGTGCTTGGACAGGTACGCAGTCTATTTTAACGTCAATTACGCTTCTCCTCGTGGGCAGAGACAAAGGATTTGCGACAAAGTATAGTCGCCAATGCAGCATCACCTCCGAGGGCTGCATTTGCTAGTTTTCCAAAGGGGTGCAGCCAAAAGCCACAGGGGACAGCACAAAAGGCGGCGTGGCTGCGGCGAACGGGAAGATGGGCGACGTGTTGGCGGTGAGCGAGACGTGTCCGCGCGGTGGTGAGCGACTGTACCACGTGTTCCTACCAGAGTTGTCGGTACTGTTAATCTCGGTGGTGGGCGAAATATTGCGGGTATTTCCTCTAAAACGGCTCAGGTTAATCGGCATGTGAGGTGTTGAGGGACACGAGTTGCGACAGTATCGGGCGACATGACCAATGCGGCGACGGGTGAAACATATCGGCTGGTCGTCCGCAGTTCTCCACTCAGTCGGGTTGCGATAACGCAGCGAGAAGCGTCGGGGTGGATCGAAAATAGTCGAAGGGCGCTGGTTAGCTCTGGGATTGGCGGCAGCACGGTCAGAATGTAATCCAATGTTTTCAAGTTCCAGGTGAACGATGGCTTATACGAGGGGAACCGAAAAAGTGGTAGCATCAGGGCTACGCGAACGGAAAGCTGCGGGTGCCATCGCATCCAATTCACATCGAATGATTCGCACCACATCCTCTGATGGCGACGCATGCTGCTGTGCGGGTTGATATTAACATGTCGACGTTTCGGCAGTATTGGAAAGTCTGGCGAATGGTTGCAAGACGTGTCGGCTTTTTGCCTGCTCGAATTGTCGGCACTCTTTAATGATGGCATCAGCTGTAGAAACTGTAGAACAGCTTTTGCGCAGGAGCAGATTAAAGGCCTCGTCAGCAATGCCCTTAAGCACGTGCCCGACCTTCTCAGTTTCGGTCATGTCGCGATCGGCTTTACGACAAAGTGCCAGCACGTCTTGGATGTACGAGACATAGGACTCCGCGGGGGATTGGGCACGGGAGGCCATTTCCTGCTTTGCGGCAATTTTACGGACGCCTGGTTTGTGAAACAACTCTGTCAACTTCTCTTTACACTGGTTCCAGCTGGTTTGCTCCTCTTCGTGGTTTTCTTACCACACCTTTGCCGTGCCTCGTAGGTAGAGCAACTGGTTAGCTAGCATGTGCGTAGAGTCTGATCTGTTGATTCCACTCACGCGTTCGTACATAGCCACCCACTCTTGAACGTCGGCGCCATCGGACCTGCAGAAAGTTCCAGGATCCTTGGTTTGCACAACCACAACCGAAGGCGACAGCGACGTAGCTGGCGACGGTGACGTTGGAGGCGGCAACGACGTTGATCGCGCGTGCTCACCGTCATTCATGGTGCGGACGGTGATGCGACGTTCACTGCGGAGCTCCGTTTGCAGCCGCGGTACCCCGCACCTCCCACAAATATGTTACGGGGATGTTGGGAGAGTATAAAGACTGTATCTACAATATATATATACAGGACGAGTCAGAGTAGATAGGATGGCGGACCACCAACAATACACAGCAGTCAGCGTCTCGCGATCTTCTTCCTCTGTCTTCTTTCATCCTGCCGTAACAATATTTTTTACCGATAGAATGTCTGTCAAATAGAACAAAGTGCTTTTTTGCCGCTGAATAAATAGTAATGTTGTCCTAAATATCAATGGAGCTTTCAGTTTAATAGTAGGTCATACTGTGCGTAATGAAAGTTTTGCTTTCCAGTTTCAGAAATTACGAGTTCTTTTTGTTTCATCTTTATTGCAGGTGGTTTCTATGAATTATAGTCTCATAGTTAAAGCGCCCCTCACTAGGTCTTGCCATATTGAGCTGACAAGCGCAGTGCATACAATGCGCGCTAACGATTGTGTCTGCCGAGTATTACATCGCTGCCTGCCGCGGAAAGAGCTGGAATTTCACACCGAACGCCGTTCGGTCTTCTCGTCGCGGACGCCGCGCTTCCAGGCGGAGAGTCGACGTCTGTAGCTCAAGTGCGCCTACGTGCATGGCAGTACTGTGACGTCGCTCATAGTGGCACGTGACTTCGAGAATTATTCAAGGCAACGTCTGTTGTTTGCTCAATCAATCAATCTTATTATTATTAGACATTACCATTACATAGAAAATGTAATACAGAAGGAGGTACCAAAGTAAAACCTGTCAGGGGGACCCCCTGTTACAACATGTATAAAATATATAATATAGTATCAGCAACGAAGGTAAGAACAGCGTGAAAATACAATCAACATAATAGAAGTAAATATTGAAACATATGGTAGTTGAAGATAATGAGCAAGAATAATTCTATATTGAAATACACATGCAGGTACGCACATTATAGTAATTGACTGATTATGTAACAACAGTGCGCAATGCAACAAAACTAATTTACAAACAGCTAATAATCTATGAACATAAAACGAGAAAAACAATAAAACATGGCTACACAGTAATGAATGTATACACGCACGTATACATACATAGACATATACACACATATATATATACATACACATATATACATATATACATACATATGCATACACATATAAACATATATACACTTGTCTAATAATCAAGTAAAGTATGTTAGTAAGAACTGTTTTAGAAGCCGCCGGAAACAGTGTAGTGAAGAGCATGGTTTAATATTTGATGGCAGTGAATTCCCAAACGAAATTGCAGAAAGGAAGGCTGTCATTTTACCGCAGTTAGTGTTGACTTTAGGAAGCAAGAGATTATTATTAGAGAGTTTTAGAATAGGGGCCCCAAACGCTTTGGGGCCCCAAAGAAATAGCGTCGAAGCCACTGCGCATGCGCGAGACGCAAACTGCGTTTGGGTTTTGCGTTGGGAACGCTATTTCACCGATTTAGCGGGAGCCCAAATAGCGTTCCCAAAAGCTTTGCGTCAACAAACATGGCGGCACCCATCGAAGCGACGGCTCTAACCTAGCACCAAACTGGGTTCGATTCGCGGTAATGCGTGAAGTTCGCAAGCTAGGAGTAGTGACTGCAGTTATCGCTTTCTCTCAACTAGCGTGTGTTATGAAGATTGATTCATTAGACGCCGCTAATTCCGAATTCGAGTGTGGATTTTATGGCTCGTAGGCCTAACACGGCTAAGCTTGGCTGGTGAAGGCACGTAGAGTTGGTTTTGTTGCTCCAAACTAAGCACAACTAATTGTTTGCTGCTTGAAGAATAACCTCTAAATTGTAATTAAACGCGAATACACGCAAGTCAAAATTACTATTCATATCATAAGATGGTATATTTTATTTAATTATTTTTAATCGTTTTTCCTAGACGCCGTAGTGGTCCCAACGCTAACACCCGCAAAGCTCTTTGGGGCCCCAAAATATTGGGGCCCCTATTCTAAAACTCTCTATTTTCAGAAAACCGCGTTTATTTGTATTGGAAAGTTGCGTTTTGGTAAGAAACTCTCAGTTGTAATGTTACTGTCCCTACTTTTATACAACATAAGACCTAGTTTGAGTTAAAATGTGCAGGTTAAGGGTAGAATTTCAAGAGTGTGACAAATTGGCGCTGCTGATGCGGTGTATGAACTGTGGATAATTAGTCGGACCTCCCGATTCCCAAGGTGAATGAGGGATGTGAAGTGTGCGGGATATGTGTTGGCCCAAGGTGAAATGCAGTAGGTTAAGGTGACTGTTATTGAAAGCGTAGTAAAGTGATTTTAGAATATTGTCACGTGGTAGTGACGTTGAAGAACACAGTAGCAAATACTGTGAAAGACAAAACTAACTTATTGGGCGAACCTGTGCCCACAAAAACAGGCTACACTTATAGCACAACGATAGCGGCGAACACGGTCGGCGATCGTCGAAAATCTTATCAGCGGGTCAAGTGCGTCGGCTTTTATACAGCAGTCATCGAATCTTCCAGACTAATCGTTGGGACCCGCATACCTTCCACAAAGTTCTACAACATTCGAGTCACACCCGCCGTGGTTGCTCAGTGGCTATGGTGTTGGGCTGCTGAGCACGAGGTCGGGGGATCGAATCCCGGCCACGGCGGCCGCATTTCGATGGGGGCGAGATGCGAAAACACTCGTGTGCTTAGATTTAGGTGCACGTTAAAGAACCCCAGGTGGTCAAAATTTCCGGAGTACTCCACTACGGCGTGCCTCATAATCAGAAAGTGGTTTTGGCACGTAAAACCCCAAATATTATTATTATTTAACATTCGAGTCACGCGATGAAATCAGATAACACAAGGTTCGGCGACAACAGACAGCGGATAGAAGCATCGATAACTTTCCAGAAACTTAGGATAGATGCAGACGCGTCCCGCGCTGTGCGATAACATTTGTTAGGCGGCGAAGCGTGGTCGCCCGTTAAATATAAGTACACGTGTCAATACCCCCCTCTTAAAAAGCATCAACCCGATGCTGCAAACAAACGAAAGTAATAAAAGAAAAGCACTCCTAGCAAAGAAAACAACAAACTAAAGGAAGTTCATCAGCGTCCGTAAAATGGTTTAAGGCGCACCACGTGGACCACTTCAGATCTTGCGCGGCGTCGCTGTGAATGCGAAATGCCGTCTGGCACGACCTCATAGTCCAGAGCGCCAACACGTCGGATGACCTTGTAGGGTCCGAAATAGCGTCGGAGTAGTTTCTCACTGAGTCCTCGTCGGCGTATCGGGGTACACACCCAAACACGGTCGCCGGGCTGATACTCGACGAAGCGTCGTCGGAGGTTGTAGTGTCGGCTGTCGGTCTTCTGCTGGTTCTTGATCCGCAGGCGGGCGAGCTGTCGGGCTTCTTCGGCGCGCTGGTGATAGGTAGCGACGTCAAGATTCTCTTCGACAGTTACGTGCGGCAGCATGGCGTCGAGCGCCGTCGCGGGTTCCTGCTGTAAAACAAATTGAACGGCGTGATCTGTGTTGTTTCTAGCACCGCCGTGTTGTAAGGGAATGTTACGTACGGCAGGACGGCATCCCAGGTCTTGTGTTCGACGTCGACGCACATCGCTAGCATGTCGGCGAGGGTCTTATTCAGCCGCTCCGTAAGACCATTCGTCTGCGGTTGGTAGGCCGTTGTCCTCCTGTGGCTTGTCTGGCTGTACTGCAGAATGGCTTGGGTGAGCTCTGCTGTAAAAGCCGTTCCTCTGTCGGTGATGAGGACTTCTGGGGCACCATGTCGCAGCAGGATGTTCTCCACGAAAAATTTCGCCACTTCGGCTGCGCTGCCTTTTGGTAGAGCTTTAGTTTCAGCAAAACGGGTGAGATAGTCCGTCGCCACGACGATCCACTTATTCCCGGATGTTGGTATCGGAAACGGCCCTAACAAATCCATCCCAATCTGCTGGAATGGTCGGCGAGGAGGTTCGATCGGCTGTACTAATCCTGCTGGCCTTGTCGGTGGTGTCTTGCGTCGTTGACAGTCTCGGCATGTCTTGACGTAACGGGCGACGTCGGCGGTCAGACGCGGCCAGTAATACCTTTCCTGTATTCTCGATAGCGTCCGGGAGAATCCGAGGTGCCCAGCGGTTGGATCGTCGTGTAGGGCGTGCAGTATTTCTGGACGCAGCGCTGACGGTACAACAAGAAGGTAGCTGGCGCGGACTGGTGAGAAATTCTTCTTCACAAGTAGATTGTTTTGAAGCGTGAATGAAGAAGATCCGCGCCTAAATGCCCTGGGGACAACGTCGGTGTGCCCTTTCAAATATTCGACGAGGCCCTTTAGCTCCGGGTTTGCCCGTTGCTGTTCAGCGAAGCCTTCCGCGCTTACTATTCCAAGGAAGGCGTCGTCATCCTCGTCATCTGGCGGCGGCGGGTCAATGGGTGCGCGTGATAGGCAATCGGCATCGGAGTGTTTTCGTCCGCACTTGTATGTTACTGTGATGTCGTATTCTTGTAGTCTGAGGCTCCACCGCGCCAGTCGTCCTGAACGATCCTTTATATTCGCTAGCCAACACAACGCGTGATGGTCACTGACGACTTTGAATGGCCTGCCATAAAGATAAGGGCGAAATTTACCTGTAGCCCAAACGATGGCGAGGCATTCCTTTTCGGTCGTAGAATAGTTGCTTTCCGCTTTTGACAGCGATCGGCTAGCGTAAGCTATCACCTGTTCGACTCCGTTTCTTCTCTGGACTAGAACGGCACCGAGGCCTAGGCTACTGGCGTCAGTATGGATTTCTGTATCGGCGTACTCGTCGAAGTGCGAAAGTACCGGCGGCGACTGCATGCGTCGTTTGAGTTCTTCAAGTGCGTCGGCCTGCGGCGTTTCCCACTTGAAGTCAACATCACATTTAGTTAGACGTGTCAAAGGCTCGGCGATGCGTGAAAAGTTCTTGACAAAGCGCCTGTAGCAGGCACACATGCCAAGGAATCTACGCACTGCCTTCTTGTTGATGGGTTGCGGGAACTGTGCGATGGCAGCTGTCTTTTGCGGGTCTGGACGGACACCAGATTTGCTAATTACGTGGCCTAGGAACAGAAGCTCATCGTAAGCGAAGCGGCATTTTTCCGGCTTCACAGTAAGCCCTGACGACTTGATGGCCTCTAGTACTGTCGCAAGCCACCTGAGGTGATCGTCGAAATTTCCAGTGAAGACGACGACGTCATCCAAATAAACGAGACAGGTCTGCCACTTCAATCCTGCTAACACCGTGTCCATGACGCGCTGGAACGTTGCAGGCGCCGAGCACAGTCCGAATGGCATAACCTTGAACTCGTAGAGGCCGTCTGGGGTAATGAAGGCCGTATTTCGCGATCTCTTTCGTCGACTTCTATTTGCCAATAGCCAGACTTGAGGTCCATCGACGAGAAGTATTTAGCGTTGCAGAGCCGATCCAATGCGTCGTCTATTCGTGGGAGGGGGTATACGTCCTTCTTCGTGATCTTGTTCAGACGACGATAATCGACGCAGAAACGTAGGGTTCCGTCCTTTTTATTTACCAGGACAACAGGGGATGCTCACGGGCTTTTCGACGGCTGGATGATGTCGTTGCGCAGCATTTCGTCGACTTGTTCTCTTATAGCTGCACGTTCTCGCGGCGAAACTCGGTAAGGGCTCTGGCGGAGTGGTCGAGCGCACTCCTTGGTGATTATGCGATGCTTGGCGACTGGTGTTTGTCGAATCGTCGATGACGTCGAAAAGCAGCCTTTGTATCGTCGGAGCGGACTTCTGAGCAGCTGCTGCTTACTCACGGGGAGACTTGGATTAATGTCGTAGTCTGGTTCGGGAGCCATCGTCGTCCTGGTAGATGCGGCGGAATCCGAGAGGACAAACGCATTACTGGTTTCCAGAATTTCCTCGATGTACGCGATCGTCGTGCCCTTGTTGATGTGACTGAACTCTTGGCTGAGGTTTGTCAGCAACACTTCAGTTTTCACTCCATGCAGTCGAGCGATCCCTCTTGCGACGCAAATTTCACGGTCTAGCAGTAGACCTTGGTCGCCTTCGATGACGCCTTCTACGTCAGCGGTTGTTTCGGTGCCGGCCGAAATAACAATGCTCGAGCGAGGCGGGATGCTCACTTGATCCTCGAGAACACTCAAGGCGTGGTGACTGCGAAAGCTCTCCGGCGGTATCGCTTGATCTTCCGACAGCGTCATCGATTTTGACATCAGGTCTATGATTGTGCCGTGTTGGTTCAGGAAGTCCATGCCGAGAATGACGTCTCGTGAACACTGTTGGAGGATAACGAAGGTGGCAGGGTAAGTCCGGTCATGAACGGTTATTCTTGCCGTGCAGATTCCAGTCGGCGTAATGAGGTGTCCTCCAGCGGTCCGAATTGGGCGGCCCTCCCGTTCAGTCTTAACCTTCTTCAACTGGGCGGCGATGTGTCCACTCATTACGGAGTAATCGGCCCCTGTGTCGACTAAGGCAGTGACTGCGTGGCCGTCGAGAAGTACGTCGAGGTCGGTGGTTCCTTGTCTGGCGTTGCAGTTGGGTCTTGGCGTCGGATCACGACTGCGTCGTGTTGAACTGAAGCTGGAACGTCGCGTCGTCAAGCCGTCTTTCGTCGGTGTATTCATGGCTTCCTGACTTCGTCGGGATGGCGGCGTGTCGTCATTAGGTCGTCGAGATGGTTTCTTTGTCGTCTTCGTCGGCGGCGGAGGATCTTCGTCAGTTCGACGAACAGCAACCGCACCTCCATCGGTTGCTGCTTTTGGTTTTCTGGATATGGGCTCGCTGACCGGCCCCGGGCTGGGCCAGTGTATGGTCGGCGCTGCGGCGAGAGGTAGCGGCCTTTTGATGGCGAACGCGACGGTCGTCGAGAGCTCCACTGAGTAGCGGCGAGGTAGTCGGCGATATCGCGAGGGCGTTCACCTTGCTGTGGGCGCGGAGCGTTGACGGCGAAACCTCGCAGTCCCATCTCCCGGTATGGGCATCGGCGATACACATATCCGGCTTCTCCGCAGTGATAGCAGAGCGGGTGGTGGTCGGAGGCTCGCCAAATATCCGTCTTCCTCGCGTAGGTGCGCTGGGCGACGGGTGGGCGTGCTGGCGGCGGCGGCGGACGACGGAATTGCGTCGTTGCAGGGCCCTGGCGTGGTCGCGGAGGGGGACCTTGACGGCGTGCGACGGCGGCGTAGGTCATCGTTTGCGGCTCAGGCTGCGGCGATTCAGGGGCCACTCCAAGTTGTTGTTGGAGCTCCTCACGCACGGCGTCGGCAATCGAAGCCACTTGAGGCTGTGATGATGGGAACAGCTTTCGTAGCTCCTCCCGCACGACAGCTCGAATAGTCTCGCGTAGGTCGTCGGTGGCCAGTGACTGAACTCCGGCGTAGTTTCTCGAGTTCGTACGGCGGTCGAATTGCCGGTTTCGCATCTCGAGTGTCTTCTCGATGCTGGTGGCCTCGCGAAGAAACTCGTCGACGGTCTTCGGTGGGCTTCGTACCATGCCGGCAAAAAGTTCCTCCTTCACACCACGCATCAGCAGGCGGACTTTCTTCTCCTCGGACATTTCTGGGTCGGTGTGGTGGAACAGACGGCTCATTTCCTCAGTGAAGATCGCCATCGTATCATTCGGCAGCTGCGCTCTGGTCTCCAGTAGAGCTTTGGCTCGCTCTTTTCGTACGACGCTTGTAAATGTTTGCAGAAAGCCGCTACGGAAAAGTTCCCAGGTCGTTAAGGTGGCTTCTCTGTTCTCGAACCACGTCCTGGCCGCGTCTTCCAATGTGAAGAAGACATATCGGAGTTTGTCGTCGCTGTTCCAGTTGTTAAACGTAGCGACTCTCTCGTACGTCTCAAGCCAGCTTTCCGGGTCCTCGAAAGTTGAACCGCGGAACGTCGGAGGCTCCCTGGGCTGCTGCAGCACGACGGGGGACGCTGGGGCTGCCATTGGGATGGACTTGGTGGCCATCTTCCTAGTCGTCTCAGGCAAAGTCCGTGCTCCGGCGGCAGTCCTTGCTGCCTGCGGCTACCTCGCTGGTTCTTGGCGACGTTGGTGTCTTCCACGTGAGGGCATGGGTCACGGCTTTGTGGGGGCGTCCGGTACATGAACGCAAAGCACCTCCACCAGATGTCACGTGGTGGTGACGTTGAAGAACACAGTAGCAAATACTGTGAAAGACAAAACTAACTTTTATTGGCGAACCTGTGCCCACAAAAACAGGCTACACTTATAGCACAACGATAGCGGCGAACACGGTCGGCGATCGTCGAAAATCTGATCAGCGGGTCAAGTGCGTCGGCTTTTACACAGCAGTCATCGAATCTTCCAGACTAATCGTTGGACCCGCATGCCTTCCACAAAGTTCTACAACATTCGAGTCACGCGATGAAATCAGATAACAAAAGGTTCAGCGATAACAGACAGCGGATAGAAGCATTGATAACTTTCCAGAAACTTCGGATACATGCAGACGCGTCCCGCGCTGTGCAATAACATTTGTCTGGCGGCGAAGCGCGGTCGCCCGTTAAATATAAGTACACATGTCAATATGCTGCTGAAAACAGTGTGTTGTTCGAATGAGCACGCGGATGGCAAAAGCACTCTTCTTAGTGACATAGTTTACGTGAATGCGATACTTCAGTTAGGGGTCTGATGTAACACCTAGAAAAGTAATAATATTAGATGGGGTAATGGCGTATATTGTAGACTCTAAAAACTAGGGAGGGTATCGCAGGAGTAAAGCGGCCGATTTACTCTTCAAAGCGTTGTTTTACTCACGCAAAATGTCGAGTGGAGTGAAATGCATTGTTCACTCCGTCACCAAGGAGAGAGTGAAATGTGCTTTTCACTCTGTCCTTCTGAGAGAGAGTAGAATGCCCGTTCTACTCTTGCGACAATAAAGAACAAAACTTAGCGCAATCTTCTGCTTCAACTGTTGCAGGCTGGCCCCGAACATGGCAATGTATCACTCACGCACGCTGAGCAAAGAACACACCGTTTTGCTTCTAGGAGAACAGGCAGCCACAGTTCAAAGGAACGCGGTGCGAGCGCACTACTTTTTCGCTCGGAGTTGCTCCACCGCGCGCGCGCCCTCTCAACATCGCGGAACAGCACAGCACCAGAGGAAGGTGATCCGTCCAGCGAATAGCAACGATGGCCATCCAATGGGGAGTGTGTCATCCATCTCGCGCCGCCGCGAAAACACGACAGTCGTTCCTCATTCGTTGGATATAACAACAAATCCTCCACGGTAAGTGAATTCTAACATTCTGCGTATATGACATGCAATCGCCAGGAAGTTGTCGCGGCGCTTAGCCGACGCGATTGACAACGGACTAGGCAAGCGCGCTGTCTCTCGATGTCAATCGAAAAAGCCAGTCGTCGCGATAACTGCATGTTATTTTATCACTTGCCGCTATACGTAAGAGCTTTGAAAATCGCAAACGCTGCCAGAACCATGGTATGTTCAATAAGACGTGCAACGAGAGTGCGCTTAAAATGGTTTGTTCACCAGCCCATGATTTCGAACCTATGCGGAGCGTGCTTAGAGTGCCTATTGCGTGTTTGAATTGATTCAGTTTGGCAGTCTACTGTGTACGGAACGCTGTCGAAATAAGGAGGCACATAACAGACGGCGTCATTTTGGTGGCGGCATGCTTTCGTTATAAATAAGCCGCGCGGTTGACGGTGTCTCGCCCATGGGTAATCGGCGACCACTCAAGTGACGTGGAGCGCCAGTGCTAGTTAGAAACATTGCCGCAGGCATTCAGCTGCATGCTGCAAGAGGTCAGTTGGGCGCGTTATCTTGAACTTGCTGAAAACGGATGAGGAGTTGATGTTTCATGCTGAATAAAGTGCAAACCCGATATAAGCGATCTTGCGCGCGACAGCTACTAGCGATGCGATGGAGATGGCTGTCCCGTTCGCTCGTCGCCTACAAGTCGTACTCCGCGCGAGCGACGGTTTTGAGCGACGTCTCCCCGGTGTTGCCGGTGTGAGGGCTGCAAATACGCGTCAAAACTAGCTTGACGCGTGCTTTAGTAATTTAAGTTGGTGTATTTTACTGTAAAAAGTAGCATAAAATATTTCCGCAGGTCTTGCAGTAGGTTCTTATCCTTGCAAGTATAAAAATTGAATCGTTTGCTCGTTCCGCGCGACAATCGGTAGTATTTCAGCGATGTACATGCAGTTCCGGCTTCGCGCTATTGGCTAGTCGCTCATAGCACTTCCGGGCGTCGATCGACGAATTCTAGATTTTTAGAACCGAGCGATCTGTGCAAGCGACGGCCCGTTTTGTCGCTCGAGGCCGTCGCTCGTCGCCGTTGCGCACTAAATCGCTCTCATGGTGTTTAGCCCTAAGACTGAACTGTTGTTGCTCATGTATTGAAACGGTGTGATTATATGTCTTGATTTTATGTCTCCTGTTGCAGTTTTCGAGCACGGTGCGAATCTGAAAAGGTGCTTATGTCTACGAACTCGGTAAATTGGAAAGCATCGAGTTATGCATCGGCATCGAATGTTACGGCGACTGTGTGGAATTACAATTGCAGGGGCGCTTTGCATAGGCTTATTATTTTCGACATGCCTGTGCATTTGCTAATATGAGTTCGCGTTTCACAGTTATGTCATATGAACCGCTAAATCACCCTTCTCCTGGACGTTACAAGCGTAATGTGTGCATCTTGCTACTGCATGGCAGATCAAAGGCCACATTGAACTTTCTTGTTATTATTGAAATGTGGGTTAGCTTGCCATAACAAGTCTTGTTGTCCTTTCTTATAGGCACATACAGTCATATCCATTGAACTGAAGGACCATATTTTCATCCCTACTGAGCATTATGTTTGCAGATATGATCCTCGAATTATGGCTTGAGCTATGGGACAACCAGAGATGGTGCGGGGGGCACACTGGGCACGTGCTTAGAGTGTGTCAAAAGTGTTGTTTGCGACACGACAGACTTATGACATCTGACAATGACCAATATTCTATTTATTAGTAGGAGTATTGTAACGTTGGGGTGCTGAACGAAGATGAACTTTCAATTATTTCTTTTTTGTTTAAATATGAAAATTTATCTCAGTTCAGCAGTTGACTGTTGGAGCCATTTAGATGTTTCGCATGCATTTAAGTAGGAAGACTAAGAGCTAAGAGTTTCTTTTAGTGCCATGACCTTGACTGTATTGATGTTTTACGCCATGTCCTCGTGTTGACTTTTGCACACGATATTTTTCAGGCACCCGCTTTATATAAGGCAAGAAGGCAGCTGCAAGGACATAATGATGTGAAAGAGCCAGCCCAGTACGACTCCACATAGTGCAGGGGAGCGCACGCCAAAGGTTGAAAATACATTGCCATGTAAATTGGACGAGAATACCAGAATGCGGGTATATTGGGTGTACCATTTGACTAAATGACAACAAAATCAAAGTAGAGTATGTCTCACCAAGATGAAAATTCTCATATTTCTACACTGTAATACTGATGAAACTTTAGAGAAAGTACTTATGATTTATGACAAGATGTGTTCTAAAGTTCATGGGCATCATTGTAATATGATTTTATGTGTTTGTCAGTATGTTTCTCAAATTATTATTCAATTTGTCTTGTGACTGATCAATAAAATTTTCACGTTTTAAGAGAAAATGTTTCATGTGAGTAACTCGGCGACTACAGATTACATCCCATTGACCAAGCAAAAGGGCAAGAGCTGCTTATGAAGGAATCAAATATTCCCCACATGTAAGTATTGCGAATCCTTTCTAACGCGACCATGGATCTACATCGTGCTTTCAGACTATTGGGAAGAGTACTAGCACTCTGTTCTGAAGGTGTACAAGCACTCTGTTTGGGGGAGAAGTACTCGGATTGTAGGAGTACTATTAACCCTGTGTGGAGAGTATTAGCACTCTCCGGAAGAGTACTAGCACTCCCTTGCGGTGGAGTAACAAAACTGTTAGGAGGAGTTGCCCTACTCTCTCGCAAAGACGGTCGATCTACTCTCGAGAAGACAGTGAAATATGGGACAAGCAGTTACTCCCACAAAGCAAGTGCTCGGAACTCTCTTTGTTTTTAGAGTGTATAGTTCAGGGCTTCTTGCAGGCGTTTTTTGGGACGAGTGAAATAAACTTTGTTTTAACTGGGTTTACGTTTAGCAAGCTATTTTTACATCAAGAAACAAGATTCGTGACATCGCCGTTTAACTTTCATAGTGGACTGTTAATGTATTTATCACTAGTGAATATCGTTGTATCATTAGCATAGGGGATGTACTCAGAACAGTTAAGCGATGATGGTAAGTCATTAAGTAAATGAGAAATAACAAAGGAACCAAAATTTATCCTTGTGGAACGCCTTCGTAGGTTGTTATTGGAGAAAATAAAATGCAGCCATATCAAACAACCTGGGTTCTGTTAGTAAGGTAGTTTTGCAAAAGAGCTAAAGTAGGTCCACAAATTCCAAATGATTCAAGTTTAGCATACAAAATGGAGTGGTTAATAGTCTCAAAAGCTTTAGTTAAATCAACAAATACCGCCTCCACCTATAGCCCACTGTCGATAAACTGCTTTATGCTGTCAGTTTTATCAGCGCTAATTCGGTTGATAAGTTAGCACGAAAACCAAACTGCTTAGGTGTCAAAAGGTTAAATTTTGTTAGGTAGTTCGTTAGGTGATTAACAGGGAGCTTCTCAATTACTTTAATTTTTTACCTTGTTTGAGACTCATTGGAAAAACGCCGGTACGAAATGCAGTGTTAGTAATATTAGAGAGGACAAGTAATAACTCACGAGCAACAAGTTTGATTTTAGATGGATGAATTGCATCTAGGCCACAGTCTGTGGTCTTAAGCCCTATTATAGTGCGATGAACTTCATTTGGCGAAGTGAGTTTTGGCGAAGTGGGGCAGCGCTTTGTTTCCATATATATGGTACCGGTTAATGCGCTCGCCTGGTACCGTCGATGAACAGACGACGGTGCGCTACTGTGGCGCCATCTTGTGTAGCGGTCGTCGCCGCAGAGCCCGTCTTGCGCGGCACTACGCTCCTCATGCTTTCGCTATACCCTCCCTCCTCGCGCCTCTACTCTCTCGCCGATTTTTTCACCCCCTGCGGCGCGCCGCGTTCGCTCTGACCTTTCGCTGCGCTCGTTCGCTCAGTTAAGGCCAGAATACATGGAGCGAATATGCGACGAATAGTCGGCGTTCGACGCCCGGCGGCGTACGCGCGATGCGCGGCGGCGGAGAAAACGTCGTTCGCCGCCGATCCAGCTGGCGCAGAAAAGTTCGTCGGGCGGCGACGATACCGGAACCGGCAAACGAGCGGCGCCCCAAAGCGAGCCAATCAGGTCTCACTATCCGCCCCGACTTCCGGCTAGGATTCCCCGCTTGTCCGTGTATCCCGATCCCGCTCAAACGTTCACGCCGGTCCCCCGCTTTTCGTATTCATGGCATCCAAACAAAACGGCGCGGCTGGAATTTAACAAGTTAATAACAGCCATGGTTAGACAAGCTCAGGTGCGCTACTTTCGGGTCTGCTTGCTTCGGCCGCGCGCGCGTTGAGCCACAGAACAGAGCCGCGCAGTTGGAGGAGCCGAAAGTTGTTTACCCGCCCAGTATTGCCACTGCCACAACGCATAGCATCGCCGCTTTCTTTAAACTACATCGGCACATGAATGTCTCAAACACATAAAAAAGACTAGAAATCATTTCTAAACAAAATTTTACGCGTTTTTAGAGTGTTCCGTAATTCAAAAGCGATAATAATTGTCGTTAAAGTTCTTTTTTTTTTGTCAAGTGTTTCACGACAGCGCATTTGCCTCGTCTAGCCACACTGATAACAACGCAGCGACTCGCCGGCGGCGGCCGGCCTGTCTTCGCTCCATGTAGCGCAGCCCGACGAAAATACGGCGTCGCGCCGCGGCAGATTTTCTGCTGCCCGAACTTCGTCGTGAAAGTTCGCTCCATGTATTCTGGCCTTTACGCCGCGAACGCCGACGATAAACGCATGAACGGGCGCCTAAGAGCTGCGCTCTAAAACCAAGCATGCGGTTAGCATTGCTTATTACAAACTTAACATACATATTCCAAGAATGTTGTATGTGATGTGTATCTCGAGGTATGTATAATAAGAAACAGCTGCCAGAGGTTCGTCTTTGAGGGTGTGAGCGGGAGTCTGACTTTGAATCCGCCATACTCATTGTTTTACACTTTGAAATCTTAAGGCTTATTAACCACGTATCGCAGCCTAGGCACCGGCTACGGGATGACTATCTTGCGTTGTATATTATTTTCGCTATTTCAAAATACACAATGGTGTAAAGTCTTTGAAATTTTCGTTTTGTGAATGTATCACTTTGCCAGCTGCCTGTTTGGTCCCCAGGTCCCCTCAAGTTGTCTATGACAACTTTTTGCCTGGAGGACCCCCAACTTTGTGTTGGAAATAAACTTAAGTGAAGTTTTCCGGAGGGAGGGGAAAGCCCCCCTCTACCCGGCGATGTCGAAGGCCACCCCCTCCCCTCAAAGTGTCTTTACCAAAGTGTTCTACTACCCAAATCATTTGAGGTTTCTTCTCAGTTGCCTTTACCTTTTCGCTTAAATTTTTTTTGCTGCTAAAAGCTTAGTGCATCGTTGTTGGCGCTGACGTGCACGGCTGTTAATTCATGTTTTCGATTTATTTCTGCAAATAAATCAAGCATAAAGGAGATCAATGCAAATATGGAGAGAATGCAAATAAAGGAGATCAAGCGCGTTAAATCCCCACCGGCGGCTACCTGATCCTTATTTTCTAACTTCAAATATTCCTTAAATTTTCACTGTGAAAATCATGCGCAGACAAAACATATGTAAATATACAGGGTGTCTCAACTATGATGCACCAAGATTTTAAAGTATGCAAATGCCACGTAGCTGGGCAGAACCAAGGTAACGTTGTTTGCCGTCGCTTGGAGATACTCGGATTATTTTTTGCATTCCGTCATATACTTTTTTGCAAGATAGAGGGATCTCGTAAACGACGTTGTTTACACTCTGCAGAACGCTTTTCATGGTTCTTTTTACAGCCCACATTTTTGTCTGCACAAATGATGCGACGGCTCAGCTGAGCGAGCTTCTTGGGTGCTGAATAAACCATCGGTATGTTAAGCCAATCGAGTAGACACTTCTTTCAGGCAGTGTGTGTTGTGCGTGTGTTCGTCTTCCTTTCTGCTGTACCGTCCCGTTGCGCTCTATACCAAGATGGTCCTCACGTTACCAGTTTTAGCGCTGAATTTGGAGAACTTAAAAAATTTAGAAGAGGCACATCAAAGCATATGTTCTAGCATGTTTTATGAATGTCCAGAACAACAGGTGTTCTTTACAGGAATAATGCTTAAGGAATGCGGCAGATGCAAAAATATGAAGCGCAGGCACGCAAGCCTAGCTTCAACAAATGCCTTTATCAAAAAATGAGGCAATACATATGCACACATGACACTCTTGAGAATGCAAAGCCATACGTGAGCTGTATCACATTTATGGCGCAATCATGCAAAGATTTCGCTGTAACCTTCGTGCCTCGACCCAATAAATTTCTGGAAGAATGGCTTTGTGGTTGTCGGCAGCAAAGTGACCGCGGCCAAATTTTTAATGTCCCTTCCCAGGTTAGCACAAAAGGGATTCATTGTGTTTTTTCGCCATCTACCCGATACAATGAAAACGTCCGAAAGAAGACGCGGAATAGAAGCTCTATACTCTGGAAAACGTGGTATATCTAGTTTAATGTCTGGCTGGAATCCATTTTGTAGACGGTGGAAATCTGATCTTTAAAAAAAAAATGTCGTAAAATCTACGTCTAGAGTTAGAGTGCTCTAGACGTAGATTTTACGTCTAGAGCACTCTAGGGTTAGAGCATTTAGGATTTCCAAATACCTAAATAATATTATGAAAACCGTTGCCAATTAAAACCCTGTTTGAAGTCGTTTGAAGACGAAATAATTAGGTTCAGTGTTTTGCTATTGTTTTTGCAGCTTAGGTTAATTTCTCTGAGTGTGGCGTAACAACTGGAAAAGACAAGCGCGAGTAACCGCCTATTGAAGCGGTGAAATTACGACACGTGGCGCTGCGGCTAGCGTGCAAGAGTAGCGGGCCGTTCCCACTCTTCGCACTCGAGGGTAGTTCAATCTATCAGTTGTGGTTAGGAAGTAATTATTCGGTATGACGGCTGGTTAACGTACCAGCAAGAGCTGAACAAATAGTGATAATGAGCCATAATCGCGCGACTGCCATCGCAAATAAATGCTGACTTCGCCACGTAAAAAAAAAAAAAAAACATGAGCCCAGCACTCTGGCTATCTGCATATGCCTGAACAACAGCGTCGCGTATCGCAGTTTCGTTGCTCCAGTTGGCGGTCACGTCCCTAAACGTTGCCACAGCTCGTGCAAAAAGGGCTCTCGCACCATAAAAAAGGTCGATGCCCGAACACATATTGATTATGTATGATTTTATTTAGAAAGGTGTCGTGAGAAGGCAAGGAAACGTTACTACTCTAGGCACGACAGCGGTTGGGTGCAAACGGGATAAATTTAAGTTCAAGGTATGGTACAGTACGTTTCTGCTATTTCTGAAAAAAGTAAACACCATGCAAATACGTCAAGCGGACAACTTACGCAGGGCGTGCAGAAGCAAGGCCACATTTAAAGCGCACCGTATACGGTCTTGGCGACACTACGGAGCTGTCACACGTCAAACCGACGCTTCAGTGCCCGCCGCTGTAGCTTTGGCGCTGTGGCATTGCTCGAGGTCGCGCGTTTGATCCCGCCCGCGGCAGCCGCATTTCGACGGGGGAGGAATCACAAACGCTCGCGCAGTTAGATTTGGGGTCACGTCAACGAAGACCACGGCGTCAGAATTAATCCCGAGCCCGCCACCACGATGTGGCTCATAATCCGATTGTGGTTTTGGCACATACAGCCCCATAATTCAATTTAAACTTAATACTTCTGCCACAATGCGATGTGCCACGTGAGGCAATGGATATGCTCAACGCTGTCAGAGGTCATGAAGTATGGCGCACTACAACGCCTCAAGCAAACACCTCTTCCTGTGTGTTCTATGTACTACGCAGACAAACAGCAATAATGCACGCAAAGCTGAACATCAACCCACCACTCTCTTCTTGGGCTAAACGATGAAGAAATTAAGCATTCACCGTCAACATCACTGCTAATTGTCGCCAATCAAGGCAAACCATACAGAAAGCTTCACTTACATCGATTCATAGATTGTATGGGATCCGCATAATTTTTGCTTTGTGATATTTAGACAACGTCGAGTCTTGTAATTTTAAATGATCTTATATAGCAGTGAAATTGATAAACTGTACAACCAATCTCTGCGAACAACAAGGCGCATTCTGTGCCCCTTACACTAGCTCAGGCCCTTGACCGAAGCGAAAAAGACAACTTTCACATTAACATTTTCTGCTTGTTTGTTTAAGTTGTGTGAAATCTTGGGCGACTGTAGTGTCGTTGTGCTCATGTGAAAACGATGTGTTTATGAAGGAGTATGACAGTGACACTTGAACATGTAGGAAATGCGGCACTTCCAAGAAGCGGCGTGATTGGCGCAGTCAGCTTTCTATCATGCTATGACCGCACCATTTTCATAAGTATCCTTAGCCTATGAAAATGGTGCGAGCACTGCTTGACGTGTGAATGCCCTCGTATTTTAAAAATGTTTTTAAACCATGGGCGCATTGATGAAGCGTGCCTAACAGCTGAATTTTCACACTTCGAGCGCGAATAATTATTAGTCTTTTTAAAAACTATTTATGGACCTATAACGCGCACGTGTGACCTACTTTTGAAGTGATAAAACCTTGCGTGCGATGCTGAATTTGACATAATCTTGCATAGCTTGCTCAAGCATTTGAGTGTAGAAATATTTCTATTACCAAATTTCCATGTCCACTTTCTTGGCGAGAACGAATACGTATATATTTAAACTTTACACGACCCTACGAACGTCACTGGATCGGACGTATAGAAGTCAAATACTGGATGTATAACAATTGAATCATAGCCACACTGAATAGCAAATTAGATTTCTCGCGGTGAGTTTCCCCACTTTCTGTTCCTTGGCGTCGGGCATGTAAAAGCTCTGTACGTGTATAATACTGTTCTATTCCGGTGACGTGCGAGCGCTTCATCCTGCAAACTCCGCATACCGCATTTGCGTTGCATGCTATAGAGAAATCTTGTAAAATTTACTAAATGTATTGTTGCATTGTGCATGAAAACTAAGTGATAACCACCAGGTCACGATATATAAAGGAGCGACAGGAGAAGGGCAGAGTGGCGCCTAAATTTAGCATAATGCTTATCCTGAAAGCAGCGCTTTTAGTTCATGTCGTTGTAGCTATTGCGGATTCTCAAGACGAATTTCCCGAGTACTCGGACCAATACGAAGCCTACAGCTATGGCAATGCGTTAGAGGTGCGTAATAACGGTTCGTTTACTGTTACGCCGCGCTAGTTTACGGTCCTGTTTGTGTGTGTGTGTGTGGTCTGTCGCGCTTTTCGTAGGAGTGGATTCTCACCAACTTGCGGAGCTGTCAACATCAGCAAATATAAACTTATAATATTCGCGTCGCGTTAGGAATTTCCGAGGGCTGATGTTTCTGATACAGTGGCGCAATGGCCCACACGGTTCGCCCCTCCCCGAAGTAGCCGGTGGCTGCAGTCTGCCAATTTTTAATGCGAATGCTTATTTTCCGCTGCACCCCGTTCGGCGTCCGTCTTTTTTCGATCTAGTAAAGAGGACCGATCCTGGAGACAGTGTGATGATATAGACACCGCAATCACAGGTGATGAGGGAGTAGGCTAGGCCGATCAGGTTAACAGTGCGAGATATGCGTCCTCGCAAAGCCTGTAAATTGTAATTTGCTTTGTAATGCGCATGCGGATAGTATAGGTCGCGCAATCAAAGCCGTGGGTGGGTGGATCCTGATAATGCTATTGCAAACCATTCACTCAGGAATAGCATGTGGACCTAACTGCCTCTCTTGCCAGCTGCTTCGCGTCGGTGTTCTGCGGCGTAAACGCAGCTCTTGCGCAGCTGTCGCACGCTCGTCGGAGTATTGTAGAACGGAACACCTGCGTCGTTATGCCGAGAGCGGCGACGGGGAAATACGTTGGCGCGCGGAGCGCTGCGCAGAGAGGAAAACATCTGCGTCGCAAGAAGTTGCCATGAACAGCTGTGACGTTAGCGTGGACTTCTCAGAGGAAGCGTTCGCGTAGACGCGTTGGTCAATACGCCACAAATAGTGTCCCATCGTTTAATGCGACCTCAAAGGATATATACCAACGTGTGGACCGGAACGTGAGAGGGGTTTAAACGCAAGAAATGATTTCACAAGCGGTCCAAATTAGTTAAACGCCACGCAACGGGTTTAGTACATATCAATACATACCAGTGCACCTGCCTGAACTTGGGCCCTACACCACGACGCCCATCAGTGTCTTGGTATATAGAATGGATGGAAGCCATCGTAGGCATTAACATGCACAAATGCTTATTCATTTCGTAAAAAAAAATGAGTCAACGTAATTCATTCTCGTCTATTGTTTCAACTCAAACAGTGCCACCAAGTGCATGATAGCAACATAAAATCTATATAGCGTAAGCGCTGCAAAGTGAGAGAGGAAAGGCAGGCAGGTTGGCGAGTTTCCGGTTTTCACACTGCATTCGGGGAGGGGGGCATACAGGGGTTGGAAAAATGGCAAAGAAAAAAAAAACACACGGTAAAGAAGACAGGCGTATACACCATGTAACGAAGCACCTACAATAATGGAACATCACATAACCTCTGCACTAAAATGACTCTCATCTGCGGACTGCATGTAATTGAACAAGTTTCCTACTCATAAACTCCTAGACAAGTGTTTTGGGCCTTTTTATGCATCAGACGAATAATGGGGTGCTCACGCAACAAGATCGGCCTTTTCACTGCCGCATGTACTGTGCGAATGCTTGCAGCGCAAGCCTACCCGCCGCGGCAGCCATATATGGCGATGACGTGGCGCTAATGATGTCGGGGTTTGAACCCCGGCCGCAGCCTCATTTTGACGGGGACGAAAAGCGCCACCGTACATAGATTTAGGTGTACATTAAGAAACCCCAGGTGGCCAAATTAATCCGAAGTTAGACACTATGGTCTGCCAGTCATCATTCTTGGGATTCTAAAGCAGCGCAATAAGACGGGCACCGGACGAAGAAAGACGCATTCTGCCTCCCGTCTTCTTGCGATGTTTTAGTATTCCACGCGTGCCATACCTACTCGCTGGAACTTCCAGTTTAGCTCATAATGATATGGTGTTTTTGTCACGTAAAACTCCATAATTTACTTATTTAAAGTAATTTTACCGCAGTCCTCTCGTTTACCTGAAACACGCATAAAGTGGCGCATCTTATTGTTACGCCATAACTACCAGACGTGCATAGGCCAAACCGCAAGCTGCCTCAAGGCTCACCTCGGCGAACACTCAACAACCTTCGGCAAAAGCAGCGAAGCAGCTTGACGCTACATTGGGGTGAGCGGGGTTTCGCACCAGACATTAGGGCATGACAGGTCATCGGACAATACGGAAAAGTATACGCGTGCCTGGTAGCCCAAGCTTACGCTATTCAAAAGTTGGCGCTCCATGTGTGAACACGCCTCTAACTGGCCGCTGTTGCTGATGATTTAGTGGCATTCCCTTTGAAACGGAGCGTTGACAATTTGTGATCTAGCCTGTTTGATTTACTCAGGTATGCTATACATACTTTTCATTTTAGCATTTTTGTACACATCTCTCTTACCCTTTTGTCTTCCTCAAAACCGCTACCTATGGCTTTAACATATCCGGTAGTATCAATCTCTGGCCTCGTTTTTTTCTCACCAATATTCTTATCCTCTCTTGCTTGTAGATCTATACTGCTGACCGGTTGATCCTTCTGTCTACTTTAAATCCAAGCGCTCCTGGTCCACGGGTCTCAGTGGGTGAATCCCTTCGCATTCCATTAGGATGTGCTGCGTGGTCTCCGCAATTTCAGCATACACATGTTAGGCTAATTGCGCGGGATCGATCAGAGTCGCCGCCTGGCGGGCAATGACTGAACCACGAATAGTGTCGACTGCTCCACACGTCACTTGCCGGGTTCTACGTGCGCACATGAGAATTCAGGGCACGATTACATTTAAGGACCGTCTCTTCAACGATCGTAGCACAGTCGCAAATGCTGGTCTGCATTTGTTAGACGGCGTACGAAAGCACTTAGCCTGCGCTGTCGTCTGTGCGCTGCAGTAAGACCAGTGACTGGTCCTGTGAGTGCGCGATGTCGCGCCCTCCGCTCGCCAGAATCATGTAAATGTTATCACGGCTTCGTATTTCGAGTACATCACAGCAAGTATTTTACCTCATTTACAAAGGAAGCATCAGGAGTGAGACGTCATTGCCAAGTTTCAGTGACTTGTCCCGATGTGTTGATCACTTGGCAATCTCTGTGACGCCACAAAACATGTATGGAGTGGCGTGAACATCACTCAGCAGAGGAAACAAAATTGCGACAGAACTCGTGCACCATTGACTTTCGATGGCAATACAGACGGAATTCTAGAAAGTTACGTTTATTTATTGTGTGTAGTGGTAATTCTGAGATTTTTATTACCTCGGCTGTATCTTTTGTTATTAGCGCGACAACCGACGGAGGAAGTGCGATGAAGGGCCAGAAACAGCGCTGGTTTTTCTTTTTCCTGTCCCTTCTCTCTCTTCCTACATCGGTTCTCACGCAGCTAACTAAAGATGCAACATTATCAGAATGCCCGTTCTTCCACATTTGCGAATAAATTCCCGTTATATGACACATGCTGTCATAGCGTCCCACTTTGCTATGGCACTGGCTTGCAAAGGTCGCCATTCACCATGGTGACATGGCGACAACTGTATGACGAGGACGCAGTGACCTTGAAATAAAGAAAAAGAAACGATATCGATGGAACGGCAGAATCCGTTTAACGCCGACTGTATGACAATGGGGTGCCAAATTTTAAATTATGGCAGTATAACGACGACACCGTGACGACGCTGACATTCCGTCAGTCAGTTGACGATGACTGTTTGCCGACAATGGCTCGACAACGACGCTATGACGACAGCGAGATGTAGAGGCTGGAGCGACAATGGCACAACTACGGTGGCCTGACGAAGACGTTATGACGAGGAATGAATGATGGCATCTGTGACGATGACGACGCAAATGGCAATGATTGCGTGACAATGGTTGCATAAGCACGATTGAATGACGATAACATGATTGTCATAGAATGACTGATAGAGAGAGAGAGAAAACTTTTATAGTGAAGTTTGAGTGGAGTTTTCTTTCCCAGCGGTGTGGGCTAGCGTGGCGTCTGCTTTGCCGCGACGCTATCAGCCCATTCCGCCAACCGTATCTGGTCTTGCGGGTTGGAAGTTTCCGTCTTCGTCTCCCACTCGTCATGTGTGAGAGCTCGCCTAAATAGTTCTCTCGGGGAGGGTTCTTTTGGCATCCCCACAAGATGTGATCTTGGTCCGCCAGGGGGCAGCTACAATGTTTGCAGTTTGGTGGATATTCACCACCGGTCATTGCAGCTAGCCTTTTTGGACTAAGTACAGATCTAGTCTGTACTCTTCTGAGGTTAGTGGCCTGTATTCTTGTTAGTGTCTCGTGCGGGGATGGATATATTCGCCTGGATTCGCGGTAATAAACGGTCATCTCGCTATAGGTGTGGATACCTTCGTATCGGTCAACCCCGTCGGGCAAGCCCACCTCCCTGTTACTAGCTGCTCGGGCGGCTAGGTGGGCGGCCTCATTGCCAGGGTAGCCCGCATGAGCGGGTACCCACACCAACTTCAATTGATTGAGATTTTTGTTGATGATTCTAAATGCTCGAGGGGAAATGAAACCTGAGGTGTAGTTACGAATCGCTGTTTTCGAGTCGGATATAATAATCTTGGTGCCCGTAATGGAGGCGCCCATGGCGATGGTGGCCTCTTTCGCCTCCACAATGGAAGATGTGTTTACCGTCGCACAGCTGACGGTGTGTCCGTCGCCATTAGAGACGGCTATAGAGTGTCGACCATCACTGGTGCGAGCAGCATCTACGTATATGGCGGGTTGGTTTTTATAGCATTGCCAGAGTGCCGCCGCCCTAGCTTTGCGTCTACCGCTGTTTTCAGTGCTCATGTTTTTCGGGAGCGGGGGATAATGATATTGGTCCGGATAGTGTTAGGTATCCGCTGTCGTTGCGGGATGTCTAAGGATGGGCGATGCCCTAAGGTGTCGAGGATCCGCTGTCCCGCGTGTGTGCTGGATAATCGAACTGTTTGAGCCCATTTGTGGGCCTCTATCATTTCCTCAACGTTATTATGCACGCCTAGACTCAAGAGTGCCTCCGTAGTAGTCCATTTTGGTAGCCCAAGAGCCTGTTTGGATAAAGTTCGGATTAGACCGTTAATCCGTTCCAAATCCCTCTTCCTGAGGTGCAGGTAAGGGCAGACATACGCCACTCGGCTCAGAAAAAAAAAACCTGAATTAGCCTGCAGGCATCTTTCTCCTTAACTCCGTGCCGTCGGTTGGAGACCCTCCTGAGAAGGTTCTGTAATTGCCTAGCTGTAGTTTGGAGTCGTGCTACGGCTTCTTGGTTGTGCGTGTTTTTCTGTATCCACAATCCTAACGCTCTGATTTTAGGAACGGGTGGGACCGGTTGTCCAGCTACCTGCACCTGAATGTGTGCGGGCATATTGGCAGCCGTATTTGCGGGATTTTTGTTCCGGACTATGAGCAATTCTGATTTTTTCGGCGAACAGCTGAGGCCATTGTTGCGAGCGTGTTTCTGCACTGCGTCAGCCGCTGCCTGCAGTGATTCTGAAATTTCTCCATCCGACCCAGTGCACGTCCAGATCGTTACGTCATCGGCGTAGATGGCGTGCCTGATATGAGGAATTTCTTTGAGCTGTCGGGATAAGCCACTCATGGTGGTATTAAAGAGGAAAAGAGAAAGTACTGCTCCCTGTGGTGTACCTCTAGTGCCGAGCTCTATGGTTTTACTTTCAATATCGCCTATGTTTATGGTGGCAATACATCCCTTGAGGAATGTGGTACTATATAGGTAAATGTTCTCTTGCCTACGTTCATGTTGGATACGTTTTCTAGAATGGCTCGATGTGAGACATTGTCAAACGCTTTGTGTATGTCTAATGCTAACACTGTTCGAGTTACGCGTATAGGCGCTGGGTTAAGGATATCATTTTGTACTTGCCACAGTATGTCTTGGATGCGAAGTTTGGGTCGAAAGCCGATCATTGTCTCTGGGAAGAGGTTGTTGGTTTCGGCATAGTCAACCAGCCTATTGAGAACTACATGCTCCATAGTCTTACCAAGACAAGAAGTTAGGAATATGGGTCTGAGGTTCTCTAGACTGAGTGACTTGCCCGGTTTAGGAATGAAGACCACGCTAGCGTGCTTTCACTCTTGCGGGATAGTACCGTTTTGCCAGTGCTGATTGAAAAGCTTGGTGATCATTGTTATGGTAGGGTCATCTATATTCCTGAGTATTTTGTTGGGGATCTTATCTTTACCGGCTGATGATGTCGTGCGTAGGCAGCTGAGAGCGGCGCGTACTTCGGCCTCGCTGATGTCTTCGTCTAATGTGTTTTCGTCTCCTCTGTACTCTATGTATGCACCCTGCTCCCGTTCTGTATTAAGATATTGCCCGATCAAGAGGTTTACGAATTCAGAGCCTGTTCCCGGGAAACTGTGTACGATTTTCTGAATCCTTTTATGAGCAGCACTTTTAGAGTGTTGTGGATCTAGTATGTGTTTAAGCAGTGTCCAGGGGTTCTTTTCGTTCAACTGGCCATTCATGTTGTCGCATAATTGGTTCCATTGCATAGTGCTGAGCTCGCTAGAGTAGTCCTGAAACTCTTTCTCTAGGGCGGCGAGTTCGTGGCGCAGCGTGCGGTTGATCTTATTCTTTAGCCATCTCTGCTGAAGGTCTTGATGCTTTTCCCATAGACCTAGGAGTTTTGAGTCTGGCACGGGGCCTTCCTCTTCTATCGGTGCCATGGTTGTGGCATTGTCCACATCCTGGATAAGCTCATTCGTCCACGCAGTGAGGTCTGCTATATCGGTGAGCTGTTTGCGGTTTCTTACGTATTGGAATACATCCCATTTGGTATGTGGAGTTAGCTTCATTTTCCTTTTATGCCCTTTGGAAGGGATAGTGATAACAACGATATAGTGATCGCTCCCAAGACTAGTTTCGGTGTTATCCCAAAGAGCTCTATTGGCATTTTTGACGAAGCATAAGTCGGGTGTGGTATTCCTGCTTACACTGTTGCCGATACGCGTGGGCCTATCTGGGTCAGTGAGGAGTGTAAGGTCTAAGTCACTTGTCACTGAATATAGCGCATTGCCTTTCCTAGTGCAGATTTGGTATCCCCAGACTGTGTGCGGAGCGTTAAAATCTCCTACAACAACCAGTTGTTCCTTCTCTGCGGCTTTACATGCTTTTTTCAGCAGGGCAATAAATCTGTTGCTTTTATCTTTCGGGAAGCTGTACAAGTTAAGGATGGAATACACATCAGTGTTTCTTTTTTCTAGGCAGTAGCTGTGCAAACGTGTAAGGAATATTGTGTTCCTCCAGATCAATTTGCATTGCCGGAAGGTTGCGTTGTATCGCAACTGCCGTAGAAGGTTTGTTGTCGGCTTCAGTTAATTCATTGAACGTGGTATACCCAGTAATTTTGACTTGCGTGCCTGTTTCCTGTAAGGCTACAACATCTACCTTGGGATCAAAGCTAGCGAGTTGGAACTGCAGTGCTGCTCGATTTTGCTTAAAGGATCTGCAATTCCATTGTATAATCTTAATAGTTTCAGCCATCTTTTTTGGTGTACGGTTCTGCCCTTACCGGCAATACAGATGTCATTTTGAAGCCCTTAGTGTTGAGCACTTTGGTGGCTGTGGTGGCAAGTTGTTCGTGTTCCGGGCTTTGTGTAAGGCCCTGTGTACATTCGGTTCTATACACAGCTCCTATCCTGGTAAGCTCGTGGGCTACCATCTGCTGAAATTCTGCGGTAGACTTTATGTGATTGGAGACTGTCTCTGCTAGCTGAGCAATTGCTCCTTCTAACTTATCTGCTCTGTCCGTAGGGTTTGAAGCTTCGGACTCCTTGGGTGTGTACCGCACTGACGCTTTGCGTTTGCTTGACGGTTCTGCCTCCATCGATTCAAGTTCAGCTTTCCGAACACAGGCCACTATTTCGCGTGCAGCCGGCGTCATAGAGGCGTCTCCAATTGGCTGCCTACTTTCTAGGGCCCTGATTTTGGCATTGGCTGCCTCTAACTGTTGTCTGAGTGCACTAATCTCTTCAGCGAGCTCCCTCACCTGGTTTGCATCCTGTTGAGGTTGTGCGGGCGTGGGGTTGGGCTCGGGATTAGCTGACCAGGCAACCTTCCGCGATACCGCCTGGTCACTGCGTTGTTTGGAGTTGGAGTGGTTGCGAGACTGGCTGTTGCTCCGGCTGCGCTGCCTGCTGCCACTTCTACTCTTTGAAGCTTCGCGCTGATCGGAGCGCACGGAAGGGCGGCCATGACACACGGCGTCTCGGTAGCTCGTTCCGCTCTCTGTGCCGGAGCCAGATGCGTTTTGTGTGCCACTCGCCGGTAGCCCTGCTGTCGTCGACGTGGTCGCGCTTCCTCTTTTTCCTTCCCCGGCTTGTTGTCTGCGCTGCGCAGGTGGATAGAAGCGATAGCGGCAGCTGGGAGCGCCGGTAGGGTGACCGCCGCGGCAGATGATGCAACGCGCTTTGCACGCTGCCACAGTTCCCCGTGGCGGCGTCTCATGTTCTTCGTCGACACAATGGTGACATCGTTGTCGTCTTGGGTCCGGACAGACATCCGAGCGATGGGCAATCCGGCGACAGTGAAAGCAGGCTTCAATCCGTTCGCGGAATGGATGCACATTAAAGATTGAGGCCCAAAAGCGGACGTGTTCGGGTAATGTTTGTCCGGCAAATGTCATCACAATATGGCGAGGGGATTCTATCCTTCTTGCTCCAGCGATTTCCAATCTTGGATTTCTCGTGCATATTTCCTTGAATAAGTCGGCATCCGAGTAAGAGTAATAGATAACGCCCTTCACTGAATTTTCTGGGGCCGGTGCGTATGCAAAAACGGCACATTCCTGTTGCTCAATTTTAAGGCATTTGATGTTGTACTAAGCTTCAGCTCTTACCCTGGATGGGGCGCTGATCAGCAGTGTTGCTGGTAGGGTGTACTCTGACTTGATCTTCTTGCATCGCTTCAACCAGGTTAGCTTGGGCCGCAGCCCACACTGTACGCAGAATCTTGGCTGGGCCGTAAGATAGCAGGTTGATCGCGCACTGTGGGCGAATGATGATCTTGTAATCTTCGGCCGGGAGCTTCGGTAGGGGTCTTCTCTTCGGTAACGACGGCGGGCGAGCGCGATATCTCGGTGCGCTGCTTGGCGTTTCACTCGGCGTCCCTTTGTTCCCTTCGGCGGCTGGCTGCGTCTCGGCGTCAGTCTTGCGTCGGGCATATCGCCGCTGCGTGTCGAGAGCGGTCCAACTGCCGTCGTTCAGTTCTTCGTCGGTGATGGTTTCCCCATCCACGACGATTTCCATGCTGCAGAATTTTCGGATCACTAGGGCAATGCAGTAGTGTCGGCGTGGAGTCCCGACACGTCGGCGCCGATAGGCTTCTCGATGAGGAGAGCAAGAAGTGAACGCCCGTTCGGGCGAAAAACACTGGTAATAAGGCGAAAAGTCCACCCACTGACCAAAACTTGGTATCAGCGTTGTCCTCTCGTCTTTAGGCTTCCGTTAATAACGAAATCCACTCGGAAACCTTAAAAAATCTGGCCGAAAACATTTTAGAAAGCGGGAGCCGATGTTCGCAAGACTGTCCTACTCCATAATGCGAAGTTTGAGTGCAGCTCTACACGTGTTTTCATTTCGCGATAGGAGGATAGGGATAACTTTAATAATGTGCCGGCAAACGACGGTTTAATGAGTCGTGACGCTGGCCAAGCGTCGACCCGGGATTATACCCTACTCTGCACTAGCCCAGTTGGGCCCGTTTGTAGTGGGTCATGAGGCTTGTGCTTTTCGAGAGCACCCCGGGCCTGCTGGACGGCCCATAGTTGTGAGTCCTTGTCTGCAGACTGCAGTGCGCCTTGAAGTTCGGGCGGGTAAGTCCTGGAGGTAGCCGCCGTCGGGAACCTGGCACAGTCCCACATGATGTGCCATTGGTCCGCCGGACCCCCTGCACAAATACCGCACATCCCACTCTGATAGAGCTCTGGGTGAAGCACGTGCAGCATTGCGGGGGCGAGGAGTGACGCGGTCTGTATTTGCCTTAGGATTACGGCCTCCTCCCGACTGAGTGCCGGGTGGGGAGGCGGCATTGTCCGTCGAGCTAGGCGGTAACACTTGGTTACTTCGGCATAACTAGTCAATCTGTCCTTGCTTTCGAACCACCACACGAAACGGTCACTCTCGGGGGCGCGGAAAGTAAGCGCTCTCGTCGCCGAATGGGCCGTCTCGTTGTGGTTCGGTGAGGATGCACACTCGCCGGCGTGTGCCGGGAACCACTTGATACGGATGGTGCTGCCGCGGTCTTGAAGTTGGAGCTTGCCGATGATGGCGGCCGCCGGCTTGCATATTCGCCCCTTGGCAAAGTTGCGCACGACATTCCTCGAGTCGCTGAGCACTGTGCGACACTCGGCCTCGGTGATCGCCAGAGCGATGGCAACCTTCTCAGCGTCTGTGGCGTTCGTGCACCGCACGCTCGCTGCCGTTGTCTTGGTGCCGGTAGCCGCCGCAACGACCACTGCCGCGAAGCCTTCCCGCTTGTATTACGCTGCGTCCACATACCGGGCGTGCGAGTCTTGGGCGTGTTGTTCGGTGAGGGCCTTGGCCCGCGCCTGCCGCCGTTCTTGGTGCATGTTCTTGGTGCATGTTCTGGGTGCATGTTCTTCGGGATGGAGTCCACGTAAATGTGGGCCCGCGCCTCATCTGTAATCTCGCACGGTTGCCGGCTGGGAGCTTGTGGGTTGTAACCCACGGACATCAGTATACTGCGACCCGTCTTGGTGGTAGAGAGGCGCTCGAATTGCGCGGTGAGCTGCGCCTCGGCTATTTCTTCTAGGGTGTTATGGACGCCGAGCTGCAAGAGCCGAGCCGTATTCGTGGTCTCCATTAAACCCAGCGCCGTCTTGTACGCCCGTCTGAGCAGCGTGTTGATCTTGGTCCTGTCAGTGACGTGCCAGTTGAGGTAGGCCGCAACGTAGGCGATGTGGCTGATCACGAACGACTGGACAAGGCGCACGAGACTGTCTTCACGCATGCCCGCCCGTCGTGTAGAGACTCGATGTATGATCCGGATGGCGTCCATTGCCTTGGTGGTAAGCTTGTTGATGGTCTCGTCGTTGAGGCCGCTCTTGCTGAGCAGCAGGCCCAGGACCCTGATCATGGGAACTTCAGGGATGCGTTGCCCCGATGCAGTCACAATCTTGATGTGATCACACTCCCGAAGGGGAGCGCGTTTCCGTCCCGGTCGAAGCGGTGTGAGGACGAACAGCTCGGATTTGGCGGGCGAGCGCATTAGGCCTGTGCCGTCAAGGTGCTGCTCAATGGCAGTAACCGCCGCTTGCTGCTGTTGCTCGATGCTGGCGTCGGTGCCGCCGGCCGCCCACAGGGTAATGTCGTCGGCGTAGATCGTATGCCGGACGCCGGTCCCCGCTACCGTCCTTGCTACCCCGATCATGACGAGGTTAAAGAGCAACGGCGATATATTGAGGCAAATAATTTGAGAGATACGTGTAGCAGAGTCGGCAATCGTCGAAAATCTGATCTGCGGTTCAAGGGCGTCGGCTTTTATACATGACTCGTCGAAGGTTCTAGTGTAATTGCTGGTGCCGCTTGGCTTCCAGAAAGTGCTACACAATTCCGGTCCCGCATTCAATCATATCATTTATTTATTTATTTATTTATTCACATTACCTTACAGACCGATTGAAGGGCATTGAGCAAGGGGGGCAACAGTAATTACATGACAGAAATAGTGAAGTGCAACATCGTTATACAATATTAATACGCAAACAATTCAGATTATCACGGAATGTTTCAGGATTGGAGATGGATGCAAAGTGATCCGGGAGGCTGTTCAAATGTGCGAAAGCTCTTGGTAGTGGTTACGAGTTAAATGCCTGCGTTTGACCATGTATACGCATGAAACTAAGTGCGTTGTGAATTCGACGAGATGTCGCACAGGAGCATGGAGCGGCAAACAGTGAAAGTTGGTAAAATAAACGCACCTGTGAAACAGACATAAAAGAACAATGACGTGGCCATCTTCTAATGATTGAAATGCAATTGAGGTCTTGTTTTATTCGGGTAATGCTCGAATAATAGTCTTAGTTGCCAGAGATGAATCTGGCTGCCCTATTCTGAACAGCTTCCAACATGCGGATTAGATGTTGATTAGAACTGATTACAAAACAGTCGCAAACCATGGCAATCGAAACAAGCGTGAACGGGACAAAACCACGCAAACAAAACAAGCGCGAGTGATAGCTGACGCGAGCAGACGATAGTAAAAAAAAAAAAAAGCGCGCGCCTTTTCAGAAGAAAGAGCAGACTTCGTCGTCGGAGGCGGACAAGCTTTGAGGCAGAGACACAATGCGTGAACTCGTCCTCAGGTTGTTTTTTCCTTTTTCCTCGTGCACTTCCCGTGGCAGGCGAGCTCCTCAGAACCTCTTTTTCGTTGGCGTCTATGCGCCGCACAGCGTAGCAGACGACCCTGTCACAATAACAGGCGTTTCAAGAAGCGGTCTGACTGAGACGAGATACGAGTACGCACTGAGCGGTCGAGCGGTTCCGCATGAAACCAGTTTCCCGCGCGCACGTCACTGAAGGGGCCGCTCTCATTGGTCTCCGCCGCTCGCGGCTCGCGTCTTTTTTCATCGGCCGCTTCGTTCCTTCATATTTCGCTGTTGGGCTCGTTCACTCGGCTACGCCGCCAGCCGCAGGAACGGCGAGTGTCGGCGAGAACATTTTAGAGCTGCGCTCTAAAAATGACGTCGATGAATCGAAGACGGCATGACAATGGAATGACATTACTGAAGTGATGACGATAGGGAAGCGACAGCGAGATGACAATGGCATGAAGACAACCATATGACGACGGCTTTGTGACGACAATGGCTCACGATGAAGCCATGATGAGTGTCAGATGTCGAAGTTGCAGTGACGACGATGAAACGACCGCGACAGCAACCCGACGTGAGCAGTTAACGTGGGCAGCTCAATATACGACGCGTTTCTGGCGGCTGTCTTCTCTAATTTTAACGCAGAGCCAGTGAGAGATTTCGCTTTAAGAAGCGACGCCTGGCAGTCGCAGCGCTAGAGTTCCGCAGCAAAAGAAGCTGTTCAGGTTGGACTGCTGAACCAACAACGTAGATAGCAGTGCAGACTATTAGAATAACGGTCACTGCAATTTCGTACTCGTTTATGTAACAAAAATTGACCCGCTTGCATCATGACGCTGTGAATTTCTGTGCATGCGCGAAGAAACCTCAGTAGTTAGTAATAGGCCCTCTTCCTCTTTGCCACCATTCGTTGATGTCGCGTTTTATATGGTGTACGCGGGATGTTCCAAAAGTAAGTTTTGTCATTGTTTTGAAAGAGGGTACACCAGGTGGAACAAATAATCGACGCAAGAATCCGTTCCGGTTGCTGGTTCGACGACGGAAGGAGCATCAGCAGAGGAGGAATGACGCATGCCCAGAGCTCCGAAAAAAAAGAAGAGTAGCAGCAGACCGGTGAGCCCGAGGTTATCCGAGTACAAATCACGATAGAAAACAGACGTGTGCTGACAACGTGGTCCCCAATGGAAGTGCGGGCTATTATCCGATATGAATGGGCATCTTTTGCTTGCATTGAAAGCCGCACTCTCGGGAAGTCACTTCCAAAACAATGCTGAGGTGGAGCAGGCTGTGCGACAAGTCCTTGCATCGCAGGGCACCGAGTTTTACCAGAGTGGTTTCATCAAATTAATTGCACGGCTACGACAAATTGCTTAATGTAGGTGGCGACTATGTGGAAAAAATAGTTCGAGGTGTATAGTTCGTGACGCGATGATGTATTTTTACAGGGCACAAAAGTTTCCGGGCGAAAATAAATGACAAAACTTACTTTCCGAACGTCCCTCGTACATAGGGTGTGCCTAATCCGTCTACATTTACTGAAGGTGGCGAACTCCTTGGGTGTTAGAGAACTGATCAATGCCACGACACGGCGTGCCGCAATCCAGGACGGTTTGCGGCGACTTGAAAGCATGGCGCACACTGTGTTGTCACATTAAAACATCCCTAAACAACTCGCGAGTTGGGACCACGCGTTCCGTCAAATGTCCCAAACCAGACGCGTTCAAACCTGTCCCATTACTTCCTTAGCTTTTGACCGTGTCTGTGTTGCGCTGTTTACCCAAGATGTGAACGAACCCTTAAAGGAGAAGGAGGGGGGGGGGGGTTCTCTGGATGAATTTGGACTACCTGCGTTTCTTAAGTATAGGAGCGTCTTTTTATTCCAACGGAATGCGGCCACCGCTGGTGCGAGTCACCGACCTGCGACATCATGTTCAGCAGAAGAAAGCCATAGTTCGCCAACTACAGCGGCGGGTACAAGCTCTGTTGTCTTAACTAGCGTGCTGTGCTGGGTCGTAGTCCCTTTCAATGGTAGTGTTACAGGCGATAGTGTTGCAATGGTTGTGCAAGTTAACCTGCAAATTTATATATTGGACGGTAGGGCAAGTTGACAGTACCTTGTCTATTTTCTATGGCTCTTCTGGGTCGTCAAGATTAGAAGGCTTAAAAGCGACCCGTGCATTTGACTTTCAGGTACTAAAGGCGAGCGAGCCCGTATATTTGTTTCGTGCATCATCGGACTGGAACACGGGTTTCACTCGTTGCATGAGGTCCGAGTTGTCCAGGTATGCCGGCGATACGACGTACGAGCGGACACTGAAGTATCAAGCACAGACTGAAAGTGGGTGAGAAAACTGCACCTGTCGCTACCACTCAATAGAAGAGAGATATTACAAGTGACGCATAATCGTTATATGATGTGCACTTGCTTTCATATATTGAGCAAATACATTAGAGCTTAGGGAAAGAAGGTATTTCAGGAGCTCATTGTAAGTACGCTGTATATTTCTGCACCGCTGATGACGGAACCGCTGTGGCACACGTATGGCACTCCGAAGAAGCAACCCACCGATTTCAATGAGTTAGAATGTAACAATTCAAGGGAACCTGCAGGAACAGAGGCTAGTGGTCAGTCTAGCATCATTTTTTCTAAAAGAAAGTCCCGTTCCGTGGCCAACTGTGATAGACTGCCCATAAACGTGTCTAAATTACATGTCTTCATGCTAATGCGCTGCAGACACCACTGAAGTAAAGATAGTAGGATGGTGTTTTGCATAGTTTCTAGCCAGCAACGTACCATTTGGCAGAAGTCGACAGAAATAGAGGCGGCCGATCATCGAGTCGGGTTTATCTGTTTATAGAAAATGAAATCCGTTTTTTTTAGTATTTGTTCGCGAGGCGGGGATGCGGTAACAGTACTTCATTCAGACTCAAATAAGTGCATTATTTTTTTCAGGTTTGGAACTCATCACGAATAGCGTTTCATCGTCCGTTAGCTTGTCTGTTCACAAAGTGACGTACTAGTCGCAAACCGAGTTACACTAAGGTGCATGCATTGAGTACGATTGCATTGACTCCGAGATATGACTTAGTGAAGTGATGACCGCGCAAACAATCGCCGCGCTATGACGCGGCCGAAATTGCGGTTAGTGGAATGGCGCAGCCGTTCATATTGAGGTACCATTTGTTGTTTCACTACGTGTGTCTCAGAGACATAGTGGTCGAACGAGCTAATAGTTGAACGAACGAGTAAGCGAACAACTTAACGAACTAGCAAACGACGACAAAACCAGCCAGTGAACGAGCGGGCGACCGCACGTTTTCTTTGCGAGTGCTCCATCCCTGAATCTTAACCTAAACACACTTTAAAGGGGACACGAATTAACACGTATGTCTCAAAAACGTGCGATGCTGTCGTTAGGCGACGAACGCGGTTTCGGGAGAGCACGCACATTTTTCCATGGTATCGCAAATCCACCGGGCAACCGCCAATGACGAACACGAACAAAAGACACGCACAAGGCTATTCGCTCTAAAGAAGGCTAGTTACTAATCACAAAATGCAGAGAGTTGCTTTCCTAAGATGAATTTTCACACTCGAGCCTCAAATTCTGTCAAAAGGAATGCCCTGAATCCTAAAGGTTTCGCAATCACGTTTTCGCGCTCAACCTCGCGTGCCCGTTAATTCAAGCCTGTTGGCGCACAATACGATTAAGTGCAACAAATACGACCACGTAGTGCTTATACAAACAGAGTACATGTCGTGTAGCAATCGTGTGAAAGCGTGTAGAGAAATTGCAACATCGTCAGTGCATTGTGCAATATCTACTACGCTATGGGCTCGTTTTAATGGTCAGGCGGAGCAGCGATCGGCTTAGCCGTCACCGCCACCGTGTCAGTTGCGCGAAACACCGAGGCGGCCACTGCTACGGAGGCATGCTTTTGCGGCGGTCGTGTGAAACCCGTCGGTCATTCTAAATTGCGGTTTTAAGGCAATTGAAAACATCCAGGCTCAGTTTGGACCATCGGCGCTTGAAAAAGGACGTCAAATTTACGACTACAACCATGTATATCCTGTCGAAGAAGTAAACTGCAAGGACGTCACAGCGAGGACCTTAAATGATGGTGTTTTAGGTGCCAAAACCACGGTCCAATTAGGAGGCACGCTGTCGTGGGGTACTCCGGAATACGTTTGACCATCTGGGCTTCTGTAACGTGGACCTAAATCTAATAACACAGGTGTTTTGGTATTTCGACCACATCGAAATTTGGCCGCCGTGGCCGGGGTTTGGTCCCGCGACCTGGTGCTTAGCAGCCCAATACCATAGCCACTAAGCAAACACCGCAGGTCGCGAAGTATTTGTCACAACAAAGCAAGCACGCTTACGACGTCGAGCATAAAGTGAGTTAACAAATCATTATTTTAGGCCACTTAAGTGAGCAAATACGGCCGTGGACGTCTTTCAACTGTGACATGTTGCTTAATTACTTGGAGCCTGCCTTGTACCTCACAATTGTAGAGGTTCTGGCCAATTGGCAGGTAAGTGCTTTTTTCTCCGTTGACGAAGTGCCTCGAGCATACTCTGGTATTGTCGTTCGGGCTCGAATGGGAGAGGACATTGCCGCTGAAGCATCATAGAGAGAAATCAGCTGAGACTAAACAACGCGAAGACTGAACAAATATGCGTTAGCGTGCGCGAGCGAAATGCTAATTTTCGAATACTTGGCGTGCGCTGCAGTGTACTCCAACCTTAGTTCTGTTGTTCTAAGCGCGAGAAAACATCGGCACGAATGAGCTCGGTTCCAGCTTTGATCTTGATGTTGGCGTAGGAAGAAGCATAGTGCGTATAAAGCTCCAGGATGGAGCGCTTACGAAGCTAGATTTGCCACGCAACAACCACGGCGAGTTTGTTATGGAGCAAGACGAGCTAAACAACTATCTGAGCTGATTTACAACAGCGGGAATCAGTTCACGCGTTTTTGTGCTGTTGACGCGCTATTGTATGTATTTGCAGATGCCGCTGCTGGTTCTTTCTTATTTTTTTGTCTTGTTTTTGCATTTACGTCTTAGTTCGTTTACAAGAAATTCGCAGGACCGACGCAAACCGCGACGATCCACTTAAGCTACCGGGTTGCTTCTCCCGGTTTTTAAGGGAAGCGATACAATTTGATGCCGACATCCCCTTCGCGGTTGTGACAATCCTTAACGCAGCAGTATGTGCGCTTCTCTTCTTTTTATTCTCACGGAAGAGCTGCCAAGAGGGCGCGGTGAAATCATTGGAAAATTCGAAAAGCAGGCTTTCAGGCGGGCCTGAGCGCACCAAAGACAATGGCGAAATGACAGTGAGGGCCTAGCCGCGGGTGCTCACCACCGCTGCTAGGTGGCGCGGCATGTGCAGGCAAGCTTTTTCAGGGTGCACTTGGCCCAAAACCAATAACGCAAGCCAGAACACATGCTATACTATGAGAGACTCGCAACTACCTCGTATAGTCGTGTGGAGAATGTTGGTCTGATATTCTCCCTCACAATTCAATGACTGCACGTCTTTCTTCTTAAACCGTAGCGCTTACCGGACGGTGTCAAGAAGAGCTCCTCTTTGCTGAAACTATTTTGGCATACGAAGGCGCAGCAGGTTATCACGATAGAAAATGCCGTGAAACGTAGTCGCAGTTGCCACAAAACTCAGTTCAATGCGTTCGCAAACCAAAACAACACAGCAGAGCAATGGCGCCAACATGCGCTCCTCGAAACTTCGTAGATGCTTTTCAAGCGAAAATGGCGCTGTTGCGCGACTGTAACAAAACGATGCCGGCGCGAGGGCCCGTTGTAGGAGTTGGAGGTCGTAGGGAGGAACTTGGGAGGAACTAGGCGTACAGGATTTAATTACAGATATTTACAGTACAAGAAGTTACGTTCGACAGTCTAGCGTGACTCCCAAACGGAGCACGCAAGACGAAGCATACAGCATATGAGCACGAAGCTCCAAACACGCAGCACAGAGCACGAGCACACAGCACACTCTAGCAGCCGACAAACAGCTGCTCATAAACACTCCGTCCTCCCTAGATCCCTAGGTGAGGGAAAATGTCAGGTCACCGTCAATTCGTAGCGTCCAACGTCATCGAAGCTGACCCGCCTTTTTGAGGAGGAGGGCTCACACATACACGTACGCACTGGCTTCACTGCCGCCACCGAGGTGAGACGGTCTTCGCAGAACTGTGTCTTGCCCAAAGGAGGTGCCTTTTATTCCCCGAGCTGACCTCCGCAGCGTGGCCGCCGCGGTTCTCCATTGTCTTGCGTCTTGAAAGGCGCATGGGACGTTGCCGCCAGATACATTCCCTCGGGAACTCCCTTGCTCCCGAAAGACCGGATCGGTGGTGGCGAGTTCACTAACAATAGTTGGTCTGCCGATCGCGTTTAGTCATAGCGGCGCCGAGCGGATGTTGACGCCGCACCTCGACGTCCCTACGAAACGAGTCACCGCAGCGGGTGTGGAAGGCTTCCATGGTCTCTTCGGGGAAGCTCGCCACGCTCGCAGCTGCAACTGGCTGAGAAAACGTTGCATGTCGGCACCTCTGCAGGCCGTTCCTAACAGCTGCCCAATGGCCCGTAAAATCTCAACTGGCCAGTGCTGACAACCGCTGGGCAGGAAGAGAACGGCTGGCGAGCAAGAAGATGGCTTTGCTCGCTGCAATTCCTGCGTCCTTGGAATGCCTTAAACCATCTCACAACAACCGGCACAGAAGAGTCGATCCTGGCCACACAATACCACTCGTGCAAACGCGCGGAATAAGCTGTTAACCCACCAGGCTTACTATCAAAATTTCCATGCAAGCCGCTCAACTGGGAACCCAAAATTTTAACCCCAAAATTTTGTGCCGCCAAAGCGAGCGTTCGCGTTCCCGCTGAGCTTAACCAGATCTGACTGTCGTGCTGCAGAAGAGCAAAGGTTTACGCAGAACTAAACCGAAGGCGCTCAACCACCAATACCCGAACATAACTTAAGTAGCCTAAGTTCACGAACAGCCTGTTCTTACCCTATCGCAGTGGCGTACTTATCTCACGTACTGTCGCCACTGAACAGTCTGGCCAACTCCATAGGTACGTAATCACAATCGCGCTAGCTTTCTGGTCTCTATTCAGAAAGCGCACTTGCGTCGTACGTAAGCATTTCATCACGCTTACTCACATTTGTTCCTTTAGTCTATACAGGACACGTACCTTAGACGAACGACTAAACTTGTGTAACTTACGCATTCCGCAGAACCCTTAAAGAAATGCGTCTTCTAGCAACTAGTTTTACGCACACTCACTAGAGAAGTCAGAACACGGCCGCGCTCAACACACACGAGCAACCCAGTCATAAACTTTCTGCTTCCTTCCGTCCGCACAGGACACGTGCTAATGGAAATAAGAACGCTTTTCAGTGCAAATTACGCACCTACTGAAAACCTACGCGCTTGACCTTAGAAAATTCAAGAACACTTATATAAAAAGAAGGTTAATTAATACACACGCGCGTTACCATAGGCCTCTCACGGACAAACTTGACCTTCAGGTTACTCACAAGAAAAAGAAAGCCTATCTACTCATTAATTAACACCTCGCAAAAGTAAAGTTTTACCTAAAACGTATCTTTCAAATCTCGGAGATTCTCAAGAGAAAGAAAGAAAAAGCAAGGGTAGGAAAGGCAGGGAGGTCAACCAGAACAGCATCCGCTTTGCTACCCTACACTGGGGGTGGGGGAAAGGGGAATAGAAAGAGGAACAAAGGGAGATAGTAAGCACTGAGTACGTGTGGGAGGGACACCATACACAAGGACACTATAAACGGTCTCTTAAGCCCGTGCACTTCAAGTACTGCACTAGTGCACGAATCGCTTTTCGAGCCAGTGACGGGTGTGGCCACGGTCCGAGTATCTTTGAGTCGGTGAACGGTCTCGAGTCGAATCGGCGTAAAGTTGCCCGCGGAGAGAGGCCTTGGACATTGTAGCGAGGGCAGGTACACAATGGGTGCTCGATGGTCTCCTCGCACCCACAGGAGTCGCACATCGGGCTCTCGGCCATTCCCGTACGGTAGGAGTATGCGTTCGTGAACGCAACTCCCAGCCACAAGCGGCACAGAAAGGTTGTTTCGCCGCGGGAAAGGCTAGATGGCAGCTGTAGCCGTAGCGTGGGGTCCAGTTTACGTTTTCTACAATTGAAGGCACTTGAAATCCAGAGATCTCGTGACTTCCTGCGTGCAAGTAGGTGAAGTTCTCTGGCAGCGTCCGAACTCGCCAAAGGTGTTGGACGCGTCTTGGTATCTTCGTGGGCACACCGGGCAGCCTCGTCAGCTAGGTTGTTGCCGACGATGCCACAGTGAGCAGGAATCCACTGAAATATAATGTGGTGCCCTCTTTCCAGAGCATGGTGGTGCAGTTCCCTGATGTCAGATGTCATCTGCTCGTAAGTTCTGTGACGTAATGCAGACTTGATGGTATGAAGGGCTGCCTCAGAGTAACAAAATACAACCCCTTTCTCTGCTGGCTCTTCGGTGATGTGCATCATAGCGGCATGGAGAGCTGCAAGCTCTGCCGATGTAGATGTAGTCGTGTGCGACAATTTGAATTTAACTGTAACGTTCTTGGCTGGAACGACGAATGCGGCAGTTGAGCTGGTAGGTGAGGTCGAACCATCGGTACATATATGAATGTGGTCGTGATACCTCTGGTGCAGTAATAGGAGCGTAAGTTGCTTCAGAGCCGGCGCTGGATGATTGGACTTTTTTGTAATTCCAGGAATAGCAAAATTCACTTGAGGCTGTCGCAGGCACGACAGGGGAGAGGAAGGCTTCGCCGCCGGTGTAAAAGATGCCGCTGTGCACTCTTAATGAGCGCTAATCACTCATGAAAAGGTCGCTTGAGGTCTCTCGGATGGTAGGGAGTCCAAATGATGGTCGGGGATCCTTGACAGATGGCGAATGTGCGCTCTGAGAGAGTCGACAGCTACATGTGTCTGGATTATATGGTATCCCGCGATGGCGATTGTTGCTGCTGTTGAGGTGCATCGAGGCAGCCCTAAACACGTGCGTAGGGCTTGACCTTGTATGCTCTCCAAGGCGCGAAAGTTCATCTTCTATGCGTTTGACAACACTGGTAGACTGTAACGTAGGAGTCCGAGAAACAAAACCCTGTACAGCTGCAACATAGTATGGACTGGTGTACCCCAGTTTTTCCCGCAGAGAAATTTGAAGACCTGAGCAATGGCTACTAACTTCTTTTTCAGATAGACGCAGTGAGGGTTCCACGAGAGGTTGCGGTCAGTGATGACGCCCAGAAAGCGATGCGTCTTAACATAGGATACAGCTTGGCCACTGATGGTAACAGGATACAATGGCATTTGTTTGCGCGTAAAATCAAGTAATGCGCACTTTTCAGTTGACACACTGAGGTCTTGTTCTCAGAGATAAGACGCCGTCATGGTCGCCACCCGCTGAAGCCTGGCTCTTAGCTGAGAGCGAGTCACCGCAGAGGCCCAGATGCAAATGTCGGCGCCCTCAAACAAAACATAAAGCTCATACCTTACTTATTGAAAGTAATTCTAGCCTCAAATCGCGAAAATTTTCAAAATGCTCAAAAATAAAACAAAACAACACGCCTTACTTCTACGGAAGCTCTCTTGGCCTCCCGTTCCAAGCGTTTTCGACTGACTCATACTTTTGAGCCGTACTCGAGGCGGTCGCGGTTCGGAAGCTATTCTGGCTACCCAGGAACAACAAAAGGGCTGACACACTATCAGCTCCTTCAAGACGTTACAGTCTCCTGCCAATTGGCGTCCTGGCGCCACGCTTTCGTCACGAACTCGACTGACCGCGTAGCGACTCCCTACCACCTCGTCTCGTCTTGCCACCTCGCCCTCCTTCGCACTACATGTTGCACTCCGAAAAGAACGACGGAACGATGAGAAACGTAACTGCCCCGTGCGCTTTGTCCGCATCCGTGCGGAGCATGCTTCTCGGTCTCTGTTTGAGCGGTGGCTCGAATGCGTTTGATGCGCCAACATCGTCAAAGACGACCGTACCTTTCTTTTCATCGCGCCCTGGCCTTTTGTGCCTATCGCCGTCTTTGGCTGCGCTACATTATTTACCGTCTTTCGGTCTTTATCGCGCTTCTTTCTACGGCGCTTTCTCTTAGAACTCCCTTTCATGGCACCTTGTCGCACCTCGTGCTGGCCGGTACACATCTCGTCTGCCCGGATCGCTCACCTACCCGCACAGTCCGAGTGATTTTCTTTTAAGTCAACTCCGTCCTTGCCTCGACTGGTGGACAGCTCAACCGACTCTGGAACAACGCAGCAGTCTGCTTGAGCTATGCAACTCGCACTCTTGCGAACTGCCCTCTACTGCATTGCCCAGCTCGCGCTGTGCATTGGAACACAGCTCGTCGGTCTCGATCGCTGTCTCACCCGCCCAGTAAGAATGATTCTTAACTAAATCATCCCTCTCTTGGCTACCTAGACTGGCGGAGAGCTGCACCGATCCCTGAACAATGTAGTTGTCTTCCCTTGGGATACGGAGCTCGCAATCCTGCGAACTGCCCTCAACTGCATCGTCCAACTGGCACTTCTCTTCGGCACGCAGATCTGACTCGACATGGGTGCCCGCGTCTGTCGGGTCAGCAGTACTCTGTACTTCGTTAGCAACCTCACTAACATTACAAGCGACACGCACGCGCGGTAATTGTGCCAATTCATTCACAGCTGGCCTAGCTGTCTCTACAGTGTTCTGTTAGCACAGCACCTCGTCGCTCTTACTACGGCCTTTAACGGCCTCTGCTGCCACTAAGGCATCGTTAGCTGCTAGCACTTCGAGTTCACCTATGAACGTGCTGCTAATATCGCAGGTGCTACTACTTCTCTCGGCTTTCAACCAAAATCTGCTATCGACTTCCTCCCACTCTCGCTGCGTCCAGCCTACAGATTTCTCAAGCCGCTGTTTTTCATTTCATTTCATTTCATTTATTCAACCTTAAGGGCCCGAACGCATTACATAAGGGGGTGGGGTGGGGGCGTGCATCAAAGTTGAACAGTTTCATAAGAAAGTTACATAATAAAGTGTACATTAGTTGTAATAGTTACATAAAAAGAAAATTTCAAAAAAGAACAAGACGGAACATATACACAGTACCAACAAGGCGATAAATAAATAAATGTGGTATTCATGTGGTTATGTTGGTATTATCAAAATCGTTTAGTTTTTCGCGAAATGTTTTGCGTTCACTGCACGAAACAATTTCATCCGGGAGTGCGTTCCAAAGTGTTACGGCATGGGGGAAGAATGAGCTGCTCATCGCCGTCGTTCGGCACTTTATCGCCGCCAAGGGGCGAGTATGAGATAAACGGGATGATGTTCTGAACGGGCGTTTTAAGAGGGCGTGTCCTGAATGGGTGAAGTAAAAGAAAGTGTGAAGAAGGCAAAGACGAGAAGTTACGTGCCGTGAAGCAAGCAATGGGAGAGAAAAAGTTTGTTTTAAGGTGGTTACGCTGATATGTCTTGAATATTGTGACGTAATGAAGCGAGCAGCGCGGTTTTGTATGACTTCTAAGTCATCGGCGAGATAAGCTTGTGAGGGATGCCAGATGGATGATGCGTACTTTGTTTGATTTCCTGCTCCACACCTTGAATCTAATTGTTCAATGCAGCAGCGTACTGACTCGTTACTTCTGTTAGGCCTTCTTCTTGCGAAATTCTTTTCAATTTCTGCCTAGCTTCTTCCTGTTTTCGCCTCATTTCTTCCTGTTCTTGCCTAATTGCTTCCTGTTCCCGTTCTTTACTTAGAATTCGTTTACCCATTTTTTCGATGAATTTCAAATCATTGCCACTTTGCAAAATGGTCTTACGAATCTCTGCTTCCGTCAAGTCCTCCTCTACGTCTACCAAGAGCTCTTCACACAGCCACAACAGGCCAGCTCTCGTCAAACACAATAGGACCATGGTCGCTACTTTAAGCTTTGGCTTTGCTGTCAAACAATACTTGCTGCGATACCCACGCAAATCGGAATACAAGTAAAAGATCCCCAGCGAATGAAATCTACAAGCACAGAGAAATTGAAGCTTGGTAAATCTTACAGCCAAAACCAAACGCTTACCTATTCAAGCAGCACCATATCACCAGTCCTTCTCCGCCGTATCCAGTAAGTTGCAAGAGGTGGTCAATCCCAAGTCGCCTCCAACTTGAGCGGGATACCTGTCGGTCATCATGTCCCAAAGTCCGTGAGCTGCCCTTCTGTCTACGAGTCGTAGGCCGATCTCACCGCTGCCATCCAGTTGTAGGAGTTGAAGATTGTAGGGAGGAACTTGGGAGGAGTTAGGCGTACAGGATTTAATTACACATACTTACATTACAACACGATACATTCGACAGTCTAGCGTGATTCCCAAACGGAGCACGCAAGACGAAGCATACAGCATATGAGCACGAAGCTCCAAACACGCAGCACAGAGCACGAGCACACAGCTCACGAGCACACTCTAGCAGCCGACAAACAGCTGCTCATAAACACTCCGTCCTCCCTTGATCCCTAGGTGAGGGAAAATGGCAGGTCACCGTCAATTCGTAGCGTCCAACGTCATCGAAGCTGACCCGCCTTTTTGGAGGAGGAGGGCTCACACATACACGTACGCACTGGCTTCACTGCCGCCACCGAGGTAAGATGGTCTTCGCAGAACTGTGTCTTGCCCAAAGGTTCTTGCTCTTATTCCCCGAGCTGACCTCCGCAGCGTGGCCGCCGCAGTTCTCCATTGTCTTGCGTCTTGAAAGGCGCGTGGGACGTTGCCGCCAGATACATTCCCTCGGGAACTCCCTTGCTCCCGAAAGACCGGGTCGGTGGTGGCGGTTCACTAACAATAGTTGGTCTGCCGATCGCGTTTAGTCATAGCGGCGCCAAGGGGATGTTGACGCGGCACCTCAACGTCCCTACGAAACGAGTCAGCGCAGCGGGCGTGGAAGGCTTCCATGGTCTTTTCGGGGAAGCTCGCCACGCTCGCAGCTGCAGCTGGCTGAGAAAACGTTGCATGGCGGCAACTCTACAGGCCGTTCCTAACAGCGTGTGGTGCCATTAGGCAAATAGCGGCGAAGCGTCGGCCTCGGCCACAGCGCGCGAGGAGGAGGCGGCATTCTTCAAAGTGTGGCGCTACTTTACGAAGTTTAAGGGGCTTTGGCCGGCGCCACGATACACCTCTCGCCTCCTCTACTCCATGCGTACGTGCTGCTGCCGTGGGAAGACTGAAGTAAGTCCGGACGCCCGTAGAAGCAGCTTAGCAGCGAGAACGCCGTACTGCTAAGCGAGAAGCGATGCGTCACTGCCGAGCTGATCCGGAACACCGCGCCGAAGCTGCGGCTGAGAAGAGGCAACGCCGAGTCGAGGATCCAGAGTTTCAGCACAGGGAACGCGAGAATCGGCGCCTGAACCTTCGACGTCGCCGAGAAAGCGATACCGGCCTGCGACTGCTGGAAAACTTCCAGCGTCAAGCCCGCTGAGACAACTTAGCAAAACCTAGAAACAACTTAGCCAAGCCTGCCATGACCTCGCAAAACCTAGAAACGACTCAGCCAAACCTACCAACAACTTAGCCAAACATAGCATAACCTCGCAAAACCTACAAACTACTTAGGCAAGCCAAGCTAGGCTGTTGACTCCAGCCTTGCACCGCTAGTGCAAGCTGTTGATGAATGATTTGCCTACAGACATCTTCTTGAATACTTGAAAATAGAAAGTGAAATCGCATGCAGATCAAGCCGAACCGAGCTCATACTTGTACACCATTAGTGGCTGGCACGTAGAATAGAAAATGGTAATAAACCAGAAGAAATGAGCGTTCATCTCAATATATTGAAACAAACAATTGTTAAATATAATCACTCTATTGCTGGCTGCTGTACGTCTGGAGTTCATCAACACAACCAACTCGTTGTTACGTTTACTTCCGGTCATTGCTTGAAAGCGCACGTCTATAGTATGCGCCTTAAAGCCAACATTGTACGTATTACGGTGTTTGCGGCTTAACCAAAATATTGGGATCTGTCAAATTAAATGTGTCGCTTATAAATCACTCATCAGACTCATTATCAATTATGCGGAAGTTGTAGTGGACCAGTATACCCAGAATAAATTCCTCTAACATGAACGAAATTCAGACTAGTGTCATGGTGCACTTATGAGAAATATCGCCGATGGTGTTCACGTACTGAGGTTTGCGGAATTCTTGCTCACATTCCCTCCTTTCCTTCGAGAACATAGTACGAAAAATATTCGCTTTACAGCGAAGCTGTTAAGAGCTGGTATCCCCTGGATCGTGTCCGTGTGTAGACCCAAAACTCCCCATACGTGGGCCGATCCCAAAGATAATGCAATGCCGGGCCGACCGACGGCAAAGGTGACGCAGGCATTATGCAGTCCCCATACGTGGGCCGATCCCGAAGATAATACAATGCCGGGCTGACCCGCGGCGGAGGTGACGCAGGCGTTAAGAACACCCTATACGTGGGCCGATCCCAAAGATAATGCAGTGCCGGGCCGACCCACGGCGGAGGTGAAGGAGGCGTTAAGCACTCCCCAAACGTGGGCCGATCCTGAGGATAGTGCAATACCGTCCCGACCCGCGGCGCAGGTGAAGCAGGCGTTAAGCACTGTCCATACGTGGGCCGATCCCGAGGATAGTGCAATAGCGTCCCGACCCGCGGATGAGGTGAGGTAAGCAATTAACGCTCACCACACGTACGCCGATTCCAAAGATAGTGCAATACCGGGCCAACCAGCGGTGGAGGTGACGCAGGCGTTAAGCACTCCTCATACGTGGGCCGATCCCGAAGATAGTGCGATTCCGGACCGACGCGTGGCGGAAGTGAAGCAAGCACTAAACGCTTCCAATACGTAAGCCGATCGCAAAGATAGTACAATACCGGGGCAAACCGAGGTGGAGGTAACGCAGGCGTTAAGCACTCCCGATACGTGGGCCGATCCTGAAGATAGTGCGATGCCGGGCCGATGCGTGGCGGAAGTGAAGCAAGCACTAAACGCTTCCAATACGTAAGCCGATCGCAAGGATAGTGCAATACCGGGCCAACCAGCGGTGGAGGTGACGCCGGCGTTAAGCACTCCTCATACGTGGGCCGATCCCGAAGATATTGCGATGTCGGGTCGACGCGTGGCGGAAGTGAAGGAAGCATTAAACGTTCCCCATACGTAAGCCGATCGCAAGGATAGTGCAATACCGGGCCAACGCGCGGTGGAGGTAACGCAGACGTTAAGCACTCCCGATACGTGGGCCGATCCCGAAGATAGTGCCATGCCGGGCCGATGCGTGGCGGAAGTGAAGCAAGCACTAAACGCTTCCAATACGTAAGCCGATCGCAAGGATAGTGCAATACCGGGCCAACCCGCGGTGGAGGTAACGCAGACGTTAAGCACTCCCCATACGTGGGCCGATCCCGAAGATAGTGCGATGCCGGGCCGATGCGTGGCGGAAGTGAAGCAAGCACTAAACGCTTCCAATACGTAAGCCGATCGCAAGGATAGTGCAATACGGGGCCAACCCGCGGTGGAGGTAACGCAGACGTTAAGCACTCCCGATACGCGGGCCGATCCCGAAGATAGTGCGATGCCGGGCCGATGCGTGGCGGAAGTGAAGCAAGCACTAAACGCTTCCAATACGTAAGCCGATCGCAAGGATAGTGCAATACCGGGCCAATCCGCGGTGGAGGTAACGCAGACGTTAAGCACTCCCGATACGCGGGCCGATCCCGAAGATAGTGCGATGCCGGGCCGATGCGTGGCGGAAGTGAAGCAAGCACTAAACGCTTCTAATACGTAAGCCGATCGCAAGGATAGTGCAATACCGGGCCAACCCGCGGTGGAGGTAACGCAGACGTTAAGCACTCCCGATACGCGGGCCGATCCCGAAGATAGTGCGATGCCGGGCCGATGCGTGGCGGAAGTGAAGCAAGCACTAAACGCTTCCAATACGTAAGCCGATCGCAAGGATAGTGCAATACCGGGCCAACCCGCGGTGGAGGTAACGCAGAAATTAAGCACTCCCCATACGTGGGCCGATCCCGAAGATAGTGCGATGCCGGGCCGATGCGTGGCGGAAGTGAAGCAAGCACTAAACGCTTCCAATACGTAAGCCGATCGCAAGGATAGTGCAATACCGGGCGAACCCGCGGTGGAGGTAACGCATGCGTTAAGCACTCCCCATACGTGGGCCGATCCGGAAGGTAGTGCGATGCCGGGCCGATGCGTGGCGGAAGTGAAGCAAGCACTAGACGCTTCCAATACGTAAGCCGATCGCACGGATAGTGCAATACCGGGCCAACCCGCGGTGGAGGTAACGCATGCGTTAAGCACTCCCCATACGTGGGCCGATCCCGAAGATAGTGCCATGCCGGGCCGATGCGTGGCGGAAGTGAAGCAAGCACTAAACGCTTCCAATACGTAAGCCGATCGCAAGGATAGTGCAATACCGGGCCAACCCGCGGTGGAGGTAACGCAGACGTTAAGCACTCCCCATACGTGGGCCGATCCCGAAGATAGTGCGATGCCGGGCCGATGCGTGGCGGAAGTGAAGCAAGCACTAAACGCTTCCAATACGTAAGCCGATCGCAAGGATAGTGCAATACGGGGCCAACCCGCGGTGGAGGTAACGCAGACGTTAAGCACTCCCGATACGCGGGCCGACCCCGAAGATAGTGCGATGCCGGGCCGATGCGTGGCGGAAGTGAAGCAAGCACTAAACGTTTCCAATACGTAAGCCGATCGCAAGGATAGTGCAATACCGGGCCAACCCGCGGTGGAGGTAACGCAGAAATTAAGCACTCCCCATACGTGGGCCGATCCCGAAGATAGTGCGATGCCGGGCCGATGCGTGGCGGAAGTGAAGCAAGCACTAAACGCTTCCAATACGTAAGCCGATCGCAAGGATAGTGCAATACCGGGCGAACCCGCGGTGGAGGTAACGCATGCGTTAAGCACTCCCCATACGTGGGCCGATCCGGAAGGTAGTGCGATGCCGGGCCGATGCGTGGCGGAAGTGAAGCAAGCACTAGACGCTTCCAATACGTAAGCCGATCGCAAGGATAGTGCAATACCGGGCCAATCCGCGGTGGAGGTAACGCAGACGTTAAGCACTCCCCATACGTGGGCCGATCCCGAAGATAGTGCGATGCCGGGCCGATGCGTGGCGGAAGTGAAGCAAGCACTAAACGCTTCCAATACGTAAGCCGATCGCAAGGATAGTGCAATACCGGGCCAATCCGCGGTGGAGGTAACGCAGACGTTAAGCACTCCCGATACGTGGGCCGATCCCGAAGATAGTGCGATGCCGGGCCGATGCGTGGCGGAAGTGAAGCAAGCACTAAACGCTTCCAATACGTAAGCCGATCGCAAGGATAGTGCAATACCGGGCGAACCCGCGGTGGAGGTAACGCATGCGTTAAGCACTCCCCATACGTGGGCCGATCCGGAAGGTAGTGCGATGCCGGGCCGATGCGTGGCGGAAGTGAAGCAAGCACTAGACGCTTCCAATACGTAAGCCGATCGCAAGGATAGTGCAATACCGGGCCAATCCGCGGTGGAGGTAACGCAGACGTTAAGCACTCCCCATACGTGGGCCGATCCCGAAGATAGTGCGATGCCGGGCCGATGCGTGGCGGAAGTGAAGCAAGCACTAAACGCTTCCAATACGTAAGCCGATCGCAAGGATAGTGCAATACCGGGCCAATCCGCGGTGGAGGTAACGCAGACGTTAAGCACTGCCCATACGTGGGCCGATCCCGAAGATAGTGCGATGCCGGGCGGACGCGCGGCGGAGCTGCTGTTCGCCAATAAGGTGCCCACATACACAGTTTCGCTGGTCATCGTTCTTCAGAGAGTGGAAGAGCACTGAGCTGTATGTTTTTGTTATTCATCAAGAGATAAATAATGATCGTGCCAAATATATAAAAAAATGGGATTGCGAATTTGACAGATCGCCACAATATGCATATTTCAAAGCCGGGGCTAACAAATGATAGATTTAAGCAGAGATTTCTCTCAAATGATGATGAAAAGTGATACGAGTTACCCGATCTTGTAATAAGTTCACCGTTTCCTGAGACATTTTTAGAAATAGTTAAAGCGGAAAATTTCTAGTTACCCCTGCAGCACGCCATTACTCCTAAAGATTACTCTTCTATCCCTTTTTGTTGTGTTGTGTGCTGCTGCTTGACACACCTCCGAAAGAGTTCTGGAGTTTTTGCTAATCACCCGTATTATTGTTTCATATTAACAATATTTGGAGCTTCCTCGCTGCATTTTTCTTTAGCTTAAACAAACAGTAAAAAATGTTATTTTTTTTCACGAAGCGGTGTCTCCTAGGAACGTTGATCGGCGATCTTGAAAGGAAGGCGTGTGGCGAGAAGATACGCCGAAAATAAAATTGAATGGATATGCATTGGTCAATATATTTAGAGCGCAATAAATTGCATGGAAATGACAGAAATAGAACGAATACTGGAAAGCTTCGCCCGTATGTAGTCTAACTTACCTACAAAATATTTGTTAAAACCTAAACTTCCGCATACGTGCGAGGCCTGGATTCTAACTGACCCGTAGCAGGCATCACGATTACAGCACACACATGCGCAGCGATGTATCCTCCCACTTTTAGGATTACAGTGTGTGTGAGAGGGATAGCGGCAGTCCATTAGAAAAACAGCTCAACAGCGTACAGAAGACAGTAAGAAGGAATGGACGAAATTAATTATTTTTTTTATGTGCTCCGTCCACTGTCGCGCTGTTTTTATGGTATACGACTGCAAGGCAGGCTGCCGCTATAGACGCTGCAACGAAAGTTTTAAAAGTTCTAAGATGAAAATGAGTGAACTTATTGTGCCGTCCCCTAAAGCTTCTGCAACAGCCGATGGTGGCTGCGCAGGTGAGGAGCCTGTGGGTTAAGCCCCTATTGTGTTTCTCTGTTATTCCGCAGCACCCTCCACCCTCGAGTCGCATCATCCTTTTCTCAAGTCGCTGCACTCTCTCTCCCCGATAGTGAGAACAACCAGCAGTGGCCACGGAAGACAAAGGAAACTCTCGAATTTTCGGCCCCACAGTTTGCACTGTCGTGCAAGGCGGCAAACATTATGGTGGCGGATATCCACCTGCCCACGCCATGACGAGTTCCGTTCTTGGTGCCTTTTAGATTCACTTTATTTATTACTAGATGCACTTTATTTGAGGCCGTCAAGTAATACTGCCTTAGCAATTACATGGACACGCCAAGCAAAATTTCACCGTCGGCGTCCCCGTTAGTTTCCGTATAAGGTAAAATCCAAGTGCGATATGTTCGCGCCCCGTGAGCCGTACGCTGGGGTTAGAGGGTGAGTGAGAAGGATAGTGGCCTAATGCGCGCCGTCCTCTCGCGCACCCAATGTTGGACGTAACGGGATCAAGCCTGTGTTATGCGGGTCAGGTGAGCGCGCGCGCTTCCTTGTATAGCCTAGCCGTGGCTGGGCGTGGCTGTGCGTGCAGCTGAGTGGGTGTGCGTCCCGCGCGCCCTAATTGGGAGATAATCTGCGGTGGGTGCAAAGACTGGGTGAGCCGAAACGACTGGTCGCTTTCTCTGCGGTGTCTTCCCGCGTGCCTTGTATCGTCGCGTTAGTTTCGGATCCGCGTCGGAGGGAGATGCAGCACGAGGGACTCGTTTCTCGAGGATGGCCCTCTTCATCACGCCAGCGTTGCGACAGCGAGTGTGCGCGGTCAACTGAGATCTGCTCGTGTGTGCGTGTGCACGCCCTTGAGACCGTGCTTGCTAATTTAATGACTAAGCGAATGCTTACCCAAATTGACATGGCCGATACTACTACGAGCCGTGCTTTGGCCGAGTAGTTATCGATAGCAATTTGCTATGGCTATCGACACTTTCGGATGAAACATTTTTTTTTCGTGGTGATGGATGTCTACCATCACAGGCCACGACAATTTCTGTTACTGCGTGGCTCTTTAAATTCTTTTTGCACTGAACGGCCATTATTGTGGTCAATATTATGTCAACTTTTCAAGACCACGTCGACTTCCGGTTGTACAGGTGCCACCAATACTTATCCATACGACAAAATAGTTGTCGCTATCGATGCGTGGTGCCGGAGAGCTGGTTTACGAGTGATTGTTTTTGGCTGTTTCCCGTATGCTACACGTAATCGGTTTCGAAGGAATCAGGAAGGCGTTACGTAGATACCTGATTAACCATCGACCAACAGCTTAGCATAATAATTTTGGAGCCGTGTACGAACAAGTTTTCTCTTTTTAGTGCTGCAGGATAGAAGATGGTTCAATTCAAATCAAATCATATTTTATTCTCTAGCAAGTATCTGGATGGTCACCTGGGCTAAAAGCTGTACGAACAGCTTGACGAAGGCCCAGGAAACCATTACATGGCAGCAGCAGACAGAACGAAATAACAATAGCAGCACAGAAGTAGTCATCAAATCAAATCAAGTACAGCAATCAAGCACAGCATCAAATCAAGTACAGCAATAACACAGAAGTTTTCTTAAACGACATGTGAAGAAACACGGATTACATGTGCACAAAGTATATTCGCAGTTGTTTTCGACTAAGAAGGTTGTACCCTTATGTCCGGTATCTAGTCCTGTAATAGCCCAATAGGGCTGACAGTATCATTAACTCAATGAGGGTACTGAAATGAAGTGACATTGAATATGTAGGAGGCACAGTTTGCCTGCAACGCAATTTAAGTTTTTTTTTTCGCCACTGGATAAAACCGGCAATAACATGTCGCACATACACCGTGCGGCGTATTCGTGCGGCGTGGAGTGGCGTATTCTCCACCGCAGCTGCTTTTTGGCCAGGTGGTGCAGACCGCTCGGGCATCTCGCGACATTACATGGAAGGTGAATTCTCTGCTACTTGCAGTTCGTGCGAGTTTCGCGAGCCAGCAAAACCAGCGCAGCACTGCGCGATAACTACTGAAACGCGAAAGCGTGGGCGGCGCACAGCCGCGAGGAAACGAAGCCCGCGTCGTTGGCAAGGGTAATTTCAATGAGTTCTTTTCCCTAAACATGAAATAGAACTTGACACGTAGCATTTTATTTCGTCTTATAATACAATACAAACATGTTTTGTGCAATGAGTTGTTGAGTACTAGTAACATAATTTAACTGAGGAGTGCTTTCGTCATCGGGCAAGTACTTGAATTTCCCGGAGGAGTCTCTAATCATGTCCTCCATTTACTTCAATTTCTCGATTATTAAGGTGCTGTTCGCGATAATATTGACGCCTTAGAGATTCCCGAGCGCTAATCTATCACTCTAGCTTGACTTAATATTTGCCTTTAGTGTCCCTTTAACCAATATTTTTAGTTTGCTTCTGTTTTTGTGACCACGTAATTTTTTATTCCTTTTCAGGAGTGGAAAATGGGTCGAATAGTGAGTACTGCTTTTAATTGATTGATTTCGTAACTAAGTGTGACTACTGTGGGCGCGCTTTAAAGCCTTGTCTATTTCGCGTCAATTTATGAGCCCTTGCTAGACCATCGCGCTAGCAGACAAGCTGCCTCTGCGTACTGAGTAAGTTGCTAGGCCTCGGCAGCGAGTGATAAATGGTTGTCGCTCAAAGGCATAGATTACAGCGCCTCGTCCAGGACACCTCAAACCCGTAGGCAAGATGGAACGGCCTGAATTGTGTGGCTTCTTGGATGGCGATGCTGTACGAGAACGTAACGTACGGTAGGATCTGATGCCGTCTTTTGATCAAGGTCTAAACATTGAATAGGTAGCACGGCCGTGATTCCGAGTACGGTTAGTAGCTTCTCTGTGGATGACAGGCAGTTATTTTGCGATGGCAATATTTGCTCAACTCTAATACACCCCCAACAGCTGGGTCATAAAGGCTTACTCTATCGAAAATCACATACGCTGGGGCACAAAGTGAAAGATGATGTGCTCTATAAAAATTGGTCCAATTCAGAAGCCGTCCAACGTTAAAAAATATTCATCGCTATAACGTGTTGCCTTCGTCGAAACAATCGGCTTGTTCTCTTGGGTGACTGCGAAAAAACGGCCAAGTATATACGGCACAATTGGCTAGAACGGCCCTATAGGCAGCGCAATGGATTGGATTACACGCGCGTGCACAGGACTCTCACCAGGCCCCCTAGAAAGTTTTGGTGATACCCGATTATTTGTTGACATCCCCTCCAAAACTGAACAGAGAAACATAGACGCCTAGCCTGTTTGCATTAATCAAGGGATCTATGGATATTTATCAGTATAACATTTCGTCTATGTCTCCTTAATCTTTTCTGTCTTCCTTTAAACCTTTATATCTACCATATACAGCTACCTATGCCTGTAACGGATCTTGTCCTATCAATTACTTCATTGCTTATTTACGCCAGTACTATAAACGTCTCTTGGTTATCTCGACTGTGATCGTTTACTGCTTCCATCCGCTTTAAGCCCCAGCGCTTTTGGAACGCGGACAGTTCATAAGGGTCGCACTGGTTGAATATCTCCGTATTTCATTAAAATGTATTGTCTCCGGATTTTTGCTCCAGCAGACACATAGGCCTTATCCTGTCGCGAATATTTGCTCTAGTATGTTTTTGTCCTTAGGCAAGCAGCTCAGGCCTGTTGGGCCTGGCGGTCTTTCTGGACAAAGGAGGCACAGATGCGAGCTTGCATCTATGGAATGTTGTTGTTGTTGTTAAAAGCTTTATTCAAACAGAGGTGTTCGGGGCACGTAGGCCCCTGGGCCTCCGCACGACCGTACTCCACTTAAGTGTTTATGTTCCGTAGGTCCATAACACTGGAAGCCCGGCTGGTCGCGATGGTCTGCGTTGCCGGGTCCTCAGAGCGGAGCACGGTTTCCCAGTCCTCCCACGATGTCAGGTGCTCCAGGCCCCGCGGGGGAGGGTCCGCCGGGCAAAGCGAGAGGATGTGGATGGCGGATGCGAACGGTTTGGAACAGAGGGCACAGGCGGGGGTGGGGAAAGAGGGATGGTAATGGGATAAGGTGACAGGGGAGGGGAGTGTGTGGGTCTGGAGTAACCTCCAAAGTGTCGCATGTCTGTTGTCTAGGGATGGGTGGGGTGGGGGTAGATCTGACGTGCGGCTCTATAAGCCTGCGTCAGATCGCTGAAAGAGTGCATGCGCTCCTTCGTGAGTCCCGGATCGGAGGCCACCTGAGCCCGGTTAATAGAACCTCAGGCTAAAAGGTTGGCAGCCTCGTTTCCGGGATTCCCGGAGTGCGCAGGCACCCATATCAGCTCCACATGGCGGGGTGGAGGTGAAACGGGCGAGTACAGTATGCAAAAAGCAGGAACATGGACCCGGCCTCGTGCAAAATTTAGTATAGCTGTTTTTGAATCTGTTATTATGTATGTATTCCGTATGGGTGATGGAAATGGCAATCGCAGCTTCCTCTGCAGCTTCTGGGGAAGTGTGTGGGGGGAGGGGTAGTGTGATGAGCGGGGAGAAGGAGGAGTCCACCACGGCGGCAACCACTTGCTCTCCCATGCATGCGGCGCCCACCTATACGGCGTCCGGTTCGGGGCCGTAATAGCGATGGAGCGCCTTAGCTCGAGCTCGGCGGTGCTCCTCGTGGTGTTGTGGGTGCATGTTCCTCGGGAGCAGCTTAATAAGCAGCTCCCGGTGGATGTGGTGTGGGGTGGCGAGTAGTGTAGGGTCGTTGGCCGGTATCCGGATCCCGACGGAGTCCAGGATGTGCCGCCCAGTGGATGCTCGTGTCAGGCGAATGTATTGCACCTGTCGGTGGGCTTCTGCAAGTTCCCCGATAGTGTTGTGGAGGCCCAGGCCGAGTAGTCGGTCTGTGGGTGCGTTAATGGTAGATTTAGTGCTACTTTGTACGCCTTGCGTATTAAGGCATCTAGGGCATTAGTATCGTGTCGGCATAAGTGTAAATATGAGGTTGTGTAAAGCACACGGCGGAGGACGAAGGCATGGATGAGGCGACATAGGTCGCGCTCCTTCATGCCTCTGTGGTGGGCTGAAACCCGGCGAATGAGGTGTGAAATCGCACCTGCAATCTGCTTGAGTTTCTTCAGTGTGGTGGTGTTTTTACCATCACTATGAATATGGAGTCCCAGTATGCAGAAGGTTTCAACCTACGGCACTGACGTCCGTCCAGCTCGATCGTGATGAGGGAGCATGGGGAGCAGCGATTACGAGGTCTGATGAGTAGTTGTTCGGCTTTTTCTGGGGAGCAAGAAAGACCGATACTCGCAGCCTAATTTTGGGTCAGGGTGGCTGCAGACTGGAGAATGCCCTCTATGCCGCCGTCACTGCCATGGGTAGTCCACAGCGTGATGTCGTTGGCATAGAGGGTGTGCTTGAGATGGGGTATGTTTGCCAATTGTCGGGCCAGGGGGATTAGGGTGATATTAAACACAAAGTGGGACAGAACGGACGCTTGCGATGTGCCAACACTCTGTAAAGTAAAAGAGAGGGAGGTGAGTGGACCAAAGTGTATCTGAGCCGTGCGGTCGGTCAGGAATGCTTGAATGTAGGTCTACGTACGTGCACCTACATTCAGTGGCGAGAGGGCAGTCATGATCGCTTGGTGTTCTACGTGATCAAAGGCTTTGGAGAGGTCCAGAGCCAAGACTGCCTTTGTGTGACCTGGGATAAGGGGGTCGAAAATGTCGTGCGTAAGTTGTAGCATGGCATCCTTCGGGGATAAATGGGCACGGATGCCCACCATGCTGTGAGGGTAAAGGTCGTTTTCCGCCATGTGTTGTGTGAGTCTCGATAATACTATATGCTCGAAAAGCTTTCCGAGGCATGAGGTTAGCGAGATCGGGCGAAGGTTTTGGAGTGTTAGTGGTTTGTTGGGTTTGGGTATGAAAATGACCCTCGCATGACGCCAGGACTGGGGGAGGGTGCCCTCTCTCCAACACTGGTTGAAGTAGTCCGTAATTTGTGTGATGGATTGATCATCCAGATTACGAAGCATGGATTTGGTTACCTGGTTGGCGCCAGGTGCGGAGCTGGTACGGAGAGTCAGGAAGGCCGCACCGTCCGTGTCGAGTGTGGGGTTGGGCTGCCCTGTATAGGACGGCAAGCGAGTCGGTGTGCCTGGGGAGGTGTAGGTTTTTTGAAGTGTGTTTATATTGTAACGACGTGGGATCGACGAGTATGCGTAGCAGCACCGCCAAGAAGCGCACTTTATCAGTCATCCAAGGGAACAACAACAACGCCTTCTTCGTTTTTCCCCGCTTCACCTAAAAACCCGCGCTACTTCAGCGTCGTCCCCACTGGCGCATACCCGCTGAATTATGGCCAAATATAGTTGCGTCAATATGGCTGTCAGGGTTGTCTATGTGTGCGGGGATGAGTCTTGTTACATGGTGTTGTGTTGCTGTTTTTGTCTGCGTCGGATCTATAAGGTGGCGGAGGAGTTGCCAGGCCCGCTTGGTAGACAGGTTCCCAGCAATGCCGTCGCATATCTGGCCCCAGTTGGACCGACAGAGCTCCTCAGAATGTTGTTGGATTTGGGTTTGCAGCGCGGCCAGCCGCTTTTTAAGTGTCCTGTTTAGCTTATTCCTCTTCCACCGTTCTAGGAGGCTGTGATAGGCCTCCCAGAGGTGGGCCAGTCGGGTGTCTAATGTAGGGGTTTCTGTAGGGGTTTCAATGTTTTTTGTGTTGCATTGGACGTCATCCTGGAGTGATTTCGCCCAGGTGTCGATATCGGAAATAGGGGTGTCAGAGTGGGCCGCCCGAGTGGTGCGGAGAGAGTCCCTGTTTGTGAGTTTGTGTGTCATGTAAGTGTGACGAGGTTGTTTGTATGGGACAGTGACCTGTATAATGTAATGATCTGCCTAGTGTGTATTGTGTTCTGGTCCAGGTGACGCCTCGGAGTGGGTAAGCAGCAGGTCCGTGCTGGTGTCCATACTGACGCTATTTCCGATCCGAGGGGGCGTCAGGAAGTTGTGTACGGTGAGGTGGAGGTTCTGGAGGAGCAGCCAGAGCCTGCGACCTCGGTGTGTTGTTTTGTATCGGCAGTCTGTATGTTGACTGTTGAAGTCTCCGCCGACTAACAGGGGATGCTTTCCTGCCAGCCGGTGCACTGATCGAAGTAGGGACTCTAGAGACGCCATCGGGTGTGATGTGAGGTGATAAATGTTGACATTAAATATGGATGGTAACGTGTGTTTATGGCGTATGATTTCAGTGATCACGCAGGGCGTCTATGAAGCGATACGGTGCTCCCTGTGAGTGATGCCACGGTGTAATAGTGTGGACGCCCTGGGTTTGTCTGTGGCGTCTTAATGTACCGAGGTGTAGCTGGGAAGTGTTGCGCAATTTGCAGCGCCTTGGAGTAAAAGTATTTGGGGCTGAGGAGTGAATGTGGGAAGTAAAGGCTGCAGAGGTGCATGCTTGCCCCGGAAGCCACGGCAATTCCAAGTTAGAGTTTGTAGGTTATTATTTTCCCTCGCCGCCATACTGGAGCGTGGCGGGGCGGAGAGGGGGGTTAGTTGCGAAGTGTACTTTCCTTGAGATTGACGAGTTTGAGGGCGGTCTCTTGGCACGTGGTGGCGATGGTGCACATGTTGTTTGTGGGATGTACTCGGATCTGGATGTCTTGATGGCCTTGTAGCTGCCCTGCTTGCATGATTGTGGCGAGTAGCGAGCGCGGTGGGATGTCGAGAAGCGCGAGCCCTCCCTGCGATCTGTAGACAATTTTGTAAGCGTCGGCAGGCAACGGCGCGAGTTGGCGACCTTTGAACACTGCTGCTGTCGCAGCGCGCAGCTGTTCTTGGCGAGGCTGGAACGCGGGCGGCGATGGTGTCATGGCGCTTGCGTTCTGTGGCGTCCTCATGCTGGATTCTGGACATGCGGGAGACGATTTGGAGGCTCCGGTCGTGTTCCGACGGGACGCGTGCATAGACAGGACATGCTTCCAGTCCCGGGGGTTGTATTCGGACGGGTTCAAGTCCTCTGCAGACACTGTGACCTGCATGCTGGAGTCTGGGAAGTGGCCGCGCGAGGCCTAGTGCGGCAACTGCGCCGCTGCCAGAAAGGAAGGCTGACGGCTCAGCCGGAGAGCGTCGGATCTCCAAAAATGTGGGGTCCTGGGAAGCTCTCACCTTGCTGCGTTGATTGAGGTAGGCAGTGGAGTTCCAAGGCGGGTTCGCTGACCGCTGAAGAGTTCTGTGCGCGGAGCCGATGCGGAGCGCGTCTTGCCTGGTTATTCTTCTTCCTTCCACCCCACCGGACTCTGCCTCAGGTGTCCAACCGTCGACCCACCCTCGACGCAACGAAGATGCAATTTCATGCGAAACCGGGGTCGACGCTGTTCCCTCCAAGTCATCATCATAAGATCTTTGCAGGTTGCACATGACAGATGACCCATCAGTGTTTGTTGTCCGAAAACTCGTCTTATTTGTCAGCTCTGGGTCGTCGAACAAATACACGACACATAATCACCGTCAATTAGCTTCAGGTGACGCTGGTTTCGTCGCCAGCTCTGGTGTAAAAAGACGATAAGCTTGAATGGCTTCTATGGAATGCCATTCAAGCTTATCGTCTTTTGACACCGATCGGGAGGCACGCAAATGGGCCATGTCATCAGCAAATCTGGAGTCCGCTCCGATCCACAGAAGACAGCCGCCATCGCAATGTTGCAGCAGCCCATCGACAAGACGACAATGCGTAGATTCCTTGGCACGTGTGCCTACTACAGGTGCTTTGTCAAGGACTTTTTGCGCATCGCTGAGCCGCTGACACATCTAACAAAATGTGACGTCGAGTTCAAATGGGAAAAGCCGCAGGCCGACGCATTTCAACAACTCAAACGACGCATGCAGTCGCCGCCCGTACTTGCGCACTTCGACGAGCTCGCCGATACCGAAATGCTCACCGACGCCAGTAGCCTAGGCCTCGGTGCCGTCCTAGTCCAGAGGATAGACGCACTTGAACTGGTGATAGCTTACGCTAGCCAGTCGCTGTCAACAGCGGAAGGCAATTATTCTACGACAGAAAAGGAATGCCTCGCTATCGTTTAGGCTGCAGCAAAATTTCGCCCTTACCTATATGGCAGGCCATTCAAGGTCGCCAGCGGCCACCACGCGTTGTGTTCGCTAGCGAATTTAGAGGATCCTTCAGGACCGTGGGCGCAGTGGAGCCTCAAACTACAAGTATACGACGTCACTGTCACCTACAAGTCCGGAGGAAGACACACTGATGCCGATTGCCTGTCACGCGCCCCCATTGACCCGCCACCGCAAGATGACGAGTATGACGACCCTTTCCTTAGAATAATAAGCGCGGAAGATTTCGCTTAACAGCAACGAGCAGACCCGGAGCTAAAACGCCTCGTCGAGTATTTGGAAGGACAGACCAAGGTTGTTCCTGGGGCATTTAAGCGAAGAACTTCTCACCAGTCCGCGCCAACTACTTTCTTGCTGTTCCTTCAGCGCTGCGTCCAGAAGTAAAGCACGCCCTGCATTACGATCCGACGGCTGGGCACCTCGGATTATCCCGGACGCTATCGAGGGTACAGGAAAGGTATTACTGGCCGCGTCTGATCACCGACGTTGCCGGTTACGTCAAGACATACCGAGACTGTCAGCGACGCAAGACAGTACCGACAAGGCTAGCGGGATTACTACAGCCGATCGATCCACCTTGCCAACCATTTAAGCTGATCGGGATGGACTTGTTGGGACCATTTACGACGTCAACAACCGCAAATAAGTAGATCGTCGTGGTGACGGACTACCTTACGCGCTTTGCTGAAGCGAAAGCTTTGCCGAAAAATAGGGCAGCGGAAGTGGTGAAATTCTTGGCAACACGGTGCCCCAGAAGTCCTCATCACCGACAGAGGAACGGCCTTTACAACGGAGCTCACCCAAGCTATTCTGCGGTAGAGTCAGACAAGGCACAGGAGGACAACTGCCTACCACCCGCAGTCGAATGGCCTTACGGAGCGGCTGAATAGGACCCTCGCCGACATTCCAGCAGTGTATGACGACGTCGAACACAAGGCCTGGGATGCCGTCTTGCCGTACATAACCTTCGCTTGCAACACGGCGGTGCAAGAAACAACACAGCTCATGCCATTCAAGCTGGTTTACGGCAGGAATCTGACGATGGCTCTCGACGCCATGCTGCCGCACGTCATCGACAAAGATAATCCTGACGTCGCCACCTATGTCCTGCGCGCCGAAGAAGCCCGACAGCTCGCTCGCCTACGGATCAAGAACCAGCAGCCTACCGACAGCCGACACTACAACATCGGACGATGCTACGTCGAGTACAAGTCCGGCGATCGTGTTTGGATTTGGACCCCGATGCGCCGACGAGGACTGAGTGAGAAACTATTGCGATGCTATTTCGGATCCTAAAATATCATTCGACGTATTTGCGAACTGGACTGAGGTTATACCAGACGACCTTTCCCATTCGCAGCGGCGCCGCGCACCATTTGAAGTGGTCTACGGGGTGCGTATTAAGCCCTTTTACGCACGCTGGCGAATTTTTTTCTTTCTTTCCTACGGGTGCTCTTGCTTTTTACTTTGTTTTTTCAGCATCGGGTCTATGCATGTTAAGAAGGGGGTATTGCACGTGTACTTGTTTTTTTATGTTTATCAGACGACCTTCATGGTCATCAGAGGGTGACGGGGCCTTCGCAATCCTGCGCAGTTTGCTGAAGCCACCTGCAATTTTGCGTCACGGTGACCCGACAGCCCCTTCAGAGGTGCACATTGACGCCAGCGGTGTTGGCCTCGGCGAAGTCCTTGCGCAGCGCGAACACGGGTTTTCTGATCGCATTGTGGCTTATGCAAGTCGCACGCTTTCGAAAGCAGTGAGCAAATACGCCGTGACGCAAGAGAAATGTTTGGCGATTATCTGGTCTGGTAATAAGTGACGGCCATATTTGTGTGGCAGCCCATTTGACGTCGTCACAAACCATCATGCACTTAGCTTGTTGTCATCACTAGGGAACCTTTCAGGTCGCCTTGTCCGTTGGGCACTTCGCTTGCAAGACTACGACACTCGCGTGCACTACAGTAGCGGCCGCCGGCACTTTCACGCCGACGCGATCTCGCGCTCTCTATTGCCCGACGACAATGCCCGCTGCTCCGTACCCCAGCTTGTCGTTTCTTCCATCGATCTTCACACCATCGCTTCCGAACAGCGCAAGGACCACTGGATCACCTCGCTGATAGACCTGCGCTCTGATCGATCGGTACAACCAACCACTCATGCGTTACGCCGTCAAGCCCATCATTTCGCCATTCGCGACGACCTACTCCACCGATGCAATGACACCACCGATGGCTACCAGTGGTTGCTAGTGGTACACCGCAGTCTGCGTTTTGAAATATGCACGTAATTGCACTCTGATCCACTGTGTGCACACTCGAGAGTATTCAAAACTTACCACTCCATTCGACAGCGGCACTACTGGCGCGGGCTGTACAGCTACGTTCAAAAGTTCGTTCGCTCGTGCCCAGATTGTCAGCGCCGAAAGTCTTCACCGCACCCCTCGTCAGCCAGTCTGCAACCGTTATTTTGCCCTACTCGGACGTTCGGGCGTGTCGGCATCGATATCCATGGGCCACTTCCCCTGACATCTGCTGCTAAACCCTGGGCCATCGTTGCTGTTGACCACCTCACGCGATACGCCGAAACTGCCACCCTCCCAGCGACTACAGGGCACGATGTTGCCTACTTCCGGCTTCGCCGATTCATACTGCATCATGGTCCATCACAGGAGTTGCTCAGCGATCGCGAACGTGCCTTCTTGTCGGAAGTCGTCGAAGCCATCCTCAAAGCACCGCACAACTACTGCTTACCATCCGCAGGCAAATGGCCTTGCAGAACGCTTTCACCATACCCTAGGCGACATGTTCGCAATGTACGTAGCCTCCGACCATACATATTATGATGTCATTATGCCCTTCGCAACCTACGCCTATAATACCGCCCCTCAGAGCACCACTGGCTTTCCCCCTTATTGTACGGCCGGCACCCGTCGCACACAATCGACACAATCCTTCCGTACGAACCTGATGCATCTGAATGTGCGCCTATTTCTGCCACAGCCAGACATGCCGAAGAGTGTCTAGATCTCGTTACTTCAAATGACCAAGAGTGCCAGAAGAATGTTCGCCGTGACACACTTCTGCGCCCACGTTCCTCGCCGCAGCGCTTGGGGGGGTTCTCCTGCCCTTACACTGCACTTGGTCTGCCGTCGAAACTACTGCTCCCGTGTGCTTAGATTTAGGTGCACGTTAAAGAATCCCAGGTGGTCAAAATTTCCGGAGTCCTCCACTACGGCGTGCCTCACAATCAGAAAGTGGTTTTGGCACGTAAAACCCCAAATATTATTATTATTAAACTACTGCTCATGTATGAAGGCTGCTACCGCGTCGTCGAACGCACATCTCCGGTGAACTACGTGATCAAGCCCGTTGAACCGTCTTCAGACATGTGACGTCGGGGACGATGCATAACTGCGAGTCGGTCTAGTTGGAACATTGTCAACGTCGACCACCTCAAGACCTACTATGACCCACTTATATTGACATGCTGTTACGTCGTCAGGTGTCTTCCTTTTCGTTCCCGGGGGTAATTGTAAAGAAGGATTGCAACGATATAGTGGGTGATCCTCTGCAGCACTTTCTAGTGTTTCGTCCTCTTCAGCGATTTTGCTCGTGAATGCCTCTCGCGCTCGGAGTCCGTGCTCGGCCTAGACTATCGCCGCTGCGTTGCTCCTAGTTCCACCACATGAGCACCTTAACAATACCAAACTGATGCACTGATGAAGTGAAAATATGGCCCGATAAGGACAGATGGATACACTCACAAAAAAGTATTTTTCAACAAGAAAGAGAAGTTAAATTCTATTTGCCAACACCCTGTAAACTATCGACATGCAGCAAACACTTTGGTAACAAATACATCTTGATTGTTGCCGCAAGGGATGTCACCTTGCAGGTTTTTCAATAGCAGACGGCTGCAAATAGTGTTGACCGATGCATAAGTTTATTACGGGTAAACTTGAATTGCACACTAAAGCGTTGATCTGATTGGGGGAAGATGCAACAGACCGGTTTGAGGGTTCTGTGAATGCTGAAAGACAGTTATATATCCTTAACTGTATTTACAGCGCAAAAATTCACGTGGAAGAAAGAAGAGACTAGGACACAGACAGCGCTTACTTCCAAGTGAATCTTTAATCAACTGGAGAAAGCTTATATGCCTTTTTACAAGTATGCGTGCTTGTAGACAGAAATGACCCCCAAACAACCAGATAAATAAATGAAGCCGCTGAGATGGCAGGATGCTGAAACATTTGTGCCAGAGTGCCATCAATCACCCTAAACGATGAAGAGATAGACTACTTGAATGTAACCCGTGTACTGATAGTACGCATAAATAACTTTTGTGCAATTAGCTGGCAACAGTGCGTCTGCGCTTGCATTCCATTGGGAACGTAACCCATGTCCTTTATAACATGCTGGAGTAATGTTTATACGATTAGAAGACAGCAGTGAAAAAGTGTTTTCTCGGTGATTAAAAATTCAGTTTGAAGTCAGCGCTGTCTGTGTCCTAGTCTCTTCTTTCGTCCACGTGAAGCCTTGCGCTGTGAGCATAGTTAAGGATGACTCACCAAGTAGCCCACACTTTTACATTGCTAAGATCGTTATGTAGTCGGAGAAGGTAAGATAGCAGTGTAAATAGTCACTTTTTTCAGTGAGCACAAATTTAGAAATTATTGAATGCCAGTTGCCCGTTGCATAGCTTGCCGGAACCACCGAGATGCTGCCTATTGCAAATTAGAACGAATTAGCATCCACCCCACGTGAAAAATCCCTCCCCTATGGAATGCTCTCTGGGCTCTTTAGGGTACCTGAATAAAAAAATGATGCCTTGATGGTGGTGCCACATTGGTCATGTGATGTTCTGCGCATCTTGCAGCAACTTTGGCAAAAACTTTTTAAGACAACGCTTAGCAGGGGTAAGGAACAAGTCGCTACGAGTCCTCCCAGTAAGCGCGCATGCGCGAACGTCCAGCGCACATTGACGATTTCATGTAGCGCTTGACAAGTTTGTGCAGCATTCAGTTTGTTTGTTATGCTACACAGTTCCTCACGCCGTGTAAATTTCTCTACATAAATGGCGCAACCGGAGCGTTGTTTTCTTGGGCAGGATTGCATCGAGCCTCACGAAGTAGCTAAAGCACTTCAAGCGAAAATATTTTTTCGTGACGACTCTAGAAGCTTGCTTATGCAGTGATTTGAGATTGTTGGCAAAATATTCTTCATGCGGATTCCAAATGCAAGCGGTGTAGTCCGGTCGCAATCTAGCTGTAATAACGGATGCCAAGAGCTTGGTCACTTGGTTTAGGGAGTGAAGGGTACGCCTAAAGAAACCAAGGGTTTGAAGCGCTTTCGGTAGTTAAGCAATCGATATACTGGTGCCGTGTCAAGTATGAAGAAATGTGAAGGCCAAGGTATATAACTGTGGGAACTTTTCAAGTGGCTACGTAATCATAGTGTAAAAGCCGTCCTGAGGTACAGAGGTGGAAGATCTGATGGCTCTTGTTCTGGAAATATTTATCACCATGGTGCCAGTTCTCCCATCACTTACAGTTTTCGTGAAGGTCCTACTACAGAGAATTGATATTGCTACACCGCAACCAAGAGTGGCGCCAGTTAGCAGACGATGATTTGACATGTAGAGGTGGAATCGGTCTCCACGGCCATCTTGTTTGTGCATCGTTGTCTCTCTTGTAAATATTGCAAATACAGTTTTATGTGCGACTTCTGCAACGTAACAAATTGGTGAGAGGGGCGGGAAATAACACCGAGAAACAACAACGGAGCTCTGCAGTGGTCGTCACCTCGGACTGGACACCATGACTGACGAAACCGGACCTTACATGGTGCGGCCCACATCAATGCCTACAGCCCCGATGGTTGTGCTGGCTTATCCGCGGGATCCAGGAACGTTCTGCCGCGCCGACCACCTCGACGTGGAACACTGGATTGACACTTATGAGCGTGAAGTGCCCACAACAAACGGGATCTGACGATTATGTTAGCTAACATGGTATTCTACCAGCAAGGCACTGCGAATGTGTGGTATGACTACCGCGAGGAAGAGCTGAATGACTGGGCCACTTGCAAACAGAGGATCAGGGACTTGTTTGGCCGTCCCGCCGGGCGGAAGAGCACTGCTAAGAAAGAACTAGCGACCACGCGCAGATGTACACAAAATCATACCTCTCTTACATACAGGACGTGCTTGCTCTGTGTCTTAAGGTCGACATCAATATGGCACTGTCAGATAAGGTTGGTCATGTGCTGAAGGGGATCGCTGACGATGCTTTGAACCTGATAATTCTAATAATGATAATGATTATTCGAAACTTCTGAACAGTTTTCTGGTGGGTACTTTGACGAAACGAACTGGTGAAATAATTGCGATATGCGTGGCGCAATTACTATACAGTGAACTCTCACGTGAGTGAACTTCACTGGACCGAAGGAAATAGTTCACTTAACATAAAGTTCACTAAACTGATTATTCACTAGCCAGACATAAGACATGGCATACAGAGTCAAAAGTTTGAAGTGCAATTCATGGAGCAAAATACATGGCATCCATAGTGTTAGAAATGTGTGAAATGGAATTTGTACACATGAATGAAAAACACACCACGTGGGTCGTTTGTGCGCACACGCGGAACCGACGAGACTGGAAAGAAAGAGACGGACGACCATGCCACAACTAGCCGGTCGGAAAAAAAAACACACCACGTGGTATGTTGTGTGACAAATCGCCGCTTTGCTCTGGCGGCGTTGTAGACACCAGCGATGTTACTTTGTTTATGGCCTCCGAGATTACGTGCTTGCTCGCTTTGTGCAGGCGATCTCCGAGGCCATGCCTCGTTGCCATTCGTTTTCCACGCCGCCGCTTTGCCCCAAGGGTGCTGTAGCACCAGCGGCGTTACATTGCCGCTGGGGCGGCGGTTTTATGAGGGCTGGCATTGGTTGCGCCTGCAGTGCAGTGCAGTGCAAGCCTTGGTCCGCTGAGCGAGTTCGTTAAATTAAAATGTTGACTGTTCCGAAATTCGTTTAAGTGAAACATTTTTGCATAGAATCTATAAGAAAACTGCCGGGGATTTTTAAAAAGTTCGTTATTCTGAAATATTCGATGAACCGACGTTCGTACAAATGAGAGTTTACTGTATTTATTTTTCAGCGAAACAAAAATGCAACTGACTTTCAAACTTGGAACTACTACGCAGTCGTACATTCAGGTGAAGGAGTTGGGAAGTCCAAGTAAGTAGCTTATCAAATGAAAATGCTTCCGTTTTATTTTTGCTTTCTAACTTGTGCTGGTGTGTACTGTTCGACAGATGTGCATTGCAGTTGCACAGTCACAACGGACTCGGTAGCCGTCATATTTACCTTAGGCTATATGTTGCAGGTTAGTGCAAGGAAGCCAGAAATATTAGAGTGAAGTTTCATTTGCCTCTTCCTTCAAGTTCAGTGCTGCTGCTGACTGCAGTCTTGTCGATTATTTTTTGCTCAATACGTGGGCCATACTGAAAACCATGCCATCCCCCGTCTTCATCGTAACATTGCCATCCCTGCTGGCTGCTGGCTACAGTCTTGCATTATTGGTCGCCGCCGGATATAATGCATACAAACACCGCATACAGTGCCCAATTAGTTCGTACCAAACATAGTGCCAACAAAGACCTTATATAATTCGAATCAAGGCGGCCAGTAGAGCAAAGTGATGCTCGTGAGCGCGGCCGTGATCTTCAAAACCAACACGCCATCGTTTTAATGCTATCATCGTCACTTGATCGGCTTTTTGCCATGGTGATCATTTCCTTGCTATCATGTTATCGTCATCCTTCAGCCGTTTCTTCACCGTCACCGTGTTGTCATATTTTCATTAATCAAGTCTCTATCTTTGATTTATCGTCATAATTCCGTCGTCGCCAAGCTATTGTCAACATCGCGTGGTCCCCGCAGGGCTGTCGTCGTGCCGTCGTGGTTGTCCCAGCGTTCTCATTTTGGCGTAGTGTTTCGACTGTCGTCATGTCTTTGTTGCCATGCTGGTGTTGTCATTTTAGATCCGTCATTCCCTTCGTCACAGCATCGTCTTTATATCATCCCTAGGTTGCCATGCCATCGCCGTTACATAATTGCCGTTATACTATGGTCGTCATGTAGTCCTCGCCACACGATCGTTATCATACAGGGTGTGAGACCAGGCTAATTGGTATTCCATGCTGAAGTGACTAGAGCAAGAGTGGACACGGGACACAAAGTGCGCTAGTCACTTCAGCGTGGAATACCAACTAGCCCTGTCTCACATCCGGCTTCAGTTCATTTCTAGTTCGTCGCGCTTTGTTGATTGTGTTAATGTTCATCCGTCTATCCTCGTAACCTTGATAGTAATCACTGTTTGCCGTGCCCGCGCCTTGGGATACTGCATTCGCAACGAGCAGCTGCCCGCAGACGTCCTAGCAGTCTTCGGTGTGCGCTTGTTGTTATCATACAAACGTCGCCACATCTCAGGGTCGTCAAGCCGTCGTCATACCATCGTCGGCCCTCCAGCATTGTCGCGCCAGTGCGATTACACCATTGTCGTCATACATCATCATTTCTCGAGCGTCATCCTGTTGTCACCATACCACCACCGTCACACCAGCGTCGTCATCCATGTTCAACGCGCTGCCCTCGTCGTCATACTATCGTCGCATTCAGAGCATTGCCATACAGTGGTCTTCAACGGATCTTCGTCATACCACCCCCGACACACCAACGTCGCCTCCCATGGTTGTCACACCGTTGTTGTGACACCATCGTTGTTACTACAGCGTCGTCATACCACCGTCGTCACACCAGTGTCGTGGTCCATGGTCAATGCGTTGTCTTTTTCGTCATGCCATCGTCCTCTACCGAGCGCCGTCATCACATTGTCTTCACGGCGTCGCTGTCTCACTATTGTCATGTCATCACCACTCCAGCGTCGCGATCTCATGGTCCTAACACTGTCGTCGTCATACCATAATCGTCAAGCAGTCGTCGTCATGCCGTTGTGGTCGTTCCTTCGTGATCATTTTGTCGTAGTTCTTTTAGTGTCGTTGTCGTCGCACCTTCGCCTTCATTTCATCACCTCTGATGTGTCGTCATCATACCATCATCTGCATGTCGTCGTGGTGGTTCCATCTTTTTCATCCCTTATTTTCAAGGATGTCATGTGCATTACTGAGCACATGTAAATGCATCTGCATACTTAAGGCACTCACGCACTCTCCGGGGGCTATCTATGTTTGTATTGTTACGGTACACAATGTTTGGCCATGAATGGAACAGATGCCAAATGCCTGAGACACGACTTGCCTCAACGTCATGCTCGTCAACATAAAACGACTCGTCCATTGCATGTGCGGAATGGGATTAGGCACCAGTGCAAATCCTACTCTCCTCTATCCAGGTTCGCCATCTCTACACCCAGGGTGGTTTCTCGACGAATTTCTCTCTGTGGGTTGACCTGTGTGCTGAAAGGGCCCTCTACCAGCGAGCAAGAGATAATGAGGCTGCCCGGATGGTGTAGGGTATAAGAAGGCCAGCGAGACGCCACGGACAGATCTTCTCTGCCCTTGAGTGAAGAAGCACGCACGCCGAACATTTCTGTACTTTTAACAGCGGAGCTGTTCTAAGTCGAGCCTTCGCCGTCCGGTGTCGCCCAGGTGGCCAGGTTCCGGAGCTCATTGCCAGAAGGCGTGCCCAGGTTTAGGAGCGGTATATCCTAGACAAAGATGGAAATAGACTGAAAGGGGAAGCAGCATTAATTTATATCTGAAAAATGACTGCCGAATCTTTCCAAGGCAATGAGGAGGCTGTATTTCAAGGAAAAAAGAGCGTGAAGGAGAACCACGTGGAAAAGGAGCTGGTGCTGACCAATTTCAATTGAGAGAAAGCCGTAGGGAAAAGTCCTAAGCGCACAGTCACAGTCACAGGGCTAGTCACAGTCACAGGGCTAGACGAGGTTCCCGTTAGGCTGAATAATGAATTAGGACCAAAACGTAAGGTGACTCGTAACGTAAACGTAACGTAACTCAGGTGAAAGCAGTGGAAAAAACTTTAAAAGATAGACGAATACCAGACAGTTGGCGAAAAAGTAGAATAAATTTAATTTGTAGAAGTAAGGGAAAAAAAGATAGAATTCACTCGTATAGACCGTTGAGAAATACATCGGTAATATACAGGCTATACAGTGCAGGTAATCAAATTAAAGCTGCAAGCATGGGCAGACAATAATGGCATTTTGGGAGCACTTGAGAATGGCTTCAGAAAAGGTAGGCGTTTGGATGGCAACTTATATGTCCTTACTCAGTGTATTGGAATATCAAGAGTAGAAAGTAGACCGTTATATGTGGTCTTTATAGACTTACAGGAGCGTATAACAACGTAGGCCGCAACATTTTGTGGGATATTCTGGAAGGGGAAGGCTTAGGGGACGATTGTGTGCAGCTTTAGAGAGAGATTTATCTAGAAAATACCGTTTGCACCCGCCGTGGTTGCTCAGTGGCTATGGTGTTGGGCTGCTGAGCACGTGGTCCCGGGATCGCATCGTGGCCACGGCTGCCGCATTTCGATGGGGGCGAAATGCGAAAACACCTGTGTACTTAGATTTAGGTGCACGTTAAAGAACCCCAGGTGGTCTAAATTTCCGGAGTCCTCCACTACGGCGTGCCTCATAATCAGAAAGTGCTTTTGGCACGTTAAACTCCATAATTTAATTTTTAAAATACCGTTTGCGTTGAATGAGAAGGGATTAGGAGCGAGGAGAAAATTAATATCAACAAGCAACTGAGGCAGGGGTGCCCTTTATCCCCGCTGCTGTTTATGATGTACATGGTGAGGATGAAGAGGGCACTGGAACGAATATCGGGTTTAATCTCTCATACAAACAGGCGGGTACAGTAGTAGAGCAGCAGCTCCCAGGTTTATTTTGTGCGCACAACATTGTGTTGCCAGCTAACAAGGAAAGTCATTTGCAACGTCTGGCTAATACCTGTGGACAAGAAGGCGATAATTTAGGTTTTAAACTTAGTGTTAGAAAATTGGGTCTTATGGTATTCAATGAAAACAGGGAACAGACAGTGGCAGTACGGGGCCAGGAAATACCTCGGGTAAAAGAATATATATACTTTGGTATATGGATAAACAAGGCAATAGATATATGCAAACACAGGAAGAAACAATAATAAAGGGAAGAGAAATGCCGTCATAATGAAACCCGGAGCGCTGTGAGAAAATAGGTGCCAGGGACTTCGAGGTATGGGGAAAGGTGTAATGGTTCCAGGACTTACATTTGGAAATGCGGTTGTTTGCTTGAAATCAGGGCTACAATCAGGAGTCGATGGCAACCAAAGGTCAGTGGGACGCCTCGCATTGGGCGCTCACAGGAAGACTACAAACCACGGAGCAAGAAACATTTAGGAGTGGAAACTCCGCTGCTTGCAGCGACCAGAAAAAGTCAAAAGCCCGCGGAGCCGTTATCGCGCTGGCGGCGCCTGGCGATAACGGGCAGGCGGCGCCGGAGCCACCTGCCCGGGCGCTGCATTTTTCTTTAGCTGCGGCTTCTACGACGCGCCACATGGCGCCGCCACTGTATACGGTCCCGTCGGCGCATACAACAATTAGGACCTTATCTGGTCGCCCGCGCTCGCTCGCGATGACGGGAGTTTCACCTCTTAAATGTCTTACTCCAGGCTACAAACGAAGCAGTGCAGGGTGATATGGGTTGGACAAGTTTTGAAGTGAGGGAAGCTCACAATAAAATTATTTGTGAAGAACGACTGAGGAATACGGAAGGAAGCAAATGGGCTGGGAGAGTGTTCAGATATTTGTACAGGAATAACATTGATTCACAGTGGAGGAAAAGAACTAGGAATCTAACCAGCAAATATGCGGGCTGAATGGTGAGCAACACAGCAACAAAGCTCGTGAAGCGGAAAGTCAGAGAGGCTGAGATTATCTCATGCGTGGCGGAAATGGAAAAGAAACCTGCCATCAGTAACTACTTAAGAGGAAAAGATGAACTCAGGAAAGAAACAATTTAAGATAACTGAAAGGGAAGCTCACTACTTTTCGAAGCGAGACCAGGATGCCTTCGAAAACGCGCCTATAGAATGAGATATAAGAAGGAAGAATAAGCATGTGCTTGCTATGAGAAAGCTGGGGAAACGATGGAGCATATTTCATTAGAATGTGAAGACATCTGCCCAGCTGTCGATTTTGGCACTACTGGCCTCCTTGAAGCCCTTGGGTTCAACGAGAGCAGGGGAAAAGTGAACATGTCCGCAGTAGAGATTAGTAAGGGGCGATTGGAAAATTGGCGGATGAAAAGAAGGGAAACGACAAACAACTGAGGCGTACAAAAACGAAGTTCACAATAGGGGTTCAGAAACTTTGGTTATGAGAATTCATCAACCCTCTCTTTTTTATTCTTTTCTAACAGAGGTTGGACATTAGGCAATAAAATAACAAGAGCTTGATGGCGCAACCAATTACTCCGTTGCAGAAGGGTTGATCCTAGAAACCCATCCATACGTCCGGGTACCTGACGGGATGGGAGCGCAGCAATCAGAAGGTGCGCCGGAGGGGGGGGGAGAGTGGTATAGCAGCAAGTGTTTCGCCGGCACGCGCCTTTTCGTCCCATGGATTCCACTCGGCGCGAGTGCGAGAAGCGCAAGCAAGGCGCCAGCGGAGGGAAGCAGCTACCGCGGTAGCTCGAGAACGGGAAGCGCAAGACAAGCGACGGTGGAGGCAAGCCAACACCACTTTCAAGAGAAGGCAACCGAAGCCGAGCGCCAGCAGCGACCAGCTAACCCCGGACTTCGAGAGTAGGAGGCCGAGCAGAGACGTCGAAGTAGAGAGATTCTTCCCACGGAGGGTGTCGATGGATGGTTCAAAATAGAATTCTTCGACCGTGAGTGCGGCCACATCTGCAAGGTGTGATCAAACCACAGTCTATCAGACTGTGGTTTGATCACAACCTCACGCAACGGAAGAGTGTGCGCAATCCGGAACCGAAGCTCGAATCTAGCAAAACGACAATAACGAGAGAAAAGACTTTCATGAAAATGGCGTTAAACACGAGTTCAAACTTGAGAAAGCGGCCACCAGCTTCGTTGTTTTGACAGCTTTTATTGTGTGGAACTGGCTTTTTGTCTTGGAGCGTACAGCTCAGCCATAACGATGTATTAGACTGCTGTTATTTATTTGTATGCCATCTCGGTGTTCCGTGCCGAACCCTCTCCGATGGTAAACCTGATTCGAGCTCCAAGCAGACGCTGTTGAAGGTCGGCGAAGCACCGTCACCGTGACAACTGGTGCAGGTCTAACAACTGATAAGCAGCGGAGCGACATCAATCTACGAGCCTCGTCTATCAAGTCGCAACTGGTGTTGATTTATGCCGGATTCTCGGCTGCATGGTGGTGAGTGTGGGACTTTCTATGCCGTGTTTTGCCAGGTTTTGTGGAAGGGTTAGAACAGCACGGGTAATTCGAGCTATTGCTGTTGCCCAGTTAGGTTGCGGCAGGATATTTGTGTACAATATAGACAGCAACACTAAAAGCAACCATGAATTTGTAGTTACTGCGCAAACCGGACTTGTTGGAGCTGGCAAAGGAGTTGCAACTGGATTTCACTGACGCACTCTGAAAACCACAGTTGATTGAATCTATTCTTGCTGTAGAGGCTGAGGATGATGAACCTACGGAATTCCTGGAGATCACTAGAGAGAGGGAGACTGCAAAAAGTCCGACAGAAGAACGTAAAGAACAAAAAGAGCGGGAGCGTGAGAACAAAGGAACACGCACTTGAAGCGACTCGAGCTTGAAATGGAACGCGCTCGAGCAGCAGGGCAGAGGAGCGAAGGAAACAGTGCAAGAGAGCGCGTATCGTTAAACGTGACAGAGCTAATGCGACTTTTTAAGCTCAGAGAGGACACTGGTTTGTTCTTGGTGACGTTCAAGCGGATGTGCTTGGCCACAGCGTCTACTCACACTGTTACTGAGCGAGACAACAGACGTAATCGCTTGCTTAACCGGAGAGGAAGCTGTAGACTATGATACGGTAAAAGTCCAGTTTGCTAAGGAAATATAGGCTGTCAGCGGAAGCGTCCAGCCGGGAAGTTACGCGAAATGGTGAAAGCTAGGAATGAGTCCTGTACAGAGCTTGCATATAAGCTTATGTAAAAAATGGCGGAATGGCTCAAGGAACAAAATGCTTGTAGTGATCATGCGAACGTTGTTCAGCGTTTTGCAGTTGAACCGTTTTATAGGCGTTTACCTGAGAACGTGAGGTACTGGGTTCTAGATAGGCCAGAAGGTAACACAATAGCCAGAGCCGCTGAACCAGCCGATGAATTTGTGACGCTCGGGCTCGCGATGTCAGCGAAGTTCGAAAATGCAATCCCAATTTCAGTCTCGGCAGGCCGAAGCTAGGGCACGAAACAAGAAAAGACGAGCCTATGATTGAGGGTACCACAGAAAGTTATACTTCAGGGTTGGAAGGCATCCTTGAAGTTAAGAAATGGGACGTGAGGAAACCCTTTCTTTGCTACAACTGTCACAAACCAGGGCACATTGCTGCGCAACGTAACAAGACGAAGTAGTGTATTTATTGGTCGGTTGCGATGACTTGAACATGAAGCTACTGGAACCGTACATGCGCGACCTTGAGGTAAACGGGAAACCATGTCGCGCACTGTGTGACTCCGTGGCTACTATGGACGTGGTTCATAGCTCTTATTTAGAACCTGAGATGTTAATGGGTGAATACAAAAGCAAGCTGTAGAAGATGACAGTGCATGTCTTCCGGTCGCAAATTTATCTATTAAAGGTTCTTTCTGCACACTTGAGACGGTAGCTGCCGCATCGCCCCCCTTCCTCCGCAGTACCTTAACCTGTTATCAAATAGGTCAAATCAGATTATGCGCAAGAAAGGGCTAATGTTCCGGGAGGCTGGCGTAATGGCACTAACGAGATCGAAAGCTTTTGAGTTAACTGCAAGAGAAGTCGCGGAAACGGTACTAATTGAGGTGGATGGATGTTCGAAACCTCAAAAAGCGCAGATCAAGAATGCCGCCCAGCTGGAAACGCAGGCGTTTGGATCTGCACATGCAGAGGTCCCGGTAGTGGCAGCAGTAGACTTATTGGAATATCAGTCGCCAGATTTTTGTGTAGCGCCTACGACGGAAAGCCTACAGCGGATTTTAGAGGTAGACAACCGAGCCTTGAAGTCTGAGCAAAACAAGAAACCCACCATGAGGAACATCCGAAGCAACCCAAACGAAGGCGTTGCACGGAAAAACGTGAATTTTTATGAGTGGGGCTGTGTACCTTAATGAAAACAATTTTATGAATTTTATTACCACGCAACGATTCCACGACCATTGCAAACATTTTCCCTGAAAAGCCTGACTCGGTTACGAAAAAGAAAAATGTCGAACAATCTTCTTCCCTTTTAGTCAGTGTGCAGTAATTACGCACTAAGCAACACAACATGCTGAGCTATGAGAGCATTACAGCCATTTGATAGCATCAATGATACTTGAAGAGCAACTACCGAAGCCAGAATTTGCAAGTATTTCAGCCAGGCACGTACCCAGGATTTTTTTTCGGGGCGTAGGGCACCCCCCTCCACCACCATCATCATCAGCATCATAATCAGCCTGTTTTATGTCCACTGCAGGACGAAGGCCTCTTCCTGCGATCTCCAATTACCCCTGTCCTGCGTCAACCGATTCCAACTAGCGCCCACGAATTTCCTAATTTGATCGCTCCACCTAGTCTTTTGTCGTCGTCGATTGTGTTTTCCTTCTCTTGGTACCCATTCTGTAACCCTAATTGTCCAACGGTTATCGAACAGGCGCATTACATGGCCTGCCGAGCTCCATTTTTTTCCTCGTGATGTCAATAATAATATCGTCTACACCCGTTTGCTCTCTGATCCAAACCGCTCTCTTTCTGTATCTTAATGTTATGCCAAGCAATCTTCGTTCTATCGCTCTTTGCGCGGTGCTTAACTTGTTCTCAAACTACTTTGTCAGTCTCCAAGCCTCTGCCCCATATGTCAGCACTCGCAAAATGCACTGATTGTACACCTTACTTTTCAATGATAGTGGTAAACTTCAAGTGAGGAGCTGGCAATGCCTGCCGTATGCGATCCCGTCCATTTTTATTCTTCTGTGAATTTCCTTCTCATGGTCAGGATTCCCTGTGATTAATTGACCTAGGTAAACGTACTCCTTCACAGTCTCTAGAGGCCGACTGGCTATCCTGAACTCTTGTTCCTTTGCCCAGCTATTTATCATTATCGCTGTCTTCTGCATATTAATATGCAACCCGACTCCTACACTCTCTCTGTTAAGGTCTTCAATCATTTGTTGTAACTCGTCTGCATTGTTGTTGAATAGAACAATGTCATGGGCAAACCGCAGGTTACTGAGTATTCGCCTACCCGCCGTGGTTGCTCAGTGGCCATGGTGTTGGGCTGCTGAGCACGAGGTCGCGGGATCGAATCCCGGCCACGGCGGCCGCATTTCGATGGGGGAGAAATGCGAAAACACCCGTGTGCTTAGATTTAGGTGCACGTTAAAGAACCCCAGGTGGTCAAAATTTCCGGAGTCGTCCACTACGGCGTGCCTCATAATCAGAAAGTGGTTTTGGCACGTAAAACCCCAAATATTATTATTATTATGAGTATTCGCCGTCGATCTTTACTCCTAAGCCTTGCCAGTTTAATAGCTTGAATACTTCTTCCAAGCACGCAGTGAGTAACTTTGGAGAAATTGTGTCTCCCTGTCTGACCCCTTTCTTTGTAGGTATCTCTCTGCTTTTCTTCTGTGGAATTAAGGTCGGTGTAGAAGCTCTGTAGATATGTTACGCGAAGGGCGAGTCAGTAAGACGAGCGACTATTTACAGGTTATATTTACAACAACGGTTGCAGCGCTGACCGGTTAGATTCACAGCGCGAGCCCAGTTCGTTCTTCCTCCTCTGTTCTGGAGTGATGGCGCCCACGCGCCTCGTTCAAACAAACAAATATCACACGAGTGTAGCAATATTTTCCAAGCTATTTACGTAAGCGTTCTGTACTCCTTGATTACGTAGTCCCTCTATGACTGCTGGTATCTCTACTGAATCAAATGCATTTTCGTAATCTATGTAAGCCATATAGAGAGGCTCATTGTACTCTGCGGATTTCTCGATAACTGACTGATGACCACGGATGTGATACATTGTAAGGTATCCCTTCCTGAAGCCAGCGCGTTCCCTTGGTTGACAAAATCCAGTGTTTCCCTTATTCTATTGGAGATTATTTTGGTAAATATTTTATATAATACTGGGAGCAAGCTAATGGTCCTATACTTTGTCACTTCTTTAATGTCTCCCGTTTTGTGGATAGGTATTTTGTCTGCATTCTTCCAGTTTTCTGGGATCCTTGCAGTCGATAGACACTTCGTATAAAGAGCCGCAAGTTTTCCAAGCATTATGTCTCCTCCATCTTTGATTAAAGCGGCTGTTATTCCATCTTCTCCTGCCGATCTTCATCGTTTCATGTCTTGCAGGGCCCTTGTGACCTCATCGCTAGATATAGGAGGAGTCTCTGTATCCTGTTCATTACTGTTTCTAAGTGAGGTATCCTGATCCCTCTGGTTACTGTGCAGGCCAGCATAGAATTCTTCCGCTGCTTTTACTATATCTTCGACATTGCTGATGATATTAACCTGGTTATCTTTTAGAGCATACATCTTGGTTTGTCCTATGCCAGGTTTCTCTCTCACTGATTTTAGGCTGCGTTCATTTTTTACGGCATCTTCAGTCTTTCTCGTGTTATAGTTTCTAATATCACTTATTTTCGCCTTGTTGATCAGTTTTGACAGTTCCGCGAATTCTATTATATCTCTTGAGTTGGACACTTTCATTTTTTGGCGTTTCTTTATTACGTCCATTGTTACTTGGGAGAGCTTGCCTACTGGTTACCTTGGTGCATTGCCTCTCACTTCAATTGCTGCCTCTGAAACAAACCTAGTTACAGTTTCATTCATTAGCTCTATGTCATCATCATATGTTTGTTCTAAGGCTGCGTATTTGTTGGCAAGTACAAGCCTGAATTTGCTTTTACCCTAATTGCCTCAAGGTTGACCTCTTTCTTCTTGACCAACTTAAAATTTGCTCTTTCTCTCTTCAAATTCAGGTGAATTCTAGCCTTACTAACCTATGATCACTGCACTTTACAGAGGGCCATTGGGTAATTGAGTGAACCATGTGGGAGGGGGTGGCCGTACACTTCACCAGCGAGGCCAATTCCTGTTCTGGTGGGGGAGTGTCTTGCTGAAGCTTAGTGGGCCGCCGGACGCCGTGTCAAACCAGGACGCCGAGCGCCAAACCGATTCGGCTGTCATATTATCCAACTCACAAGTGGCTTGCCGCCTGTTTCTACATGGAACGGCACCCAAATCAGTAATCAAAATTTTATGCACTCAACTAGAGGGGCACCACACTATCGTATGGTGTCCGGCACACGAGCGACTGGAAGGAAACGCGAGGGCAGACCGTATTGCTCGAGGATTAAAGGTGCGAGCAACGGCGTGGCCTAGCGACGCTCTTCCACCGAATTCTCATGACACCCTCCTACAGCAAAGGAACGAGCGGAGACGTTTTGGACATCCTCACTCCGATTTGAGCAGCCAACAGGAGAGGGACTGGCGTCGTATTCAGACGAATACATACCTCAACCTGCGCCACCTACGCAGAATACACCCCACGAGGTTCACTCACGAGTGCCCATGGTGCACAGATACACCCACACTAAAGCACATCACATGGGAGTGCCCCAGGAGGCCTCCGCACATAGACAGCCCCATATTACACCAACATCCACTAATGAGGAATAGGCAGGGGGAGGCATGGCTTGCGGACGAGGGTCGGGAGAGCCAGTTGGCTCTTCTCGACTAAGCCCAGCGAGCCGCTCGTGCCAGTGGGGCCCTGGAATAGGGGCTCCAACCATCGTGCTTTATTTTATTTATATTGAATAAAGTTTTTCTCTCTCTCTCTTAGTGGGCCTTCCTAATTTGGTTGTACCTGGATTAGTATAGCCCCACTCGCTCTCGTCATATTTTGGCGGTGACAGGCGTCACTCCAAGCCTGCAGATGTTGAGCACTAGGGGGGCGGGCAACCCAAGGTAACTTTCTATGCAAATAAAAAGGAGTACTTTTACCGGTAGAAATATGTATAGCGCCTACCTTTCGTCACAAAGACGCGCAAACCCGCGAAAAAAACATGAATTAAGGTGTATCTGACAGGTACGCTTGTGAGATGCACCTCACTTTTAATTGGCAGACAAGGAACGACATCAAATGGACTCACGCTGAAAAGAAGCGCACAACAAGTAAACAAGTGAGAGTGTAAAATAAAGATTTCTGCAGTAGAATGCAACATATAATAAACAGCATTTAGCAACCAAGGGAAACGGACCGTGCGGGGTTGTGTTACTCCGCCAGTTAATCACAAAAGCAAACAAAATCATCGTCATGCGGCCTTTTCAAAATGGCGTCGTGCTTGACAGCTCCGGATCGTCCACTGTTCTTGAAGAGTCTTTTCATTGGCGGAAGCAATGAGGTGTGCAACAGACGTGGACAAAGTGTATGGAGCCTGAGTATGTTTCACTCTTCAAAAGTCTGCGGTACAGTTCATTTCACTGCTGAGCCCGTTTTACTCATGAAACTTCACCGTCAACTGAAGTGAAACTGGACAATAAATAGTTGCAGCGAAGCAAGCATTTTATTTCAGTTCAATAAAGAATTAGGCTTTCGTCATTCCACTATAAATGGCCAGGAAAAACGTGTAAAATTAGGCGCTTATAATTTTACATTTCTGGTTACCGCCTTATTTGGGTAACAGGAAAAGTTTGAAGTACGGATTATTTGCAGCCTCGTGGAGTAACAGTGGCTGGTTGTTATGAGGGCGTGGGCGAGGCTTCACTGCAGACTAAAGTTGTATTCGACTATAGTAGCGTTTTTTGTATTAGGTTTGGAAGAATTATAGCGAAATATATATTTACGGAACAATCACAGTTCGTTTGGATTCCTCGTTTACTGCTCTACCAAGTGCGAAAACCGACTCGTATTGTTACTTGGGAAGTTGCGTAACGCTGTGTGGCCGCCAGTCCAATACAACCGCCTAGAGCGCAGGTCACTGCGTTTCTAGACGTGCTGCGCCCACCGCGAAAGGTTAGAAAAACACTCACGTAAGAGGCGGTTCGGCCGATAACTGTAGAAGCGTCATTCAAAACGCGTAATGGTTCTCCACTTCCGGCGGCGTTTTCTTTACTTCCTTTTTAAATAAAAGATGTTGATCCAAAAATATTTTCATAAACAACGCTTAAATTTGTTATTATTCGCTTTTCCTTGCAGTTTGGTTGTTCCCTTGGCTCTCTCCCTTAGTAGATCGCTTAATTTCTCAACTCCTTGCGATTTTTGTTTCCAGTTGTCAATTTTGCATGAAAAGTGCTGTACAATTAGGGAAAAACCAGACGAGGTAACGGGTGACAGTCATATTGCTTATGGATTTAAGGGTTATTGCAGGGCTTCATGATGAACGCTGTTTCACATTATCTTATTTCCCACCTTATCTAACCCATATCACGTGTATATGGTACCGGGCATCTGCCAGGGTCGCGGCGAGCCGTCACTCGAGGAAATAATGACGCAAAAGGAAAAGTTAAACGCAATTGGCGTTTTCTCCGGCCTCAACTCGTTCCACGAGAGTACAGACCAGCTGACTAACAACCGAATCCCTTTCCTGGCCCCAAGATTGTTGAAGGGTGAAAGAAGGTTGAACTAACAAAAGCAACAGCTATGCGTGTGAGAGTTGAATTGATGGTGATAACTGAACGCATGTCGAGTAAATCGCGAAGGCGCCGAATTTATGAGAAAACTGGCCTTCACATCCCAAGAGATGCTGATAACTACCGCCATCCAAAAGCAGTGAAAAAGGCAGGAAAATGCTGGCCGATGAATAGCTGCCCTGTCTCAACATTGATCTGGCGGCTCTCTAGAAATGTGTGAGGAGTGATGGCGTGGGTGGGGAGGGGGGGTATGCCATTAGATTTCGGGGGGGGGGGCGGGCCCCCTCCCTGGGTACGTGCTTGATTTGAGCCTTCCTGCGCGTTTGCGAGGAAAAAAGAAAACTAGGGCAAGCTTTACCAATTAAGTGCTTATATCAGTACCACATCGTTTTCAATGTAAATTCCTCTCGCCGTGATATCTGCGTCAATCGGTTCAGCAGTCAGTCAGATTGAATGCAGACTTAGGTGAAGTCACGTGACGCGCTTTTCACCTCCGTTCCAGTGGTGTTACGTGGCAACAGTCACACTGGCTGTTCGATTCCTGTTCGTTTAGTACGCATGTCAGTATGTTTGTGACACACGCAATGACTGGAGAAAGTCCCGTGAGGTGACGCCGCACTTCTTCTCATGTGATGACTTGCTCTTCGTGGCTACACTCTTAAAATTTTTGCCCCCCTATGGGTCTAATGCGGGTGTATTTATCTTTTCAGCATTGTAAACACCCTTGAAACACCCTTTTTTAACGGGAAAGGGTGTTCAACAAGAAAACACTCTTGGAACACCCCAGTCTTTCTAATTTACACCCTAATTATAAGGGAGTAAGTGAACAAGCTTAGAGTATATGATAAATGAACATTGCAAGTTAACGCGTTGATATTGGCCATACATAAAACGCGCGCTACCTGCTTGAATCAGGTAGCTGGAATGATTAGATCGGGGCATCTAGGCAGTAGCGCACTGACTCCGAACAGCGGTCAAAAATGAAGTTTCCCACGAATGTTGATATCGAACGGATGAAACTAACGTGCCGACTTTGCATAGCCAGATATCTGCAAAAGGCTTCATATGATCAATGGCAAAATACTTACAATGCTATCACTCAATACTTAAAGGTGTGCAACCAGTTAGACTGGGAATGGTTAGGAGTGAGGGCTAATGGTAAATAGCGCACCAACTTACGGTTTGTAGGCATACTCAGCAACGCTGCAGACTATTCGAATCAAACGTTTGAGGACCTTGGCGAAGAAAGTGTAAGAGTTTGATTGAAAGTTAGTATGCAGAAGAGAAAAGTAATGTTCCGCAGCCTGGCGAGAGAACGAATGTCATGGTCGGCAGTCAGCCTCTAGAACCTGCGCAGAAATACGTTTATTGAGGTTAATTACTCGCAGGGGCCTCTGATCAAGGAAATTTTAAAAAATGTCTGGAGAGCTTACGGCAGGCATTACTAATTCATAACCAGGGAGCTTACTGCTAATCATTGCTTTCTACCGTTACTACCATATGGGGCCGTAACTTGGAAGCTACCAAAGAAGCTCGGGAAGACGTTGAGGACCGCGCAACGAGCGATGGAATGAAAAAAAAATATTACGCATGACGATAATAGACTGGAAGACAGCGATGTGGATTAGAGAGCGAACGGGGATAGCTGATATTCTGGTTGACATTAAGAGAAGTCGTGCTGGGCAGACATTGCAATGCGTAAGGGAGAGAACTGCTGGTCTATTGGTGTTGCAGAATGGGTGCTAAGGGAAGGGAAGCACAGTCGAGGACGGCAGAGAATAATGTGGACGTGATGGAATTAGGAAAATTGAAGACACGTGGAACCAGTTAGCACAAGACAGGGGTATTGGAGATCGCTGGAGGAGCTTTCGTCCTGCGATGGACATCAAAATAATCTGATAATGATGATGATGTGACGACATTCATGCCAGCTTCGCGGCATGTCATTCATGTTATGTCGTGCATGCGTGTCATGCACGTTCTGATAGCTCGACTTGCGTCGATTGCGGGGCAGGGGGGGAGGTAGCGGCGTAGCCAAGTGGGGCACACCGGGCACTTGTAACGCTCACTAGCAGTAAATTTTTGCTACTATGACAATGACCCCGCTCCTTCCCCCTCCACTGTCAATTGGGACCCTCCAACTCCCCCTTACAGAAAAAATTTTCTCGCTACGCCACTGTGGGGAGGGGGGGTGTAAAATTGCTGTAGACCCCCTTCCCCTAACTTGTCAACGGAAACGGGGGAGGGTATCTTCCACCGGGCCGCAAACCTTAGGCAGCCCAATTACCGGCTGATTTTCCTTTTGGACCTGAATACTGCTCTAATCTCATTACACAGTAGGATTCGTGGCGGTTCGAGGACATGCGACAATAAAAAAAAAACCACATACAGCTATCAGCAAGTCCTAGCTTGAGCAGATGTTTGGGAGCTGGGCAAGACTCTCATAGAAAGAAAAGCTTCGCACCCCTCTTACACGCATTGTCAACTCTGGGTCACCGCCGACTGCACCTTTCCGATAAGAAAAATCACACAGAAACTCCTCTGGAATTTGTTTAAGTATGCGTAAGAATTGTGACTCTTCGTCATCTACACGCAGTCCATGTGGTTATCAATGTTATGAGACTTGATCCGACGAGTAAAGCGACAGCGCTGCGGCGACACGAGCTGCTGTGGTCGGCAGCGCCAAGTGAATGGCGCAAGCAAAGTACTGCAGGTGGGGGGTCCACGTGCGCTGGTGACGTTCTGTTCGTTTTGAGCCGTTATCGCTCTTTAGCACTTCTCAACCGCGTCGAACCATGATCAACCGTTCTCCGGCGGCGGCTGCTTGTGGCACGGCCGCGCGAACCGTATCTTGAAAGCGAACTGCAATGTGGACAGAGTGTGCCGACTGCTGAAAACTTCACGCGCTGTGTTCTCACCGTTTACTTCGCTTTGAAAACGGAATCGCGTACACCTATCTTGAAAGTGATCTGCGAAAAGCGCATAGTGCGGCATGAGCTGAAAGCTTCGTGAGCGCTGTGTTCTCGCCGCTGCGGTCGCGTTGACGCGAGAGCTAGCACGAAGGTGAATTCACTCGCTGCTGCGGGTTCTATTTTGAAAGATATCGTGCGGTACGAACTGACGGACGGATAGTTTTTCTGGTTGGGTAAGTATAGAAATGCTTACGTTATAAAAAAATCGCAGGGTTCGCGAATTTCACGATAACAACCAACACCAATGTACTCCCCCGCGCCCCGGGAAAAGGGACACTACCCCTCTGTCTCAGTTGAAGAAACGATGATAAAACGTTAACAACGACAAGAACGGCATTTCTTAACGCGTTGTCTTATGGCCTCCGAGATTTGCGCGCGAAGCTGGCGCGCGCGAATCTGCGAGGCCATAAGTGGCTGCCTAATGGCATAAAAAGACAAAAAGATAATGCCAAACGACACAGTAAAAAATGCAAACAAAGAACTGATCTTAGCTATACTGTTTGGGGAAAGAAATAAAAAACTAGACAGCCGTAACACACGCCTCTAAAGCGACCACCGCCGGGATAACGCGGAACCAACAGTTGGCAAGATTCATTCGCGCTTCATTGCTTCGTCCGCTCCGTCTCCGCAACGAGAGCCGCCATCCTTTCGCGCCTGCCGTTTTGTCATAGTTTCGTTTTTTTGCAAGTCTGCGCACGCAGCTCATCGGTAGATGCACAGGTGCACGGCGTCGCATTGCGACCTGCGGCATTTTCTCGTGTTCGCGCAATCAGTGTGAAACATGTCGCATCTGAAATATTTGATAGAAGTGCCTCACGTCCAAGTCAAGCCGCCGTATGGGTGTATGGCTGTGTGCCCCGTTCTCGGAAGCGTCGAAGGGTTTCCGGCATGTGGATTTCAGGTACGTGCAAATGCGTCTCGCCCTCCTATTGAGCTCCGAAGCAAAGCGTGCAATATTTCATTTGAAAGATGCCGTGCCCGTCATTATGGTGTGAATTTCGACCGGCAAACGAGAACTGTAGCACTTAGCGCACACCGCGGCTGCTAAGTCACCGTGCAAATTGTTTTACGTTACCGTAATATGTTGCTGTAAGTCTAGTCTGCGGCTTGTGGTCAGCTATCCCATTGACTTTTGCTTGTGGCAGCGATAGGTATATAAATGGAAGCGGTAATAATTTTCGAGAGCAGACAGTTGTTTCGCTCGATGTTTGGTCGTATTCATGGCGTTATGGTGGCTAGAAAACTAACTGGCTTGATCGTGCTTAGTTCCAACTCCAAGGGGTGTGACGTTGGCGCTGTATGTGTTTGTTTTCCGTGCCGCGAGTACCACTTTCATGCTTTTGTTGCATGAGAGTGGTAGCTGCTACATGCCGCCTGGGAAGAATACAATAAAAGCAATTTCCTCCCTTTCATACGTATGCGATGTGACGTAACAAAATTTCCAGCGTTTTATTCGGAGCGTAAATATCCAGTATAGGTTAGTAAGAAATTCAAATTCTATCTTAGCTTAGCAGGCGTGAAACAAGTGAAACTCGCATTCTTTTTTAAATTGTTCGCCCAAACCGCACCGCCCGCAGATGCGTCATCGGGTATTTGACAGTAGCTTCGCTACGTGAGTTGTTTTATGCGCAAATATTGTCCGGTTAAGTATACTGTTAATTTATGCCGACGCTCGTTCATCTCAATTTTAAGTGATTACTATCCCCGAGTACCGGATGATGCCAAACTTCTTGTGAGGTGTAGCAAATGCGGGAAATTCAAAGTGGCGTGGCTGCAAGTTCCTGTTTTTACGTTTCTTGAATTCAAAGCCAACAGACACAGTATCACTGATTTATTTCCATTTCTGCTGCACTTGATCAATCTAATGTGACAACTGTATTTGCTCTTTAACCTTCTCCATTTACTGTGTATTCAGCTTGGTTGCCAGAAAATGCTTGAATTTTTTTCAGTATCCAAGTGACGAAATATTTCACTGACGGCCGTGTGTGAAACAGGCAAGATGACAAAATTGATAGCAAAATGATGACATGTTTCTTTTGTAGAGTTTGGACTCGACTTTTGGTGAGGATGTCGATCGACCTTGGGCCTGGTGACAGCACATTCGACATGGCCAAAGCGCAGCCTATCAGTTGAGTGCCCCCGAATAGACCGTGAACATCGAAAAATCAAGCAGAGCCAGGTAGGGGCAATTTTTATTTCGGAACAGAATACTGACAGCTGCCTCTTTTTTTAAGAACTAAACAACATATTTACAAACCAATCCTTTCTCTTTGTGCAGCCTACATAGAATTGTTTTTTGCTTGCTATACAGATCTTCAGAAAGCACTTCTTCTGAACCCTTTTTGCATGCACAAATAAAAAAAGAAGAGTGCACTCTCTGAAGAAATTGATGCGCTGAAATGTGCGTTCGACACACACAGAGATGCAAAATAACCAACAACTTTAATGTGGTAAAAAGAACAGGTTTGAAAGATGTTCTAAAATCATAAACCGCCTTGGCATACGGATCTACATATAACAGCAACAGAGGTGCATGCAGAGAAGTGTTTGAAATGTTTGCAAGATATGGACATTGTCTAAGAAATTGTTTTTATTTACTCGGAGCTTCTTGGTGCCATGGCAGTGCAGTGAAAGCTCAAGATGATGTCCCTGCTCCTAATAAAGCACCTTTAGATTTGAAAATTAAATTAAGGGCTTTTACATTCCAAAGTCACAACCTGAAGTTTTAGGAACCTGGCCTTCTTTAATGTACACCTGAATCAAAGTGCATAAGCATTATTGCATTTTACCCCCATTGGAGGGCAGCTGCCACGGCCTAGATTGAAGCTGTGACCAGCATGACTGAGCAGCATGACATCATAGTAACTGGGCTATAACACCAGGTCAGAATGAGAAATACTGCTTAGAACTACCAACTTGGCTCACAAGCACTTTGCACTAACTTAAGGGAGTATGGCGTACTGACAGCGACCGTTTATGTACCAATTTCTTTTTAGCCTGACTCCATTATTAGGGTGCGAAGCTTGAATTAGTCAAAACCAGCCTAAATCACAGAACCAGCTCAAAACACGCACCATGTATAGCTGGATATTGACATGAAAATGGAGTCAATTCGTGTCGCCGAAAGTGGAGGTGGCAGTCACACTATTTCATGCATTTTGCCTAAAACATAGTCAATAATAATTAATCAATTTCTAAAATATTCTTTTCAAAAAGTTTTTTTTCAAGCATGAAAGGAGGAGCCAAATGGTGTTCAGGTGCACGAGTGGTTAGTTGCACGGCACTTCTTGCATCCATTTACAGGCTTCTTTCAAGCTTGAAAAAAAAAATTTGTTGCACCTATTGAGCAGTAGAAAGCTGGATCGGGAATTTTTCAGGATGCTCTACAATTTTCGCACTGATACTTTTGCTTTGAATATAATATTTGAGCAGTTAAATAATCGTTAATAACTAATTACCTAATTAGGAAAAATGCAAAAATTGGTTTCACTTGCTCAAAACGATGGCAAACGACATTACCTTCGTTCTGTCCAGCTACGTGGCACCTGTACATATGTAAAGCTTGCACAAGTCACACAGACCACCTGGTACTTACAAGGCATATATAGAAGCTGCTAAGTTGTGTGAGCCAGCCATGCGTAGCGAATCATGAGAAAGAGCCACGTTTCTTGGACTTAAGGGCATGATAAGATTTACATGCTCGACACCTTGTATCAGTGTGTTCTAGGCCTGTTCGTAGTTTAGCTGCTACATAAACAATATTTCTCCACGTGTAAGCTCATATGCATCTTTCAAGTATATTGCCTCGTGTGTCCAAAATAAAGCATCCTCGCGCTTCCTTCATTATGTCTTCATCTGTTGCTGTGCGAAATTTTTAACATGCAACTGCACAAATTTCATATAGTTTTCATATTTACTCGTTGTTTGCTGGCTTTATTTCTGAACAATTTGTTCTCTGTAAACCGTGTTGCACACAGCAGTACACAGCATTTCTGTCTAGAGTGGGAATTCTTTTTTTTCAGATTGACATTAATACACCTTGCCTGGGCAATGTAAGGCATTCTACGTAACACGGCCCTGCAATAATGTTTTATATTGCATTCCAGCACCATGCGAAAGCTGTTTACTTATCAGATGAGAATATGTATAAGTGTCGGAAGTAACAGGACTGGAAAAAGCCAGCAGATAATGAGGCCAAGGAAAGCATACAGCAACATGTTCCACGTTTTTTATATGAAGTATAGAAATGATAAAATCAAGGTAAATGAAAGTGGATGAAAAACATCTACCTGTGGGTGGGGAACGGTCCCATAACGTTCACATTACGCATGTGGTATACTAACCACTATGGTACTACGGCCGCGTTCTAGCGTCGACAATCTGAGGGGCCCTTGTGGACGGTTGAATGCTGCCTCGGTAGCACAGTGGTTAGTGCATCGCATGCCTAATGCAAAGGCTGTAGGTTCGTTCTCCCTCCATGGCTGGTTGTTTTTTTACCATTTTCATTTCCCTTTATCATTTCTACATTTAAATAGAAAATTACAAATGAGTTTCCTCGTGCCTTCCCGGGCATCTTCCTACTGTGATTAAGAAAAACTCTGACCCTCAGTATCCTTTCATGTCGTTTGGTAGAACAGCAGCTTCATTTTAAAAATAATGAATTCACCTTGTTCAGCATCTCAATGGGGTCTCAAATATTATCACAGCATGTGTATTACTAAGTGAAGTTTTTGTTAAGATGATGATATAGCATGGGACCTAATTAGTAGCCTTTGTGTAGAGATATGACTAGTCTAATAAATAGGAAGATTTTAAGAAGCACTTCTAACATGGTCTGATCATGTGTTAAAAAGAAACTAATCTAGCATGATTTCAGGCATAACTGTTGCCCCTGAAAAATATTTGGATCAGCATTGGCATTTTTTTTAGAGAGCACCAATACCGCTTTGATTGAAGAAGCCTCGTGGAACATGAAGCATCGCTTCTTGTTGAGTCAAGGAAATATTATCTGCATATCTGAGGTTCATGTGTCATATGCTCGAATGCTGTTTGAAGGCTGCTAACAAGAAAATTACTTCACTTGCCTTCCAGAGATTGCTTCAGTAGTCTATGCTACTCGATCATAACCAATTTACCAGAGTGAACTTTCATCACAGTTGGCTTTGCAATGTTTGTGCAAAATACCACAATTGCCTACTAGACATGTGACTGCACTAAAACTTGGAATTAATGACCAGTAAGATTTATGGGAAAGAAAAACTTAGTTTATTACTCCAGAACAAAATGCCAGGCCTTTCGGTTATTTCTGCCATAGAGTTTCTTACAGTAAATACTAGAGGGAACTCTGGCGCTGCAGTCGTACTACCATGGGAATGACGGGAAGCACATGGATTTGTCTGATATTTGTGCTTGTGAATTCAGACGGTCTTGTGGCTTTGTATAATATACGCTATATAAATCGTATTGTCGTAAATTTCAGTGCAGTCTATACTCTTCGAAGTGCAGAAGGCGCCGCCAACACGCATAATTGCTGTTAATTGCAACGATTGAGCTTGTCCAGGTGACCAAATTGAAACGCGCCAGGCGTCTCAAGGCACTGGTATGCGGGCGATAAATTCATCAGGGCGTTGCACTCGCTTGTCGTTACATGCCTCCGTGGCTTAATGGTTTCAATATCAGACTTCTGTTCTATAGTTCCGGTGTTTGAATCCTGTAGTCGGACGATTTAACGTTTATTTATTTATTACACAGTATATTGTTAAAGATGACTAGTTTACAAAGTCACAAAGCCGTTTGAAGCCAAATTGACGAAGTTGAGGCAAATCCATTAACTTCCCATAATTCCCATGTTGGTGGAACCTTTCTTGTTTCATCTCCTGTAGACACTAGCGTCAGAGTTCCCTCTAGTAATTATTGTATGAAACTATGATTCCTGCACCTCGCTCGTGCAGAAGCGGCACCAAACCTGCTGCGTAAACATGGACTACCTTTCGGCCAAGTGCAGGGAATGCTGTGAACTCGCCCTCTACAAAGCCTGCACTAAGTAAAACAAAGAACAACGTGCAGTTGCAGCAATGTTGAACTGGTGGAACGTGTAGTGAAATGCAGCGCCTCCGGAACTAGTTCAGAAAGTGCAGCTTAATCGTGTGGAGATTATATAGTAACAGAAGTTGAGTGATTCTGCATTACATTCACGAAATATACTTCATGATACCTTTCCATTTATTTCCTCAGTTATTAAGAACCTCTTTTGCATTGTTGGACAAAACTACAGCATGCCAACATATTTTCTAGCATTCACTGGTAGCAAACATGTCAAAACTTGTTCTAATTTCTGGATTGCCGCTTTACCCATGAACCCCCAAGTTAATTCCGGAAAAATGTGCCAAATTTTCCAAATTTTTTATGTATTCATTTTCTCGGTGTCATTCTCCTTCTAAAAATATATTACTTCATTGGTCTCTGATTAAAAGTGATACAAAAATAAAGCTGCTCTTGAGGGCAGCTTTCCCTCAATGCCGACTGTAACTCATCTTTGACAGTCAGAGCAGCATAACAAGGCAGAAAGAGCGCGACTCGTCATTGACGATATTGCTACTACCTCCAGTCACTAGTACAGCTTGGGATCAAGGGTTAAAGGTTGCGATTTTGTTGCGGCCCAATTTTAATTCTGCAGCTGTTGCACTTGGGGTGTAGCGTGTGTATGTACATGTGCATGCATTAAAATGACTTCACGCTAGAGCAAAGCAACTGTAGTGCTGAGAGGCATTAGTCATCTTTATATATTTGCTTTGTAAAGATGCGCTAAGTTTAGCTTTTGCAGCATAGACTTGACGCTCTTTGGCCAAAGATGCCCTTGTGCTACTAAAGCCTATCAATTATTTACTTTTTGCAGTAGCAGGTGCTTATTCTTTCTTCAAGATCGGTGTGCCAGTTTTAATTTGTTTTTCTTGAACTGTGCATTTGCCACTCACAGGACTGCATGTCATCTGAGGTGTTCCTTTTTCAATCAAGAATGTTGAGATTGTCTTTTTGAAACTCGATTTCTTGCCCCAAACGAGCTTGTACAAACTCACCAGGCTGATAATTCTACCTGCTTATATATGAAATAGGCTGCGGTTATGAACCCTCATAATGAATGACACATAGTACAAAAATATTATGTATTAAAACAATTTCATGAAATTTTTCGTGTATTTCGCGTTCGTGTTCACTACTCTACTCTTGTGTCCTGTCTGCGTGCCTCACCTCTTTTTTTACATATTAAATATCGTCTTAACCCAACCATGGTTTTTTACCACAATACAGGGAGAAAAAGTTCCGGTAACACCATGCATTCAGTGTGGTGGCCCAGACGTGTATGCAAGCAACCTCCTTCATGTGGACCAAGAACTACTCTGCAGTGTCTCGCAGACTTCCATGCGAAGCCCTCAACATTCTCGTGTCAGTGGAATGGCGGCTCATCTATCAGCGTGTCCATCATCAAGACGGCCAGTTGTGAAGCTTCTGAACCCGTTTAAGAAAGCTTAATGATTTTTTTATTTAGTTTTCACGGTTGGCCGTAGAATCTTACCACTTTTGATCTTTCTAATTTTTTTACCGGACACAAAGCGGTGCAATAACTTTAAACCGGTGTAATGTATTTAAGTGATGCTCACTCTAATGCCTATCTGGTTTTGGTAGTGTTTAAGAAATTTGAATATCTGATGAGGTAACAGCATTTGAATTTGTCATCGTGACTCGTTTCAATGAGCTGCTAGGAAATAAGACGCAAAACTTATCACACGCCAGTTGTAGCATTTTTGTTTTTATGACTACAGTATACACGTTTCAGAAGATGGGAAGTGGGGAAGAAAGCCTCAAGAACATAATCATCCTAGGATTGTCATGTCGTTACAGCTCTGCAATGACTAATGCCTCATACATCTTGGGAGAACATTGGTTGCAATGCCTACAGGTATATTTGATAAGAGTATAGCTTGCACCCAGATTTACCACAAAGTTGATGGCTGGTGGCTTTTTTTGTCGCCTTCATGTTACTACTATGTATTCAATATTTATTCAGATGGAAAGGACACTACAGGCACTGAAGTACCAAATGGCACTTGCATTTCAGGGGACAAAGTGCCCAGCATGCCTGTCACAAAACGTGTTCTAGGGGCTACCTTGCCTCTCTAGGTAAATGGGCACCAGATGCTCTGTGTACAGTGTAATCGGTGTACTTGTCTGGAGTGCTTGAAAGATGTGCTATGGGTTGTACTGGCACTGTCTGAAGGTAATGCATGGTTCTAGAAAGCTGCAGCTGAGCATCTGCCACCATTCTGAAGGAACTGTCCTAATTTATTTTGTTGATGTGGTTGAAATTTAGAAGCTGCAATGAATAGTTGTGAATGTGGCTGTGCTGCCGAACTAAAGCATAAATTACTCACTTCGACTCCCACAACGCCCTCTGAAAGTTTTACTACGTGGTATCTGTGTTTGCTGCCTGACCTTATGGCACCTTTACGAGCAGTCGTAAGTGATTGCAGCTGCTGAGGCTTTATCAACTGGCAAGGTGAAAAAACAATGCTGTGCCACCAGTGTGGCTGCACACTCTCAGATGCAAGCTATCTTGAACCAGGTGTTCGGTAGACAGTACCTGTGCAGCCAAAACATTGTGTTTGCGCCCTATAGGCAAATGCGTTCGTAACTGCCCACAAGTGTGCTGTGACAACAGAAAGTTGAGAACAAGCAGCATTTTTACTGCTGTTTCTTCAAAACATTAGTGCCAGTCATTCTTTCACCAAGGCTGGTAATCATGCATATGTAATTAGAACAGGGCCTTTCCGACACACAAGAGGTCATGTGTCAAGTTTATTTAGATCAGTAATCTATGAGATGGAATTATAAAAAGTATACCTATTGCTCCTCAATGGTCTCTTGGAGAGATGACCATTCCCGGCAGTTTAGGTTTGACTTTTTATGTCCAGATTTGGTGTGCTTATTGCAACTATAACTAACAGTCGGTGCTCTGTCCTGCCCAGTTTTTATGCTGTCTTTGTGATATTTGCAGTATTTTGCAGTTTAGCTGAGCGAAGTATATGTCTTTAGTGTTACTAGCTTTCAGGTTCAAATTTTGTGCAGTGCTCACTAGTTATCACTAGCCATGTTTTGTTCACATATACTCTTGGATTGTTGCGCGAAGTGACATGGACACAGACTACAAGCAGACGAGACGAGCGCTAACTCTGAACTAAATTTTATGTATATATATATATATATATATATATATACCCCGCAGGGGCGTCTGCGTCAGCAGGCGTTTGGTGTGTTGCGACACCACGTACCCGAGCACACGAGAGTTGGACCCTCCCGCGTGTAGCCGTGCGCGGCTTAGCCGTGTATGGGAAAAAAGGGGATCCTGGGGGTTGAGCCGAAGCTGGGTGTTTGGACCTTTAAGGCCCCCCGGCGGAGGCAACACACCTCTTCGGCCTCGGCTTCACATAGACGGCACCCCCGGACTGACCCACCCGGGGGAAATCGGCAGTCGCCTTTTCCTGTCCTCCTCTCCAATCTTCGTCTTTCTCTCTCGCCTTTTTCATCTTTCCTGTCTTCTCATCACTTCTCCTCACTTCCTAGTTTCCCGGCGGCAAGGGTTAACCTTGTGTAGCTAGCCAGCCTTGGTTATGCTGTATTTGGTTGTAGCAGCGATGTACGGCTGGCGTTGGCAGGGTTTCTCTAGCAGGAACTCCTGTCACGTCCCCCTGTTGGGCTCCATGGTGGGTGGTTGGCATCGCGGCCGAAAACCCTACTGTACTCATGGAAAACGCTTTTCCTAAACTCCCTGATCGCCCTCACAAACGAGGGGGCACCGAAGATCTCTTTCAGTTTTTCGGACGACAAGTCCAGAACTTTCCTAGATATCATGTGATCCACTCAGAAAACCCAGACAAACTAGTGCGTAACATTTCACCGTTCCTTGTTTCGAAGTCTTTAGCTGAAGTTTTTGGAACAGGATATAAGGCGTCGAGAATGACAAGTGGTGATCTTCTCTTGGAGCTCCACGATAAGAAGCAGTACGAGAAACTGCGGTAACTTGTCTCATTTGGCGAGACCCAAATAACAGTAACACCGCACCGTACCATGAACACCACCCGCGGCGTTGTATCGGACGATGACATGCTAGAGCTCACTGAGGCTGAACTCTTGGAGGGCTTCAGTGAACAGAATGTCATAAATGTTAAGCGAATTAAGATCAGGCGAGACGGTAAAGAGATCAATACGAAACACCTGATACTCACTTTCGGTTCAAGTGTCCTCCCCGAGTCCATCGAGGCCGGTTATATCAAACTTCGTGTTAGGCCATACGTGCCCAATCCTCTCAGATGCTTTAAGTGCCAAAGGTTCGGCCACAGTTCACAGAACTGTCGAGGCCGGCTGACATGTGCCAAGTGTAGTGACACTGAACATTCCTCCGAAACATGGCAGAAGACTCCACATTGTGTCAACTGTGATGGCGAGCACGCCGCATACTCGCGCGCCTGCCCGTCCTGGAAAAGAGAAAAAGAGATTGTGACAATCAAAGTCAAAGAAAATATATCTTTCAAGGAGGCACGTAGGCGGGTGTCATACCTGTCTAAGAGCAGCTTTGCCGATGTGGCGCCTAAGGGGGCAGCGTCACAACGGCCTCCGGCAGCTGTCCGACTCACAGGCAGTGAGTCGGCAGTTACGCCATCTGCCCCCGCGGCGGCTGCAGCTAGCGCTGCTCCGTCAACCGAGGAGAAGGGACCATCCACCCCGAAGGTGGGTGCAGCCGACACTGCCCCAACCTCCGAGGCCCCTTCCAGCGCTGGAAACGGCCAGCGCAGCCAAATCCCTCAGGGAGCCCTATCGACCTCCGGGCTGGTGGGCGCAAGGGTCTTGCCTTCCAGGGCAGGACTCTCTCGGAAAACCTCTCGCTCGCAAGAGCGCTTGTCCGGCGTCTCACAGGAGGCAATGGACACTACACCTGTCCCCAAGGCGCACCAAACGCCTAAGGAGCGTCGAGAATCGCTCGAACGCTTCAGAAAGAACAAAACACCTATTACAGGGCCTCGAAAGGGCTCTAATATAAGGCATCCACTCCGTTTCCGTAAACACAGCACCAATTTACCTTAAACATGGATACACAAATAATTCAATGGAACATCAGAGGTCTCCTTAGAAACCTTGATGATTTGCAAGAACTCATCCACAAACATAATCCAAAAGTGCTGTGTTTACAGGAAACACACTTAAAATCTAAACACACAAACTTTCTCCGTATGTATGTTACGTTTCGCAAAGATCGCGATGATGCAGTCGCATCATCGGGTGGTGTTGCGATTCTTACTCATAGAAGTATTGCGTGTCAACCTTTACAGCTACAAACGCCCCTTGAAGCAGTGGCGGTTCGAGTTGTCCTACTAAACAAACTCATCACCATTTGCTCCATTTACATACCCCCGCATTACCAACTGAACAAACATGAATTTCACTCCTTGATCGATCAATTGCCAGAACCTTACGCTGTTCTTGGCGATTTCAATGCGCACAGCTCCCTGTGGGGCGACTCTCGTATAGATGCGCAAGGTCGCCTTGTTGAACAGTTCCTTTTTTCTTCTGGAGCGTGCCTTCTCAATAAGAAAGAACCCACATATTACTCTCTTGCAAACCGATCCTTTTCGTCAATAGATCTTAGTATAGTCTCCCCGTCTGTACTGCCTGAACTTGAATGGGAAGTTACCGACAACCCTTACGGTAGCGACCACTTCCCTATACTGCAAAGATCATATAAAGAAAACGAATATCCACCATACGCTCCTAGGTGGAAGATTGAGACAGCTGATTGGGAGAAATTTCGATGTCTAACTAGTATCTCATGGGCTGACCTGTCTTCGTTAGGAATTGACGCTGCAGTCGAGTTTTTTACAGCATTCATAATAGATGTCGCATTTAAATGCATATCAGAAGTAAAAGGCTTGGCCTGCAAACGGCGTGTCCCATGGTGGAACGACGATTGTAGGATCGCTCGTAAAAAACAGAACAGGGCGTGGGGGTTGCTACGCGCTTCTCGCACTGCACAGAATCTAGTTAACTTTAAAAAAGTAAAATCCGAAGGCAGGCGAACCCGCCGACAGGCCAGATGAGAAAGTTGGCAGAAGTTTCTATCAAGTATTAACTCGTTCAGAGATGAGGCGAAAGCCTGGTACAGGGTCACTAGGATAAGAGGGCGACAAGCACATGCACTCCCTTTGGTAAACACAGAAGGCGATACCCTACAAGATCAGGCGGACTCACTTGGGGAGTACTTTGAGAGCGTGTCAAGTGCCAACCATTACTCGCAATCCTTTCTGAAACATAAACAAATAGAAGAATGTAAGCCACTCATGAGAAAATGTCAACAGAATGAACCATACAGATGTCCTTTTAGCATTGCCGAGTTGAGAGCTGCCTTGAGCGCATGCAAGAGCTCTGCACCGGGATCTGACAGAATCATGTATGAAATGATCAAAAACTTACATAAAGACACCCAAGTTACACTAGTCACAATTTTCAACACGATTTGGGCTGCGGGATACTTCCCGACTACATGGAAAGAAGCGATTGTGATCCCGGTTTTGAAACAAGGCAAAGATCCTTCCTCAGTGGCAAGTTACCGCCCGATAGCCCTGACAAGTTGCCTTTGTAAGGTATTTGAAAAAATGATCAGTCGCCGTCTCGTGCATCTCCTAGAGTCCAGTAAAATGCTTGACCCATTTCAATGTGGTTTTCGGGAAGGGCGCTCTACAACCGACCATCTTGTGCGCATCGAAGCGAGCATTCGCGATGCCTTCGTGCACAAGTAATCTTTCTTATCTGTATTTCTGGATATGGAAAAAGCGTACGACACAACCTGGCGGTACGGAATCCTGCGCGATCTTTCCGCGCTAGGTATCCCCGGCAATATGCTAAATACTATAGAGAGCTACCTAGAGAACCGTACATTTCGAGTGAAAATAGGTCCTGCACTGTCGCGTACATTTATACAGGAAACTGGGGTACCCCAGGGTGGCGTACTCAGCTGCATGCTCTTTGTCGTAAAGATGAACACGCTTCGTGCATCTTTACCACCAGCTATTTTCCATTCCGTCTACGTAGACGATATACACATAGGTTTTAAATCCTGCAACCTCACAGTCTGCGAGAGACAGGTACAGCATGGTTTGAACAAGCTGTCACAGTGGGCAGAGAAAAATGGATTTAAAATCAATCCTCACAAGAGTTCTTGTGTTCTGTATACAAGAAAGAAAGGCCTGGTTCCGTATCCTTGCTTAGAACTGTGTGGACAACAGATACGTGTAAACAAAGAACACAAATTTCTAGGTGTTATACTTGACAATAGACTCACTTTCATCCCACACATAAAACATCTTAAAGAAAAATGTCTGAAAACAATGAACCTATTGAAACTTCTATCGCAGACTACGTGGGGTAGTGACAGGACGTGCCTAATGAATCTCTATAAGAGCCTGATTCGGTCACGATTAGATTATGGTGCCGTGATCTATCATTCTGCCGCCCCGAGCGCGCTAAAGATGCTAGACCCGGTCCACCATCTAGGAATCCGCTTAGCCACGGGCGCTTTCAGAACGAGTCCCATACAAAGTTTATATGCAGAATCGAATGAGTGGTCACTTCATATCCAGAGAACATACATCAGCCAAACATATTTTTTGAAAGTCCACTCTAATCCTCAACATCCGTGTTATAATACCGTTAACGAGATGACATACGCTACACTCTTTCGCAATCGTCCCTCCGTAAGACAGTCTTTCTGGCTGCGTGTGAGGGAGCTTAGTGAAGAAATGCATGTTCCACTCCTCGAGCTTCGCCTAATGTATGCAGCCAAGCTGCTACCTCCTTAGGAGTGGCAGCTGATACAATGCGACACATCTTTCGTTCAAGTTACAAAGCACGCTTCAGACATTGAAATCCAAATGCATTTCCGGGAACTCCAACACAAACACTCCTGCACAGACGCATCGAAGTCGCACGACGGGGTGTCCTATGCAGCCGTCGGTCCATCCTTCTCGGAATCCGGCGTACTGCATCCGGAAACTAGTATCTTTACGGCTGAAGCCTACGCAATATTATCGACCGTGAAGCATATAAGGAAATCAAAACTCAAAAGATCAGTTATATATACGGACTCCCTAAGTGTTGTGAAGGCTTTGATATCGTTCTGTAAGCACAAAAATCCCGTTATAATTAAACTCTATTCCATCTTATGTAACGCATATATATCTAACCAGCATGTGATTATATGCTGGGTGCCAGGACATAGGGACATCGAAGGTAATGTTCTGGCGGACCAGATGGCCACGTCAGTTGCATGGCATTCTGCTAATCCCACCGCTGCAGTTCCTGTCACAGATCTGAAGCCCTTCTTGCGGAGGAAACTACGAAATCACTGGCAACGCCTATGGTACGCGGAAACAAATAATAAGCTCCACGTGATAAAGCCACAGTTAGGATTCTGGCCCTCTGTAACAAAATCACGCCGAACAGATGCGTCTCAGAATAGGACACACATTTGGCACTCATAACTATTTACTGACTGAAAATGATCCTCCAACCTGCGGTAGATGCGGGGAGAGGCTGACCGTCCTCCACGTCCTCCTGGAGTGTCGGGAAGCCGAATATGAAAGAAAGAAACATTTTCCCTTAGCACACCGGCATCACATCCCCCTTCATCCCGCAATGCTACTCGGCCCAGAACCTTTATTTGACACCAACGCCGTCCTAAGTTTTCTGAAAGATGTTGTCTTGCATGTTTTTAGCCCCACATGTTCGTAGCGGGTCCTCTCTTCAGAGGATGCCACTGCGATATCTCTTTAGTATAGCACATGCCTCTAGGCCCTTGTCTTTCAAGGGCTCTGGCGAGGCAGCAGTGCTCCAAGTAATTTTAACATCCTACATATTTTTGATTTTGCATCATTCTTCTACGATGGATTTTAATGTTCATAGCATTCGTCATTAGTCATCGCCATAATTTTATAGCACGTCGATCTTACGCACTTTACAGCGACTATTTTTAGGCCCCTTTACAACCAAGTCACATCCTCCATAACACATCGTTAACACTACCACTTGTCATGGCGCTCTTTGGCCAAACCTGGCCCTTGCGCCACAAAACACCACACATCATTATATATATATATATATATATATATATATATATATATATATATATATATATATATATATATATATATATATATATATATATGATTGCAAAAAAGCCGCAGCATAAGAACATGACAAGGTATGGAGACATCAGTTAAACATATCAGGAAGTAGGGAAGTCAAAAAAAGGAAACAACAAAAAGACACTACTTCAGATGAACACAGCTGTTGTGAAGATACTGAAATTCGGATTCTGACAGATAAAGATGCATGGCTAACGCAAGTCTCTCCTAATCTTTTAATGTGGAATGCCTCTATTATTTCCCGTGTGGTTTGGCATTTGTGTCTCGAAAGAATTTTTGTGTCTTCAAACAAAGGTTTACAACCGCAATTGAAACAATGTGACGCTAGATGTGAAGCGTTAAGGTTGTAAAGTGAATGCTTGTTTTCTTTTAGTCTAATGTTAGCCTGCCGCTCTGTCCAATGTAAGTCTTCCCGCTCTTGAGAGGAATCTGATAAACTATACTAGTGTTACAAGGCACAAAAAGGGACACATGTCTAACGCCGCAATCATCTTTTCTTTTTTGCCACCCTGTTTAAGTTTCCTATTTATCATTGGGCACATGATAGACAACTTGTGGCGGCTGAGAAAACTTTATCGATGTCATATCTATTGGCCACGTTCCGTAAAACATGGGATAATCTATGTACATAGGGCACCACAGCAAACCTTTATTCTTAAGAATTTTTAAGAATCTTCAAGAAACATTATTTCGAGTCCTTTCCATTACGCACATACCGTAAACAAATAAAGTTGCGTAAACCATGGATCACACATGAACATATCAAGCTTATTAATCATAAGAACAAACTTTTTGACAACTTTCTTAAGTCACATAGCATGGAAAAATTAAAAGAATTTAGAATGTTTCGAAATAGGTTGAATAAAGATATAAAAAGATCGAAAAGCGAATATTACAAGCGTGTATTTGACAATTGCTTGCGTGATAGCGGCAAAGTGTGGAGGAAAATTAACGAGATATTAAACAAGAACACTAAGGATGCCACAATTGACAACCTTGTTATAAATAACAGAAAGATTGGTGGAAAGGAACTAGCTAACCTTTTAACGATTTCTTTGTTGAAATTGGCACTAGTACATACTGTCATGAACACCCGTGTGCTTAGATTTAGGTGCACGTTAAAGACCCCAGGTGGTCAAAATTTCCGGAGTCCTCCACTACGGCGTGCCTCATAATCAGAAAGTGGTTTTGGCACGTAAAACCCCAAATATTATTATTATTATACTGTCATGAAGCTGCTAATCATATTCCGAGATTATTCCACACAATGTACTTACTGCCAACATCCATCGTTGAAGTAACAACATTGTATCAGAAGCTTAAAAATAGCCGTAGCCGTGATGTAGATGATCTAGAAATAAAACCCATCAAATATGTCATATATTTAATTGCGCCAGCGCTTACACACATATATAACGTCTCTCTTTCGACGGGGATTTTTCCAGACAACATGCAGGTAGCAAGAGGTTCAGTAATCTCAAATGCTGACAAAAATTGTTTAAATAATTATCGCCCTGTGTCAATCTTGCCTGTATTCTCTAAGGGACTCAAGAAAGTGATTAATTCTCGCATTGAGAAATTTACTAGAAAATATAACCTCTTAACGGACTACAAATTTGGTTTCAGAAAGGGACGCTGCACCGAGACAGCACTTCTAGCTCAGAAGGAAGAAATATTAAACAATTTTGAATATAAGTTAATGACATTGGGTATACTCTTAGACTTTAGCAAAGCCTTCGGTCGAGTCAACCATCCAATATTGTTAGATAAATTAGAGCATTATGGGTTTCGTGGCACAACACTACAACTTATTAAATCTTACTTGAGTGCGCGTCATCAGTACGCCGAACTAAATCAGCATAAATCTCACCTACGGTCTATTGAATTTGGAGTTCCACAGGGTAGCATACTGGGACCACTTCTCTTTCTTTTGTATATTAATGATATTGTAAAAATATATGAGGATTGTAGATATGTTATTTATGCCGATGATTGCTCGGTGCTCGTTAAGGGAAAAAAACATTGATATTATAAGACAAAAAGGAAGTGCGTTCTGTCAGAACTTGCAGATTTGGTGCCAGAACAATAGGCTCATTCTTAATGAGTCAAAAACTAAGTGTGTGTTCTTTTGCACCCCAGGCAACTTAGAAAATATAGACGAACATATTGCTGTCGGGCCATTCAAAATCAAAATAGAAAAGTTTGTTAATATTCTAGGTGTCCTTTCTCAGAAAACATATCTTGGAATGAACATGTGAAAACCTATTACCAAAATTAAGTAGAGCCGCCGGTGTATTAAGCCAGAACCGTCACACTTTTCCAGTCAGCATTAAAAAGATGTTATATTTTGCACTCTTTAACTCTCACTTGCATTACTGCATGCTAATATGGGGAAACACGACAGCATCGAAATTGCAGAAACTCTTCCTTATTCAGAAAAAAGCACTTAGATCAATGGAAAATTCCTCGTTCTTAGAACACGCAGAACCACTCTTTTACACACATAACATTCTAAAAATCCACAATATATACAAATACAAATTATTAAGAACCTATAAAAACGCCACATTAGGTAGGGCGGAACTATTCCAAGAAATATCAAATCTCAGGAAAAGTACACTTTCCTACCCTTTTCGATATCAACCGCCATACTACGTTCCCTCCTCGCGCAGCCATTATGGGAAAGAAAAACTTGACTACGCCCTAGCAACTACATTAAATGAGCTAGACCGGAAAAGTGTGGACGTTCTGGCCCTTACTAACAAAACCTTACTTGACCTGTTTGTTTGACTGTATTGAAACTGCTTATACTTCTAATTGTTCTTGTAATTGTCATTTGTGATGGGATTATCTGATAGTTTCTTTATTTGCTGTTTTGTTTATATAACTGAATCCAGATAACAAATCGTCGTGTCACTGCTGCTGTACGGGTGGCTAGAGCTTAGTCAAGCTGCAGAGATGCAGCTTTTTTCTCTGGCCCCCTATTTTCGCAGTAACATTGTATTGTCTGCGGCGTAAATAAAACTTGATTGATTGATGCTCAATGTTTGGCAACTTGTTGTCAATGAGGGTCGCTAACCCTCTCCCCATTTTTTTGTCTCTACATATGGCTTTGTACCCAGTAAGCATAATTTTGTCCGCTAAGGTTTCCTGCAGGATAATTACCTTTGGCCTCGCCTCAGATGACCTGATCACCTGTCGCAGTGCTGCTTTTTTGTGTTGGAACCCGCGACAATTCCACTGCCACACGTTAAATCCATGATTACTGTTCATTGTTATTAGGTGAGGCTGCGTTTCTATTACCCACCATTTACCTCTTTGTGATGGCCCCCGACAATCCAGGAATGGACTTTATAATACCCGCCTCCAATGGAAGATACTCATCGTCGTCATCCCCTCGTGTTTAAATTTTCCTAAGTCTTTTCTGCACCGTTAGCATCCATTTCCACAATTTGTCCACTTTAAAGTTGGTCGTTTCCACTGTCTCTCTTATCATATTAATTGCCTCTTTTATTTCACTGAGGGCTGAGAAGACTGACTCATCCTCGGAACTGACCACCCTCTCTTTAGGAGCAGGAGAGTTGGATTCCCCTGCATCTTTGCTTTTGCTTACAGGTCTATCTATCTCTATTCTAGCAGGGCTCGACTGCTCTTTTTTACGAAGCTCTACTACCTGCCTAGTCAATTCTTCATTAGCTTTTCTTAAAGAAGTTACTTCTTTAATTATATTGACACGTGTACTTGTCTTTGTCGGGCGACCACGTTTCGCCGCCTAACGAATGTTATCGCACAGCGCAGGACGCGCCTGCATGTAAAAGAAATTTCTGTAATGCTATCGATGGTTCCGTCCACTGTCTTTCACCGCAACTTGTGTAATCTGATTGCATGTATGCGCGACGCGATTAGTGCAGAACTTTGTGGAAGACACGTGGGTCCCAGTGGTTAATCTGGAACATTCGACGACTGAACTATAAAAGCCGACGTGCTTGAACAGCTGATCAGATTTTCGATAATCGCCCACCACGTTCGCCGCTATAGTTGTGCTATAAGTGTAGCCTGTCTTGTGGCCACAGGTTCGCCCAATAAAAGTTAGTTTTGTCGTTCACAGTATTGCTACTGTGTTCTTCAACGTCCCCACCACGTGACATCTTGTGGAGGTGCTTTTTGTTCATGTACCGGACGCCCCCGACAAGCCGTGATCCAAGCCAGGACCGCAAAGAGAACACCAACGTAGTCCCGGACCATGGAGCAAGATGCCGTCTTCAATAACTGCCCCCGGAGCACGGACTTCTACCTGAGAAGACCAAGAAGATTGTGGCCAAGGCAACCCCAATGGCAGCCCCAGCATCCCCCATCGTGCTGCAGCAGCCCAGGGAACCACCGACGTTCCGCGGTTCCACATTTGAGGACCCGGAAAGCTGGCTGGAAACGTATGAGAGGGTTGCTACGTTTCACAGCTGGGCAAGCGACGACAAGCTGCGACATGTCTATTTCGCATTGGAAGACGCCGCCAAGACGTGGTTCGAGAATCGAGAAGCCACTTTGACGACGTGGGACCTGTTCCGAAATGGCTTCCTGCAAACATTTACAAGCGTCGTGCGAAAACAGCGAGCCCAAGCGCTACTGGAGACCACAGCGCAGCTGCCGAATGAAACGATCGCGATCTTCACTGAGGAAATGACCCGTCTGTTCCGCCACGCCGACCCGGAAATGTCAGAGGAGAAGAAAGTCCGCCTGCTGATGCGTGGTGTAAAGGAGGAAGTTTTCGCCGGAATGGTAAGAAGCCCACCGAAGACCGTTGCCGAGCTTCTTCGTGAGGCGACGAACATCGAGAAGACACTGGAATTGCGGAACCGGCAATTCGACCGACGCACCAAGCCAGCAGGCTACGCCGGAGTTCAATCAATGACCACCGACGACCTGCGCGAGACCATCCGGGCACTTCATCGCAACCTCAAGTGGCCTCAATCGCCGAAGTTCTCGAAGAAGTCCAGCGATCGCTCGGAGTTCCCGCGGTACAGCCACAATCATCGCAGCCCCAGCCAGAAGCGATGACCTACGCCGCCATCGCTCGCCGTCAATGTCCGCCTCCACGACTGCGCCAGGGCCCTGTCCGTTCCGTCGACCACTGCCGTCGACCACTGCCGCCGCCGCCAGCACGCCCACCCGTCGCCCATCGCAGCTACCCGAAGAAGACAGACGTTTGGCGCGCTCCTGACCACCGCCCGCTCTGCTAGCACTGCGGGGAAGCCGGCCATGTGTACCGCCGATGCCCATACCGCGACCTGGGATTGCGAGGCTTCGCCGTCAACGCACCGCGCCCTCGGGTAGGTGAACGCCCTCGTGACATCGCCGTAACCAGGCCGCTACCTGTCGCCGCAGCGCCGTCCATACAATGGCCCAGCATGAGGCCGCTCTGCGAGCCCATATCCGGAAAACTAAAAGCATCAACCGATGGAGCTCCGGTTGCTGTTTGTTGAACTGACGAAGATCCTCCGCCGCCGACGAAGACGACGAAGAGACCATATCGACGACATAACGACACGCCGCCGTCCCGACGAAGTCAGGAAGGCAAGACTACAGCGACGAAAGACGACGCGGCGTTCCAACGTCAGTTCAACACGACGCAGCCATGATCCGACGCTAAGACCTAACTGCAATGCCAGACAAAGAACCACCGACCTCGACGTGCTTCTCGACGGCCACGCAGTTACCGCCTTAGTGGGCACAGGGGCCGATAATCAAACTTTTTCGACCGACAAAACATTCTATCTAGTGCTCTGTTCGGCTTTCGTAAAGGTAGGTCAAAAGAAACTTGCTCACACTCAAAGAGCTTCCTGTGACAACTGTACGTGTTACTGATTGCGTAACCCATACACATGTATTTCTATCTTCTGGTGTATCGAATGTTTTCTTTATTAGTCTGTATTATCTACTCTTTATATCAGAGCGACTTGTATTAGTTTGTTAGTAACCCTTACACACATACTTCCATTTTTCTGATGTATCAATTATGTTTTTTCTCTTAGTCTTTATAATATTTTCGGTCTTGTTATTGTGCATTTATGTAAGTGATCTTATTCTGAGTGTCTAACATTGTTACAATTTTGATGCAACCACCATGTATGCCTTGTAATGGACCATCGGCCTAGTCAAGCTGTTTTCCAACAGCTTTTAGCCTTTGGTATCCACCAGAACACTTGTAATTCTGGAAATAAATTGAATTGAATTGAATTGAATTACTTCGTTATGAATGGACACATCGCCGCCCAGTTGAAGAAAGTTAAGACCGCATGGGAAGGCACTCAAATTCGGACCGCTGGAAGACATCTCATCACACCGACTGGAATCTGCACGGCAAGAATAACAATTCATGACCGAACTTACCCTACCACCTCCGTTATGCTCCAACAGTTTTCACGAGACGTCATTCTCGGTATGGAGTTCCTGAACCAACACGGCACAGCCATCGCCCTGAAGTGGAAGTCAATAACGCTGTCGGAAAATGAAGCGATACGGCCGGGAGAGCCCTCGTAGTCACCACGCCTTGAGTGTCCTCGAAGATCAAGTTTGCATCCCGCCTCACTCCAGCGTTCTTATTTTGGTCGGCACCGAAACACCCGCTGACGTAGAAGACGTCATCGAAGGCGACCAATGTCTACTGCTAGACCGTGAAATTTGCTTCGCAAGAGGGATCGCTCGACTGCTTGGAGGGAAAACAGAAGTGTTGCTGACAAACTTCCGCCAGGAGTTCAAGCAGATCAACAAGGGCACGACGATCGCGTACATCGAGGAAATTCTGGAAACCAGTAATGCGTTTGTCCTCTCGGATTCCGCCGCCTCTAGCCCGACGACCATGGTTCCCGAACCAGACTACGACAATAATGCAAGTCTCCCCGTGATTAAGCAACGGCAGCTCAGATGTCTGCTCCGACGATACAAAGGCTGTTTTTCGACGTCATCGAGGATTCGACAAACACCTGTCGCCAAGCATCGCATAATCACCGACGAGTGCGCTCGACCACTCTGCCAGAGCTCTTACCGAGTTTCGCCGTGAGAACGTGCAGCTATAAGAGAACAAGTCGACGAAATGCTGCGCGACGACATCATCCAGCCGTCGAAAAGCCCGTGGGCATCCCCTGTTGTCCTGGTAAAGAAAAAGGACGGAACCCTTCGTTTCTGCCTCGTATATCGTCGTCTGAACAAGATCACGAAGAAGGACGTATACCCCCCTCCCACGGATAGATGACGCATTGGATCGGCTCTGCAACGCTAAATACTTCTCGTCGATGGACCTCAAGTCTGGCTATTGGCAAATAAAAGTCGAGGAAAGATATCGCGAAAAGACGGCCTTCATCACCTCAGACGGCCTCTACGAGTTCAAGGTTATGCCATTGCGACTGTGCTCGGCTCCTGCAACATTCCAGCGCGTGGTGGACACGGTTTTAGCAGGATTGAAATGGCAGACCTGTCTCGTTTACTTGGGTGACGTCGTTGTCTTCGCCGGCTTACAGCATTACTAGAGGCCATCAAGTCATCAGGGCTCACTCTGAAGCCAGAAAGGTGCCGCTTCGCTTACGGTGACCTTCTGTTCCTAGGCCACAACATCAGCAAGTCTGGAGTCCGCCCCGACCCGCAGAAGACAGCTGCCGTCACAAAGGTCCCGCAGCCCATCGACAAGAATGCAGTGCGTAGATTTCTTGGCATGTGTGCCTACTACAGGCGATTTGTCAAGCACTTTTCACGCATCGCTGAGCCGCTGACACAGCTAACTAAATGTGACGTCAAGTTCAAGTGAGAAACGCCGCAGGCCGACGCATTTCAAGAACTCAAACGGCGCATGCAGTCGCCGCCAGTACTTGCGCACTTCGACGAGCACGCCGATACCGAAATCCACACTGATGCCAGTAGCCTATGCCTCGGTGCCGTCCTAGTCTAGAGAAAAGATGGACATGAACACGTGATAGCTTACGCTAGCCGGCCGTTGTCAAAAGCGGAAGGCAATTATTCTACAACCGAGAAGGAATGCCTCGCCATCGTTTGGGCTACAGCGAAATTTCGCCCTTACCTGTATGGCAGGCCATTCAAAGTGGTCAGCGACCATCACGCGTTGTGTTGCCTAGCTAAATTAAAGGACCCTTCTGGTCGGCTGGCACGGTGGAGCCTCAGACTACAAAAATACGACATCACTCTAACATACAAGTCCGGATGAAAACACTCAGATACCGATCGCCTATCACGTGCTCCCACCGCCGCAAGATAACGAGAATGACTCCGCCTTCCCTGGAATAATAAGCGCGGAAGACTTCGCCGCACAACAACTAGGGGACCCGGAGCTAAAAGGCCTCGTCGAGTATTTGGAAAGGAACACCAACCTTGTCCCTAGGGCAATTAAGCGCGGGTTGTCTTCATTCACGCTTCAAAACAACCTGTTCGTGAATAAAAACTTCTCACCAGTCAGCGCCAGCTACCTTCTTGTTGTACCGTCAGCGCTGCGTCCAGAAGTACTACATGCCCTACACGACGGTCCAACCGCTGGGTACCTTGGATTCTCCCGGACGCTGTCGAGGATACAGGAAATGTATTACTGGCCGCGTCTGACCGCCGAAGTCGCCCATTACAAGACACGCCGAGACTGTCAGCGACGCAGGACACCACCGACAAGACCAGCAGGATTACTACAGTCGATCGAATCTCCTCGCCGACCATTCCAGCAGATTGGGATGGATTTGTTGAGGCCGTTTCCGACGTCAACGTCCGGGAATAAGTGGATCGTCGTGGCGACGGACTATCTCACCCGCTTCGCTGAAACTAAAGCTCTACGAAAAGGTAGTGCAGCCGAAGTGGCGAAATTTTTCGTCGAGAACATCCTGCTGCGACATGGTGCTCCAGAAGTCCTTATCACCGACAGAGGAACGGCTTTTACAGCAGAGCTCACGAAAGCCATTCTGCAATACAGCCAGACAAGTCACAGGAGGACAACTGCCTACCATCCGCAGATGAATGGTCTCACGGAGCGCCTGAACAAGTCTCTTGCCGACATGCTAACAATGTACGTCGACGTCGAGCACAAGACGTGGGACGCGGTCCTGCCGTATGTAGCCTTTGCTTACAACACGGCGGCGGAAGAAACAACACAGATCACGCCGTTCAGTTTGTTTTACAACAGGAACCCGCGACGACGCTCGACGCCATGCCGCCGCACGTCACTGACGAGGAGAATCTTGCCGTCGCTACCTACCTCCAGCGCGCCGAGGAAGCCCGACAGCTCGCCCGCCTGCGGATCAAGAACCAGCAGAGGACCGACAGGCGACACTACAACCTCCTATGACGCCACGTCGAGTACCCGCCTGGCGACTGTGCTTGGGTATGGACCCCGATACGCCGACGAGGACTGAGTGAGAAACTATTGCGACGCTATTTCGGACCCTAGAAGGTCATCCGACGTATTGGCGCTCTGGACTATGAGGTCGTGCCAGACGGCATTTCCCATTCACAGCGGCGCCGCGCAGGATCTGAAGTGGTCCACGTGGTGCGCCTTAAACCCTTTTACGGATGCTGACGAACTTCCTTATTTTTGTTGTTTTCTTTGATACGAGTGCTTTTGTTTATTACTTTTGTTTGTTTGCAGCATCGGGTTGATGCTTTTTAAGAGGGGGGTAATGACACGTGTACTTATCTTTATCGGGCGACTACGTTTCGCCGCCCAACAAATGTTAAAGCACAGCGCAGGACGCGCCTGCATGTAAAAGAAATTTCTGACACCACGACTCTCTCGTCGAGGTTGCATGAGGCTCTGCGGAGCTCCGCCCTCGACGACCAAACCTGGGCGACCCAGCACGCCCACGAGGCGGCGGCGAGGCAAGCCCTGGACGTCCCTTCGTGGGAGGCTTAGGCCCGGCCATCATAAAGTGCTGGTTCTACAATAAAAGTTTATTCCTCCTCCTCCTAATGCTATCGATGGTTCCGTCCACTGTCTTTCACCGCAACTTGTGTAATCTGATTGCATGTACACGCCACGCGAATAGTGCAGAACTTTGTGGAAGACACGCGGGTCCCAGTGGTTAATTAGGAACATTCGACGACTGAGTTATAAAAGCCGACGCGCTTGACCCGCTGATCAGATTTTCGACGATCGCCGACCATGGTCGCCGCTATCGTTGTGCTATAAGTGTAGCCTGTCTCTTCGGCACAGGTTCGCCCAATAATATATGCTCTATTCTGGCATCATTGTCATCTCCCACAGCCGCCGAGGCGCCCGCAGCAACCCTCGCCATACCTTTTACTTTGTCAGGCCAGGTGGTTCCTGGCGTCTTCTTTTCGCCAGGTATTGAGTCCGTTTGCGTGAAGCGCACCTGCGCTTCCCTTGACTTGGAGCGCCTTCTCTACCTGGATAGTGAACGATGCCTGGATCTGGTGCGACTCCTGGAGCGTGAGTGCTCCCTGTCCTCGGGGCGATGGTTGGGCGCCAGGTGTTGCGCCTCCGACTGCGCTCTTGTTGATGACCGAGTCCTCTTGCGCTCTCTTCGACGGAGTCGTACGACGTAAGGGATTTGAAATCTTTGCTTACAAAACTTGTCACCAGTAGGGTGATCGCCTTCACAAAATTTACACTTAGGTAGACACACATGTTCATCTCCTAGGTTTCGGGTTCCACATCCCCTGCACTGAACAAAGTGAGGTGTTGGACACACATCAGAGCGGTGCCCGACCCTTCCGCAGGTGAAGCAGACGTCGGATTGCTTCCCGTGGCACCCGGACTAATTTGACTGGCACTTGGAGTAAAATATCTGGAGCTTGGTGTAATTTGATCGGAAAAACTTGTAGTGTCTAAAGCGCAGCTGGAGTGTGAAAAAATGACGGAGTTTCAGGAAATCTTGTAAGAGTTTCAGGACTTCTTTTTAGATAGACAAGGAAGGACATCGTTTCTTACAAACGACATGGAGCTCACTTCTTCGAAACCGATACATTCAAAGGATTATCGAGTGTCATCGCGTCATCGTGAGATTACCGATGCGGAGGTGAAAAAAATCTTAACTCTAGGTGTGTTCGATGGTTGCGAGAGCGATTACACCTCGCCTTTGACCTTAGGTGTGGTGCCGGGCAAGGATCCGCGTGCTTGCGTAGATTAGCGCAGGCTAAATTGGATCACTGAAGACTAGATGTATCTTATAACAAACATCGAAGAGCGCATGAAGAAAGTTAGTAGCGTCTGTTTGATTTCTACCCTGGACCTACTTCGAGACTACTGGCAGGTTCCGCTCGCAGAGTGGTACCTGCCAGTTCCGCTCTGCGTTAGCAGATATTCTACCTTCATATCTCAGTTGGGGACGTTCCGCTCTAAGGTCTTAAAGGGAAGCTGGAAGCTTTTCCAGGAAAAATGAGTGAAGAGCAGTACGCCGTGGTTTTCAACCCTCTGAATTCAAATATCGCATCGAAATTGAGCGAAAGAAAGCGCAAAGATATTTTATTTCGACGAAAAGTGCAGCAGCAGACACGCCCAGCTCACGCACCTCGTTTTCGCCTGTGATTGGTCGGCCGCCTCTTGACGTCAACAATGGTGCTCGTCCGGACCGACTGCTGCCGCTACACACTAAGCACGGTGCAAAGTAGTTTGGTGGTGTTTTGCTGAGACGGTCATGGAAATTTTCGAGAGCTTGCGTTTCTCGGAGGAGTTCGGCGTTAAGTCCAAACTCTACGAGAGCGATTTTGCGCGCGACGGTGACGGGCGACGGCTTCGAGCGACAAAACGGGCCGTCGCTTAAACAAATCGCTCGGTGTTGTCGCTCGATCGCTGGTCTCTAGAAATCTAGAACTCGTCGCTCGTCGCCCGGAAATGCTATGAGCGACTAGCCAATTGTGCGAAGCCGAAACTGGATGTACATATCTCAAATACTGCTGTTTGTCGCACGAAACGAGCAAACTATTGAATTTTACACGTGCAAGAATAAGAACCTAGTGCAAGACCTCCAGAAATATTTTATGCTCCTTCTTGAGTAAAATACATCAACTTAAATTGATAAAGCATGCGGCACGCTAGTTTCGGTGCGTATATTGCTGCCCTCATACCGGGAAGTCGTCGCTCAAAGCCGTCGCTCGCGTGGAGTTCGGCTTCCAGACGACGAGTGAACGCGACAGCCATCGCCTCGCTTGTAGCGCTGTCGCGTGCAAGATCACTTGTAAGGGGTTTGTACTTGTACATACTACACGTACGTACATACTTGCACATACTACATGTACGAGCCGATTGCGAAGAGCCAGCCTCTCCAAGAAGCAAAAAATGCTGGTGCAAGAACTTCTTTCCACGCGAAGAAAGGCAAAGTGTTAGCATCTCCTTGTGTTGGAAATTCTCTTTGGCGAGTATGTTTTTTGCTAAGCTGCATTCAGCGTTCCAGTGAGTACGTTTCCGGGCAAACAACTGTAGTGTTATGTTCCTGCATGCCTTCTCGTAGCACGTAAGTGGTGATGCGATCTTCAGCATTCGTGCGCTGCCCCAAAGTTGTCGGCAATCTACACAGGCGGTTTAAACGCGGGAAAAGTTTACCGGCTGTTGTAGCACGTGTAGTATAGAACCTTCATCAGCGCGCCGTCCGCACGCTACTCGTAACCGGCGAATTCCGTCGCCTACGTGAGATGGTCGGTTTCTTATGTGTGCGAGAGAAGGGGGAGCGCAGCGTCTTGACGTGAGCAGGCTTTCCAACACATGCAAACTTTACGCTAGCACTGCGTTATGGTAGCTGCATGCTGGCTGTTTCACAGCACACATGCGAATAGAAAATTCGCGGCGCTTGGCCATGAAACCTGCGTCAAGGGCGGGCGATAAACATGCACCTTCCGTTCAGCGTGCTAACTATTTCTTTTTTTAGGAGAACCCAAAGCACGCATGATTGATAAACTCCGGTAGTAATCGTCACGGAAGTGGTTAGAGCACAACACTTGTTCTTGAGCGCTTGAAGTTGTTTCCCTTCACAGCAGCCTCCCACTTAGCTGAAAGCTTCTTGTCTTGCAGGAACTAATGGAACATCGGAACATCGTCGCGGCCGCTGGTGTTCATGCAAGCGTAGGCTGCACAGAACGCCGGCATGATCGGCCTACAAGTTCAATTGATGCTGTGCACGTCAACTACCACTCCTATATACACACAAATAAAGGAATGTAGGGTCGAGCGAAGCAGATTAGCACAGCACGCACGCAGAAATAAGCCCGGTCAGGCACGGTCGCGGAGACTGCGAAGGAGCGGAACACCAGTGTTGACGTCACTAAGCCGCGGTTTCCGGTCTCCGCTCGCATCGTCAGCGTCAGCAGCAGCGCGCGGCGCTGGACGGGGCGCGGAGCTACAGCGCAATTTTAACCGACGATTGCGTCGCTCTTAAGCGAAAAATCCCCCCCAAAATTTTACCTTCATGGTTTATAAGGTTCCCGCATCCGTATATGAGCGTCTTATTGAATTCGACAGACTCTTCAGCTTCCCTTTAAGCTTCGGTTTGAAGAATGTACCGTACTTTTTTTCAAGCCTTATGGACAAAGTGTTGCGAGGACAGGAACAGTTCGCTCTGCCTTACTTAGTAGGTACATACATTCTGCATCCCGATACATTCTGCATCCCGGTCAGAGCATATGCAAAATCTGAGGGCAGTGTTCGCCCGCTTGTGTGAAGCAAGCTTGACCGCCAAGGCACGAAAATGCCAAATGGCTCAAGCGAAAGTGATCTATCTCGGTCACGTGATCGGGCAAAACCGTCGCCGTCCCTCTGAGCTAAAGGTGGCTGCGATACGAGATTTCCCGCAGCCTCGCACGAAGGCCGATACAAGAACTTTCTTTCGGGTGGCCGGGTACTATCAGCGGTACATCCCTAGTTATTCTGAAATACCTAGCGCTCTAACTGATGCTCTTCGAAAAATTGAGCCACAGAGACGAAAAAAAGGAATCCTCTTTCAGCGCCCTGAAGACCGCGCTGACTAGTCTGCCCATGCTAAGATCGCCGGACTACACAAGGGGATTTGTGGTTCAATGCTATGCTAGCGAGTGAGGCAGGGGCGTCGTAATATACCAAAAGGGCAGAGAGCTACGAGGAGCATCCCGACCTTTTCGCGAGTCGAAAACTCACTAGTCGAGAAGGCGTAAAGTGCTACTAAGAAAGAATGCGCATGTCTTGTATGAACTGTTCAGAGACTGTCTTGCTATCTTGCGTGCTCGATGTTCATCATCAAAATAAACCATTGTCCTCTCAAATGGTTGCAGATAACGACTTCCAAAAATGTCCGTCTCCTGCACTGGAGTCTCGCTTCACAGCGATAGTCTTTTGAGGTACGCTATAAAAAGGGGACTTTCGATGGCAATGCCTATGGCTGGAGTCGAAGCCCCTAGATCGAGAATCAGCCTCAAACGTTTCATGGAACTCGTGTTTTCTCCGTATCGTAGGATTTGAAGGGTCTTATTTTTATTTACGCAGTTGAGCCTTGCGCAGTGAAGCGCATACCTAGTTCATATGTATTTAGTGGTGCTGTAAGATCTGTAAAACTGTGACTTCTGAGTGCGAAATAAGCCTGGCGGAGCTCAGCGAGTATTTGTCTGGCGCTTGTTGACTGAGTGGCTTAGTATTGGTGTAGGGTGTAGTTCTGCTGACGCGTGCTATTAACGAGAAACTGTGTTATAGATAATTTCGTGAAAGTGATATATAGAGACAACCAAGTACAAGCTATATTGGAAGGCTGAAGCAATGAAGACCGCGGACGTCCTTGCTTCAGTCATTGGTGTTCACGCTTTACGTTAAGGGCATAGAAAGACGGCAGGAAAACAGTGAATTAGGGTTTGATTTATCCTTATGCGCAATGAACACATTGTGCAACAAAAGGCCTCCGGACAGACGTATGCGGATGACATAGTGCTACTAGCGGACAATGAAAGAGATTTAAAGACCCTTGCGGATATGTGCGACAACGCAGCGAGAAATCTAGTCTTTAATTTTGCCACAGAGAAATCGGGAGTTATGATCTGTAATGAAGAGACGAGTAATTATGTGGTGCCAATTCAACAGCCAGTTATACCTATAGTCAAGCAATATAAATAGCTCGGCGTTTACATAAACGAAGGGAAGACTTTCTCACGCATCTACCGAGATAATCTGAAAATAAAGTGAAAGCGGAACGTAGGTATAATGAAACATGGAGCCCTTTGGGGCCACCATAAATATGGTGTGGTTCGTGGAATCTGGAATGGAGTAATGGTGCCAGTGCTAACGTTCGCAAATGCCATTATGTGCTAAAATCAGATATCTTGTCGTGGTTAGAAGTTAACCAAGGATCAGTAGGTCAGTTGGCATTGCGGGCTCACGGTAAAACCACAAATGAGGCACTGCAGGGTGACATGGGTTGGGTCTCTTTTGAAGTCAGTGAAGTGTACAGCAAAATTAGTTTTTAATAGAGACTTAAGAACGTGGATCAAAGTAAATGGGTGACTAAAGCGCAGAAGCATCTGTACCTGAAAAGCGTGGACACAGAATGAAGAAGAGGTGAGGAACGTTGGCAAACAAGTATAGGGTAATTGAAAGTGCAAATAGACAGCCAGGAGTCATCAAATAGAAAGCGAAACAGAGATAGTCAATTGGACGCAAGAAAATTGAAACAAAAAAAAACAATGGAGGTTTACAAGAATGAGAAGGAAGAAATTAGAAGGGAAATTTGTACGAAGTGCCTCACTATTTGGGATTCAAGCTGGTTACCAAAGGGCAATAATATACCGGAGCAAATATTTGCAACAAGAAAAGCTGCAGCGAAAATCGACAGACCACGCAGCACATCCTAATGGAAGGCGAAGGGATTCACCCAGTGAGACCCGTAGGTTTTAACGCGCACCTTCCAGAAGCGCTTGGATTGAAAATGGACGGAAACATGAACCGGTCAGCAGTCGAGATATGTAAGAGCAGTCAAGAGTATTTGTGGAAGAAAGCAGGGAAATGATTTACATGACCGGATCTGTTACAGGCATAGGCAGCGGTACAGTGTAGATAGATATATTTTCAAAAGCAAGAAGATTAAGGAAATGTATACAAAATTGCCAGATTGAAAAGCATGTACAGCATACCTGGTTAACTCAGGCAGGCTAGCTGACTATTTGTTACCGGTTTGTTTCAAAGGGGATGCCAATAAATCATCATCAAAGCCCGAGAGAGGAGTCCGGTTGCGGCATGACGCGGTCCACGCCGATTTCGGACGCCATGCGTGTTTCGCGGTGGCGGCGTTAGTGGCTCCGAGTGTTCCTAGGGAAGCACGAAAGAGGAAACCTTTAGCAGTACACACGCCGTACATAACTCGTTTCGACGGCGCCAATACGTTGTGTCGCAGTATTGATTTAATGATAATGCATTACCGTCAACAGCCATCGCTAGATGGTTTCCGCCGCAATTTTTTATGTTGAACGAGGTGATGCCCGGTGTAAATAAATGTTTATCTGCATCACGTGGCCTCCACTTGCAAATGGTCACCAAGGAGCGCGATTCTTCACAATCACCGATGAAAACTTCCCTGAAACCTATTTCCACACCTCGCGGGCTGCCTTAATTCGCACTATATGCGCGGTTTGTTCGCATCATGTGCGGTACCGGCCAGTCCTGCCACCTTATTTCGTACTGTATCTCGTGCTTGCTTACGCTATGTCGAGTACCTTGGCCGCCTTAACTCGATCGTGTGAGGGTTCTATTGGCACAACGCCGGTGTGGTCAAATTAGGCCCCATAATTCGCAGTTATCCATTGTTCGTATGCACTATATCTGGTACCATTCAACCGTGAAAGTCTATGGCCAACATCCAGCCGGAATGGTTATGGTAGGGCGACGACGGTGTGATGACGACATTACTTTCAGTATTATCTACATAACGGCAAAAGGTAATCGGTTTGAAAGCAGCCGCAGAAGCGGCAGCAGTGGCTACGGCTGCGGCAGTAAAGGCAAAAGAAGAGGCATAGA